>NC_137897.1:111571654-112192233 GCF_963455335.1 Martes martes
TGTGTCTAAGGGACTGAGTTTTTAATGCTATTTAATTTTAAGTAATTTGAATATATATTTTAATAGCTACATGTGGCTAATGGTTATGTGTTGATCAGTGCTGCTCTCAGATTTTAGAATAGGAAAACCTTGTTTGCAGAGGACAAGAAAACTTCCTCATTCATCAAAAATAGGTCATGGTAATTAAGATGTGCATTTTACCCTATTTCGACAGAAAAATGGTATTCAACTAATATTTAATATGAAAGATTGGATACAATCTTTCTCACTGCAGTATCCTCAATATTTAACACAATGTTTATTAGGCATAGAGTAGGCACTATATAAATATTCATTCGATGGATAAAAAATAATACAAAATCAAATGAATTATCAGAAGCATTATTTAAATGGAGCAAACTGTGAAATCGGTGGCCAGAAAATGTCCAGTGGTGGTACAGACTTAAGTGCAAATGTCATCCCAAAACTTTGATTTTACTGGAACTATCCAAAGCTCAACCCCATCCATTAATGTTTCAACTAAATCAATTTTGACTGTTTCTGTATTCTTCAGTAGTGTTCATCTCACCTCGGAGCTATTGCAGACTGCTTTGGCAAGTGTGCAATGCTCATTTCATTCAACAGATAGTTGTTGGACACATGCTACATTCCAGGTACTCGGTTAGAGAGGCACTGTGTCAAGTAAGACTGACCCCTGAAGTCTGATCACCTTGATTGGATCCTGCGTTTCTACATACTGTGTAAGCTTGGGCAAGTTACTTACCCTTGTCCTACCTCAGTTTCTATTTCTATAAAATGGAACAATTATAGGACATATTGATCAGGTTGTTTTGAGGATTAAGTAATTGAATGCATGCAGAGAATTTAAAGTAGTCCCTAGTATATAGTAGGCATGTAATAGATGTTGGCTATTAAGTGCTGGGGATTCAGCAATAAACAAAACAAACAGGGTCTATGTCTGTAGCAAAATGGGAAAACCGGTCCATGACATTTACTGTATACAATGGATGCTTTTAATTTGGTGCTTGTTTATTGTAAGGTGTTTTACAAAAAATTCATAGGAATAAGAAATTCATAGGAATAAGAAATTACAAATATTCATAGGAATAAGTACCAAGGTGTACTGAAAAACAAGTTCATTAGAAACTTTAAAAGTAGTTAAAACATAGTGAATCTCTTTGTACCAACCAATTTTTGGCACACAAGCATGTTGAAACATAAAAAAATATTGTACTATATCTTTTAAGCAAAATGTTATGGGCAGGTACTTGTATAAAAATAGTAAATAATGAAGTTCTTCCTTTTTGAAGAACTGGAAGAGAGTATCATATTTCCTTTTTGTCTTTAGAAATATATTATTTACTTATGAATTCTCGAATTTGAGAAAATTCAACTTGGAAGATGTCATAAGAAGATTTTTGAAACCTGAAACTTCTCTTCCTGTGTGATCAATTTCACTGTCATCATTAGAGTGTAGAGTGCTGCTATCTGTTTCTTTGCATTCACCTTCCAATTTGTGTAATAACTGTGAGATGCTGTCCTCTGTCAGTTTTCTTCTCTTTGCCTTTGTAGATGGAAAAAAATCTGAATTCTTGATCAATGAATGATGAAAACAGACTATAAAAATATTGTATCTGATCTTCTGGTATACTTTGCCAAAAGACAGTTCAGTACTTTGTACAATACATTCAGAACACTAAATGTTGGGATGCCTGGGTGGCATAGTCAGTTAAGCGTCAGACTTTTGGTTTGGGCTCAGGTCATGATGTTGGGGTTGGTTGTTAGATTGAGACACCTCCCCGCCACCCCAGCGAGCCCTGTGTGGGGCTCTGGACTCAGTGCACAGTCCTCTGGAGATTCTTTTCTCCCTCTCTCTCTAAAATAAATAAATCTTTACAGAAAACTAAAGATTGATCATTTATTTTGCTATTGCATCATTTTCTTGGCACTTCCATCATTATCCTATTTTCATATTATTTTAGTCTTATTTAAACATAGTTTGTAATTATTGATGAAAATCAAGAGTAATGAAATAATTGCTGGGATGATGAAATATAAAACTTATAAAAAATAGGTTAACTAAGATCCACTGATACTCTTAGATTCCTTAAAGGTTCCAATGATCTAACAAGGTAAACTGGAAGGTAGAACAAGTTTTAACTCTTTAAAAAAGTAAAGTTTCCTTCTATTAGTTGGAAGACCTCTTAGAATGAATGGAAGTCATGAAATATCAATCAGTACAAATGGTTAAGACTGGTCCAAAAAAAAAAAAACCCCTCAAAAATAAAAATCAGATTCAAAGGACCATAATAGTAGGAATCAACCTAGTGAAGAGCTGACAGAGGAAGTTACCAGCATGAGCCAAGGCTCTGAGGCAAGAGAGAACTTGACACGCTTGAGCAAATGAAATAAAGATCGCGTGGCTGTGAGCAGGGAGAAAGGGTTCATGTTAAAGATGAAGCAGGAAAGACAGGCCTCGGCCCAGTCAAAGGCGGCCTTGTAGGTCATAATAGAGATTGAATTCTACCACTGAAGGGCATTAAGCTCAGAGATGATATAATCCCATCGCTTTTAAAAATTCCTGAAGTAGTATATGCTCATTAAAGAAAATTAGCCAATGCAGAAATATAGGGGAAAAAAGTAAAAGAATTCTCTTGAGTTCATGTTCCTGGTGTGTGTTTTCTCAGGCTCTTTTAGTTAATATACAAATGCAACTACAGATAATCATACATCTTATATTAATTATGATTATACTGGTAATAATCCTCTGAAATTTTAATTCAACATTGCATCTTGGACATGTTTCTACTTCAGCGTCCATATTGACCTACCTTATTCTGCCAGTGGCATTTCACTGTAACACTACACCAAGGATTTGCCAAAGTTTTTCTGAAAAGGGCCAGGTAGTAAATATATTAGGCTTTGCAGTCCATTATGATATAAAAGCAGCCACATATAATGAGTCAAACAAATGATTTGGCCTATGGATCGTGCCTTACCAACTCCTTGAATATAACGCAACTTACTTATTGATGAGTGTGCCATTCATCTTCTAAGACCCAAACTTCTTAAAATTAAATACCTGTGTAATTTAAAAAAAATAAGACTATAGAGAAAGGTCTAAAAATGAATAATTTTCCCACTTCATTTCTTAGTCCCATTTGACAAATGTTAAACATTTTTGCCACTTTCTATCTTTTAGTTTTTTGGATGGTTATCATTATAACTTTAAATAATTTTCTGATTTTTCTTGATTTAGGAACATGTTGATTACATAATGCTAAATTGGTAAAAAAAAAAAAAAGAAAGTGTTGACTTTCTAATGTTAAAAAGAGGAAGGTTTGTGTGTGTGTGTGTGTGTGTGTGTGTGTTTAAGATTTTATTTATTTGAGATAGAGCGAGAGTGAGCGAGCGAGAGAAAGAGAACACAGGGGCGTGGGCAGAGGGAGAGGGAGAAGCAGGCTCTCCACCGAGCAGGGAACCTGAGCCAAAGGCAGATGCTTGACCAACAGAGACACCCAGGCGCCCCCCAAAAGGAAGGTTTTTCTGCATTGCTACTTCCTACCTTCTCTCTTCCTCTCAACATTGTTACATTATTATTCTATTTCCATTGAGGTTAGTATTATCTACAATTTATTCAGTGACTGTAATGACTGTACTTTCTAGGCTAGTCTTTAAAAGTTAAAATTATAACACAACATTAACATTATTATGATTATGTAAGTATATTTACTACAGAATCAAATATTGAAAGAATCCATAAGGAAGGCTCTTTGTCACTGAGCTCCAGATCATGCTTAGGTAGCCATATTTCAAAACTGTTTTCTTGTATGTATGTCTTCTACATTATTTTGGATTAATTCCCAAGGTAGCACACACAAATGCTCATATACACACGGAGTATTTAAATGATAAAGACATCAAAAGTGCATTTATTTTTGCTCAGACACTTATATGAAATCTTTGCCCTTGTTTTAGAAGCCAAGGTTCACAATAATTTACCTTCTGAATTTCAAAGACATTATTCCATTAACTTCAAGCATTTGGTGCCTTAACTGAGAAGTCTGAGAACATTTTGATGTTCATTTTTTGTAAGGAACCTACAGGTATATTTTTCTTTAATTTTGGAGACTTTTCTATCTTCAGCATTTTGAAAGTGAGCAGAATGTCTTCAGATGTTGGTCTTGTTTTTAAAATTACTGTTATTCGGGGACACTTGGGTGGCTCAGTTGGTTAAGCACCTGACTCTTGGTTTTGGCTCAGGTCATGATCTCAGGGTCATGAGATGACCCAGCATCAGGCTCATACTCAGTGGGAAGTCTGCCTAGGATTCTCTTTCTTCTTCTCCCTCTCCCCGTCTCCTCACTCATGTGCACGCATGTGCCCTCTCTCTCAAACAAACAAGTAAATAAATAAATAAAATCTTTAAAAATAAAATAAAATTCCTATTATACATTTGGATCTAGCTAAATACCTGCTAGGATTTATCAATCTGAAAACTTGTGTCTCTCTTCATTCTGTGAATTTTAGTTTTGAAATACAAAAGTCCGTAAGCACATAGATGTACAGCTTAATGAATTGTTATAAAGAAAGTATTCATTTGTCCGCTACTCAGTTTAAGAAATAGTACATTGCTGGCAACACAGAAGCACACACTTACTCTTTCACAACCACAGCTCCCCTCTCCCCACCAAAGTAAATCAATATTCTGCATTTTATTGCAAATTGATTTTTAAAATATTTTCCCCACACAAGTATGCATGAAAACTACAGATTTCTTCCCTGCTTTCGAACGTTACATAGAAGGAGATGTATAGTATATATTTTGTGTTTGAATTTTCATGCTTAATATTATATTTGTTATGTGAGTATACCACAGTTTACTGTTGGTACTGTTATTGATGGACATTGGGGTATTTTCAGCTTAGGACTGTTGTGAATGATGGTGTTATATAATAATGATATTGTTATCTTACATATCTTCTGAAGAACATCTGTTCACATGTATGCTGCATGTCAGTTTGCTAGATCATATAGTATACATATGTTCCACTTCAGTGAACAAGGTCAAAGTGTTTTTCAAAATGCATACTCCCACTGGAAATGCATGAGAATTACTTTTGCTCTACATCTTTACTGGCACTTTTTATTTTCAGGTTTTTTTCGTTTTTTTCTTCTCTTTCTTTCCTTTCCTTTCCTTTATTTCTTTTCCTTCCTTCCTTCCTTCCTTTTCTTATCTTTTTTCTTTTCTCTTTCTTTCTTCCTTCCTTTTTTTCTTTCTCTCTTTGGATAAATTTTGGCCATTCTGATAGATGTGTAGATGTGTATAGCATACTGTGAGGAAAACAGAGTATCTGTTGTGGAAAGGGATAAGAAAGGTTTTCCACGGTTGCAAAGCAGAGAGAAGTTACTTTTGGATGGTAGACAAGGGAATGGTATCCCGGAGAAGAATATTTGAACAAGAATTGGAAAAAGAGGATAGTGACAATCATGAGGATTCAGTATATGACAGCTTTTTTTTTTAAGATTTTTATTCATTTATTTAACAGAGGGAGAGATCACAAGTAGGCAGAGAGGCAGGCGGGGTGGGGGGCGGGGAGCAGGCTCCCTGCTGAGCAGAGAGCCCAATGCTGGGCTCCATCCCAGGACCCTGAGATCATGACCTGAGCTGAAGGCAGAGGCTTAGCAACTGAGCACCCAGGCGCCCCATATGACAGCTTTTATACAGTGTGGAATGCTTCAAAGGAATTATTCCCTGCAGCACTCCTATGAGATGTACTGCCACATTTCTGTTTTACAGACGAGGAAAATGAGACTTGGAGAGGTTAATTGACTCTCCCACAGGAACGTAACAGAGAAGTGAGAGTCCCTGTATTAACCCAGGTGCATGTGCCCTCAGAGCTTGTGCTCTGAACGGGGAAGTATACATTCTAACTTAATTGAACATTGACTATATGCTATGATTTATATGTATTATAGCTGATTTTACAACAACCTTATAAGGATTGACTTGATACCTCCATTTTAGAGCTTTCAAAATTGAGACTCAGAGAGTTTAACTGTTTACTTTTTTCATTGTGCTATGCTTCCATCCAGGTAAGGAAACACACCTGAGCAAGGCAGGTAAAGACGATAGTACATTCAACATATTCACTTGGATTTTGTCTTTTAGCGTAAGTTGGATGGTTGGCCAATGTAGAATGTAGGGTAAAAAGTATAGGCTGTGACTACACTGGTTGTGGCCATTGACTATGCTGGTTGTGGCCTTGACTCCCAAATTAAGATGTCTTAGTGGCCTTCTGTGGTTAGTTGGGAACCACTGACATTTGAGGAGAACTGATATGACCATAATCACACTTATAAAGGTAAATCTGGTGGTGTGTATTATCAGTTGGGGTGTTGAGATTGGAGTTTGGACAACTGAAAAGGAAGCTACTGCCTAATCTCTAGAGAAGAGATAAAGGGAGGTAAAATTAAGAGAATTCACATCTTCACTCTCTAATCTGATTCATCATCTATTTTTTCTTTTCTTCAATTATATTCAACTTTTAATGAAAATTATTGGAAAGTGAGTAGCTATAGCAAGTGACTGGTATCTCTGGAAAATTACTTTTTTTGGCAACATATATCTGAAGGGTTCATTTCCCTTGTAACATGAAGCACTTTTAGTAGGAGAACAGCATACCGTTAGTCTAAAAATATCCTGAAGAATGTATATGTGTGGGTTCTTGTCACACGAGTACAAGATTTGGCTATAAAATTACTCCATTAAATGTCATCTAAAGGTCCAGGAATTAGGGGATTAGTGAAAAATTATGTAAATCATGAGGAAATGGCTAAGAAGAGCATCTTAAATCTGTAGTGGTCACTCCCATAATACTGGACTGCTTCCCATGTGTCATATCGTATGAAGATTTGCAGTACCCTTTGCTCACATGGGTTGTCCTTGAAGTACAGCTAGTGTGATAGTATGAAATATGAACTATCCTGCTATGACAGAACAAGCCTAGGCAACAACTGTCTGATACTGCGAAAGCCTTATGGTTAGTGAAGATCAAATATGGCCACAGCTATACCCGGCAGGCAGAATTAGTGCATACAGCTGCCAAGACAGGATGTTGAGAACATCCCTTTAAAAGTCCTGTCAATCAATTTTAATGACAATGGTGTAGCAACCAATCAACTTCATCAAGTGGCTTCCCTCTACTAAACTAATATAATTTAATCGATGTCAGACACCTATCAGATTTTCCCTGTAAGATATACTCACACGCATGTGTATAAGCACACACATATATTTTATGAATATATATGTTTCTTTACAAACTGTGGCCCATTTAATTACGTGTTATAATTGATTTTCGGCTTCATGACAAGAGATGCTATTTCCTGTTTCTTAGGAATGCATTTTAATCTACATTTTTGTGGGATGATTAGAATGATGGAATGAATCAACCTATTTCGTTTCCTCATAGTTAACCCTTGCTGAGTATCCAGGCTGTTCCGGATATTGTATTGGGTAATGAAGCCCAACGAACACACAATCCTTGGTCATATGATGTAAAGGTCTATCATCCTGCTTTTGGACTTTTCATAGACTTCCCAACAGCCCACTGGAATTGGTAACCTTGTGCCCAGACTGAGATTGATAAGGTATCCTGGAGCCTTTATGGCAGGAGAGTGTGGAAGAAGTTGGGGCTATCATTTTAAATATCAAGATGGTTTTACTTTATCATTATGAAAGAGGTTTACATTTTCATTAAAAAGCAGATAAGATTTTTCCAAGTTTACTAAGATATAATTGCCATAAAACATTGTATAAGGTGTACAACATGTTGATTTGATATAGCTATATATAGCAAAATGATTACCACCATAGCGTTAGCTAACATCTCTACCATGTCACATAATTACCATTTCATTTTCGTGGTATCTCTCCTCACAACTTTCAAGGGTATGATACAGTGTTATTAATTATAAGCACCATGCTGCATAGTAGATGCCCAGAACTTATTTATCTTATAACTGGAAGCTTGTAAAATTCGACCAATCTCTCCCTACTCCCCGTCTCCCCAAAGCTCCTGGTAACCACCATTCTAATCTTTGTTTCTATGAGTTTGTCTTTTTTAGATTCCACATACAAGTGAGATCATACAGTATTGGTGTTTCAGTCTGACTTACTTCAATGTCCATCCATGTTTTCACAAACAGCAGGATTTTCTTCCTTCTCATGGCCAAACAATATTCTGTCATATATGCCTACCACATCTTCTTTTATCCATTCATCTGTTGACAGACACTTGTTCCATATCTTGGTTTTTGTGAATAATGCTGTCGCTAACATGAGAGTACAGATAGCTCTTACGGACCCTGTTTTTCATTTCCCATGGATATATAACCAGCAATGGGATAGCTGGATCCTCCGATAGTTTTATTTTCAATTTTTTGAGGAAACTCCATGCTGTTTTCCATAGTGGTTGAACCCATTTACATTCCCATCAAGAGTGCCTGAGTGTTCCCTTTTCTCCACAGCCTTGCCAACCCTTGTTACCTCTGATCTTTTTGGTGACAGTCATTTGCACAAATGTGAGGTGATATCTCATTGTGGTTTTGATTTTCATTTCCCTGATGATGAGTGATGTTGAGCACCTTCTCATGTACCCGTTGGCCATTTGTATGGCTTCTTTGGAATAAATGTCTATGCAGTTCCTCTGCCCATGTTTTAATCAGATTGTTTTTTTTATTATTGAATTATATGACTTTTTTAAAGATTTTATTTATTTATTTGACAGACAGAGATCACAAGTAGGCAGAGAGGCAGGCAGAGAGAGAGGAGGAAGCAGGCTCCCTGCTGAGCAGAGAGCCTGATGCGGGGCTCAATCGCAGCACCCTGGGACCATGACCTGAGCAGAAGGCAGAGGCTTTAACCCACTGAGCCACCCAGGTGCCCCGACTTTTTAAAAAATATATTTTGAAAAAAAATATATAAATATATTGGATATTAGCCCCTTGTCAAAAGTATGAATTCAAATATTTTCTCCCATTTCCTGGGGGAAGATTTTAGTTTGATGTAGTCCCGTTTGTTTATTTTTGTTTTTGTTGCCTTTGCTTTGGGTGGCAAATCCAAATAATCATTTTCAAGGCTGATTTCAAGGAGCTTACCCCTTATGTTTTCTTCGAGGAGTTTTATCGTGTAATTAATTTTGAGTTGATTTTTGAGTAGAGTATAAGGGGTCCAGTTTCATTCTTTTGCATGTGGTTGTCAAGTTTTCCCAGCACCATTTATTGAAGAGACTGTTCTTTCCTGGAAGGCAGATACTATTTCTTCTTGTTATTTTTTGAGAAATACAATTGATGAGTATTTGGATTTGAAAACACAACACAAAATTGTATTTTGTAGTGTAATTAAACGGGAATGTGTAAAGAGTAGTCATCAATGTGGACAAGGTTACACCTGTGTAGGTTAATTCTCCTTTGAAAAATTCTTCATGCTGGGCCTTGGAAGACTGGAGAATGAAGATTTTGGCTAGGAAAAGTACGTCCCTCAAGAATCTTACTTCTGAGGGCAGACATGATTGTAATGGGGTCTGCTCCTACCTGGGACAGTCGATTGCTCCATTTTTAGGAATTTTTTGAGCCAGTTAACATCCAGTTGGCAGATTGAAAGTACCACAGAAATTGACAAATGCTATAAATCAGTCACCTCCCTACCCTGGCCAAGAAAGCCAGGTTTTGAATAGTTACCGGCACACCGCTGGGGGCAGCATATCATATGTGATTAAGATTATGGGTTCTATCTCTTCCTTGTGGAGCGATCTTGTGGAGTTACTAAATGTGTCTGTACCTTCCTCATCTGAAAATGGAAATAATGACTTTTCTACTTACCACATAAGGTCCCAGTGGAGATTACATTCGTTAATCTATAGAAAGCACTTCGAACTATATGTAGTTCAGCCGTGGCTTTTGTATTGTATGATGATATTAATAAGTTATTTTTACTACTGTTGAGATGCAATAAAGAGGTGTCCGCAACATTGTAGCAGAAAAGGACTCAAAGGCATATCCAGGGGCTCCAAAAAGTCTGAAGGCAGTTATAGAATTTCCTATTTTAAGGGTTCTATGTTATAGTTCCCTTTATAATCTCCAAGCCTGTTACCAACTTTCCTGCTGAGGGACTGAGGAAAAGGCTTGGGCCAGGACTATTGTTTTTATTATCTGTCTCTCCCCAACCAGAATAAGTTGGAGGAGGGCAACATTTTATGTCTTTTGGTTTTGTACTAAATCTCCAACAACTTGGAAAGTGCTTGGCACTTAATAAGTATTAAATAAACATTTGTTGGATTGTGTGAAGAATGAGGAGAAAGTATATGTGCTGAACATAGTGGATTATGCAAGGAGGATAGAGACTAAATCAGTTTAGCTCGAATATTGGATAGGGAAAGGGAGTAGTGGAGGGGTCGTACATGTTAATTCAACAGCGTGATGATAGACTCTTCAGATTTACCTTTAAACAACTTTTTTTTTTTTTTAAACAAGGGAGTAAGTGGGGCTCCTGGGTGGCTCAGTTGGTTAAGCGTCTGCCTTCTGCTCAGGTCATGATTCCCTGCGGTCATGTGTGGGATCGAGCCCCACATCAGGCACCCTGCTTAGCGGGAAATCTGCTCCCCCCTCTCCCTCTGACTCTCTCTCAAATGAATAAATAAAAAATCTTTAAAAAAATAAAACAAAGCAGTAAATATCCTCTTCTACTTTTTACTGTTTGGAACTGACCAAGTGTGTTATGTTCATTTCTGTATAGAAGAAAATGGCTTCTCAACATAAATAATACTTGGCACTAAGCAGTACCCTCCTCAGATGGAGTGTTTATTAAGTTCTGTATCACTTAATATGCTGAATGAGATAATGGTGTCTTAGAATTTTCAGTTCTTTAAGTAGGGTGTTTTCCAATACAGGAAGCATTCCATCCAGTCCCCACTCCCAAGCAAACATAAACATGTGTAATCATTAATAGAATTTCCATTTGTGATATTTTATATTTTTGTGAGTCAAAAACAGCACACCGATTTCCACCCTGAGCAGCTCTTTAGGCTCTGGAACATCAAAGAGACATACCAAAAGGGAGAAAAAGAATTCAAGTGTAAGGAAGTCTATCTGGAGGTTTGTGGGAGTTGGCTTCTCTTCCTTGGGCACTGTTCATACTAAGCAATGACCCTAAGAAAAAGATGAAAAATCTTGGTACAGAGATTGCTACATAGATCTTGCTACAATAGGAAGATAAAAATCTTCCTATTGTGTTGTTCTCTTTGATCAGATTCGTTGGATAAGAAAGAACAATATGGCTTAGCTTTTTGAGAGTGGTCACTGCAGTACCAACATTTAGCATAAGAGCGTTTGCACGAGATACTTCCGCAAATTCCTAATGGTACTGAGGCATCCAGCCTCTGACATGAATTTTAAGCCTCTTCATGCCCTCATCATTTAAAGTATAGGCGATCCGTTGTATGAAGAATTCTACCAGATCATTAGAATCATTGTCTAGTGACACAGTAATGCATCTTTATAGTGAGGATCTATAAAGTGCCAGGCAGTAAAGGCAAGAGATTTTTTTTTAAAGATTTTATTTATGTATTTGACAGGCAGAGATCACAAGTAGGCAGAGAGAGAGAGAGGAGGAAGCAGACTCCCTGCCGAGCAGAGAGCCCGATGCGGGGCTCGATCCCAGGACCCTGGGATCATGACCTGAACCGAAAGCAGAGGCTTTAACCCACTGAGCCACCCAGGTGCCCCAAAGGCAAGAGATTTTTAACACCCATTACTTTCCTCTGAAATACTCTTCCTGGTCCTTTCCCAGTGCAAGACCATCATCTCTTCTAAGTACTTATATATTATGCAACAGATACAATTTTGACTCTTGAATTATGATTTTAAAATATTTTTGAAGGTTAAAATGTGGCTTTACCATGAATTCCTTCAGACATAGAAATTCAAAAAACACATTTTAATTTGTACCCATTTCCAAGTCTTTATCCTTACCTATGATCTGTTTCCTTTATCAAAGGAAACAAAAAGTCCAAATAACATTTTTTCAAAACCACTCCAAGAGACTCCTAAAAGGGTCCTAAAAGAGGTATGCATTGGTTTCTGCCAGTATTGACATCTCTTCAGATAATTCCCAAGATATTTTGAAAGCTGACATCATAATCTGCTTTTCACATAGAATGTCTATTGGTAATCTCCACCTTTGTCACCTTTATATACAGGGGATCATTTCTTACCTATTTAGATAGTATAATTATTTTATAATGTCTGGGAAAAGTGTCCAAAGCTTGATTGTGTTTTATTTTCTCACACCTGGGCTAAATTTCGTTAAACACTGCAGCTAGAGAATGTTCATCAACCCGGCGGCTAGGGCTAATGAGCCGCTACTATTTAAAGTCACTCAAGTGTTTTTGCAAGTGACAATGATGTTCAAATATGCTCCAGGTCAACTGATAGGTTCTTCACTATTCTGATGTCTTACAGTTGTGCTTTTCCATGAAAACAGATGTGTATTGTCTATGTCCACACTGTGCCAAACATCTATGTACATAAGAATTATGGACATCTAATATATAGAAGTTTTGTCTAATGATACCAAACAGCTGGGTATTTCCAATTATGTAAGCACTTCCCATCGTGCAGACACAGGTCTCTTTTATGTTCAGTTTCATGTGTTTCTCTTTTAAATGAGAGCAAATATTAACAGCAGCTATTTTCATTAGCCCTTCCTAGAGTAATGAGGGTTGAAAGGGATTTCTTTATGGCCTCTATTTTGATTTGATTCAAGCTGTTACTCAGTACTTTGCAAAAGCCAAGATTCCCTTTGTTGTCAGTGAACATGGGGGTTACTCACTGAAGAGTCAAGTTTTGCATCTTTAAGTAGATTTTTTTCCATAGCTACGTTAATGGCACTGGTTGTTAGAGAAAAACAATGTGTGTTGATTAAGCTTTGGAACTGACAGTGGCCAAAACATTAAAGCAAGCAGTGTTAGCATCAATAAAATAAACTCATACTGAAGTTCTCTTTTACTCAGCAGGAAGCGCAGCTTTGAGAAGTTTGACCCAGGAGGGAACATTATCTAAAAATATGAAGAGTTTCAATGTGTCTAAACAAGTTAATGGAAGCCGTGGGCCTCTCTACAATATGTCTTACTGTCTTTGCCAGCGGCAAAAATCAAAGATTGGCTGGTCCAAGGGACTGACACAAGAAGAAGTATTTATAGTATTAGAAATACAGTTTTAGAGTATACATGAAAGATTTACCTACAGAAGGAGGCATATACTTTCTTCTATTCAGCAGATATTGATTGGGCACCTAATGCATACTGTGCTGAGTCCTGGGAGTAGTAAAACCTAGACATATGAATAGTAAGTGGTTGAATGTGCAAAAAGTGTGAAAAGGCATTCCTCCCTAATTTAGCTTGAGGGTCACTTCCTCAAACCCTGAGCCATGGTTTAACCAAGATGCATTCACCGTTGCAATAATTTCTCCTTTGGATAGTAAAGTTTTATGGATATCTATCTTAATACTATTGGAAGAGCAATAGCTAAAATGTTACTAAAACATTATCTAGTGGGGCGCCTGGGTGGCTCAATTGGTTAAGCCTCTGCCTTTGGCTCAGGTCATGATCTCAAGGTCCTGGGATCGAGCCCCTCATCAGGCTCTCTGCTCAGCGGGGAGCCTGCTTCCCCCCTTTCTCTGCCTGCCTCTCTGCCTACTTGTGATCTCCCTCTCTCTCTATCAAATAAATAAGTAAAATCTTAAAAAAATTGTCTAGTAAGAATTAACTTAAATAGACCAGAAATTGATATAATTATCAATTTCCACAATATTTGGAGGGATAATATCTGTATGTACATTAGAGTAACGTATTTTCTCCATAATGCCCCATTAGATGACTCTGCATAGACATATCTCACTGTTGCTATCAAACATTATTGAATTCATTATACACACACACACGCACACGCACACGCACATGCACACACACACACACATCCTCCTAATTGATAACTATCCATTCAATCCATCCATTTTCCTTCATTCTTTGTGATAATGTTATTTCACTTAATTATCACATTTGCCATGCAAGGTGATTATTGCCATAAGATCCATTTTACACCCAAAGAAACAGGTTTCAAAATAGTTTGCATGAGGTCATACATTGGGAAGAAGCTGAGACTTTGGTATAGGTCAGTTAGACTCTAATACAGATTTACGCCCCTGATCTCCACATAGTCCTCCAGCCATTTTCTCCTTTTTTGCCCCCCTATTCATTCTCCACATGAACAATAGAATTTTGACCAAATTGTTTTCCTTCGTAAAAATTCCTTGAATGGTTCCCATACTCTTCAGCGAGTAACCCCCATGTTCACTGACTACAAAGGGAATCTTGGCTTTCGTAAACCATTCAAATACGGATGTATTTTAAAGCCAAGTTCTTAATATAGCACACAAGGCCCTGCCTCTTCTCATGAAAGGAAAGACTGCTTTGTCACACCTCACACACAGAACTTTATGGCCACGCACACTTCTTGTTACTTTCTGTTACGCCATGTTCTCCCTCATCGTGCTGCTTCTGTGCTAGTCCTTCTTCCTGGGACATTGTCATTTTCATCTCTGGGGACATTTCCAAACACTTGAGCTGCCATTCAACACATGGGCCGTGTTCTTTCACACATCCCAGTCTGTGAACACACTATATTTGCCGGGTGACAAATTCTAATTGTCTAATTCTCTGGGTGACAAATTGCTACTATTCCTTCGAGGATCAACTTAAGTGCTACCTTCTCATGAAAGTCTTTCTAGGTATTTCCTTTAAATATTGCCACACTGTCATGCTCCACAACACATAGAATACAGTATAAATTTTACCTCCAGAGGAGTGGCCTTGCTTAAGAATACTTAAGAATACTTAAGAATTAATACTTAAGAATTGCTTGACATAAGAATACTCTACTGGGTTCCCATAGCAATCTGTACATACTTTATTGTGATTTTTTTAAAGATTTTATTTATTTATTTGACAGACAGAGATCACAAGTAGGCAGAGAGGCAGGCAGAGATAGAAGGGAGGAAGCAGGCTCCATGCTGAGCCGAGAGCCCGACGTGCGACTTGATCCCAGGACCCTGAGATCATGACCTGAGCTGAAGGCAGAGGCTTTAACCCACCGAGCCACCCAGGCGCCCCTTTATTGTGATTTTTTTAATCCTACTATATGATTATGTGTTTAAAAATTGGTCTGTTTCCCCCAGTACATTGAACTTTCTGAGGCCACTACTGAGGACTTAACACCTCTGTATTCTTCATACTGCCTAGCACAAGGCTTGGCATATTGTTGTGACATGAATAAATGCACAGAGTGAATCTTTAAGTTCAAATTCAGACAGTGAGGAAAGCTTGACCTCTAATGGGCCTAGATTCATAAAAAGAAGTTTCAGGAAAATAAAATGCAATTTATAAGCTTGCTGAAAATAACAGTACAAAATGTTTTCACAGATTGTCTGATAGATATACTATACAAACCTTTGACGTGATAAGCCAAAATTAAAATGAATGAATGAATGAGGAAACACTAAACCAAGTCTTCCCTAAATACCTTGTAACACTGAAGGATTGCTATAAACTCTCTCTTCGTGTGTCCATGCAGCCATTCAGAAGTTATTCAGCCGTTTTCATTGCCATGCTACATGAGACCCAAGATTAACAAATCGTTTGGTGAGATGACAGAGCCAGGCTCTTCCCACAACCGTCACTGTCCACTTTTTTCCTTCAGTGGCTAAGAACAAGCTTCTAGTTAGTGAATGGAAAGGGAATACGGGCTTTCCCTTGACCAACAGGAGCATGAGGAAAAGATAAAACCAAGAGACCACCTGGCGGTCTTTTAGGATGGGTCTGGATTTGGAACTGTCAAACTATGCCAAAAGAATGATAATTGGGGCCACTTACCTGCTTCTGAGTGCTGTTGTCAGATTTAATGAGAATCCTTGTGCAGTCTCCAAGATCCTTTCAAGTAATAATCCTGTAAAATGCTCGGAAGAATGTGAGTTTCTAGTCTTTTAGAGAAAGGTTACACATTTACATTTAAGAGTTAATACGAAGCTATATAATTGGAAAGAAAACCTCCACAGATTATAATCAAATCCCAAGTGAGTTCATTATAATTATATTTAATTTATCAAATGACAAGAAATTTAATAAAGACTAGGACCTGGCGCCTCTCCTGAATAGAGAAAGATTCTGATCAGTCTAGGTCTTGCATTTTTCTTTCCTCTTTTTAACTTTCAAATAGAAAAACCACAAATTAATAGATCTGACCTGCGATCCATTGTGAATATACAGGTTCTGGGATTTTTTGTGTGTGTCTTACTTTAAGGAATCCACAGTTCATTTACTGGGAAATTGCTGGAAGTCTATTCAGAGCCACTTTCCAATGCTATAATGTCGGTTGTTGTTGGGAGGATGAGACTAGGTATCTCATAAAGAGTTTTTATTAGAGTCAAAGAAAAAAAATAACCTAATATGTGTCTTCACAATCAGAAAAACCAGGAAAAATGCTGATTCTGTCTCAATGAATTCTAATTAATTGTACCTTGGGGTACCTATCTTTATATCTTGGCTTAGGCAGTTCCCCTTTCAGGGGATATCTTCATGATGTCTCTTGTCTGGTCAGATCACATTCAGCAAGTCTCAGCTAAACTACCGTCTTATCACCTTTCTTTATTAAGCTTTTCATAGTCAATGATAAGAGCCCAGACTTTAGAGTTGGAATGGACCTTACATAACATCCATGATAGCCATGGCTTTCATTTTGTAAATACAGCAGTGGAAATCAAGGAAGTAAAATGGATTTTTGTAGGTTACCCAACTACCTGGTGATAGAACTAGAAATGGAAAGTTCCTTCTAATTACCTGACTGGTGCTCTAGTCCATACACTACCCATTCTTCCCTGTGACTTCTCCCTCATCTAAAATCCTGCTCCATTTTCTATAACTCATTTAAACATCAGTCACCCCGGTCTTATCACCTCTCTTTTATTTGTATTTGTAAGTCACTTTTTCTTCTGCACATCAATAATTTCATTGTCTTTGTTGATGACTTGACTTTTTAATTGGACTATAAGCCACTTAAGAGCAAGGACTGTATCCTTCTTTGTCTGTGCCCCTCTTTCAGAATGTGTCAACAAGCAGGGTGCAGATTAGATAAAGATCCTGACAGCGGAATTTTGATTTAATCTTTTCAGAAAGGTAACCACTCACTTTTTAGGATGATGGATATGTAGAAGTGCTTGCATTTAAGATTGCACAAAATATTTTCTTGCAGAAAAACATTTTAAGGTAATGTTATCCGAGCTTGTTTGGATGAGGAAAATTGATCTTTTTAAGTAAATAAGGGATTATAAGTTTGGTTTTATGAGTTTCCTATCAATAAACAAATAAGTAGTTTCCATTAATTTGATACTTACAAGTCATCTTC
The DNA here is from genome assembly GCF_963455335.1 of Martes martes. Taxonomy (NCBI): domain Eukaryota; kingdom Metazoa; phylum Chordata; class Mammalia; order Carnivora; family Mustelidae; genus Martes; species Martes martes. The sequence continues at coordinate 111,589,172 of NC_137897.1, forward strand.
CTCCCTTTCCTGAGAGTACTGCAATTTCATAGAAAATGCATATTTTTTATTAATTGATTCAGCCTAGAACTTGCACTCAAGTCAAACTTTCAAATATAACGAAAGCACTGCCTTTTGAGGAAGTACACGAAAATAGCCATTTTACATGATTTAGGCTTCACATTCATCCTCTATAGAATGGTTGTCACTTTCCTGAAAGTAAAATCAAGGCTCTTGCAATTAGTTACCACATCTTTTATTTAGTCCAAATTAGTAAAAAAAAAAAAAAAAAATGCTTCATTTAGAAAAACCAACAAAATGTTTCTACATAACAGCTGCTTGTTTGCATTTTCAACTCTGAAACCATTTAATCGCTCAGAAGCTTCCCATTTGCTCAAGCATTTCCCCCTCTATTTTATATGTCAGATAAAATCAGGTCAGCGCTAAAGGTGAGATTATACGTTGGTGATTCCAGGAGCATAAATTCAGCTTATTAAGTAGCAATGCAGGACCAGAGGCCTGCTAAGTAAAAGAACAAAATTGATGAATAATGGTTCATGAAACAGAGCGCATACCCCATCAGGTAGCTTATCCAAACCTGCTAAGTTCCGGACTTGTTATTTGCCAACTAGCTTATTTCAGGAAGGGAGAAAGGTATTAGGTCAATGAAAAGCAGTGACTTCTTATTTTCTGTTAAAAGTGGGTAGATGTTGATAGGAAGTAACAAAAGAGAACGTGCGAGTGTCGCTGTAGGTATTTATGAAGGCTCTGCCTCATTCACGAAGACTTTGAGGTCACGTATTTCATAGCCGCCTTCAACTGCATGTAGCGGACTCACTGTGGTGGACACACCCTAAGTTAGCCCTTGAGGAATCACGAATGGTGCCTCCTCTGGAGGACAGACAGGACCTGTGACTTGCTGCTAACCAATAGAACATGGCAAAGACGGTGGGGTATCTCCCATTATATGAGCTTCTCTCTTGGTAGACTGGCACAAGAAATTCGCTTGTTGACCTTGAAGAATCAACTACCCATATTGCGAGTTGCCCATAAAGAACACCATGTGACAGGGACATGGGAAGTCTCTGGGCACCAAGAATGGCCCCTGACCTATGGCCACCAGGGAACGGAAATAGTAGTTCAACAGCTGCAAGGAATGGACTTGTTCTAACAACCTCCATGAGAAGAGGACTCCCCCCTCCAGAACAGAGTGCAGCCTGGCCAACACCCTGATTGTAGCCTTTTGAGAACCTGAGGAGAGTTTGTACTACAGCCAGACTCAGACTCCTGACCCACAGAAACTATCGAATTCTATGTGCAGTAGCTTAACAGCTGCTAAGTTTCCAGCAATCTATTGTCCAGCAATAGAACACTGATGCATTCGTGGGGCACGTGGGTGGCTCAGTCAGTTTAGCGTCTGACTCTTGGTTTTGGCCCAGGTGGTGATCTCACAGTCAGAGATCGAACCCCTTCATGGGGACCCTGAACTCAGTGCCAAATCTGTTTGATTTATTTAATTCATCAAATGACAAAAATATACATAGAAAGTACTATCAGAAATCTTCCCTCTCCTTCTCCCTCTGGCCCTCCCCACCATATTCTCTCTCTCTCTTTTCAATAAATAAGTAAGTCTTTAAAAAAAAAAAAAGAAAGAATGCATTCATTTAATTTACTACAATATGGTGGTTCGTTGTGTACCAGGACAGGAATTCAAAAGCTGGCAAGGACTGAAGTTTCTCTGGGAATTCATAACTCCCACTCATGGGTTCCCTGCTGCCCTCTGAGCTTATCCTCTGTTCTATTACCTGCTAAAAATCTCCAGTAACAACTTCGGCACACAACAGGCAAGAAGGCAATTCTGGCTTACTCAATCTCAGCTTTACTCATGTAGTTGACTTTAAACTGTGGCTTTCACTAGTAGTTGCTTCAATTATCTTTCCACTTTTTCTTTTTAAAATTTCATTCGTAAGTTTAAATTCCAGAGCAAGAAATTCCCTGAGCCACCTTAACATTTCATACGAAGATGTGCTTTAATTCATCACCTGGCCTATGGCTCGGCAGCCATCATGTCGAGGGTCTGTGTTTTCATTGGCTGTGGCCAGAGGTGATGGGCACCTGGGTAAAAATCATGGTCTTCCCTAGGTTTGTCTTGAGGGCCTATGCACTGGGTAATTTCTTTCAGAAGGAACTGTGAGCAGGCCAGTAGAAATTTGAAAGCTGTCATATATATGATTGAAAGGAAAAAAATATTGAAGGATAATGGATTACATTATGTTGGCAGACTGAGCTTACTTGTCTATGCTAAATTTTATGTATTAAGGTGTAAGAAAACATAATACAAAAAATAACAGCTCCCTACAACAGTGCTGAAAGACACGAGTTCCATTAAGAGATCAGATATTCACAGGAATTTAGAGAGAGAGGTCAAGCGAGTAAGATTAGATGAGCTGCTGGTAGATCCTTCCTCTCCTGCACGTGCTCCACAGTGGACAAGGTCTGTGATTCTCTTCTCCTTTGAATTGTCTGCTCATGTCTTCTGCTCATTTTTCTATTGGACTGCTTCGATATTCTTATTGAGTTGTAACAGTTCTTTGTATCAGTAATTTCAGATCAGTAACTTTTTGCCATATATGTTTTAAACATTTTCCAAGTTTATTATTTGCCTTCAATTGAGTCTATAGGATGTTTTGAACTAAGCATGAATAATAGCTACTACTTCTAAGGATAAGCAGAATGAATAAAACATACACATTGATATTTTGGATTTTATGCAGCTCTAACTTAACAGTCTTTTTCTTTGTGCTTTCTGTTTTTGCTAATATGCTTAGAAATGTCTTTTCCAACTTGAGGTCATGTAACTATTCATCTATTTTTTTCATTTAAGTCTTCTTATTTATGATTTGATTTTTCCATGTATTTTTAATAAATTTAGAATTTATTTCAGTTTATGATATATTTATCAGATTTATATGATGATTTATAAACATCAATTTATGTATGATAATGACTCCTAAAAATAGTTAACCAATGGGCTCCATAACTTGTTAAAAACCCCATCCTTTTCTTGTGATTTTAAATCATTTTTATTACATACTTAATATATTGTATTACATATTTAATTTTCACAGAAACTAAGATCTGGGGTCTCTTTATTGTCTTCTTTCATGTGTCTATTTTTTTTGTAGAGTATTCTGTTGTTTTTTTTTTTTTTTAAGATTTATTTATTTATTTATTTGAGAGAGAGACCACACAAGCAGGGGGAGGGGCAGAGGGAAAGGGAGAAGAAGAAGGAGAGGAGCAGACTCCCCACTGAGCAGGGAGCCCGATGTGGAGCTCCATCCCAGGACCCTGAGATCATGATCTGAGCCAAAATCAGGATTCAGATGCTCAACCAACTGAGCCACCTAGGTGCCCCAAGTATTCTGTTGTTTTGAAGTTCTTATGGAACTTGACCCTATGGTACTTCTATTTTTAATTTCTTAAGGAACTTCCATGCTTTTTTCCACAGTGGCTTCACCAGTTTACAGCACTCCCCGCCCCCAGTACTGCAGAAAAAAGCAAGGCATTCTTTTTCTCTACATCCTCACCAGCATTTGTTATCTCATCTTTTTAATAAAAGGTATCCTGACAGGTAAGAAGTGCTATCTCTGTGGTCTTGATTTCCATTTCCCTGATGACAAGTGATGTTGAGCATCTTTTCATGTACCTGCTGGCCATTTGCATGTCTTCTTTGGAAAACTGCCTATTCAGATCCTTTGCCCATATTTAAATTGGGTTATTTGGTGGCAGGGGGCGGGGGGAGGGACTTGCTACTGAGTTGTAGGACTTCTTGTGTATTTTGAATACTAACACCCAGTTGGATATGATTTGCAAATATCTTCTCCCATAACATAGATTGCCTTTTCATTTTGTTGTTGATTTCCTTTGTTGTGTAGAAGCTTTTTAGTTTGAAATGTCCCAATTGTTTATTTTTGCTTTCATTGTCTTTGCACTTGGTGTCAAATACAAAAAAAACATTGTCAAGATCAATTGACATCTAGGAACTGTACCCTTTATGTTTTCCTCTATAAGGTTTATGGTTTCTGGTCTCTAAATGCAAGAGGTCACTGATAATTCAGGTCTTTAATCCATTTTGAGTTGATTTTTGTGTATGGGATCCAGTTCGTTCTTTTGCATGTGATTGTCTCGTTTTCCAGCATTCTTTATTGAAAAGACTAACCTTTTCCCTTGTATGTTCTTGACTCCTTTGCTGAAAATTAATTGACCATATATCCATGGGTTTATTTCTGGGCTCTGTATTCTGCTCCATGATCTATGTGTCTGTTTTTATGCCAATATCATACTGTTTTGATTAGTTAGCTTGGTAATATATACAGGTTGAAATCAGGAAGTGTGATGCCTTTAGCTTTGTTCTTTCTCAAGATAGCTTTGGCTATTCTAATAATGGATATTGTATGTCTCCCTTGTTATTTTTTAATTACTCCATGTAAATCATATGAACCTTAGATTCAACTAAATTAAATTAAATTAAGTTAAATTAAATCCACTGTCCACAGGCCTAAATGAGATATTGATTGTATAGTATTATATTTAAAAAAGAGTGTGGCCAAATTTGCCATGAGAAACTTGCCATGATTTGGACATCTACTTAAATATTCACATAATTTTGTTCTTATGTCCTTTCTATGAGGTGACTGAAATTAGAAGTTTTCATAATTGTAAACTGCCTTCTCATTCCCAGAGAAAATGTAACCATGTATTTCATTAGATACCTAAATTTAATTTAGGATTTCGGCCTCTTTATTCTTTTTTTTTTTTTAAGATTTTATTTATTTATTTGAGAGAGAAAAAGCACGAGAAGTGGAGGGTCAGGAAGGAGCAGCGGACTCCCTGCTGAGCAGGGAGCCTGATGTGGGACTCAATCCCAGGACTCCAGGATCATGACCTAAGCTGAAGGCAGTCACTTAACCAACTGAGCCACCCAGGGGCCCCCAGCCTCTTTATTCTAAGTGAGATTGGTCACCACTCCACCCCCCATATTTGTCTAATTTTGGTGCCAGGGTTAGACAGCATAGTTGTAAAACTTTCCCCTTCTGGCTGTATTTTGGAGTTGTTTGCAAAATATATGCTTTCACTTTTTGAAAGAAAACAACGGTAAAACTGCAATTTTTTCTGACTACATTACTTAAATAATTTCCCCCACCCTAAAATTTATCGACATTTCTATTGTTTGATTTATAATTTCCCAGTTTCTCTTTGATTTTTCAAAATTGTAAATATAAATTTATTAGTTTAGAAATATATCTGTGTCCGGTTCATAACCATTAATATTTCTATTGTTGTCTATTCCTATTTTTTGTCCTTTTGTCTTGATTATACTAGTTGGGTTTTAAACAATCTTTCTCCTTTCTAAATAAATAATTTATTTGGTTTGTTTATTAATTTCATTAGTTTCCTCTTTTCTACCTAATAAATTATGATTTTATGGTTCTATTCTCCATATTTTTCTGTGCAATTATTCTTTTCTCACATGTTGAGATTAATGCTTGGAGTTTTTTCAATAATAAAAGCATTTAAACCTAAAGAATTAATGCTCTTTATAATTTAGCTTTATAATTATGGTTTTATTATTTTTTAAATAGTCTATTATTTAAATTTTGATTTCCTATATTATATAATATTTTTAATGGACTATTTTCCATGTTGGGTTTTTTCCCCTTAAACCTTACTTATTTCTTTTTACTTTTATTTCATTATAGTCACATGATAATGATTTTGGAGTTTATGGATAAATAGAACACATAATAATAAAAAATACACAGAAAGTACTATCAGAAATCTTCCATTCTCTCCTATAACCTAAGCAAATAGTCAAAGGTATATGTTATAGCAAAGAAGGAGCAGGGTTTTTTACTTGCTATAGATTTTGAGAAATTTCTGCTAAATATAGTAACTTTGAGACTTCTTTTTCAGATTCGGCCATCTCATTCTAAGTATTAATCAATAATTTCTAGAATCAAATTTGTTTCTCTTAGTCCATAAATATTTGCAAGTGTTCTAGAAAATAAGTATTCAGGTATTACTATTTCTTTTCTGAATGATCCAGTGATGATGAAATTTATCAATAGAAATACACATGTAAAAAAGACAGCTCTGGTTGTATCTCATCAAAAGTTAAGTGTTTTGGGTTTGTTTGGGTTTTTTTTCTCTCTGAAAAACTTGTGTTGGTATCTGTGATAGAGATTTTATCAGTGTTTCCCTTAGGATTAATAACACTGATGCACTTCTAAAAGAAATTAAAAGATATAACCAGCATTTACACTTGGGATATTTTCTGAATGATCTAGCAATTTTTAAATTGAATTAAAACATGCATGCACTATTTACTACACTTCTAAGTATTGGAGTGTGTTAAATTCCCAAAATAAGACTGTTTACGAGAAAAAATGCCAACCTAAGGATAATATTTCCTCATTTCAAGTACAGTAAAAAATAATTCACTGATTAAAAAAATGAAGCTTAGTGGGTAAGCTTTCAACTCAAAAAAAATAAGCACTTGGTAGGAAGTGAGATTATATTTCAAATAAAATTATCTAGGTAACTATGTCCTTAACGTCTTCTAATAAGTATCCTAGGCAATAAATCCACTGGCAGTTTAAGTATTCATCATGAAAAAAGGGATCCCTGGTGAAGATAGAGACTCATCCCACAATCCTAGCTAGGATTATGATTTAAGGGAACAAATTCAACATTGATTGGAGGTTCAGCAATAAGGACTTCACTTTCAGGGCTAATCACATGTTGAAAGTCACTGGGAGCTTCATTTTTCCCCTTCACATTGGATTTTATTTATCAAACACTTATATATCAGGTATCATTCTAAGAGGTTTACATAAATCAGTTCATTTAATTTTTGCAAGAATCTTAAGAGGTAGTTACTATTATTCTTCCCATTTTACTAATGAGAAAACTGAGGTACTGAGTTTAACTTGCCCAGAGCCACATAATATGACCAGCCCTTCCTAATCTACTCTCACTATAAAATAACACTGGCACCTTCTTGGTGATTGGGCTACTGGTAAGACCTACATTCTTCAATGCTAGGCAGCTGTAAAAGGTGGACCTAAAGAATGTCTCCAGGTGTTTATAACTGGTCAAATTTGCTAAATGACTCTGGTAGTGAGGTGCACAGAGAGAGGTTACCACATCCCAGTCCTTTTTTTTTTTAAAGATTTTATTTATTTATTTGATAGACAGAGATCACAAGTAGGCAGAGAGGCAGGCAGAGAGAGAGGAGGAAGCGGGCTCCTCGCTGAGCAGAGAGCCCGATGCGGGGCTCGATCCCAGGACACTGAGACCATGACCTGAGCCAAAGGCAGAGGATTTAACCCACTGAGCCACCCAGGTGCCCCATCCCAGTCCTTCATTTTACTTTTATCCCAGTTTATTGTTGTGAAGCTACACATATCCCCATTTTTAAAATCTAAGACACTGGGGCACCTGGGTAGCTCAGTTCATTAAGTGTCTGCCTTTGGTTCAGATCATGATCCTGGGGGCCCGGGATGGAACCCCTGTGTCGGGTTCTGTGCTGAACAGGGAGTCTGCTTTTCCTTCTGCCTCCCCCACCCCCCACCACTCTTTCTTTCTCTCTCTCTCAAATGAATAAATAAAATCCTTTAAGAAAAAAAAAAATCTAAGACATTTCATTCCTTATTTTCTTAAACATTTCCTTTTCCTCCCAATGAGCTAAGGAGCCTTTAGCTTCCCTTCTGCTTTGCACTCGTCAGTGAACTCTTCCAGATAACCCCAATCTATCCAACCACTCTCATTTTCTCTTTGCTTCCCGTCAGATTGCGGATCAGCCCAGCTCCTGGTTCATTGACCTTCGCTTCACACCCAGTCAGTTAGTGTTCATCAACTTCCCTTTTTACCTCCTCATCTCCAAATTTATCAACTACTAGCATACTTTTCACTGTACATTCTTTGCAATTTTCCATCTTTTTCTTTTTTCCTTTTTCTTTTTTATTTCTTCTAGTTTTTAGTTGGCTATGTTTGGTTTCAGTTAGTCTTGAGCTTGGGATATTCTTAAACTGAACCAACAGCCTGATTCTTTCTCTCACAAGTTGTTGATCTTAGAAAAGTGACTTAAGTTCTCTGAGCATCAGTTTCCTCATCTGTCATCAAATGATGATATTCATGCCCATGTTATGAGTTTCCTGTAAGGATTAGAGGTATCATGTGTGGTGTGTCACCCTCGTTCGATGACATCCATAGTAATTACCCACATGACACAGTATTATTTTATTACTTTGAGAACAGCTAGATGCTGGTTTCATCTTTGGAATTGTGAAGGGGTTTTCAGGAGGAAAATAAAATGATAGATTGCAATGGTTGGTCATGTAGATCTAATTCAAAGATAACATGAGGTAAACCTTTCAGACACTCATTTCAAAGTTTCCTTCCCACCTATCTCACAAGGCCATTTATGCTTAAGAGAAAGTAACAAGAGAGGTAGATCATGAAATGACCTGATGAATCCTTAGGCCTTTGTGCTTTCTGTGTGTATCTCTGTTCAAGGTAAGATTCAATGAAATAGATAACTACTAAATCCCTAACTGTGTGCCAGGCACAGAAAAGAGATGATGAAATTTTAACAGTTGTAGCTATAGTGACCAAGGTGATTCAACACCATTGCTCACGATCGATATTGCCTTATCCCCAGAGAAATCCATTGTGGCCCTTGGGTAGAGCTTCATTCTCTGTGGCATCCTGCCAAACTCCAAGAAAAAATTTTCCTATCCGTACATACAGCTGCAAAATCTAGACCTTGCTTTAAGAATTTAACAATAGCCCTTTCTTTTATGTAGCACCCAATGATTTACAAAGCATTTCACATTCTTTATCCCATTTGTACCAATGATGGTCTTGGGAGGTCAGGTGATTGATTACCTCATTGGATAGGTGGTTGATTTTCAAGTCTGCACAGCTATGGAATAGTAAATTGGGGAGTTTGAACTCAGGTTTCTTTGACTCCAAAGTCTGGGCTCTCTTTTAATGAATCTACTCTCTTTTTACCCTATTACTTTGCTTACATGTTGAATTTGAGCTCCTTTTATTTGTGAGAAGGATTTGATGGGGCCAAAACACCACTAAGACTTTGTTTTACCTCTCTCACAGTGTCATTGACCATTTACTCATCAAAAATTTTAAGGGATTACTAATGGTTAGGTAGTGGGCCAGGTGCTGGGAACAGATGGATGAAAGGATGAGAGTTCTGACACCTGTCAGAATGGCTAAAAATGAAACCACAAGAAACAACAAGTATTAGCAAGGATGTGGAGAAAAAGTAACCTTGTGCACTGTTGGTGGAAATGTAACTGGTGCAGACACTGTGGAAAACAACCTGAAGTTTACTCAAAAAATTAAAAATAGAACTACCTTATAGGATGCCTGGGTGGCTCGGTCAGTTAAGCATCCAACTCTTGATTTTGGCTCAGTTCAAGATCTCAGGGTCATGAGATCAAGCCCTCTATGCTCAGCACAGAGTCTACGTAAGATTCTTTCCCTCTCCCTCTGCCTCTCACCGCCCCCCCACCTCACACATGTACAAACATGCACTTGCTCTCTTAAAAAAAAAAAAGAACTACCATATGATCCATCAATCACACTACTGGATATTTACCCAAAGAATATGAAAACATTAATTTGAAAGGATATATGCACCCCTATGTTTATTGCAGCATTAATTATAATAGCCAAATTATAATTAGTGTCCATTGATAGGTGGGTAAAAAAGATGTGGTATATATACGTACAATGAAATATCACTCAGCCATAAAAAAGGAATGAAATCTTGTCATTTACAGAAATATGGATGATCTAGAGAGCATAATGCTAGGCAAAATAAGTCAGAGAAAGACAAATACCATATGATTTCACTCATATGTGGAATCTAAGAAATGAAACAAAGGGAAAAAAGAGAAACCCAAAAACAGACAATGACAGAGAATGAAGTGATGGTTATTAGAAGGGAGGTGGGTGGGGAGATGGGGGAAATAGGTGAAGGGAATTAAGAGTACGCTTATCTTGATGAGCACTAAGTAATATGTAGAATTGTTGAATTACTATATTGTACATTGTAAACTAATTTAACACTGTATTAACTATACTAGAATTAAAGTAAAATAAAAATAAAAATTTATGAAAGAAGGAAATCCTGCCATTTGTGCCCATGGATAGACCTGGAGGACATTATGCTAAATGCAATAAAGTAGACACTGAAAGACGAATACTGCAAATCTCACTTACATGTAGAATGTAAAATAGCCAAACTGATAGAAGCACAGAGTAGAATGGTGGTTGCCTAGAACAAGGGGAGGGGAAATGGGAAGATGTTGGCCAAAACGTATGAAGTCTCAAGATGGAAGAAGAGTATGTTTTTGACACCAAATATATAGCTATATAAATACAGTAAACAACACTGTATTGCATACTTGAAATTTTCTAAGTGTTCTCACCACAAAAAAATTAATGATAGGAAAGAAGGGGCACCTGGGTGGCTCAGTGGGTTAAGCCTCTGCCTTCGGCTCAGGTCATGATCTCAGCGTCCTGGGATCGAGTCCCACATCGGGCCCTCTGCTTGGAAGGGAGCCTGCTTCCTCCTCTCTCTCTCTCTCTCTCTCTCTTTCTGCCTGCCTCTCTGCCTACTTGTGATCTCTCTCTGTCAAATAAATAAATAAATTCTTTAAAAAAAATAGGAAAGAAATTGGTGACTAAGGTCATGGATACTTTAATTAGCTTGACTGTGGCAGTGATTTCACAATGTGTACATATAGCTAAATATCAAGTTGTACACCTTAATACATAGAATTTTTGTATGTCAGTTATACTTCAATAAAGATGACAAAAAATAATAAATTGAGAGAGAGACAGAGAAACAGACAGAGAGAGAGAAAGCATGAGGGCTCTGTCCTCCAGGCACTGAGATTCTGGTGGGGGCACAGAAATGCTGATGGGTAATCCCGGTACCATGTGGTAACCACTGTGACAGAGGTTGTGGGGGGAGGCAAGTGCCAATAAGTGTGGTAACAGGGCTCATCAGTTTCAAAAAAGCATAAAATAGAAAAGTAGGAGCTGTTTTCAATTGTTCCATGTTTGTGGAATGCTGTAGAAGGTCTTCACATTGACACAGCATTCCTTGGCCCTCTCCAGCTGGGGATGTAAGAAAATTGGATGTTTCTTCTTTCCTTCCTGCCTCTACTCGGACTTGGTATCTCCTCAGCACTTTGTCTTCTTCAACAGCCCTCACCTCTCCTGAGCTCCAATCCTCTATTTCTGCCCATCTAGAGGGCAATAATTTCATTTTATAATGCATCGTGTTCTTCCCCTTTAAATGACAGTGCACATTCATGGTAGGAAATCAGGGGAAAACAAAAAGTATAAAGAAGAAATTAAATGTGTCCATTTACCCAAGAATAGCTATTGTTATTTTTTTTTTTTTGCTATTGTTAATTTTAGGACATTTTCTTTCATTCTTATTATGCATATCTAGATATGCAACTTTTACTGATAACATTGTCAAACTTTGAATTCTTTCTCTGTTTTTTCTTTTATTTAACTTAACGATTAAAACATTGTTTTCCAATCCAAAGATCATAATTAATTCACTGGGTTTTTTTCCTAGACTTTTTAAAATCATACAGCCAGCCCCCCTGCTCCCACTTTTGGTGTACCAGGTGGGAGATGAAACTTGAGATTGACTTTGTTCAAACTAGCAATTTCCAAATAAAATGAATTGCATAATTTAATGCTGCTCTGCTGACTTAAGACCATTGTGAAAACACTAAATTCAGGAGATTGGGCATGCTGTCCCTCCTTCTTCTAGTCATGGGGGACATGCCTAACCCTTCAAGCCCTCTGCCCATTGAACCTGTAAATGGTCTCAGAATCCTCCCCCACCCCAGTTCCAGAAGGCTACTACTGTATGGTCAAATGGATATATAAGATAAAATCCATTTCCAGAAACTTGAGTAAGATCAAATACATTTTAGTGGTCTCTTTCAGGAGTATTTTTGTCCATCTATCTGTCTCCTGTTTCATACTTCGATTTTGCAAGTCAGCTATGGTAGTTTTATAATACATTTTAGAATATTTTAGTGCCAGGCAGTTGTACTGCTCTTTAAAAATAACATTTATCCTTCTCTCTGATTAAAAATTAATGTGTGTGCCTTTTAGAAAAGATGGGAGATAATGAACAAGAAATAGAATAAAAATCACCCATAATCACCACCTACAGATAAGAACCACAAGGAACTGGGTATGTATCTTTCAGACATGTTTTTTAAAAAAGAATTTATTTATTTATTTGGAAGAGAGAGATCACAAGTAGGCGGAGAGGCAGGCAGAGAGAGGAGGAAGCAGGCTCCCCACTGAGCAGAGACCCTGATGTGGGGCTCGATCCCAGGACCCCGAGATCACGACCTGAGCCGAAGGCAGAGTCTTTAATCCACTGAGCCACCCAGGCGCCCCTCTTTCAGACATGCTTTATTGGTCACACATATACAGACATACAGATGTTTTTTCCTTACACCAAAGGTAACATGTTGTGTGTATTTTTATGCCAATTGCCTTTTTACCTCTTAACATTATGTTAGAATTACCCTTCATGTTAATATATTTCTACATCATGTGTAATGTATGCTTATTATTCACTGTAAAATATAAGGATATATGTGTGTATGTATATACTGTAGATTTTTCATTTGTACAACAAATATATATTGAACATCCACTATGTGTCAGACAGTGTCTTACACATTGGAATATACGAGTGACTAGAACAGGCAAAAGGCCCTGTCCTCATGAAACATACATTCTAGTGAGTACATGTGTGGGGGGTGTCTTTGTCTGTGTGTGTTGTATGAATATAGACTATTCGCCTAACAAATGAGTACATTATGTAATACGTTAGCGTAAATAGAGTAAAGGGAGTAAAGCGGCTGTGGGGATGGGAGGAGGCCACGTTTGATTAAATACTTGAAAGAGACGAGGAAGTAACCCTTGCCTCTAAGTGGCGGGAGGAGCCAGTACCAATGCGCTGTTGACAGACAGGTAAGAATGCCAACACAACTACATGGGATGTATCGTGGGCACTGTGCAGTACCAGGAGTTGGGAAGAAAGAGTTAGCGGAAGTGAACCCTTGTAAGCCAGGTCTTCTTTTCTGCCTCTAATGGGATGTTGTATCTGGCTTTGATGAGGATGATAGCAGTGCAGGTGATTATACATAGTGGGATTCTGGGCATATTTGTAAGTGTAGTCAAAGAACTTCCTAACGGATTATATACATACGTATAGTTCCAAATTTATTACTCAAATTAGGACATCTTGTCTATACTTATTTATTTTCCAGCTTTTGTGACGTATAATTGACATATGAAATTGTGTAATTCTAAGGTGCACACCATGATGTTTAATGTATGTATACATCACCAAATGATGACTACAATAAGGTTAGTTAACACATCCATTGCCTCACATAGTCACAATTTTTGTTTCTTATGGTGACAACTTTGAAGAGCTACCTTCCTAGCACCTTCCAAGTATACAATACAGTTTTGTTCATTTTAGTCACCATGCTATAAATTACATCCGCAAGTCTTCTTCGTCTTATGACTGGAAGTTTATACCCTTTGACCACCTTACCCATTCTCCCCCATCCCCCCACCCAGCAATAGCCTATCTACTCTGTGAATGGGCTCAGTGGGTGGTATAGTTGTTGAACCAAGTCAGGCAGAAGAGCCAACTGAGCCACTGGCCAGATGGAGCCACCGGATGGACTTTGCGGATGGGTAGAGCCACTGTCTGGGATTTCCGCTTGGGCACCATTGCAAATAGGAACATGGTCTGCAAAGATCCAAGGCTGCCTGCTGGGAGTTCTGCCTCCCTTCTTCACCGATCTGATTTCCAGTGTTTGACCCCCACAGATTTCCCCAGTGATCTTCCTCAGGTGAGACCCAAGTGGGCCTCCCGGAAATTGTCCCCCAATGCCAGGGTAGCTGGAAGTCCACCGTGGGCTGCTTTCTCCCTTTGGAGTAACTGGAGACCCTGAGGTGCCCTTCGGGTGCCGTACTGCGCGAGCCTGGGGTTGGGGCGTTGTGGTCAGTGGGTAGCTGCTCCTCTTTCTCTTTGAATGCTGCCCGGTCCCTGTGGTCAAGGGTACTGCAGCCTCCCTGCGGGGTTCTGAGATTTCCAAGAATGTGTCTTATCTGTGGATAGGTGCTAGCTGATCTTGTGAGGGAGACTCAAGCTGAGAGCAATCTAGGTTGCCGTTTTGATGACCTATACTTATTTGTTTATAATTTTCCTACACTCTGTCATATTCTGATAGTGGAGGATACAATCTCTACTGCACTTCACACATTTGGCCATGTTGTTCCCTTCCTTCCTTCCTTCCTTCTTTCCTTCCTTCCTTCCTTCCCTCCTTTCTTCCTTCCTTCCATGTTTCCTTTTTTTTTTAATTCAATTACAGAACTTCTAGTTTTTGTATGTTTTCCTGTTGTGATAGCACATAGAGCCCCTGATGGCTCAGTTTTCATTATAGATAACATATTTTATTGATATAAATTATCCTTTTTCTTCCAATTAGTGCTCTACCCAATTTCCATGGGATTTTTTTTAGTGATGCTTGTTTTGATTGCCTGATATATTGCTGCCTATAGCTGTGTGTGTGTGTGTGTGTGTGAGTGTGTGTGTGTGTGAGTGTGTGTGTGTGTGTGTGTGTGTGTGTGTGTGTGTGGCACCTTACTGTATCTTTCTGTCATATGTCTCTTGCAAGTAGTTCATCACAGGAAAAAACAACAGAGCCTGACAGCATTTTCCTTTTGATAAGAAATTTAATTAATTTTCATTTATCATCACTAATATGTTTGATTTTACTTCTCTCACCATCTTATAAAGCTCTCCGGTTTTTAACAATTGTCTCTTATTTTTTTAGTACCACTTGGGTTTTTATAGACAATTTTTGTTTATTGTTATTTTCTGCAATGATTTAAAAGAGACATTCTGTTTTTAATTTTAGAAGTGGTTATCACAAAGCTTTTCAAAGCATTCTTAAATTTGTATTGAACTTGCCACAAAGCAAAAGCAAACAACAATGTTTTTACTGTCTGTGTACAAAAGCAGTTAATCCCTTTTACTTACCCCCTTTTTCCATTTCCCCAGTCTTTTATTTATTCTGTGATTATCAGCGTTTTTTTTTTCCCTAGAGAGCAACTCTTTCAAAGAAAAAATGTCATCAGATTTATAACCATATTTAAGAAAAAAAAATTTATACCCAGTCCCACATAGTTAATTGAATTCCATTCTCCCGAAGACAGTTTTCTCATCTGTTAGTCCTTGAAGGATTCTTTTTTCATTCTTTTGTCAAGGTATTCAAGTCATTTCTTCAGGAAGTTTGAATATCAGATTGTCCCTATCTCTCTCCAGTCATTGCTCATCTCAGAGTAAAAGCCAGTTCTTATGATGACCTACAAGGCCCTGTATGATCTGACCCCTCTCCCTCTCACCCCAACCCCTTCCAGTTCATTCTATTTCAGTCATGCTGTCTCCCTTGCCATTACTTCAACACACTAGGCCTGCTCCTGCCTCATTGTTTTCTCTCACAATTCCCCATGATTAGAACGATCTTCCCCCAAAGATCTTCAGAGCCTCCTCTCTCACTTATTTCTAATCTCTACTCACAAGAAAGCATATCAGAGAAATCCTCCTTTTCATTCTCTAGCCCCCATTTTTCACCCTGGTGTACTCTAATATTCTTACACTGCTTTAGTTTCCTTTTCAGCGCTTATACATAATACCTGATATCACCTGTTCATTCATTGTCTATCTCCCTCCCCTGGAAGTAGAGCCCATGCGGGCAAGGGTGTTGTCCGTGAATTTTGTTGACCTATTGCTAATGCTATATACCATATGGTAGGCTCTCAATAAATATTTGTTGAATGAAAATAGTAGATGAACTGCTTTCCATGGCCTCCATACAGGAGAGGCAACTTGACTTAGATATAGAATTCGGGGGCAATCTCTTGATTGATCCTTGGCACTGTTCCAACTGTGCCTGACCCAGCCACTTTGCCAGTGCTTGGAATTGCTTGGTTTGGTCAAATCCTAGGGCATTCATTGATACTAATATGGTCCAGATACTTCTGATCTATACAAATTAGGGACTATCCAAGTCTGACGGACTCTCAGAGCTCTGCAGATTCTTCCCATTGATCAAGACATATTAAGGTGGATTTTGTTTCTCTCCCACTTGCATCAAAGCTCTCTTAGTCTTTCTCAGGAAGAATAATGCTGAGTAGCCCTCCATATCATCCATCAATTTGATCTAATCATAATATCTAGTGGGGATTTCTTAAAGTTTTTGACATGTAAATAGCATCTATGCCTTCTTTTTTTCTCAGTGCTAATGAAAGTTGTCCAGTTTTTGTATATTCCATTGTTTACTGTGATAACGAATTACGGAAGGGTGGAGGAGTGAAGACAGCGGTGATCCCAATGCTCTCATGCTTGGAAGTTCCCTATTTTGTATTATTATTTGGATGTCTTTACAGTACTTCTGACTGTATCTTTCTGGCTTCCTTAATTAGTTTAAAAATTCCATCCCTTTCTTAGGCACCTAGAATGAAGACTCTCAGTTATTTTGCTTTTCTTCACTCTTGCTTTATATGGTTCTTACCACATTTACTCAGCTGTTCCTTTGTATTCTATTTCCCATATGTCTGTTCTTGTCTGTTTCTACTACCAAAAATCTTGTATCCCATGACTGCTACTTCAGTACAAACATTCAATGATAGCATCTTGTCTTTCCTATCTCCATTTGGGGGTCTCTCCTCCAAGATTTTTAGCATGAGGGGTTAAATCACTCCCTCTCTTCCCACCTCTCTCACATCATCACCTCTGAACACAGGAGAAAATTGTTCAATTACAGAATGCAATTGATGCTACTTTCCAGCATTAATTCCCATTAGACCAATCCCAACCTTCTCTAAATTCTAGGGTCTATGCTTCCAGCATTTGGCTGGATGTCAGGGACAAGTCTGAAAGAGCAAAGAAGAGTACAAAGATCATGGTCATTGGAGACAGATGACTTCATTCAAATCCTTGTCCCCAGATTGTTTGATTTCATACACATTACTTATCTACTTAAGCCTCAGATTCTTCATTTATAAAATGAGAAAAATAATCCAACACTCTTCTGCCTGGAGACAGTTAAATAAAATTGGAACTAACAACAATAGCCAACAAGGTCTCAGTGTTTCATTTCTCTTTTAAATCCAGAAGAGCACATTGAACATTTAATGTTTTATATATTCTTGGTTCTCGCTCTTGGAAGCTTAGCTTAGAGCAGTTGGTGTGCCAGGATCTCTATTGCTCTAGCTACATTTTATATTACTGAGTAGGACTATGCCAGAATTTTCTGATTTACCTGTAGTGCATTTAAATGCAGTGCAGCAAATTAAAAAAAAAAAAAAAAAAAAAAAAAGATGCCTCTACTCTAAATGTGACCAATGAAGACCGGGAGTGCTGTTGTTGCTGATGTATTTTGGAAGCAGACAGCACAGGGTGGCTTTGACCATTCTGTTTTTGAATAATGTCTTTATTTTGCCTTAGGTGTTTTGAACCTGTCCAGACTGATTCAAGGGTGATGCAGGGAAATCCATGGTAACTCTCTTCCTACAATGCAGCCTATGCCAGTGGCTTGTAGTTAGTTTAAGACACATACAACACTGATCTTCCATCATCTGGGACACTGCCTAAGGGATGCTGGTGAGGTACTAAAAAAACAGTATCCTCTGGACCATCACAAATTACTGATGAGATACCAAGCTGTGCCAAGAACCCATTCTTGGTGCCCTCCAGGAAAAGGCAAGGAGAGCTTCTAACCATTAAACAATTCAGATCTGTCATTAAGTGTGAGAAAGAAATTAGTAAGCTTTAGAGAATTTATTTGCCAGCCTTCACCTTCCCCGGTTCCACTGGGCTTCTGGCAATGATTGCTTTTTTAAAGATTTATTTATTCTAGAGAGAGCGCGTGTGCACCCACAAACAGAGGGAGGGGAAGAGGGAAAGGGAGGGAACCTCAAGCAGACTTCCCACTGGGTGTGGAGCCTGACACAGGGCTTGATCTCAGGACCCTGAGATCCTGACCTGAACTGACATCAAGAGTTGGCCACTTCACTGACTGAGCCACCCAGGTGCCCCTCTGACAACAATTATTTTAATGGATTGGCCAAATCCCATCCAGTTCAAAGACAAATGCTGGCCAGGGCAGTCAGGGTAACTGGAGTACAACCTTCAAAATCAGCATCTGCTTTAAAATTAATTTTATCCCAAGTTTTGAATCTTACATGTCAATCAAGCTTCAGGTTTGTCTCTTTCAACTCTGTGCTTGCCAATACGGCGCAAATATGGCCTGTGCCTGTTTCTTCTCCTGTGCCCCTGTGGTGGTCTTTAATAATCAGTTCTGCCCTTTCCCCTTCTTTGAGCCCCAATGTGGTTTTATAATCGTTTTCAAATCAGTGCGGGGGGGCATCGCCTAGTGATCAGTTTCAGTTAACAAGTAAGATGAAGTCTATTTGCAACACCGGGGCAAGCCCCTCCTCTTTGTGACTGTCATCAGAGGCCTGTCCCATTCCACACCAGATGGACCACTAAGACCAACAGCACACAGCAGAAAGCAATTCCACTCTTGTTGTTTGACACATATACCAGCTAACATCTGCTCAAATAGCAACATTTGCTTGGGTTAAAATCCAGTTCACTGTGCTATTATCTTGGGCGCTGACTGTTGGATGGCTGACTGTCTGCCTTACTCTAGCCATCCGGCACTAGACACTAGTTAGCTTCCTTCATTTACACCCACTCACACCTGGCTTCTTGTATTCATCTACCAGTCCATGCTGCCAATGTCTCCAGATGCTTTGACGCTAAACTCATTCAAGTTGTATCGTGATGAGAAAGAGTTTGAAAGGAGGCTACTATTTCCAACTTGTGTAATTTCTTTGATAAAAAGTCAAATACCCACTCAGTCAACAGCTAATGAACTTACCCTTGGGCCAGATGGTATTTTAGCACTAAAGAGACAGAAATTCATGTGCTGCTATCTCTGTCTTCAGGGAATTCACATTTTAGCAGGAAGGATAAACCCTTTACACAAATAATCTTAATAAAATGATAAGTGCCAAGTCAGAGGTGTGAAAATGCACAATTAAAAATGTGAGCTGTCACTATGAGAGTTGGGAGGAAAATGAAATCACTTCCAACTACGTGATCAGGAAACTCCAGGGTGGAATGCGGTGTAAGAGACACAAACTCATGTTGGATCCTAGCTCAGTGGCCTCATGAAAGCCACTGAAAGCTTTGGTTATGACTTAACTCCTTTATCAGACTGCCCCAGAAATACTCAAGTATCCATTTCCCCCGACATATTTCTTTCAATGTAGTGTGCTGTTCTTCATTCGCTTTCACAGATGTGGTAGTTCTAAATAAGGAATGACATGAGCCGCTTCATTTTTGCAATTATACTTTATTTGACATCACCATGGTGGTGGTGGTGGTGGGATAATCCAATTATCTTCAATTTTACTACTAAGGACTATTAAGTAAAGCACACATGTCTTTTTCACAAACTTAAAAATGGACCCCATTGGTTAAACAGTGATGTTTTGGCCCCTCTCTTGGAAACTCAGAACGAATGCCTCCCACGTACGCATGAACCAGTCTGTTAGCTGTAATTGCCATGTCTCTCTTGCTCTTTCCACATTTGCTGCATATGGGTCCACTTGGAGAAATCTTACACAGGCCATAGCCAATTGTGAGAAAAATCAATGATTATACTAAGCATGCTGAATATAGATTTTTCCAGTCCTCAGGGTACCAGAGCATGCCTAAATTCCATGCAGGGGTGGGGAAAAGCTGTTACAGTTTGTTACCTGGGATCCGAAGTGGCTTTGCTCATGCTTAGCTTCTCAGTTTCCTTTCAGACTTGTACCCACTCTTTGCCTAGCCCTCGCCCAAATCATCAGCAGTTTGTCACGAAAATATAGGACAGAAATTTCTGTCCTCCTCACGTTAGGAGCCTAAAACAGTCCATGGGACTGAACAATGAGTGAATGCCTTACACCTCCTCCCCATTTTTCCTCTGGTGCTCTGCCCAAGCCAACCCTTTCCTCGCCCACCAATTACAAACCAGTGGTCTCAGTTTGTTGAGATACTAAGTGATTTAGTATAAAAGCTTACTCTCTAGTTAATAGGGCCCCACGTCAGTGAAGGAAAAAAAAATGTCTTTTGCCTGAAAGATCACAAGGTATAATCATATTTACCAAGTGTCATGACATATCCTTCATGGCTATGAAGGTGTATTTTTGGTGGTGATGGTGGTTGTTCTAACTACTTTCATCATCGTAATCGACTCAACATTAATTCAAATCTCTGAAACTAATTGGTAAGGTTATGTAATCACTGATAACCTCATTTGTCAAACTGAAACTCAAATTTGTTTAAAGGTATTAAGCCAGGGGTATTTCAGGTAACACAAGTTGCCGAGAGAGAGAGAGAGAGAGAGAGAGAGAGAGAACTCACAGTGGCTTAACAACAGGAATGTCTTAAATGCTCATTAAATTGCAAAACAAGAATTCCTGGTGGACAGGGGGCTGTCCTCCAAGCAGGTGATCAGAGATCCTGACTTCTTCAATCTTCAATTCTTCAATTCTTCAACCTAGACGGCATTCTGATTATAGTGCAAAGCATCAGGAGCTGACATTCTTCTGGAATCATGAGTCTAAAGTCACTGCTGTCCAACTAATCACCCTTCCTTCTTTCCTTTACTTCTTGTAGGAAATCCTTATCGAGGGTCTAGCAACGTGCTAAGTATGGGGGATAAAAACTTTAAAAGGACAAAAATCACCCATTGAGTCTTCATGGAGCTTATAGTCTGAAAAAGAAAAGCTAGACATTGAAAGTAATGATTTCCAAATTACTAAAGACACACAATTATTTGCTTGCCGGTGATGACGGATACGAAAACGAAATGCATGGGAAGGTGTAAAACGGGACATACGACCTTCTTTGGAGAAGTGATATTTGCATGAGAATGGCGGGTAGAGTGGCCCAGACAGAAAAACTGCAGGGGTTGGGTGTGTCTGGAGCGTAGCCAGCGAAAGTGGGCTTGGCTACAAAATGAGACTAGAACTAAAGGTAGAAATGCCACGAACATGTTGTTGCTTACTCTGAATTCAATGAGAAATGGGTAGAATTTTCAACAGCTGGTGATTTAACGAGATTTGGCAAGACCATTCTGACTACCGTTTGGACAAGAAAACCGACATGGGGTAGGCGGTGGGGGCGGGTGGGGGGAGAAAGCTGGGAGCACAGCTCGGGGACCTGACCCCCATCACTAGCTGTGCAATAGATTGAGAAGGTGGCACAGAGCTTTCAGTGGTTGGTTGACTACAAGGATACTGGTCAGAGAGGAAGGATTCGAGGTTGAGTCCCAGGTTTATGGCTTCCACACCTGGATGGATGGTAGGGACAGCAAATTAAATTCCGTTTAGGCCATGATGAGCTTGAGCTCCCAGGGGGAGATCAAATTGGAGTTACTGAGAACGCAGTTCAACATACAGGTCAGTAGCTCGGGGCGGGGGCGGGGGGCGGGTGTAGTGCCAAGTTAGAGAAAGATTTGGGAGCCATCAGCATATATCCATGCTGTTTAATGCTTCAACACTAAATGAGGTCACCTCGAAAAAGGGTGACCATATCACTTATGGTCCAAACCCGGAGTCTTTTGAGAGTTAAAGGGGATGCTATTTATAATTATGCCAAGACGGCAAGCATAAACCAGAACCGGCCTGGGTAAACTATGACTGTCCTTAGCAAATATTTAAAGGTCAAACAGAGAAAGTGTTGTTGGCAAAGAAACAGAGATGAAGGAGTCAGCAGAGGAGGAGGAAACTCTGGGGATGTGTAATATCATGGACGCAAATGCCACAGACAGGTCAAGTGATTCCCCAGGATTTAGTGAAATCCTTTGTCATGTGCTTCTGTGGTGCCCTTTTCTCTTTGTTACACTCACCCATGAAATTATATGACCTAATTGATATCTTTCTACCTAGAGTGCCTATCAAATGGTTGTCACTCCATAAGGATTTGTTGAATGAATGAAGGATGATGAAACTAGAAAGTATCCACGGGATGGAGCAAAACAGAGATCTTCAAAGCCCTTATCAAGACCAGTTTTGGCAGAGTATTCGGAGGCTGAGTCCACTTGCATTGAAAAGAGAAGTGAGTGGGAAGCAAGAAAAGAAAGACAGTAAAAATTGACAACTCTTTCAAGAGGTTTGGCTGTCAGCCATTGGCTTAATGGACACCTGTTCTAAGAGGCTTGATTGTTCCTTTGGGTCCTGGGAAAATGTCAGCTTGCGATAGTTTTTCCTGAAAGTGATTTCTCTAGGTTAGGGCAGACATTCCTCATTTATGAGCTTTTAAATGACTATGAGGTGGTTCTATATATATTATATATTTTGCCTAGAGTTTGCATGGGTCCCTTAAGAATCTCATATATTAACTTAAAGATGTAATAAAGTATTTCTTCTTGTCAAAAAGTAGTATTTAAGGGAAGTATTTTAAGGGTCATGCATTTCATGTCTATTCCGCTTGGTACCTGGGGTCCTGTACTGGAAACAAGCGAAATCACCAGAAAGTTGCATGATTTGGCCAGTCCTTTGTTGGGCTACCAGATGTTCTCATTCCCTCGGGGCTTACTAACGGCACCGTGGAGTGACAGCTATGTGAATCCTAACTCTCTTTCCCCCATATCATCATTGTGCAAGATAATTTCTTTTATGTTATATACATTTATTTTATAGTACTCAGTGTCATAAGCCATTTCTCTTTTAATTTAGTTCTGAAAAAAAAAAAATTGTAACTCTAGAGGAATGTTAACATTTCTTCTTTCCTTTAACGGAAACTTTTGGATCCAACTGTCTCCTTTCCTCCATGGTTATCAGGAAATACAACCGAACTTGTGATCAGCACATGTTTAGTTTCCAGTTTTCTGTGTTTCTATTCCTGTTTTATCATCAATTTTATTTTTGTGATATTTGTTTAAGTCCTCTGGGGAAACACATAGGATGGACACCCTTTTCTACCTTACTCAGTCAGTTCTCTCTCTCCTTCATCTGAAATAAAATTAGAGGTCATCATGGCAAGGAAAAAAATGAATGATAGATAAGGAAGTTACATAACCATAACAGATTGCATTCAGGAATCAAAAAAATGAGTTAAACATACAGACTCATGCACTGTGTGTGTGTGTGTGTGTGTGTGTGATGCAAAGACAATTTCAAATGTTCAAGTTATCTTCCAATCATGCATTACTGTCTTTAGGGCCAACCACCTGCGGTATGAAAAATTCACATCCAAATCACCTGAGCTCAGATCTTTTCTGCTTATGCATTCTGCAGCTTGTACCTTTTACAAACGTGTCTGAAAAATAACCACGTAAAAGCCAAGCAAAGAAACAAAAAAAAGGAAGAAACACTTACTGCTGCTCAATGGACATACATATGAGAATATAATTATGTGCACGTATAAGTAAACTGACTTTTGCTGAATGAGACAAGCCAAAATTTGTAAGAATCGATTCCAGTAGACTATGACAGTGTCTAGCTATGCAAACAGAACACATTCTCCTCTTTGGGGATAAATCAGGGTCTTAACACGATTTGCAATTTAAGTCAATACAAATTACCACCTTGCCCATCCATCCATCAGTTCCTTTCAGTCCCAAGGACAATGTGATATTATATTTCATTATTTTTTTGAAATACTTATTTTTTGTGTTGCTAGTCTTAGGCCAACGTCAAAAATCCCTTCTCTGTCTTTAAGCTTGCTGTATCGTTGTCATAATGTCTTTGTTTTTATTTTTAATTCACCTTGTATTAAATTAATAGACTATTCATAAAAGCTGTCAGTTTCTTAGCTCTTTATATCAACTGTCTTACTAGTCATTCACCGAAGGTCTGCATTTAGATATTGTCCTGCTAGATTACCTCCATTAAGTACTTTAGTATTTTGCAAACAACTAATTAACCTTCTGAACCTCATTAAGGAATAGTAAGGAGAAGACAATTACTGAGACCGGAATTTGGTCAGACTGCTGAGGCTAATACATTATTATTAGGAGAGGAAAAAACCTTTCATCTTTTTAATGACTGCAGATGATCAGAGCAGCCAGTGTTAAATATTTGTTTAAGAGAACCCATATCTGGAAGAGAGGGCTCTAACACGGGCTGGGGCGCCGACTCTCCATTAACCCAGAGGAAACTGGCCACCTCTAATTCACCAGACCCTTGCCTCAGTAGGAGGGGCTACAAATTCTATTTCTTGGTATTCATATAAAATACACACTTCACAGTTTGCAGAAGGCTGTCACCTACCTTATTTCATTCGCTCCTTGAAACAACTCCATGAGGGAGCATTGTCTCTATTTCAGAGACAAGTGAGTTAAGGTGCCAGAAGGAGAAATGATGTCTCAAGGGTCACGCAACTATCAAGTATGGGAGCCCAGATTCAAAGAGCGAGTCCACCACTGCAGTTTTTCCGACAACCCAACATGACAGGCCGTGTGTTCTTAGCTAAGGAATCTCTCTGACCTCAGACCAGTCACCTCCTTTGTGAGCCGTGGTCATGTTCTGTCGGACTTTAATAAGGACCAACTCCGAGGACGCTTCTAGCTGTGATGGTCTGCAGATCTGTGCGGAGGACTCGCTGTTGACCTCTCGGGGTTCACACGGCCCTAGAAAATAAAAGGTGGCCTGCCCATCCTTTCTCTTCCAGAAAGTTCCCGATAATTGCCTCCCTGAGCGACCTGCCAAGTTTGCTACGTTCCTGCCACCAAGAACATTATGAGCAAATGTGTAACATTTGGCAAGCAAATCTTTACTGAGTATCAACTACCTTCAGAGCCATGTGCTCCGAATTGAGGTAGGGATAAAAGGAATGGAAAGTAAGAAGCTTGTTCTCCAGATGGGGGCCCAATTACACTGGGAAGTTGCCAGTTTGCTTTTAATCCTCATAAGTTATAACTTGTTGAGGGATGAGGGAGTGAAATGGGCTGAGAAAGAGAGAGGAGGGCACAGGCACGAGAGCGATGAGGAGGCGTACGTATGTGTGGTACTGAAATGAGCTGAGATTAAGAGGAAAAAATTGTGCTGCGCTATGGAAAAGGAGGTAGGAGACCCACTTAGAAGGGACTAGCAAAGCAGAAACAGGGGACGAAAATAGTTCCCCAGAGCTCACTAGATAGGAAACCAGGAGTCGAGAGTCAGGCCCGTGACGGAGGAGAGGGGAAACTGTCTCCACATTCTGAACTTTGGGAAGTTGAGAGATTGGATTTTGTTTCGTAGAGTTGCCGGATTTAGCCAATGAAATTACAGGATGCTCCGTTAAACTGGAGTTTTGTATGAAGCCAAATACATTTTTAGCGTATCTTCTCTACGATATTTAGGACATATTTTTATTCAACAATTATTTGCTTTTTATCTGAAATTCAAGTTTAACTGGGCACCTCGTATTTTTATCCCCCCCGCAACCTTATTAACAGGAGCTATGTGACCTAAGAGCGACTGCTTTGGGGAGGAGCAGAGTCATTTCCAAAATACGCGCACAGACTGGAAGAGGAGCTCTGCGAATGGTGCTCAGTAGGACTAAGGAGTTTGCAGGCCACCCTACCGTCTGGTTTTAAGTTCCCCCATATGGAGACCTCAGAGACCTTATTTAACTTACCAGGTCTTTGTTTCTTCTTTGCAACATACTGTGCCACTAAGTTAGCCTCCTTGGGCATCGTGAAGTTGGAATGAGCACACACACATATACACACACACAGGATAGGCTATAGGGACGCCTAGATATTTCATGAAGGTACATATAGAAGATATACGTACACCGTTCCTGGAACATAGTAGTTCCTCAATAAATTGTAATTGTTGTTATCCGAATAGTGTATGGTATGAGCTTTCTTCTGGGTAACAACCAGGAATAATTTATGGAACGCAGAATTTCCTGAAGACCCCGTGTATTCGAGGGACCAGCCAGAACTTCCAGCTGTCACGTGGACAGATACTATTTTAATCTGGGAATTAAGAGAAAGTATGAACGTAACACCTGATAAAATCTGACTGATTAATTGATCAACTCCATTGATTAGTTTATCTCTTCATTCGTGTATCCATTCAACAAACATTCATTGAGCAGGTAGTATAGTGCATAATCATTGCTCAGTAAATATTAGTCCTTATACATGGGATCATTTTATTATTACGAACTATGTTAAATGTTATGAAGGACATTTGCTAAGAGAGTAGATGACAGGGCTTATCCCTGACCTAGGCAGGAGGACCAAGACAGTGATATTTTAGCCAAGCTTTGAAGCATGAGTAAGAGTGAGCCAGTCAAAGTTTAGTGGCAAGAATTGGCCAAGAAGAAAGAAAGGGTATGCGAAGATCTGGTTGTGGGAAGTAGCAAGGTATATTCCTGGTCATGGCGAGAACCACTCTGTAGAGTAAGTTCTAGAGAACGAAGCAGCAAATAGAGGAAAGGCTCAGGTCAAGCAGGGCCTTGCAGGCGTGTTAAGATTTGGAGACTTTCTTGGAGGAGCCTGGGCGGCTCAGTCCATTAACCGTCCAACTCTTGATTTCGGCTCAGGTCATGATCTCAGGGGTTGTGGGATCGAGCCCTGCATTCGGTCTGGCCAGTCTGGTTCTACCCTCAGTAGGGAATCTCCTTCTTTTTCCCTCTCCCACTCTCTCTCCCTCTGTCCCTCCCCCCACTTGTGGTCTCTCTCTGTTTCTGGAATGAATAAATAACTCTTCAAAAAAAAAAAAAAAAAGAACTGGGGACTTTTTGCCAAAGATCAGAGGGAAAAATAAGCAGAGGAGTGACATGATCAGATCGTTGTTTCCAAAAGATCCCTCTAGCTGCAGGGAGAATGATTTGGGGTCTATCTGTGGCATCTAGATTATAGTTATTATGATGGTAAACGTGTTAAATATTTGTAACTCTAATTTCCTTGGACTGACCTTCAAGAACGTCCATAACAGGCTTCCAGCTTAAGTTGCCTTCCACTCGTTTTAATCACGTCTCCTCCTAATAGCCAACCGCTGTTTGCAGAGCCTGCCCCAGGCTTGATATGCGTATATCGGACCCACGAACTGGAGTTATGTTCAAAGCTACCTCCGTGAACCCTTTCCAGAGCCTCTCAACTACAATTGGAAGGTCCCTTAGAAGTTTCAGAAAACAGATTCTCTATCGCTATTTAGGTTTTTTTTTTTAATATTGCATATTACAGTTTTAAAATCTATTCTTCGCTCCATCACTGGATTGTTAGTTCCTTCATGGCAATCACTGAGGTCCTCTTTCAACCTCATGGACAAGCTAGGCATAGCACAGTTCTCATCAAAAACTATGGGAAGAAATACTTATTCTCCAAACTAGGGAATGCAAAGGAAAAGCAAAACTAATTGGCTGAACTGGCATGATTTATTATAAATCTCACTGCCCTCTATTACTGATCTTTTTATCTTAGCAAGGATAAGTTTTATTACTTTCAGTGTCAAATAATTTGTGCTACTCTGAGGCTCTGAGAATAAAGGAACAATGTTTTGTTTTGTTTTTTCTTTTAAAAGGCTTTTTGTTTTCTCTTGAAAGGGACTGCTTTCTGTTGAGATGCTATTCTGTTGAGATGATGGCTGGCTGGATAGAACAAGATAAATTGTCCAGTCTTTCCCACACACACACGCACGCAGGCATCATCTGTAAAGCTTCTGAAAGAGTGCAGTACTGGTAATTATGTAGCCGAGACTCCATTTCCAGATAAGTAGCGATCCTATATAAACTAACTTTTGCCAAGGCTATAACAAAATGGATCTGTAAATTGTACAGGAAGAGAGAAAGTGGGTATTCATGAGGTTATGTGCTGTGTGTCCTTCCACTATCAACCTCACTCTCCTATACACACACACACACACACACAGCCCACCCTTTTGCACCATCCACAGGTGAGTAAGAGATATTTCCATACCCAAAGATGTTTGATCCTTTCTGGGTTTCCTATTATCGTCTGGAGACTACATTTCTTTTTTTTAATAGTTTATGTATCAGAGAGAGAACACGAGCAGGGGAAGCAGCAGGCAGAGCGAGAAGCAGGCTCCCCAGGAGCAAGGAACCTGATTCAGGACTTGATCCCAGGACCCTGAGATCATGACCCCAGCCGAAGGTAGAGGCTTAACCCACTGAGCCACCCAGGTGTCCCTGGAGACTACATTTCAAAGCATAAGGGAAAGAACATGGGGCTGTCCCTCCGGTAGCCTGCATCACTGAGCATGACATTCCTACTACAAGTGTAAGATGCTAACACGAAACCAGAGGAATTTTTGAACACCTGCTATTCTGCCAGACCCCACTACAGGAACTCATCGAGAAAGGAGATAAAAGTGACGGATGATGTGTCAACTGCTATTATCCAGATACTTATCATCTAGCCTTGTTGAGATACAGCAGTCTCTATAATTTTAATCTGTAATTTGTGAAAGATAGCTGGGACTTCTGTTGTTTGTATGGTTATCCTTTGGGGATGGTAGTGTGTCATTCTGACTGCTTAACTTGGCCCAGGAGATGAATGTTTTGAGGTGGTTTCTCTCCTGGGATTACCACATCAAGACATGCATTGAGTTCTCTAAATATACTTGTCAAAGATTTCAAAAACGGAGTGAACCATCTAACGTTATCTCTAAATGTGAAGAAGGTCAAAGCCATTTTAACTAGGACCAGCTACGTTCCCCCCGCACGCCAAAATCATTTTAGCGTCTCACCCAGCTCATAAATAACTTGATGAGTAATATGATCTAAAAAAGAAACATAGGGATCATTACTTGGCTGAAAAATTAGGTTCAAGGATAATGTGTCCCAACTTGCGAAGAGAATTTCTTTTTTCCTCCAAGGTAATATCTGGAGCCAGATTTCGCATTTCAGCATAACTCAAAATGACAGCACCATTTTTTAACCTCTTCATATATTGTAAATGAGCTCCATATAGAATCTGCATGTCATATCTCATCACATTACAAAATGTTTACACTTTTCTTCTG
The DNA here is from genome assembly GCF_963455335.1 of Martes martes. Lineage (NCBI taxonomy): Eukaryota > Metazoa > Chordata > Mammalia > Carnivora > Mustelidae > Martes > Martes martes. The sequence continues at coordinate 111,618,350 of NC_137897.1, forward strand.
ACTCAAGTGCAACTCACTGTCCGTGTGGAGAGCACGGGCCTGTCCGGACACCTTCCAGAGGACCCACCTAGTCGTCTGAGTGGCAATACATTAAAAAAAAAAAAAAACCGCATTCTTAGACACCATGTTCTTTAGTATCTAATGGCTGGTTGGTAATTTGCTATGAAATGTATGGCTATGACGTCAATAGGACCAGCAACATAATATGAGAGAAACAGGTGGATTGGGGAAAGATTTGCGCTCAAGGTAAAAAGGCTTTCTTGAGCTGGGATTTCCCAGATTGTGTGGAGAAACAGAGCAGTAGTGAAGGGTGATGGCCAGAGGCTCTCCCGCACGTAGAATATGCTACTGTAGGGCTTGGGCAGAGCGTTGGCTAGAGCGGTGGTACAGAACGCAGCTGAGAGAACATCGTGGGGGAAAGAGAAGAGGTCTAACTGCTTGAATATGACAGTGAAGTGGGAGGACCTCAGGCATGCGAGCAGAACAGATGCTCTAGTCTTATTAGAGATCTTCCAGAAGTACAGAAAATATTGGAGCAAACATCTCTCTTTTCATTTCAACAAGCACATCATATGCATTGACTCAGTCGGTACTCTCAGCAACCCCGGGTACTATTATTGTAATGATTTTACAGATGGAGGAACTGAGGTGAAGCAAACTGTCACAAGGGACACCTGGGTGGCCCAGTCAGTTAAGGATCTGACTCTTGGTTTTGGCTCAGGGCATGATCTCGGGGTCCTGGGATGGAGTCCTGCATCGGGCTCTCTGCTCGGCGAGGAGTCCGCTTGAGATTCTCTCTCCCTCTCCCTCCCTCTCACTCTCTCTCAAATAAATAAATAAAATCTTTCTTTAAAAACAACAAAAAAGAAAACTGTCACAAAAGTATTGCACGATAGCACAGTGCAGGATGGTGGCAGAGCTGGAACTCTAATCCGAGCTTGTTTTAGTCTAACGTCCTTCTGCTATCCAGTATGACATGCTGCCTCTCGGCGCCTGGGGGGTATCACTTTGGACAGTATTGTGTATAGCCTTTAATGGTTGTATTTCTTTGCTAAGGGTAACATTTTATTTAAAAACCAGTTCTGAAGAATCAGGTAGATGACGAAACTACTTTTGGTTACCGCTAACAACAAAACAAAACAAGGTATCATCATAAGGTACTAGACGTGGGTGCAGCCCAAACTGGTTCTAAGGCCCATAACTGAAAAAAGTGAAAACTCTGTTGAGCCCAGATAATGTGCTGTGCACTCTAAAGGTAGACGCGTACTGGGAGGAGTTTGGTAAAGGAGGGGAACGTGACCCTTTTGTACCCCTTGGTGGCCCCTCAATGATAGCGTGTCCCGACACTGCATTTTATGCCATGTCTACATGTCTGCCTCATTTCAACAGAGTCTAAGTTCCCTGAAAATAAGGACTTCTCTGCATCACAGTACCTAGCAGGGTGTGTGGAACCTTGAAAGCAGTAGGCAAGAATTAAGCCTGATCCCAAGTATCTTATTCTCTCTCGTGCTTGTGAAATTACTTCTCTCCCCTCCTCCCCACTGTGAAGCTCTTGGTTCTTGGGAGCTCGAAGCCACATATGGTAGGTGGGAGGTACTAGGTTGAGGTTTTCTAGGTGAACGTCTGCTTTTCCTCCTCACCTCAATCCACCACTTCCTTATTCTGGAGATTTCAGCACATGAAAACAGCTTTCTGAGAAAAATGGGATTTTCTTTTTTAAAAAATGCATTCTTCATATCTTCCATGTGGACTCACCCACAGCTTGTTTGAGGAGATGATATCATCCCACTTTTGTGCCGTAGATATAAAATGACAAGCCGCCATTAAATTGCAAGCCTACAGTGTCAAAAAAGGCAACGTGTTTTTCAGTGGTTTCTTTTGTGCCATTTGTTTCCCAAATGATAATCTCTAAATAAGGAAGTCAGGCAGGACTGAACACTGAATTTCCTAACTCCGGTCAAAGACTGTGATTTTCTTTATGATGCTTTCGTCTGTTTGTTTCCTCACTTAAACTAGCATCCTGTGGTTCCTAAAACCTGTTCCTGAAGGAATCATCCTTTTGGGCAGTTGTGAAGGTGGTAAACAAAGCACACTGCTTCTGTTCCATTGTGTGTTTGTCTCTGATGGGCGGCACCATATGGTTTTTGTTCACGAGGATCTCCTCTCATTGACATGATTAAATAATTTATAATTGAGATAGGTGATGCCACAGACTGACAAAACAAACTTTCCTTCTGTGAATGTGAGAGAGAAATTTGCTTAGGAAGAAAATTATACTTTGGTTCCAAAGGATGCGTCATTTCTTAATATACTATCTTTTCCTTGAACAATTATTAAATGCCTTCACTACCTTTCACAAAAATTAGTTATTTGGACAGTCGCTACCAATGTAAGGCAGGTATGGTTTATTGGCTAGTAAAATGGAGAAGCAGAGGGCAGGTATCTTTTCAGAAACAATTATTATGTATCTGCAACCCTATGAGAACACTTAGCAAATTGAAGCTTGTAATGCTCGATAGCACTAATCGATCACTTAGTCACACTTAGGTGATTGCTAATTAGTTATAGCAGATAAGCAGCATAAGCGCAAAGAGTACACCCACTTGATTAGCTACAAAGGGGAAACGAAAACAGACCCCCCAAAAGAGCCTCCGAATCCACAGTCCAGACTGGTATTGATTAATCAGGCAGCAGAAAAAAAGGCTTTCAACACATAATTATGAGTACAGAAATGTCTAAGTATATGCAATTGAGGATCCACTCTTTAACTGGGATTACACCTGTCCCTTCGCTTTCTGCGAAGACAGCTTCATTGAGATGCCAAAGGGGTTCCCCATGGGACAGAGAAGCATGATAATCTTCCTGACGCTTGCAGGAGGAATGTTTTCTAAATTATTCCAAATTGAGATAATTTTGGATTTTTGTTTTAGTTTCTTCCCTTCCCCATGGTTTCCACATTGAAGTAGGTTTAAGATAACATCTTGTCACCTTTTCACTTTATAACGTTATTCGTGCAAATCAAATGCGTATTCATAACTTGTCTCCTCTTGGGAAAGACTTGGGCAAGAAGATAGAGCAGGCAGGAAGTTTCCAGTAGAGTTCCAAGAGATCTGAGGAAAATGTGGGTGTGGGTCCTTCACTGTGCAACGGAACCACAGGAGGAGGTGACTTTTTTCAAGTGTCAACATTTACTCTCCAGAGAAAGTGACAAAAGTCCTTCAAGGAGTTACATTCTGAGATCTGGGGGGTTCAACTTCCAAGTTTAATCTTGTTTAAGGAACAAGAAGAATGTTCTAAGAGGCATTTCATAGAATGAAACTCTTAGTGAGCACTCTTGCTCAAGTATAGATTGCAATAGTCAAAACCAGAAATAGACAAGACCACTTAACTCAGGATCAAAGTAAAACCTATCATGCTTCTGTCTTATTGCACTTTCTTGAGACATTGACAATGACCAGAACATTCCAACCACCAGACCGGAAAAGCCATGATGGCAATGGAATGTCTTGAAGACCACACCCAACACATCCCCTTCCCTGCCCACCACTGCAGGCTGAGCACACACAGACCCCCACTCACGGTCACATGCTCCCTGCCTGCTCTCTTGCACACGCCCCCCAAACCCCTCCTATAAAAGTCTAGATGCCCATCCTGCTGGGGAGAGGTCAGTTGTTAAGCTTCGAGCCTGCCACCTCCACTGGCTTCTGGCACACAGAATGAATCTCCCCCTTTCTCTTTTCCAAACCCTCCTCTCCCGAGTTACTGGCTTCCCTTGCACCAAGTTTATCCGAGTTTGCTCAGCAACAGTGTTGGCAAACCCAGGCAGGAGCCATGCTTTTGATTTGTCCAGCCGCCTCAGGATTTCCCGGGCCAGAGAAGTTGGCCACAGCAGCATGCCCAGGCTCCCCATTCACTTCCCAAGTTAGCAGCTGTGATAGATCAATCCATAACAGGCTTCAACATCCACGCTGTGCGAAAGCAACAATTGTTCATTTTCAGAGAAGAGCGTGCATCAGACTTAGACTGATTTGACCAGTTTGACTGACAGGGCATTCATTAATTTTGATCTTTTTTACTAAATGATCAAGCCAGTGAGAGTGAGAAGGCAAATGGTATGGTACATGGTGGTACATACCTGGGTTTTTTTTTATTAGTTCCACCACTTACTTGCCGTATGATATCGCCATGTGTAATTGACTTTCAACTCTGAGTCTCACCTTCCTCACCTTTAAGATATTAAGGATAGACTCTTGAATGTGAGGGTTAAATGAGATAACATACACAAAGATCCTAGCTGAGCACCTGGCACAAGCAGATAACAAAAATCAGACTTCCATTCTTCCTTCCTCGGCCCACTGGGTGTCTATGGACATACACATAACTGGATTGAAAAGTTTTACATTCAATTTGGGTCACCATGCTGTTAGCTTTATACGTAATTTATCATTTGGCTCTTAAAATAGTATTTACATGACCAAATTCATCCAGAGAAAAGTAGATTCATAGTTGATCTTGGTGATATTATTACTAATTGAGAGTGATTTAAAGCACTGTTATCTCTATTTTTCTTGAGTCGGGTAGATTGTTGTTGTTCCAAATTCCGCAAAGTGTTTTTTTTTTGTTTTGTTTTGTTTTGTTTAAGATTTTATTTATTTATTTGACAGATGGAGATCACAAGTAGGAGAGAAGCAGGCAGAGAGTGAGGAAGGGAAGCAGGCTCCCTGCGGAGCAGATAGCCCGATGCGGGCTCGATCCCAGGACCCTGGGATCATGACCTGAGCCGAAGGCAGAGGCTTTAACCCACTGAGCCACCCAGGCGCCCCCAGCAAAGTGTTTTTAAGTAAAACATTTTACACCGTGTGACTGTGAGTGATATATTCTACTCTCCTCCCATACACACGTATGTCGTAACAATTTACATATTGCCCTTCTCTGGTATTAAAATTTCTAGGAAAAATAATGTTAAGCTTTTATGTGGGGAGCGGGAAGGAAAGCCAACAAATGCAATAAGACCATCTCTCTCCTAAATAAATAAATAATCATATATCAGTGACTCTGAATCACATTTCTTTTTTTTTTTTTTAAAGATTTATTTATTTATTTATTTTAGAGAGAGAGTGATCACCAGCATGAGGATTGGAGGGAGAAGGAGAGAGAATTTCAAGCAGACTCTACCCTGAACATGGAGCTCCATGGGGAGCTTGATCTCCCGACCCCAAGATCACCACCTGAACCAAAACAAAGAGTCTGTCACTTAACCCACTACGCCACCCAGGCGCCCCTGGGTCACATTTCTGAGTGAGTGTTATCTCTTTTAATTATATTAAGACTGCTATGAGGTGGGTACTATTATTGTCTATATTCTACAGCTGAAGAAACTGAGGCACAGGAGGGGGTTAAATAAACAGCCGAAGATGGAGGAGCTAACTGGTAATAGATTTAAGATTTAAATTTGGAATGGTAAAGTCTATTTTCTTTTCTCCATGAAATGCTATCTTTCGTGTTTTAAGACATGGACCAGGGAACTGTGGCCACAGGCCAATATGGCCCTGCAGACATTTTTTAGTAAATAAAGTTTTATTGGAACACAGCCATGCCCATTCACTCATGTATTGTCTATAGGCTGCGCTCTTGCTATCACAGAAGTTGTGTCACAGAAGTTGTGACAGAAAACATATGGCTTGCAAAGCTGAAAATATTTACTGTATGGACCTAGAGGAAAAAAGTTGCCAACCCCTGTTCTAGCAGCAAATAGATGAATTTAGCTACCAAGGATGACATTTTTCTGGGAAGAGAGCTAAAGTAATGATTAGTTGCCAAAATGGGGGAAAAATGGATTAGTAATTGAATTCAATTATTTTAGGGCACTGTAATCTATGTTATCTCGTTTCAACCCTCACAATAGCTGCATGGAGTAGGTGTAATTAACCCTTTTATACAAAGCTGGAAACTAAAGCTCAAAGATCTCAGGGTACTCATTTGCCCAAAGTTGCACAGTTAGGCAGTAATCAGGGCTGATAGTTGAACCCGGACCTGTCTTACCTGAAGTCCAGTGCTATTTCCGCCATGTTTGAAAATCTAATGAGGAATATAAGAGCTTAGCAGCAGAGGGGAATATTAGCCAAGTTTCCCGAGTTCTTTGGCTGGAAGGATCTCCCATCTTCTCACACAGCAAGAGAAGTTGGATAAGGAAGACGGTGTCAGCTCCCTGTGAGCAAGGCAGCAAAGAGCAGAGCTGTTCTTAAGGAAGAATCATGGTGTATATCTGACCCATGGGTGAAATCTACAAATGTCACCATTGGAAAAACATGGTAGGAACTTTGATCATAAATTCATTAGGGCAGGGCCGCCTGGGTGGCTCAGTGGGTTAAGCCACTGCCTTCGGCTCCGGTCATGATCTCAGGGTCCTGGGATCGAGCCCCGTATCAGGCTCCCTGCTCGACGGGGAACCTGCTTCCCGCTCTCTCTCTGCCTGCCTCTCTGCCTACTTGCGATCTCTGTCTGTCAAATAAATTAATTAATTAAAATTTTTAAAAAAAAAATCATTAGGGCAACTGTGAAGGTAGGGGTCCGGAACAGTCCTGTTTCCAAGGCTGATGTAGGAAAAAAGTTACATCAAATTAAAGAATGTTTGGAAAGTCACCTTGGTGATAGACTAGACCCCTCACACTCAAGGTCACGCTCAAGGTCAGGTGGTGGTGAGGACACTGCGGCAGAGCAGCTCCTTTGTCGTGAAGGGTGAGGTCGTACTGCTTGTTATCACTCAGTCAAGTTCTACAAGGTTAGCTCTCCGAATTCTGATGCTTGTACCATGCTGCAGACTGAGCTCCAGGCTCAAGCAGTGAGCACCTCCTAAAGCCTACCTCGGTGATTTTGCACAGGCTCTTCCCTCTTCTGGAACGTACTCTCTTCTTCCTCAATCTGGCCAAACTCCTCATCCTTCAAGACCCAGATCAAGTTGTCCCTGACCTCTCTGGTGACATGGGTATGTTATGTATCAGAGTATATATTGCCCTTTGTCTTATTTTATCCAATTGTCACTCACCCCAAACTGAACTCTTTGAGGGCAGGGATCGATTCTCACTAATCTTGTTTGATGCCAGCATCTAGTGCAACGCTATGCACATAGTAAATGTTCTATAAATATTTTCAATAAATTAACACTTTTGGGGGGAGGGGGGAGGAGAGGGGCAGAGGGAGAGGGAGAGAATCTTAAGTGGAGCCCAATGCGAGGCTTGATCTCACAACCCTGAGATCACGACCTGAGCCAAGATCGAGAGTCAGACACTTAACTGACTGAGCCACCCAGGTGCCCCAATAAATTAACACTTTTGAAATGACTTAAATGTTTATGCAGGTTAAATCTAGACTTCTTTATCAGACTGGAACCTATACTTTTCCTATTCAAATCATGTGAATTCCAAGCCTCCCCCCTTCTCATGCCTACCCCCCACCACCCCCATACATGTACAGTACATAAAACTTCCTGAGGGCCAGATCTCTTTGGCTGACCGCTGTAGCCTCAGATTTTAACACTGTGCCTGACCATACTACGGGCCAAATAAATATTGATAAGATAGGTGTTGAATAAATGAATCAACAGAAGTGTCTTAAGGATGGCAGGCAATACTATTGTGTGAGGCAATATATAAAAGCAGGATTAGGAATCCAAAGAGTGATTCTCTTCTAATTCCCCCATGTTCCCTAACAGACTGCTCTATGAAAAAGAGATAGAGCCTCGTGGATACAAAGCAGGTTGCTAATAAGGAATCAGAAATCTGGCAGAAAGTGAAATGAAGGTAATGTTTCTGTCTAGCACAGGCTCTGGTAATGCGGCAGGCAGTGACTCTATTTGGAGAGTTACTTGACACATTAAGCTTGCATCTCTGGAAAGCGTTTGAGAAGTATTTGATTAAAGTTCTAGGCCTCATTTTCAATTCGATAAAATATAACTTGAATTTCCATCCTCCTCCTGCTGCACCACGATGCTGTAAGGACAGTTCCTGCTCAAACGATGTCGGTGCTTGCTGGAAAGGAGACAAAGGCATATCTTCTCAGACACTTTTCCAAGAGTAAACAAGATGTCAACAACATGTATTGAAAACCTTCTGTGCAAGAATCCTTCACCATCAGCTTCGTTCAGACCAGGTCACTGACTCTCTCTACCAGAAAACCTAGCCTTGCCCAGCCTCTGAACCAGACTTGAGCGGAGTTTATTGAATGGTCACCATACCCGAGGTGGGACTAGTGGAAAATCACTGGGTCTAGTATAAACTCAGTACCTGGGAGATCTAGAGCCTTGGTTTTCAACCAGACTTTTGTATCTAGCTTATTCCACAGTCTTTCACCTTTAACCACTCCCTGCCATCCCCTCCCAGGGGGAGACTCTGATATGCCCTCTTTGAAAAGGGGAATGAAGTTTTAAAAAGTAAATTTGGCAATGCTCCTCAGGTGGTTAAGACCGCTTTCGCCCCTCTGTGGCTTGAGAACAATCTCATAATCTCTCCTGTGCCACTCACACCCGTGCTATTAGATGCATGGGCAGTTTTGTATAGTAGTAAAGAGTATAATCTCCAGATTTGAATCCAGGCTCAGAAATCTATCTGTTGAGTGACCTGGGGCAAATCAATTAGGCTTCCCAAGCTCCGATTTCTTCATCTCTCAAATGGAAATAATAAGACCAATGTCATAGGCTTTGATGGGATGACTGAAAGACAGAAAGTGTACTAAACTCTAAGGAGACGCCCACAGAGTCTTTGTATCAGCAAGAATTCATCAGGAAAACCATAAACACTCTGGGCATTTCATCAGGAATGTTTTTTTCTTTCTTTCTTTCTTTTTACCTTTTGACCCCCTTCACCCATTTCTCCCGCACCTCCCCCCCCCCCCACCAAGGGATTTAATACTAGCAATTAGATGCTTACAGAATGCTGGAAGAGGGTTTGGGGTGGAGGTCAGGGAAGACCACTACTGGCTTTCAAGATAACTGATGATCTCCGTGACCTGCAACACCAATGTGAGTGATCTATAGGAGCTGTGGCTGAGAACACCAGACTCTTCTCATCTTCCACATCCCCATGGATCTCTGCCTCTTTTGGAAAAGAGTACTTAATGGCTTTTCTCTGTCTTCAGCCTTCTAAATCTTTCCCAATGCCCACCCCCATTGGTAGATTCTTAATTAGAACCCTCAGGCAAGAGAATCTAGGGACAGTGGTTTCCAGGTTTCCAGCCCCAAAGGTATAGGAAAGAGCATGAAAGGGAGTGAAAATAGTTTTGAGACACTCAACAACAATCTAGCGTGGCCCCCACAGATGGTTGGTAGAAAGCATCATTTATGTGTATCGGTCTGCCCGTGAACCAGAGCTGCATTTTTCCACTGGGACTTGGTGCTCTACCGTAGATACAGTCCTACTGGACTGAGTCAGTCTGGTCACGTCTCACCAGCCTGCTGTAGCAGAAAGAAATCCGACTTTGGAGGCAGGCATGTTGGTGCTGGGACCCTGATGCCAGCATGTGTCAGTTGGGTGTCCCCATTCAAGACTGAATTTCTGGCCATCTCTGTAGGGCCCATGTTTCTCGCTGAGCCTCTCTTTCCCTTGGTTCCAGCTCTAGGCCAGTCTGACTTCCTTCTACTGTTACCTCCCTGTACTTTCTCCAACAAATCCCGCCAAATTATGACCTCTGTAATTTCCTTTCTGGGACTTCAGTTAGTGAGGCGGCTTCGAGAAACAGAAAGAATGATACCCCTAGGAATCAAATCCCAGCTGCAGTGCATTTAAATTTTTACTTACTCGTGTTGCACCTCTGTTTCATGATTTGTACATTGCCAACCATCTCTGCCTGAATTATTCTCCCAGAAGCTAACCTCTGCTGGGTTAGCTGCTGGGATAACTCAGCCCCAGCATGGATTTTTCCAAGGCTAGGGATCTTGGTGGGAGAAGTTTTCACTCAGAACTGTCTATGAGTCCAAGCAGATTCAGAGGTCCAGAGAGAGGCCAACATTAATAAGCCAGAGAAGTGGGGTCCTCATGGCTCCTCATGGATGTCATGGCGCTGGTCGAGTTGGAGCATAAGAACAAAAAGGTCAAAGAGCTGCAGAGATAAGAGCAAAAGTCAAGAGATAATCGGAGCGAATACTGGAGTCAGCCCCTGCTACTCATGCCTGGGCATTTTACACATCCCTCCTGCCTGAAATACTAGGGTCCTCATCTGATTCCATCTCTCACAATTATTCTGAGAATCAAATACATTTAAGAAGGGCTTTGGAAATTATGAATAACTCCTAAATAGGGATTACCAGTAGTCATGGTAATAATGAGATGTATTTATGTCTTTATTTGTTCATTTATATTCTTCAGGAACAAGCCATCTTGAAGTCGTTGTGCCACGGCACTGGGTGAATTTATTGTGGTTTTAATGCATGTTTGACTTTTTAAAAAATCAGCATATACATGTTCTATGAAATACCTAGGGCACTCTTAGAATTAAACAATTATGATAAACGTAATCTCAACATCTATAAGTCTTCCTTTGTACAAGTCAGTTTTCCCATGACAGCAGTTACAAAGAAGACAAAGCACAAGATACGGTATATGATATCACTTACATAAATAACTTTCTGTGTGGGAAACCCAGGAATAATCAACTTAGCATACTGGAAATAATTATCAGCAGAGACACAGAGCTTGGAAAAAATATATGAAACAAAGTAAGGGAAAATAATTAACAATGCCAAGCTTCTACGAGTGCCTTATAACTTCCTTTTCTGTTGCTTAAACATACCAACATCTCAGTGGAATGGAGAAAGTTACATAGTCAAAGAGCACTCAGTTGGAAAAAAATACAGGGGTCTGAGATCGAGCTCATCTGTCAGCCACTGCAAAAGTGGACAATCCATTTTACTTCAGTACCTGATCTTATAATCAGCACAGGGTAGCACCTCCCATCATGGATCCTATTTTGGCTGCTTCACTATGGTGATGCTGTCATACTTGTGACCTCCAATATTCCTAGAACTTCATCCCTGTCTGTGAACTATCTTACACGTTCACCTCTTTCTGGCCATTAGAGAAATGCATTTCCTTTCTCATGCCCCATTCCTTTGCTAAGCCTTCTAGTAATTCTCTCCTCATTCCCAAGCTTTAATATCTTGTAAAGGGGCCCCTAGAGAAGTTTCCTGGAACAGTAATGACATACTTCATTCATTTTTGCTATATTGCTCTCCTGATAATTTACCTCAAAGATGAATGCTATCGGTTCCTTCTGAGTATACATCTATAAATGTCTTTCCTCTGTTAACAAATGGAGTCTATCCCTTCACCTTCTTGAATTTGGGTTAGCCTGTGGCTGCTTTGGCTAACAGAATATGGCAGAAGCGATGTTACGTAACTTCCAAGGCTAGGTCGTAAGTAAACATTCAGCCTCCCCCTGGTTTTTTGGAACTCTGTCTGAAGGAAGCCAACAACCACGTTAGAAGCCCTGATTCCCTGAGACAACCATGCTCTGAGGAAGCCCGTGCCAGCCAGGTGGATTGGCATCTGGTCTCCAGCTCTCCCAGCTCAGGCAGCAAATGTAGGACTAAAGAAGCAACCTTCTAAGACACCCCAGTGAGAACCACTCAGCTGAGCCCATTAAACCACAGAACAATTGGAGATAAAGATTAATTTTGTTTTATGCCACTGATTTAGAGGCTAGTTTGTATACAGCGATAGACAAGTGGAAGCAATCTCTTCTTTCCAGGACACGTGATTACCCCTAAGGTACTGCTTGAAGAATGACTCAAGTATATCTTATACTCTTTCAGGGACTATGAAAGCAAAAGATAGTATATTCGGGGAGTAAACTGTATTAGTTTACCTAATAAGTACATGGAATGTATTTGGTTAAAGGTGATGGCAAGATATAATTACATAATTATACATGCTCAGAAACATTTCGTGTGTTCCATTAGTACAAATAGAATGTATTACATTGATGGATTTAGGAGAATTTGCCTTGATCAGTTAGACAAATGTAAACACAGGTAAGATGATGGTTGGAAGAAGATAAAGAATTGTGATTTGGGGGCGGGATGATCCAAAGAATGAAGCAAGCCAAAAACTAGAACTTTACTGACTGGAGCAGAGGACCCAAATAAATCATACCTTTCTCCTATCTTCCCCTATTTTGAGAACCCATCCCTGTGATAACAATATTGTTACTAGAAAGTGAGAAATCTGTAAATGAGGTCATTCGTAATCCCGAAATGTGCAGAAACATATGTATGCTTTGGTAAGCACTAGCTTTCTGAGAAAATTAAGATGGCTTGTGAGAGTATCAAAAGAGAATATGGAGCTTGAAATCATATATGGAAAGTCTTGGGGGATAAATAAAAGTGACACACGAGCCAGGGTGCCCTAGATCCTCATCATTCAAAGTGTGATGCCTAGGCCAGCATGATCTGGGAGCATTATCTGTATTAGAAATACAGAGTCAGGGCCCCACTCTGGATATACTGACTCAGGACACTTACCTAGAGCACCAGGGGCATCTGCTCAGTTTTTCCTACTGCCGTGGTCGCAGCAAAAGTATTACTTGAACTGTTTTCTCTGTCTCTCCCTGCTGCCCCGAAGTATACTTTGCACAGAGGGAGAGGACAGAGGAGTCAACATCTCCTATCCATGTCTTTCTGCTGAGTGTAGACCCTTTTCCAGGCTCCTTCCAAAGGGTGATGAAATGCACTTAATCTCAGGGCTCTTGCTGCCCTGTGCTACAACCTCGTCTTCTTCAGGTATGTCCCCTAGTTTGTGACCCCATCTATGTAGGGCCACATCCCAGTTGTGCCCAGGATTCTGGTCCTTTCACATGGGTGAACCGACAAGCAAGAGCAGGGGAAAAGGGGACTGAAAACTCTATTTCTAATATTGTTACCCAAGAGACATATTTCCACATGCAACAGCTAATAATCTCATTTAAAGCAAAAGGGCAAATGACAATGGCTCCTCACAGTAAAAGAGGGTTTAGCTCTCTCCACTTGGCAGTGTCACTGCACCCTCAGGTCTGACGTATCCAAGTCCTATCTGTGCTGTGTCTTCTCCCCATTGTTCCTCTAGGCCTATAGCCCAGGGCTACCAAGGATTGATCAAAAGATTTCTCTGTTCCTGATGGTCCCCAAGTACTTGAAAAAAAGAAAAGGCAGTTAATTACCCTGAGTCCCATAGATGTTTTTCTTGGACTGTTGGCACTAAAAAGACATTTTTAAAATTATTCAAATTATGTTGAACAGCTTTTTGGCACCCATGGGTGTGTTTTGATGGGTGAAAGAAAGGCAGTTTGCTATGGTGTTTTGGAGCAAAGCAGATTTCAGTCTAAATTCTTGCCTTAGTCCCTAACCAGTTTTCTGAGCTTGGAGAATTTATCTAACATATTCACATTTCTAATTCTTTATGAGGAAAATAAGGATAGTATGGTGTAAAAACCATCATGGGAGAGGTAAGTGTATCATGGGAACCCCCAGGTAGGCCATCTAACATAGACCTGGGGCGTGGGGGCTGTTAAGAAAGGCTTTTTGAAGGAAATAAAACCCAACTTAAGACTCAAATGCTATTTGAGTTGAATGGATGGGGGACGGATGTCAGAAAGTGTGTGCCAGACAGAGGAACACGTGTGAAGGCTCAGTATCAAGAGAAGTACATGGCTAAGAGCGACCTGCAAGGAGTATGGTGTGACTGAAGGATGGAACACACAATTGAGAAGAGAGTGGAGAAGAGGTAGGCCAAGGATTGTGGGAAATGAAGACTTGAAGTGACCGAGCCAAGTGGACATGGGAAAACAAGGGCCCTGGACACCATGCTCTGCCATACACTTACATTACAAAAGCAATGGGGAATCAGAGGAAACTTCTAAGTACAGAGGTGATGTCAGACTCTTTTTTAAATTGAAGTGTAGAAGGCTGTGAGGTGAATGGATTGAAGTGGGGGAAGGATATGGGGAACTGGAGGCAGGGAACCAGTTAGGAGGCTAGTGCAGTGCATTTAGTAATAGAAGAACAAGGATGATGCTTGATTTAGTGCCATGGTGATCAGGAGGTTGAGAAGGATGACACCGGATGGATTGATAAGGCAGAATCTATAGGACCAAAATTGAGGGGACGTTGAGGATGATAAGGCAAAAAAATTGTCCCAGATCAGTATGATGCTCGGGTCTCTGTGCAACTAAGAGGTGGTGGTACAGTTAAACAGAGGGCGATCATATAATTCATCACCCAAAGCTGGACACTTTTGAGAGTGAAGGGAGGAACCATTAATAATGACACTTGATGGGGCGCCTGGGTGGCTCAGTGGGTTAAAGCCTCTGCCTTCAGCTCAGGTCATGATCCCAGGGTCCTGGGATCGAGCCCCACATCGAACCCCACATCGGGCTCTATGCTCTGCAGGGAGCCTGCTTCTTCCTCTCTCTCTGCCTGCCTCTCTGCCTACTGATCTCTCTCTATCAAATAAATCAATAAAATCTTTAAAAAAAAAAAATAATGACACTTGACAACAGGTACAACCCAGAAATCCAGGTCAGTCTGGGGCATAGGGACAGTCAAAACTGAAGCAAAACAGAAAACACTGGAAGGGAGATTGGGTTGGGGAGAAAGATGGCAAGCTTGCTTGGTCTCCTAACCGCTGCTTTAGGCTTCTATGCCCAGATTCCCCCTATCAGTAGTCCCTCAAGTGGTCAAGTGTTTCTCCTTCCCCGCTGCCTCTTTCGGCGGAAGGCATGTGTCACTTTCCTAAATAGCCTCTTCTCAGCAACGCAAAAAAAAAAAAAAAAAAAAAAAAGGAAAAGAAAAAGGTTTACACAGACTTGTTTTAAAAAGCAAGGAAAACCTTTATTTATAGCACTTGTTAGAGGAAGGCAGATCACATTTTGTGAGAATGTTGGTATTTTTTTATTTTTAAACGTATATGTTTTGTTAATAAGTAAACTATGCAATTAGGTTATTTTAAAGAATTTATTAAATTTTAGAATAGTTCTAGATTTACAGAATTATTGCAAAGGCACTGCAGAGAGTTCACTTACACCCCATACCCAGATTCCTCTATTATTAACATCTTACCTTAGTATGCTACATTTGTCATTGTTATGGAGCCAATAT
Source organism: Martes martes (assembly GCF_963455335.1). NCBI lineage: Eukaryota > Metazoa > Chordata > Mammalia > Carnivora > Mustelidae > Martes > Martes martes. The sequence continues at coordinate 111,633,471 of NC_137897.1, forward strand.
TGATAGATTTTTATTAAATTCTATACTTTGCTCAGATTTCTTCAATTTTTTTCCCAACTATCTTTTTTCTTCTGTTCCAGGATCCCATATTACATTCAAATGATATCTCCTTAGGCTTGGGTATGACATTTCCCCAGACTTTCCACTTTCTTGATGACCTTGACAGTAATCAAATAGTTGTGCAGGTATTTTACTGTATGCTCCTTAATCGGGATGTGTCTGATGTTTTCCTCATGATTAGACTTGGAGTAATGTGTTTTGGGGAGGAAGACAACAGGGGTCGAGTGCCATTCAAGGGCACATCATATCAAGTGTACACACTGTCAATCTGACTTAACACTGTTGATGTCTATTTTGATCACGTGATGAAGTTGTACTTATTTTTGACTAGGTTAATATATGCCCCTGATACAAAATTTGAAACATTCAAATTTAAAAGTCTCCTCACCCTGCCCCCTGCTCCCAAAACACACATGGACTGCCTTATTAAAATAACCACCTCTAATCCTTGAAACTGGTGAATATGTTACTTTACATGGCTAGAAGGAATTTTGCAGACATTGTTAAATGCAGGATTTTGAGTTGGGGAAATAATCCTAGATGATCTGGATGTTTCTTGTACTGTTATATCCAGGCTTTTTGTTCTACTCAGCTGCTAAAATTTCTTACGTGCCTCTAGAGCCCTCTTCCAGAGCTGTTTCTGTTCACGGATAGCCGTCTAATTCTTGATCTTTATGAGGGAATGGAGCCTGTTATTTTCTATGTCACCATTTTTGTGACATCACTCCATAAAATCTGAAGTTTTTAGTATAACACACTGATTCGGTTGCATTCTTCATTAATTAAATGAGTGTTTTCTACTCGATGTCCTCATTCCCTTTGTATTTTCATCTTCCTACATGGGTTGATGTTAGTAAATGTCAAGGGACTCTCTAAATCTTGAAGAATCGCATTGCAGAAAGAATATATATTATTTCCTATAATTTTGCTTATTATGACTTAATGAGATGCAGCGGCAGGTTTATTTACCATTTGGGTTTATTCATTTATGCAAATGCATTAAAATTTTACAAAGGGATTTTTTTTTTCTTACAAGTTGATTAGGCCCTATAATTTTAAAGAAAAAAATATATATATCAGGTTATTCCTCTTGCATTTGGTCCTTTAACTTTCAACTTTTCTAAACAGTACATGTGTCTAAACCCAGGGCATTGCACCTTGAAATATTTCCACTCTGGAAAACCCACTGGCAGATCATAAATACCTTCAAAACTTGGAATAAAGCACATTTTAGTCTTCCTCTTTCTGTAAAAACATAAATGGAAGTACAAATCAAATGATGAACTATTCATCCCATATAATGTCAAATGGAGGAAAGGTGTTTGGGGACCATATAACATTACCTGCCTATATTTACAACAATGTTTTCACAGGCCAATTTCAGGTATATTATATAAGCACCTTATTTAAACCTGGGAAAATCCTGGAGTATAGATATTAGTATTATCTTAATTTCACACACACACAAAAATTCACAAATGACACTGCAGAGTCTTAGAAAGGTTAGTAAGGGTCATACGACTATTTCGTGACAAAACCAGGTCTATGAACTCACTTCTTCTAGACTTGGTCCAAAGCACATGCTTCAACCAGCATGCCATGCTACTGTGGCAAAAACTTCCAGTTCACTGGATATGTGGACTTGAAGCAAAAAAAAAAAAAAAAAAAGTGAAGCATTTCTTTAAAAATGGTAATCCTTACTGTTGTTACTATTTGTACCCTTGACCTCATCACCATCGTCATCCTCAAATATAATTGAAGGTTGCTGCTCTCTGTGTTCTTATATCTCTTTCAAAACATGCAGTTCTGATGAGCTCACACTAACCAGATGTTCCAATATCATCTTATTAGTTGGTTTTCAGTGTGATATAACTTAGTCATTAACTGTCATGAAAATATTACTTACAAATTCAGTTGTTATTCTCTTAATGAATAAGCACTTTGGGGGGTCATGGTTGTTTCAGGGAGACTTTAATCTATTTAGAGATGGTACTTTAACTTTTCTTAAATAATAGAATAAAATGTATTGTCATGAGCTCATCTCTGAGTCCCTAGGTATCCTCAGTGTTTCTGGTACTTATTCCATAATTGGAAACTTTATCTGAGCTTTAGGAGACTACAATCTGAATTCATATTCATGACCTTCTCTTCCACTTAGCTCTTTACCAAATGTCCAAAATAAACAGAAAAGCCCAGCCCGTTGTAACGACTTTAACAGGATGTCAAATATTTCCAGTTTCTGTGGTATTCAAGCAGAAGGTGTCCAGGCGGGGAGGAAGTGTTAACTATACCTAGAGAGGAACCAGGGCCGGGTAGCTTTCTGGCTGAAGATGGGATGAATACCTCGAATTCCGTGGTGTTAGATGATCCCAGTCAGCTGACCATGAGGGATCCCGTGACTCCTCCTCAGAACCCCTCCCTCAGGTTTGATGATTGGTTAGAAGAGATCATAGAAGTCAGGATAGCACTATACTTATTATTAGTGGTTTATTATAAAAGATACAACTCAGGAACAACCATGTGGCAAAATATGGGAGAAAGAGCATGGAGCTTCCATGCCCTCTCCAGGCACACTACCCTCCCAGCACTTCAGTGTGGTCACCAACTTGGACGCTCTCCAAACCCTTTCTATTTGTGGTATTTATGAAAGTCTTAGCATATAAGCATGATTGACTAAATCAATTGCCATTATAATGGCACATAATAGCCACGATAATTAACTCAATCTCTAGCCCCTCTCCCCTTCTGTAAGGTTGGGGATGGGGCTGAGAGTTCTCACCCTCTAATCATGCCTTGGTCTTTCTGGTGACCAGCCCTAATCCTGAAGCTATCTAGGGGACCTCAGTCACCAATTACTTTATTAGCTTACCAAAAACACTGCCATCATTCTGGGAATTCTAATAGTGTGCCAAGAACTAGAGATAAAGACCAAGTATTTACTTTGTATTAGATCACAGTTGCCATACATACCTACAGAAAAACCTGAGAACCAAGAACTTTCTCTTTGAGGTTCCTCAGGCAGTGCCAAATTTATTAAGCTTTTCTCTTCTGAGAAGAAACTCTTCTGATGTCTTTCATCACCACCAGAGAGTTCTGTATCGAGTGCTAGCTTGAGCAGCCAGCTGTGGTTCTAAAAGGTTACTGGATTCACAGGTTCAGTTCTCTGGAAGCAGATGCTGAGACAGAGTTTGGGGTGCAAGACGTTTAATTGGGGGGTCAACACCTATGTGATGAAGGAGTGGGGTACCAGGTTAGAAGTTAAACTGTGGTCCAGAATTGATAAAGCCCTGATCAGCCATTCTGGAAGCTCTGGACTAAACATTGGCCATGAAGGGTACTATCCATTGGGTCAGAATGACTGGGACTCTATTGCTTCACCTTGATTAGTCCCCACACACAGTCTTCCCTGGGAAATGTGTGACTTTGAGGGAGTCAGGTTTCTACACTTGAGCCAAACCTTAAAGGCATAGTTCAAAGGCCTGGAAGTCCAGGCATGAAGACTTGGGAGGGAGTGCTGAGGGCAGAAGATTGTCACAGCTCAGTCAGTCAGGCAGAGAGCAAATTCAACCTTCCTTTGTCTTTTTGTTATATTCAGGGGATCGTACTTGGGGGATGGATTTGTTATACTCAAGGGATTGGGTGATATCTACCCACATTGGGGAGGGCCCTCTGCTTTATTCAGTGTACAAACTGAAATGCTAATCTCTTCCAGAAACACCCTCCCAGACATGTACAGAATTAATGTGTAACCCTTGGCCCAGTGAAGCTGACACATAAAATTAACCAGCACAGTACCTCTCCCATGGTTCATGCTCTCTGATAAGCATTAACCTGTAAAACAAAAATATTTATACTTCTTTCTCACTCCCATCTGTCATTCTACCCCAGACCTCCTTGCCCCAAAAATCTCCACTGTTTTCTTCTACCTGACCAGCTCTAAAATGAAATGCATCTATCGGAGCGTCCTGTGAAAGACTAAAATGACTTAGCATTTATATTTCTGCCTCGGTCAACAGAAGCAGACTGACCCAGTGTGTCACCATGGTCTAGGTAGCTCTCCACAGCTGAGGTAGACTGAAAGTATTGAAAGAGGCCATCTGCTGAGTGCATTCTCCATTAAATCATCTAATAGCTAACTGGACCAAATGGTGACTCATACTAAATGACATGGAAAGGCCCAGAGTTTTTTGGCATTTTGTAAAGAAAAGAAATCAGTCACCTTAGAGATGGGCATCCTGCCATATACCTCTTGCCTAAATTATGTCATGATCTTCATGAGAAGAGCCCAGAAGAATTTCTCTTTACCCTTCTCATGAGAAAGAAATTGGTTGAGAGGGGCACCAAAATCTTTTATAAAGCTTCATACTGGTGGAAAAGAAATAGGCAGTCCCAAGTGGAGTCATTTGCTCCCATGACGGCAAACCAAGACCTAAATGCAGTTTTAACCTCTCCCAGAGATGTGACCCTTAAACAGTCAATCTGAATTATCCTGATCAGATTGGGAGGGAAGATGGCGGAAGAGTAGGAGACCCTTGTTTCATCTGGTTCCTGGACTTCAGCTGGATATCTATCAAATCATTCTGAACACCTGTGAATTCGACCTGAGATCAAGAGAATGGCTGCAATTTTACAAACAGAAAATCGACCACTTTTTGCAAAGCAGTGTGAAAAGCCTTCAGGGAACAAAAGCCATCTAGAGCAACCCAAAGCAGCTTACAGTGAGCCTGGCACCTTGCAAAAGAGTGGTGCACCTCCACACAGGCAAAGACCCCTGAGAATCAGCACAGCAGGCCCCTCTCCCAGAAGACCAGAAGGACTATCAGTCAGATACAAAGTTTATGGATCACTCAGAACTGAAAAACTCCTGCACTAGGGGGAAATGGTATATAGAATTCAAGGGGTTTTTTTCCTCATGGGTCTTTAGCCTTTCAGTTTAAATTTTTCTCTTACTTTTCCCCTTTTTTTCCCTTTTCAACTAATTTCTCATTTTATTAACTCTTTGTTTTTAAATCTTTTTTTAATTTTCATTTTTACATTTTATATTATTTGTTTTGGGTTTCCTTCCACTGTATTCTACTGTGTGTGTGTATGTATAGATATAGATAAAGTTTTTCTTTCTTTGCAATTTTGGGATTTACTGTCTTCTAACAAACATACCAAAACACACCCAGGACCAAGTGGATCATCCTGTTCTGTCCACCTGGGAGGCTATATTCTCTCTTTCTTTTCCTTTTTTTTTTTTTTCTTTTCTATTCTGGTTTCTGACCTCTTCAGATGTGTCTAGCGTGTATTTCACTGCGGTTGTGGTTGATATTTTTTATTTTGTTCTCTCATCCATCCATTCTTCTCTGGGCAAAATGACTAGAAGGAAGAATTCGCCACAAAAAAAGAGAACAAGAGGTAATATTCTCTGCCACAGATCTAATTGATATGGATATGAGTAAAATGTCAGAAACTGAATTCAGAATAACAATTATAAAGTTACTAGCTGGACTTGAAAAAAGCATTAAAGACCCTGGAGAATCTCTTGGTGCAGGAATAAAATCTAATCAGGCCAAAATTAAAAATGCTTTAACTGAGATACAGTCTAAAATGGATGCTCTCACAGCTAGGGTAAATGAGGCAGAGGAGAGCGTCAGTGACATAGAAGACAAGATGATGGAAAGGAAGGAAGCTGAGGAAAAGAGAGAAAAACAGCTAATGGACCATGAAGGGAGGCTTCGAGAAAATGGCGATACCATAAAGTGAAACAATATTAAAATTATTGGGGTCCCAGCCGAAGAAGAAAGAGAGAGAGGGACAAAAGGTAGATTTGAGCAAATCATACCTACGAACGACCCTAATCTGGGGAAGGAAACAGGCATTCAAGTCCGGTGGGTGAAGAGAACTCCCCTCAAAATCCATTAATTTTCCTGATCAGCACTAGTGAGGTCATCTTCATAACAAGACCCCTGCCCTTCCCTTCCCCCTAAAAGATGTTCTGACTTAAAACAAGCTTTTTTCTTTTGCCGATAATTTTTGTTCCATCCTCCTTCTGCCTATAAAAACCTTCCATTTTGTACGACTCCTCAGAGCACCTGTGTATTGACTAGAAGGGATGCTGTCCAATTCATGAAAAGTTGAATAAAGCCAATTAGATCTTCAAATTTTACTCGGTTGAGATTTTGTTCCTTAGTGCTGGACAATCGCCCTAGCACTGCTCACAAGAGGGACTCCATTTGAGAAGAATTCCACGATTGCAATGGGAATGGAATGAGCCAAGGTGCTGCGCCCAGATGACACCAGTAAAATATCAGAAACAGAGCAGGATGGACATGTTAATAAGCAGCAGGACCCCTGTGGGAATCATTACCAGATGTGGCCTGACATACAGAGGTTTCTGGCTATGGTTCATTAGTCATGGGGTTCCAGAGAACAAAATCAACACATGCCTTACTTAGAAACTAACTGATTTGTATAACCAGATCATGCCAACAGAGGCCAAACTTGAGCAGACACAAGAGGAGTGGGAACTTTGTTCCTAAATCTGAGTTATTTTGTAGATCCAGAGTCCCACGAACAAAGGAATAACCTGGCATTGTTATGGAAACACAAATATATTGTGAGCTTCCTCTTGAGAGCCTTCCCCAGACAACACTTAAAGCTACTTATTGGGGTCACAGTGCACTGAGAAAAGGTGACAATCAGAACTTTCAAGCATGAATGGATATGCTTTGAATATCTTATAATGTTGCAGCTGGCATACAACTCATTCTGGTTTCTGGGGACCTGGGACACAACTATTGTTTACTAGTTATTGGAGCTTATAAGGGTCAGGTAATAAACATAGCTCTGACCAACATCTATATTCTGGTAAGTCCAGCTGGACTTGAATGCATGGTGTGTGTGTGTGTGTGTGTGTGTGTGTGTGTGTTTGTATATGTGTATGCACGCGCACACGTGTGCAGTGCACGCTCCACTCTTATTATAAATCCATACACATTTCTATTCTATTTTTGGTTCTATTTTTGGCTCTCTATTTTCCTAAATTTGATCTATTTTGACATGATTATTACACTGCTCCATCCACTCTAACTTATTACATTTAATATCTACTATGCTAGCTCTTCTGCTTCCACACTCATCTCAGTTTTGTCTCCCATTCCCCGCAGCTGTATGCTCACATCTTAAAATCAGTTTGCAAAATTAGAAAAAAAGTCACATTGTCATTTCGATTCAGATGAGATTGTATTTATAGATTAATTGACAACATTACAATATGGAGTCTTCCTAACCAAGGACAAGATTTGTCTTTCCATTTATTTAAGTATGGTTTATGTCTCTTATTAGAGTTTAAAAGTTTTCTCTGAAATAACCCTATACATTTCTTGTAAAGTTAATTTCTGGTTGTTTTGTCCTCTTACTGCTATTGTAAATGGCATATTATATCATCATATTTTCTGATTACTGTTTGTAGGTAAGGCATCTATTTATGTATATTAACTTTATAATTAGACACATACCAAAATGATTTCTAATGACTTTTTTGTTGATTATTTTGCTTTTCAGCTGCAACATTATATGATATTCAAATAATGCTAATGCTGATACTGTCTTATCCTTTCTAATATTTATTCCTTTTATTTCATTGGCTTATATAATTGTATTGTCTGGTTCTTTTGGGACAATGTTACGTGACAGTGGTGTTAGAGACATCACTAATAACCACATTTTTTTCAGGAGTATTTTTTTGCAAGGCAATATTCTTTTTTTAAAGATTTTATTTATTTATTTGAGAGAGAAAGCTACACTGGCATACACATGAGTAGGGGGACAGAGGGGCAAAGGGGCAGAGGGAGAGGGAGAAGCAGACTCCCCGCTGAGCAGGGAGCTCAACTTGGGGCTCAATCCCAGAACCTGAGATCATGACCTAAGCTGAAGGCAGAGGCTTAACTGACTGAGCCACCCAGGTGCCCTCTTTTTTTTTTTTTTTTTAGATTTATTTATTTGAGAGAAAGAGAGCTGGGTGGCAAGGGACAGAAGGAGATGGAGAGAGAAACTTAAGCAGAGTCCATGCTGAGCATGGAACCCCATGTGGGGCTTGATCTCACCACCCTAAGACCATGACCCTGAGATCATAACCCGAGCCAAAACCAAGAGTCAGATGTTTAACCAACGGCGTCACCCAGGCCCCCTTGCAAGAAACTATCCTAAGTGCTTCACTGGATTAGTTTAGTCAATCCTCAGAACAATCTTCTAAGAATTCTATTAGACAATCTGATTTCAGAGATCATCCTTTTTGGCACAAACAATATTCCTCATCTTAGTAATTACTTATTGTGTGTGTGTGTGTGTGTGTGTGTGTGTGTTTAGTATTTACTTAAATCAGTGCATCTAATGTAGAGCCTCAAAGTGCAATCCATAGACCATCTATATCAGTATCACCTGGAGTTGTAAAAAATGCAAATTCCTGGGTGCCTTCTCTGTACATACCCTCAAATATTGGGAATGGGAACTAAATGTTTCTTTCATTAAGCATTTCTTCTGATTCTTATAAATATTAAGTTTTGAGAGCCATTATTCTGGTATTTCTCTTCCACCATAACTGGGGGTGTTGTGCTGATTTGCATTATATAGTTTTTTTTTTTTTAAATCATCATTCCTCTAGCAAAGTATCCATTGATTCCAAGTTTATTAAGAGCTCATATAAAAATGTTTTCCAAATTTTTTAAGTAGCTGATTTTGTTACTTGTTTTCCTTTCTTTGATTTTTAGTATAGTAAATTATGCATATAAATTTCCTAAATTAGTATAGTAAGTTATGTATATAAATGTCCTAACATTGAAGCTTCCCATGGATGTTTGGAGGTAACATGCATGTTCTTAATAGTATTACCCTTCTAAATGCTACTGGATTCTTTCTGCCAATATTTTCTTTCAGGATTTTTTTTTCTTTGTCTTTGGTTTTCTCTAATTTAAATATGACATGACTCATTAATGTTTTTTAATGTATTGGCTTATTTGTTTTGTATTTTGCTTGATTGATCTGAGCTTCCTGGATCTGTGGTTTAGTTCCTCTAATTAATTTTGCAAAATGTTCATCCAGCTTTACTTCAAATACTTTTTCTGTCCTATGCTCTTTATTCCCCTTCTGGTGTTCCATTTATATATATTTTACACCTTTTGGAATGATCCCACAGTTATTAGGTGTTCTGTTCGGTTTTTTCATTCCTTTTTTTTCTGCTTTGCATGACAGCTTGAAAAGTTTCTATTGAAACTCACCACGTCTTCCCTTAGTCATGTCAAGTCTATTGATGAGCCCATTGGAAGACTTTCTTATTCTTATTACAATTTTTCTTTAAATTTCTAGCATTTCCTTTGATTCTATCTTAGAGTTTCCATTTCTCTGCTTGCCTTACCCATCTGTTCTTGCATGTCGTCCTCCTTTTTCATTGGAGGCCTTAATACATTACTCATAGTCACTGAAAATTCACCATCTGATAACAACAAAATGTGTGCCATATCTGGCTCTGATGGTTGTTTTGTTCCTTCAGACCGTGCTTTCATTATGACTTTTTTTCTTTTTGGCATGTGTTGCAAGTTTCAGTTAAGTGTTGAACCTGATAGATTGGGCAATAAGGGACTGAAAAAAAGGGGCCTTTAGTGAGAAGTTTTAGATGTACATGTCCGCCTAGGAGTTAGCCTGCGTTTAATGTCTGCTATCACAGTGAGTGGCAGAAACTTACTTCGATGTCCTCGAGTTTGTGTATTTTGATCTCCGCTCTTGACTTCGGGCTTCCCTAACTACTCCTCCTCAGAGAGAGTCTGTGTCTTACACTGGAGCCCCCAGAGATGAATGGCCTGGGTCTCTGGGCTGTGACCGTTAAAAGCATTTCTCCAGGCAAATAGTTTTCTTCTCCATTCCCTGGCTGCAGCATTCCCAGTTATTTCCTTGAAATTGTGACCCTGCTTATGGTGTTTCTTTGCCCCCTTCAGTGAGGCAGGAGGATTGGAAGAGGCTGGCATGGGAGGAATTATCTTCTCCCTCTAAGATGAAGCTCTGGTGAAGTGATTTCTCCTGGAGAGGTGTCTTAGGTTATAGAAGAGACTACGGACCTATATCACGGTGATTACTCTTCTTCTCTCCAAGCCAGAGCCAAGAGGGGCTCTTTCTCAGATCCTTATCATGAGAAATTGGTGAAGCTCCTATAGCGAAAGCCCATGAAGCATGAGGGTACCCCCTAAGATGGTGGCCCTCAGAAATTTCTCTCGTTCTAGTCCACACTCAGCTTCCAGCAATTTTTCTTTCTTTCTTTTTTTTTTTTTTTTTTTTTTGCAATTTTTCAAAATTACCATTTAAATGTGTTTACAGCTTACGGATTTCAGTGGCTTTTTCTGCAGGCAAGAAAATCTTGGGTCCTGTCTCTCTCTGGATATACCTGTCTTTCTAAACGTCGCAGTGACATCCCGTCTTGAGACCTCAATTCTGTTTTTTTTTTTTTCTCTGAAAGCCATTGATTTTACGTTTATCCAGCTTTTTCTCACTCTAAGAACAGGAGTGACAACTTTCAAACACTTTACATCTCAGAACTAAAACTGGAAGTCCTGGAACATTCACTTTTTCTGCTCCTAATATTTTTCCAAGTAAAGCCTGCTTTTTCTTCAAGGAACTGTTCTTTTTAGAATTACTCAGTTGTAATCTTCATGGGTGATTTTATTTTATCCCCTGGATAAATCATTTAGGTTTCCTTTATTTTCTTTTAGTCTTCTCGGTTACTATAAATATAAATTGAGCAGAGTAATTATAAAAACAGCTTGCTTTATATGCTGATTAACCCACATTTTAAAAAATGAAGTCAGTTGCAAATGTAAATTTAAACTCTATCCACCCTGATTTAAGAACCTCATCACATTCAGCACTACATTGAATTCAATGGAAAGTGGTCAGTTGTGGTGAGCATTCATATGCTAGGTTATTCTCACTACCAGAAACACAAGGCAAGAATTTTCTCTACCTGCCCCACAAAAAAACAAAAACAAACAAACAAAAAACCTCTCCCCTCCTCTTTGTCTACTTTCTAGTATAGTTTCATTAAAAAACTACTTTTGATGAAAAATTTTATTAGTCCTGAGACTTTATTATTATGCTAAATCAATTGAGATATCATTCAAGTTAATAATAACCAAGTGCACTTAAAAATTAGCAAAATGAAGCATTAATCGAGTTGCTTAGATTTTCATAGTAATTTTTTACTTAATAAATCTTAACTTTCATGATCCTTGCACATTTCATCCTCCATAAAGTGCTACCATACAATTACCTAGAATTGACTCCTGACATGTCACCACCTAAATGTTGGGAAGCAAGACACTATGGTAATTCCTGGCATGTGCTTTGGAGTCACCCAGACCAGAGTTAACACAGAGTTAACACAGAGCTGTGTTAGAAGCACAGCTCTAACATGTAGTAAATAAAGACAAGTACTTTTAATCTGTATACCTCATTTTTCTCACATATTAGGTAAGAATTGTAGTAGATATCTTTAGGGTTGCAATGAATTAAAGTTTAACATTTAAGGTGTCATGTACACAATAGATTATCAATAAATGCAGGGTAGGCAGGATTTCTAAAATGACCCTCCACCTTAATGTGACCTGTGAATATGATGAGTTTTTACCGTATTATGTTTTACGGCACAGTTGACTTTCAAATAGGGATATCACCTCAGTGGATCTGATCTAATCCCATGGATGCTTAAAAGTGAGGGGTTTTCTCTGACTGGTGGTAAATAAGGAAGTCAGTAAGATTCGAAGCACAAGGGAGATTCAATGCACAGTTGCTGACCTGAAGATAAAAGAAGCCAACATTGGGAATGTACTAAATGCCACTGAATTGTACTCTTTAAAATGGTTAAAATGGTGAGTTTTATGTTATATGTATTTTATTGCAATAAAAACATGGAAGAATAAATAGCTAGACATGCAACAAGTAAGAAAATATGACCTATTATGGGGAGAGCAGTCAATTGAAACATTTCCCATGGTCACTTGTAAGACTGAATTGGAAGATGGAGACTTTAAAACACCAATTACAAGGACACAAAGAAATGGAAACACATTCCATGTTCATGAATGAGAGGAACAAATATTGTTAAAATGTCTATACTACCCAAAACAATTTAGAGATTTAAGGCAATCCCCATGAAAAGACCAACAACATTTTTCACAAAACTAGAACAAACAATCCTAAAACTTGTATGGAACCACAAAAGACTCCAAATACCAAAAACAACCTTGAAAAAGAAAAGCAAGTCTGGAGGCATCATGGTTCTGGAATTCAAGTTATACTACAAATCTGTAGTGATCCAAACAGTATGGTACTGGAAAATAGACACATAGATCAATGGAACAGAATAGAAAACCCAGAAAAAAACCATAACTATGTGGTCAATTAATCTACAATGCAGGAAAGAATACCCTATGGGAAAAAAAACAGTCTCTTCAACAAATGGTGTTGGGAAAACTAGACAGCAACAAGTAAAAGAATGAAACTCGGCCACTTTCTTATAGCAAACACAAAAATAAATGCAAAATGAATGAAAAACCTAAATGTGAGATGTGAAACCATTAACCTAGAGAAGAACACATGTAGTATCTTCTTTGACATCAGCTATAGCAACTTCTTACTGCACAGCAAAGGAAACAACCAACAAAACTAAAAGGCAACCTACAGAATGGGAGAAGATATTTGCAAATGACATATCTGATAAAGGATTAGTATCCAAAAGATACAAATAACTTATAAGACCCAACACCCCCAAAACCAAATAACTCAATTAAAGAATGGACAGAAGACACGAATAGACATTTTTCCAAAGAAGACATGACATCCAGATGGCCAACAGACACATGAAAGTATGGTCAACAACACTGAACATCAGGGAGATGCAAAGCAAAACCACAATGACCTATCACGTCACGCCTGTCAGAATGGCTTAAATCAACAGCACAAGAAACAACAGATTTTGGCGAGGATGTGGAGAAAAAGGAACCCTCTTGCACTCTTGGTGGGAATGCAAACTGGTGCAGCCACTGGAAAACAGTACGAAGGGTCCTCAAAAAGTTAAAAATAGAACTATGCTATGATCCAGCAATTTAGTACCGGGTATTTACCCAAAAAATACAAAAACACTAATTCAAAGAGATACATGCACCCTTATGTTTATGGCAACTTTACTTACACTAGCCAAGATATGGAAGCAGCCCAAGTGTCCCATCAATAGATAAAAGGATAAAGAAGATGTTGTATATATATACTATGGAATATTACTCAGCCATCAAAAGGAATGAAAGCTTCCCATTTGCAATGACATGGATGGAGCTAGAGAGTATAATGTTACGTGAAATTAAGTCAGTCAGAGAAAGACAAATACCATATGATTTCACTCATATGTGGAATTTAAGAAACAAAACAAATGAGCATGGGGAGAGAAAAGGAGAGAGGCAAAGCAAGAAAGAGACTCTTCACCATAGAGAACAAACTGATAGTTACCAGAGGGGAGTGGGGTGGGAGGATTGATGAAATAGGGGATGGGAATTAAGGGAGTTTACTTGCTGTGATGAGCCCTGGGTGATGAATGGAAGTGCTGAATCACTCTATTGTACACTTGAAACTAATACTACACTGGATGTTAAATAACTGGAATATAAATAAAAACTTTAAGAAAAATAAAACACCTATTACAAATATGCCCAGGTGCTTAAAGAAAAAGATGGATGGAATAAGAAAATGCATGGGGAATCTCAGCAGGGAAATGAGAACTATTGAAAAAAAAAAAAAAAAAGAAGAATAGGGGCGCCTGGGTGGCTCAGTGGGTTGAGCCTCTGCCTTCGGCTCAGGTCATGATCTCAGGGTCCTGGGATCGAGTCCTGCATCGGGCTCTCTGCTTAGCAGGGAGCCTGCTTCCCCCTCTCTCTCTGCCTGCCTCTCTGCCTACTTGTGATCTCTCTCACTCTGTCAAATAAATAAATAAATCTTTAAAAAAAAAAAAGAATAAATGGAAATTCAAAAATTGAAAAGTCAAATACCTGAAATAAAAATAAAGAATGAAAAAAATTGAAAAACAAAACAGAAATTCAGTGATTTGTGAGATAATAATCATCTAGAAGGTGTAGAGGGAGAGAGAAGAGAGAGAGAAAGAATAGGTCAGGGAAAAAAATGTCTGAAAAAATTAATGGCTGAAACTTTCCCATATTCGTTGATAAACATCAAATGACATATGTAAGAAATTCAGTGAACATAAGCTGGATAAGTACAAAGAAAACCACACTTAGGCACATCTTTGTTAAACTGTGTAACATGAATGATAAGTAGAAAATTTTCAAAGCAGCCAGAGAAAAGTGGCAAATTACATACAAGGGAACAATGGTGTGAATATCATCTGCATTCTCATCAGAATTTATGAAGGCCCTAAGAAAATTGCAAATGTTTAAAGTGCCAAGAGAAAACAAAATCCAACCCACAATTGTATATGCAGCAACAATAGCTTCGGATAATGGGGGTCAAGAATACATTTTAAAGAAACTAAAATTTGAAAGAATTTGTCACCGGAAGACCCGTACTAGAAGAAATATTGAAGAATCTTCAGACACAAAAGGAATGGGATCAGATTGGAATAACCACGGGCCTAGTTAAACATATAGATGCATATAAACATAGGAACATGGGAATGCACACACACACAGGAAAATGGAAAATGAATAGCAAATTGGTAGATTGAATGGCAACTGTACCAGACAGAGCAGAGGGTAGCTCCTCGTGATTTTCACCTGCTGTTGGTCATGCCCTTTATAATCCCCTCCCCTGGACTGGGGTGGAACTTATGAATTGATTCTAACCAACACAATCTGGTAAAGGTGATGGATATCAATATCATGATACTCTGGAAGAGTCCATATACGTGGCATAGAGCAGGAGCAAGAGCTTCTCCTTGCTAACTTGATAGAGAAGCCTCCAGGTGTAGCAGCCAAAAATGTCTCTAGACATCGCCAAATGTCCTTCAGGGGAAAAGTCAACACCCAGCTGAAAACCAGTGGGTGTTGTATGAATTATTGAACACTACATCTGAAATTAATGAGGTACTATATGTTGGCTAACTGAATATAAATGAAAAAAGAAAGGAAAAGAAAACCATTGCATTGATGCTTATACTAGAATAAGAAAAGATTTAAAATCGTTCATTTAGAACCTCACGTTAAGATACTAGAGAAAGAAAAGCAAATCGAAACCGAAATATATAAAAAGAAGTAAATCAGTGAAATAGAAACCCAAAAGTATAAAATAAATGCACACTTGGTTCTTTGAAAAAATTAACAAAATACTTAACCCCCAGCAATATTAGCCAACAATGGTAGAGAGAAATCACTAATTACAAATATCAGGAATGAAGGAGGGAGTATCACTATCAATTCTGTATTCATTAAGATGATGATAAGGGGATTTTATGCACAATTTTACACCAATAAATTTAGCAATTATGAACAAAGTCCTTGGAAAACACAATTTACCAGAACTGACTCAAGATGAAAGAGAAATTCCAATACTGCTGTATCTAATAGAGAGATTGAATTCATTATTAAAAATCTTCTCAGAAACAAAACAGCGGGCGCCTGGGTGGCTCAGTGGGTTAAAGCCTCTGCCTTCGGCTCAGGTCATGATCCCAGGGTCCTGGGATCGAGTCCCACATCGGGCTCTCTGCTCGGCAGGGAGCCTGCTTCCCCCTCCTCTCTCTGCCTGCCTCTCTGCCTACTTGTGATCTGTCTCTCTGTCAAATAAATAAATAAAATCTTTAAAAAAAAAAAAAAAAAGAAAGAAACAAAACAGCAACTCCAGGTCCAGATGGTTTTAATGGTGAATATTATGAGACACAGAATATAGAAACAATATCGGTCTTACACAAAATATTTCTTTTTTTTTTTTTACACAAAATATTTCTGAAGATAGAATAGTTAATGCATCTTAACTTGTTTTAGGAGGACCACATGATCCTGGTACCCAAATCTGATAGACATTTCAGGAAAAGAAAAGTACAGACCACTATCTTTCACATAGATGCAAAACTCCTTAATAAAATGCTATCAGACTTAAAAGGATAATTTTTCTGTCCGAGTGGGATTTGTCCCATGGATACAATTTCGGTTCAATATTGGAAGAGCAATCATTGTAATTGCCCACATTAAGAGAACGAAGGAGAAAAACCGTATTGTTATCTCAAAAGATGGAGAAAAATATATGAAAAAATTCAACAACAAGCTGCGATAAAAATTCAACAAACTATGAACATAAAGGGCTTTCTTGTTCCTGATAAAAGACACAGAAATTCTAGGGCAAACTTCACACTTAAGGGCTAGCCTTTAACATTTTCCTTCTGAGACCAAGGACAAGACAAAAATGTCTGCTTTCACCAATTTTGCTCAGCAGTTTGCTGAATATCCTAGCTAATACAATATACCAAGAAACAGAATGTTTCTTGAAAAGGAAGAAACAAAATTGCCTTTATTCATAGATAAAATTATTGATTGCCTATAAAATCTTAAGAAATCTACAAAAAATTAGAACTAACAATGGAATATATTACATTTGCTGGATACGAGTGCAATGCACAAATATTCGTATTTTTTATTCTTGCAAAAGACGGTTGAAAAAATACAACTAGCACTTACAATAGCGTCAAATAAAAAAAAAAGATAAAGTACTTAGGACTAAAAGTAGAAGGCATCAAAGACAGTAGCTTGAAAAGCATGAAACAATGCAGAGAAAGAGAAGAATAAAAAAAAAAAAAAAGGAGAGTCAAATCCTGTTTAAGATTTGGAAGATTTAGTATTGGTAAGATGCCAGTTATCTTCACATTAATCTGTATATCTCTCACCATCTTAATCAAAAGCCCGGGAAGATTTTGGTTTCAATTGGAAAAAACGATTTTACAATGTGTGCAGAAATGCAACGGATCTAGAGTAATGAGAACAATTTCAAGAAGAGAGTTTGAAAATTCACACTCCTGATTTCAATACTTACTGTAAAATTACAGTAATTAAGACAGGATGGTGTTGTCCTAAGGATATAAACCAAGATTAAAGGACAGAATAGAGTGCAGAAATATACTCTTATACATATGGTGAATTGATTTTGTCATAATTTCCCAGGCACTTTGGTTAGAAAAGTAAAGTATTTTCAACACACGGTGCTAGGGAAACTAGATATTCATGTGTGCGTGGCCGGGGGCCCTTAAACTATACGATTCACCTTAGACAAAAGTTAATTTGAGATTAATCATGGACTTAATCATAAAAACTAAAACTATAGTTTGTGGTAAAATACATAGTAATGCATCTTGATGAGTTAGGCAAAGATTTCCAGGACACACAAACATTTTCCATAAAGGAAAAAGTAAGAATAAAATGAATTCCATTAAATTAAGAACTTGTCTTTATCAAAAGCCATAATTAAGAAAAAGGAAAGTTAATCTGCAGAGTGGGAGAAGATATTTTTAATATATACCTAATAAAGTATTCAACTCTAACATATAAAGTAATCCTCAATTAAATAAAAGTCACACAACTCTACATTGAAAAAAGACCGAATACTTGAAGACACATTTCACTAAAAATGATATATAAATTGGCAATAAGTTCATGAAAAGTTGCTCAACATCATTAGTCATCAGGGAATGCAAATTCAAAATGTAACGAGATACCGCTTCACACCCACTAGAATGGCTAAAATTAAAAAAGACTGACAACTTTGAATGCTGGCAAGGATGTGAGACATCCACATGTTTCCTACAGTGCTGGTGGGAATGCAGAATTCTGGAGTCACTTGGGGAACCTGTTTGGCGTTTTCTCCCAAAGCTAAACATACACTTTAAACATGATCCTGGAATTCCTCATGAAAATATCCGTTCACAAAGAGACTTTTATAAGTATGATTTCTAGAAGATTTATTCATAATATTCCAAAGTTGAAAAAAAAATTTGAAAAAGAACAAATGTGTATCAACAAGAAATTGGGTAAGCAAATTGTTGTATATTCAGATAATTAACTGAGCAATGTAGAGAGAGTTAACTACTGACATGTACCATGGCTGGATAAATCTTGAAAATATCTGGAGTAGGGACGTTGACAATAGAGTGTATATAGTATGAAGATGTTCTTATGGACTTCACAAACAGGGAACACTAATCTATAGTTCTGGAAATCGGAACAGGGATTATATTTGGAAATATATAGAGACAGGAGGGAATTGGCTAGAGAGGGCATTAGGAAACTTTCCAGGGTGATGGAAATATTTTACAGGTTCATTAGTGTTTGGTTACATGGGTGTATATAAGGGTATGCTAGTGTTGGCTCTTAATTAGGTATAGAAAGCCAACTACAGTGGCTCCCCCTCATCCGCAGTTTTGCTTTCCGCCCTTTTCAGTTTCCCCAAGGGCAGTGATCTCCAGAAGCAGGTGATCCCTCCAATGCAGCATCAGAAGGTTGATGGTAGCCTGATGCTGCCTCACCATGCCCACATCATTCACCTCAATGTGTCTTATCCCATAGGCATTTTATCATCTCCCATCATCACAGGAAGGTTGAGTACAGTACGATGAGATATTTGTAACTTCCATTACAGTATATTGTTATCATTCTCTCTTATTAGTTATTGTTGTTAATCTCTTCCTGTGCCTGATTTATAAAGTAAACTTTATCATGCATCTGTACGTACAGGAAAAACCAGAGTCTACGTAGGGTTCGGTTCTGTGTGTGGTCTCAGGCATCCACTGAGGATAGGGGAAGTCTTGGAACGAATCCCCTGTGAAAAATGGGAGATTACCGTATGTGCATCTTTTTCCAACTCTGCTTTCAATGTTACGTCAGTAGCCTGAAGTAGGCCTTAGGTGGGAGTCTTCACCATCAGCAAATGCTTCACATCAAGGCTTTTTTTTTTTTTTTTTAAAGAGAACTGTTTTTCAGCACATCACTGGATGGTATAAAGTTGTAAGCTGTTTATTGAATTATTCACTTAAGATTTCTAATATTGAATATATCCTGACTGTTTACCAACTCAAAAATCCCAGTATGTCCTAAGTTCTTACCACCTTAGATGGACAAATGATATCTCTGGCTTTTGGTTCTTACAAATTTTATTTTGGACCAAATATCACATTTGTATTCAAACCAGGATTGTGCTTTGTTCAAGTAAAAGAAGTATGAGACTAGTTTTGAATTACCTTTTCCTCCTTTATCCTTCAGTTATCTTTATCCTCATTCTTCTTTTTTTTTTTTTTGAGAAATAGGTGTTTTATCTCTAAACTGATATACCTTCTTTGCAACATATTAAATTAGTATAATGGATGGGTGTATGTGTTCTTTTTTTAATTGCACAAAGCAGGATGATTAGGAAACATTTAACCAAAGCAGTACTGCTATTTATATTACTACACTTTGAGCAAGTAACAAGTGCAAAGCTTTGTTTGTTGATTTAAAAAAAAAAAAATTGGATCCTGTATTTTCAAAAGAATTAAAGCCTTTTTAAAATAGTGCCTCTAATTGTACTTGAGGCTGGAAAGAACTCATATGATTTTATTGCTTTGCGAAAAATTATGTTTGGAATTAGTTTGAACAGAACATTCTCTGGAAGTGAATTATCTCTTACTGTTCACTTCAAGTTCAAAATCAGACTTTGAAACAAGGAGACCTGCTGCCCTTAAATGAGATAGTTTCAGAAAATAACCATAGATTGAAATAGGCCAAGATGTGTTTTCGGTCTCAATAAAACTAAAAGCATCAAAAAAAATATTACAATTGATAATGGTATTATTAATGACTTTCATCTTTTTTATTCAGATGTACAAGCCTGATTTACTTGGTTGGGGCACATGACACATAATAGATTGTTTGCTGAATCAAAGATCATTGGCTTCCGTGGCAACCTACAGACAATGCCTTATCTACCCGATATGTTTGAGCTTAATGTCTGTAAGGCTATTAGAGAATTGGAATGCTTTCTCTGTTGGTCAACAATGTTACTTTTTGTGGCTTTGGACCAGAAAAACCAGGAGAGCTCCTTTGTTACACAGAGATATGTTTCCTTGACAAAGATTTCTTCTAGTGATGCAGTAACTGTGGATTCAGTATACATCCTAGTGTTTGGGAATTAATCAGACCCAGGCTTGAGTCCATGCTTAGTCACTTTCAAGTCATGTGGCATCATTCAAGTCAGTTAACTTTTCTGAGCCTAGGTTATCAGGGTAACAGTCAGAGTGGGGTTTAAATGAGATAATATAAGTCTGTCCTGGCACATAAGCAATCAGTAAATATTATTTTCATTAAATCCACTAAGTTATTAGCTCTTTCCAGACCGCTATGGTGGCTTATTTATCTTTTCCTCGGTGCCCAGAATAGGGTCTGAGACATTTTCAAATGCTCAACAAATACCACGTGTTGATGTACTGGAGATTGTGGGTGATTCGTGTCTTGAAATGACATGTATAGTATGGAGAGTTTCAAATGTATAAAAGTGTAAAGGGAATAGCATAGGGGACCTCCACGTTTCCATCACCCCGCTTCACCAATTCACAGGCCATTTTGCTTCGTGTATCCTCCTACACACTCCCCCTTCCCATCTTTCTTGAGGCAAATTGAGTTCATTTTTAATCCTTGCTGTGATCAAGTGTGCTGGCCTTCCCAGCTGGTACACTCAGGAGACACAAAGACATTTGAAAAGGAGCATAAACAAAACAGAATTGTGAAGTGATATCTACTGCCATGATCACAGAAAGCATTTCCAAAGCTTAAGAGAAAATATGGATTTTCTGCTGCTGTTTTTGTCCCTTAGGGTAGGTAACTGAGGCTCGACCGGCAAACAAGGGACAAGTGGTTAGGGTTTAGAGTCTTTCTGAAAATGACACATATGATACAATGATCAGTTTTTCTCTCTTAGATTGAAAGGAACTAGCTGCTTTCCCTGCACCTGCAGAGAACAAATACGGAATTTGCCAAGAAGTATAAGGGCTAAATTAATTTATAGACATTTATGGCAGATGAAGCCACTATTTACCCTACAGCCGTGAGCCAAGAGAGAGGTTATGGATGCTCTAGCTGGTATCAGTCATTTAATATAAAAGCAATAAAAGTGTCTCAAATTATTCCCGGTAATTATTATCCACCAAGTTCTCTCTTTCTCAAAAAATGTCGGTCTCTGTTGTTTATTGGGCCCTATTTCCTTTAGTGCTGGTGAAGAGGTTGCGCAAGTCATACGTCAGTCATGTGGGGAATACACCAGTCACTGTAGCAATATTATCCTAATCACAGGCAATATCCTGACTGCTCTGTTTTCCCTAGTGTTTACCTACTTGAAGAGAGACAGGTGCTAATGGCAGTGGCAACTGGGTAATGTTTTGGGGAGAAGCTTGACATTATTTCTTGATGTAATAGCGTATTTCCTTAAAGGTTATTTGAACTTGCCTTGTGTTATACACGAAAAGGGCAGAGTAATTTTTGTTGTGGCAGGATTCATTGATTTGGGGTGGCACTATTGATTGCATGTGCATCTGAGATTATTACAAATAGAAAGCTCGCAAGCATAACTCCGTTGTATTCGCAGGCTGTCTAAGATGTCAACAGGCATGTCCAACTGACATGGGAAATGAGCTTACTTTCTAGCTTAGAAAAAATACCACAGTGCCTACCTAATCTTTATTCTTTTGCATTTCTTTTCTATTCATATTAAGATTCATTTCAGGACGCCTGGGTGGCTCAGTGGGTTAAAGCCTCTGCCTTTGGCTCGCATCACAATCCCAGGGTCCTGGGATTGAGCCCCGCATTGGGCTCTCTGCTCAGTAGGGAGCCTGCTTCCTCCTCTCTCGGCCTGCCTCTCTGCCTGCTTGTGATCTCTCTCTCTCTGTCAAATAAATAAATAAAATCTTTTTAAAAAAATTCATTTTATCATTCAGTGATTTATCCAATAAATCATTTTTGCAGATTTATTCTCTACCTAGTCTTGCACTAGGCTATGGGAAGCTACATGAATCAAGCCCAGTTGCTCCCCTTAAGGAGCACACAGTGTGCCTGAGGAGGCAAAGCCTTTCTACAGAAAACCACAATAGCTTCATAAGTAGAGGACCAAATGAAACTTATTTTGAGCTAATTTGGAAATAATAGTATGGTGTCTAATTGTTAGTAGAACATTTAATATCCAGTAGATTGGTTTTGAGAATTATTCCATATAGTATTACTAATTAATACTTGAGATTTAACCAAGCATTTTCAAATTGGAGTGTTACAGTAAACCTCTATGATAAATCTGAGGGGCGCCTGGGTGCTCAGTTGGTTATGCATCCAACTCTTGGTTTTGGCTCAGGTCGTGATCTCAGGGCCGTGAGATCGAGTCCCACATCGGGCTCTGTGCTTAACAGAGAGTCTGCTTGAGATTCTCTCTCTCTCTCCCTCTCCCCTGCCACCCCCAAATTAAAAAAAGATAATAAAAATGAAATAAATCCTAATATGTTTATTCCCATTTCTCTGCTGCCTTTTACAAAACTCCTTTCAGTTCTTGGTCTTCATCTCACTTTCTCTTCCTTCTTATTTCTTTCTTTCACTCTCAGTACCCCTCTCGAGGTCCCCTTCCTAGCTCACTGGCTGTGTCTTCTGTCTCCTTTTCTGAATCCCCTTCTCCCCAAACTCTTAATATTGGGATGCCAAGGCTCGGTCCTCAGATTTCTTTCTTTCTTTTTTAATTTGTATGCAATCCCTACATGAACTAATCCAATTCTCTGACTTTAAATGTCATTTATATTCTGCTGACAACTCCTTGATACGTACCTTCAGTATAGACCTCTCCCCTGAAATATGTCTGTCTCCTTGGTACTCCATTTTAACTTCTAATAGGCACTTCAAACTTCACATGGATAAGGCAGAAATTCTAATTTCCAACACCCCCCGCCAAGGCACCCAATAACTTCTGTTTCCCATCTCGATAAATGGCAACGTTATTCTACTGGCTCTAGTTAATAACAGAAGTTTTATTTTACTGTTCACATTCACACAAAATTAGTATTTAATCTATTAGCATATCATTTAGGCTCTTCATTCAATGAACATATATGTATTGAGTACTTACTACGTGCCAGGCACTGTTTTACTTCCTGGAGATAAGGCTGTACTAAAAAGAACAAATTCTCAGCTCTCATAGCGCTGGCATTCTAGTGGGTGGCTTATAGTTAGTTGAGTGTCTCTCTCTTTAAAATGTATTCAGAAACGAATTCATCCCATTTCTGCCACTACCTCCCTAGGGCGAATCACCACCACCTCTTACCCAGATTTCTGTAATGACTCTTTAACTGGTCCCCCTGCTTCTGACCTGGACCTTCTACCATCTAGTCTCAACAAAGTAACCAGAATCATCCTGTAATAACACAAGTCAGATAATGACACTTCTACACTCAAAATCAAGACGACTCTTCTAGATGCTCACATGGCTCAACCCTCGCTTCCTTTCATTTCTGCTTAAGAGTCACGTTATTAGAGATGCCTACCTTGATCAGGCTATGAAAATGGCATGTGGATGCAGATATCCACCTACACACACACACACACCAGTTACTCATCATCCCTTTGCCTTGATTTAATTTATCTTCTGACAATCTATCACTGAGCCGTTTGTGTAGTTGTTCATGTCTTTCTTCCCTTCCTGGAATATAAGCTTCATGAAAGTAGGGGTATTTTTTCTGTTTCGTTTAATCAAGTGTTTGCTTTCATGGAGAAATCCATCAGATGAAAGAGCTCATCATAGATCTTGTGGTGCAAGACAGGATGGAATTATAGAAGCGGGAATTCTTCATTCTGACTAGGATTCTCAGGGAAAATGTAACGAGGTAGCATGAATTCTTGGCTTTGAAGGATATTAATCATTTTGATAACTAGAAAACGATGGCAAGACAGTCCAGTCAAAGAAACAACAACAGGAGAATAGAATACAAGAATTTATTAACATATTGTATGCTCAGGGATGATAGACATGCACGTCATAAATAAATATAGAAGAACTTAGGAAAAACAATGCTGAAAGTACAGATGAGGTGATACGGGGGAGAGCCCTATATGACTTCTTGGGAGTTTGGCCATTATTTTTCAGGCACTGGGAATCCATTACTGGATTTTACAGGAAGGAGATAGGCATGATTCCATCCGTATAATAGGAAGATCAATCTAACAATAAGGCCAGGATTGTATTAAAGACACAAGATGCACATTACAAGCCTTTTGAAATAGTCTAGATGGAAAATAATAAGGACCTAAACTCCTCCGCTCCCTGGCTGTGTGACCTTCACTTTCAGGTCTCTCCCAACTGGGACAGTCTCTCATTTTCATATATTAAGAGTGGAGGATGCTGGCTCAGCATTGTGTTTTCCTCTTTCCAGACATGCGTGGCATGCTCCTGTTTGCAATATTGGGTAGAATGCAGGGACAGGGGAGAAAGGTGTGTTTGGCTTAGAGGAAGGTATGCATAATGGATTAATTTAAAATTATGAATTTGTCAGGGTCAACTACAAACCAAAAGCAGAGGAACAGTTAGGTAGATTGTAGTCACTCCATTTGTGGGATTTTATGTGACCACTAGAAGAAAGTTTATGAACTGTTACAGATGTAAAACATCAAGTCATTCATCCACCCATTCAACAAATATAGTTTTAGATGCTAGCACGTGTCAGGCAGTACTCCAGTGCCTGCTCTCAAGAAACTTGCCTCCTGGGGTTAGGAAGCTTAGTCCATGATCATCAGTGAGAAAAACAGGATGCCAACTTACAAAGGCACTTTCTAAGAGAGATTAGAATAGATATAGAGTATGTATAGGAAAGACTTAGAGAAGTCGTACTAAAATAATAAAAATAACGGGAATTTTTAGCATAGCAGAAGTAGTTGTTGTTTTCTTCAACTTTTCTGAATGTTCAACAGATACTGCTTCGAAATCTGGTGCATTAATTTTGTGTGGTTGTGGAACAAACTGCCACAAAATCAGTGACTTAAATAAGGGTCAGGAGTCCAGGCCTGGCTTAGCTAGCTAGCTCTTCTGCTCGGGTGTCTCAAGGCTGTAATCAAGGTGTATCAGGTCCGCGGCAATCTTATCTAGAGGCGCAAATGGGAATCTGCCTATGTTGTATGAAGAACTAACTTCCTTACTTACATCTGTAGTACTGAGTGGCCTGGCTTTTTATGGCCTGTTGGCTGGAAGCCCCTTAACAGCTAGAAGCCACCTTCAGCTCGAGATGCTGCTGGCCGTTTCTAGAAGTTGACCACCATTCTTCGATACATGGGCTTCCCCAAATTGATCACTTGCCAGAGCCAACCAGCAAGGGAAGTCTCTATGGCAAATCTTATACAATGTAACATCATCGTGGGAAGGACAGTTCATCACACTTTCCCTATCCGGTTGTTTAGATGCAAATGACAAGTCCTGGGCACACTGGAGGGGAAGGAATTACGCCAAGGTGTAAACACCAAGTGATTACGGCTGGCCATCTTATGCTATCTGCCACAATCAGAAATATATAATATTGAATAAAATTAGATGGTGATTATAAAAGAAGACATGTTACCTTTTTCTACTTTCCTGCTTAGGGAATCAGTAACTACAAATCTTGAAGACTTAAAAAAAGGAATTTTTTCCCTCTCTCTTTGCATGTTGGGTTCAGGTCAAGTTAACCGGTGGTTTCATAAGTTTTTTCATTCCAGGATCAGACTGCAAGAAGCAAACACCATCTGAGATATGCCATTCTCTTGCCAAAGGGAAAAGCCATAGAGCTGGCAAAAGCTCCAGATGCCTGTTACAGCTTCTGCTCTGAAGTGGGACACATCACCTTGGCTCACATTTCACCGGCCAAAGCAAGTCTGATGACCCAGTCTGGTGGCGGTGGGACAGGAAAGTGTACCCCTGCCACAGTGGACTCTGCACGTCGCGGGGCCAAAGGTAAGGATGTATCACTGGAAAAATTAAATACCATCTACTACCACTTAATGAGGTTTATCATTGAATGACTAAAATTGGAATCCTAACTTGCCAATGATATAAGAAAATCTTAGGCAAAAAAAGGGTTCCAACATATAAAATCAATTGCCTGGTCCACAAACCTGAGAATACATTGAATATATATTGTCTTATTTGATTAAGCAAGAAGAGCCTGGGTTTTCGTTTTCCGTGAGTAAAATTTGATGTCCCACTTAGATGCCCTAGTTGGTTCTAATGATACTTTGGGGGAGGAATATTGGAATATTAACTTCATAATAAAGTCTGCAACAATATTCAATTAATTTACTCTCCAGGAAAGATATCACACGCCATTTATTGATTTTTCACAAGAAAGAAAGAAGTGAAAAGAAACATGTGCCTGCACCATTGGGTGCCAATTGAAGAAGCGGTAGGAAGTTTATCATGTCAGAGATGTCATCCAAATAGACTTGGAGACACATTGCCTTTACAGATGCCCCACTGGGTTCTCAGTTCGATCAAACAAGATGCTGCTGAGCATTCTTCAGGTGCCCAGGCATGTGCTTCGCCTATGATAAATGAAGGGGCCGGGGGTGAAGAAATGAGACTTGAAGGATAAAGTTCTGGCTCTGGGGTCACAGGTGGCCTTGTGGTGGAAAGAGGAGGATTGGAGAGGTAGTCGCCCTAAGGTTTCGGATATTATCCATGCTATTGGTCTGTGAGGGGCTTTAGGCAGGGCAGTGAGAAAGAGATTCCAGTTTTAGACCTCAGCTTCTTAAGCATTGATGTGCACACCAACCGCCTGAACGTTGGCCAAAAATGCAGATTTTGATTCAGCAGAACTGGGATGGGGCCAGCAATTCTGCCTTTTTAATAATCTTCCAGGTCCTACCAATGTGGCTGGCCCAAAGACCATACTTGGAGGGGCGCCTGGGTGGCTCAGTCCGTTAAGCCTCTGCCTTGGGCTCAAGGGCATGATCTCAGGGTCCTGGAATCTAGCCCTGTATTGGGCTCCCTACCGAGCAGAGAGTCTGCTACTCCCTTTCCCTCTGCAGCTCCCCCTGCTCGTGTGCTCTCACCCTCTCTCTCAAATGAATAATAAATAAAACTCTTAAAAAACAAAAAAGGAAGCAGCAGAAACAAGGTTTGAGATAGAACCTTATCCCCTGCTCATTAGGATGATGGATTAAAGGGGAGAAGGAGAATAAAGACGTTTGTATACCCAAATTCACTGTCCTTTGTCTTTGAAAAGGTCTTTGCGACTTAGGGTCACTACCTACCCATTTTGATTAAACATTAAATACTGCTGTCAATGAATCCGTAAAGAAGTCCTTCCTAAAGTGTGATTTAGGCCCTGGCTAAGTACTAAACCAGAGGATTAGAAATCTGCAAACACCATGACTCTGCAAGTCTTCTGTCCTACAACCGGGTAAGAAAGAGGATGTTTGAAACTGCCAAAAAAAAAAAAAAAAAAAAAAAGCTGAAATCGAAGCTAGGTCGATCAGTTGTGACCTGAGAGGGGCAGAGCTTAGCACTGAAGTAGAACAGCTCCCAGGGAGTGAGGCAGAGAAACTGGCAAGGGGCGGTGTGAATAAAGGAGACAGACAGGCAGAATCCAAATATATTCTGACCTAAGAATCAAACACATTGTAATTCCACATACTTTTCAGTCCTAAGGAATATTCCACTAATATTTAGATTTGGGTTTTTTTTTTTTTTTTTTTTTTTTTGTCCTTGCAAATAATAAGATTCTGAGCTAAAAATCGACTTCCCAAAATGCCCTGACTTCTGGAACTGTTCACTGACAGATATTTCAAAGTCTAATAGGTAGAACATGTTGGAGCTCATCTAGGGGTATCTGTTTTATAGAGGAGGGAACTGAGGTCCATTGGAGAACCTGGGACCAGTCATCTGAGCCTTCGTTCAGTGCCCAGTGCCCAACACTAATAGAACAAAAATGAGAGGGGACGCCTGTGTGGCTCAGTTGGTTAAGCAGCTGCCTTCAGCTCAGGTCATGATCCCAGCGTCCTGGGATCGAGTCCCACATCGGGCTCCTTGCTTGGCAGGGAGCCTGCTTCTCTCTCTGCCTCTGCCTGTGCTCGTTCACTCTCTCTCCCTCTCTCTCTCTGACAAATAAATAAATAAAATCTTTAAAAAAAAAAAACTAAAAAAAAATTGAAAATTTAAAAAATTTTTTAAAAAAAGAAAAAGAAAAAAATGAGAGAAAATGCACAGCTCTTGTCTGTGAGGTCACTGAAAGGCTTAGGTTAACTTATCTGTAGAAGTTACAATATTTATAAAAACACATTAAATATCACATAGGATATTTTATTTAAATGCATATTTGTCAGCACCAAGAATGAAAGAAAGTAAGCTGTGACAAGCTGATGTGAACATTATCATTGTAATATATTCAGTTTGACGTATTTCCATAAAAGCAAGCTGTTCGTAACTGCAGATTTATTGCTCGTGTCCCAATGTTGTATGTCACTGAAAAATGCAGTTCAAAACTCAAGAATAGGAGGGAAGGTGATCATCATTAGGTAGTGATAATGCTGAACAAATCTGAAATTTTCTTCAGGGACAAGAGGAGAGTGTGGAGGGGAATGCGTGCATCAGACAAAGTCGTTCTCCTTACAAGAAACTGGAAACAATGTACATGTATTTGCAATGCTAATGCTCAGAGCTCATAACTTTTTAGCTGTGTGCAAAAGAAAGCCTTTAGTGAATTTCTACCCATGAGGAGGTATGTATACGGATACATTTTTTCTTTCTTTGTTTTCTTAAATAGGGAGTGTGATACATCAGGCTGGCTATATTATCATTACCTAAGAAAAAGGACTCTTTTCTGGGCATTTATAATGATGGCTTTGATTTTTTAAATAATCAAGTTATTGCTAAAGTGAGGTCGTCACTTGAGATACTTTTCTGGTCAATTGAGATCAGGAAAAATAGTGTTCGGAAGCAAAAAAAAAAAAAAAAAAGTAAGGCTGGGAACAAAATTCCTATGATTGCTTATCCACATTCATTACATTGATGAAAATGTTGCTTGTTGCATACTTGTTTTTAAGCAGACACTGGTTTTGCAATCACGACTGTCACTATGCTGTTTTTAAGGCAGGTCAGACTGTCACAGTGCTCAGCTCTGTGTCCGCTCCGTGGTTCTCAGTGGAGGGTTGGTAAAGTCCCATAAGGGTAGACTTTGGCAAATGTGACAACTTGGTTGGTTTTGGGTTTGGGCGGGGGGGGCGTGCGTTGAAAAGATTGATGTCAAATATCCCCACTGGGGCACCTGGGTGGCTCAGTGGGTTAAGCCGCTGCCTTTGGCTCAGGTCACAATCTCAGGGTCCTGGGATCGAGCCCTGCATCGGGCTCCCTGGCCCCCCTCCCCCGCCTGTCTCTCTGCCTACTTGTGATCTCTGTCTGTCAGATAAATAAATAAAATCTTTAAAAAAAAAATCCCCACTGTACTTTTAGAATCGAAATCCAGAAGCTAATTCCACTGTACATATGGACGCTGAGCACTTCCTCATGGATTTAATACATGCAGTGATTTCCAGGAACACAACCACTATGTAAACCAAGGGATGCTGAGCCTTCGCCAAGAGTGTGGTGTGCTGGTCGACAAAATGCTGTTCCTGATAACAGTAGTGTCCCCAGTACTGGATTCCGCGGGGCAATGCCAGGACAGGAGTCTACATTTTAGGGGGTCGCTTCGTCGGTGATTCCAGACGGAAGATTCCAGCCACATGATTTCCTCTCCTGTGGATTAGCCTCTTCTGCCAGGCATCGTGCTGCGTCCCTCATACATACAATTAAAAAACTGGCAGAAATCGTCGCCCTCATTCTAGCAGGGAGATGTGCGTCCCAGAAAGTCAATGTAAAGAAGGAGGAAAACAGACCGTCTGTGAGACTGATTAGTGTCGTGGAAGACAAAAAAGGGGCAAGGGGGTGA
The DNA here is from genome assembly GCF_963455335.1 of Martes martes. Classification (NCBI taxonomy): domain Eukaryota; kingdom Metazoa; phylum Chordata; class Mammalia; order Carnivora; family Mustelidae; genus Martes; species Martes martes. Next base: position 111,663,490 of record NC_137897.1, read on the forward strand.
GAGTGACAGGGACGCCAAGTGTGGAGAGAGCGCAGATATTGTAGTTTCCCCTAAGGGGGGGCCTGGCAGGCTTCCGTGACAAGGTGACATTCCCTCCAAGGCTTGGAGGAGGTTGAGGGAGTGAGTCCTGCGGATCGTTGAGGACAACGTGTTCCCAGGATGCTCCCCCTCCTATTCGAATCTGCACCTTTAAGTGTCCTTTTCTCTCCTTTCCCCCCATTCCGCACCCCCCCCCGTCTTCCCTCACCCCTGGTGGTTTCCTTTCCCCCACCCCCCTCTTCTTATGGTTTTCCATGTTTCTTTTAGGCCTCGCATCCCAGGCAGTGCCTGTATCCCTCAAGATGGAAGAAGTTACTGACCCGCTGCTGAAAATGACATTAGGTTGATTAAAACTGCTGACTATTTTGAAAGCATAGACCTTTCTGGTGTGATCCTATGAGCTCTTAGGCTCTGAGTTGTGTGAGGATGAGACCAATGTTGAGTTACTTTCAACTTCACCATCCAGCGGGAAAAAGAGCTCCCCTGTTACAGTTAAGTGGATGATGGAATCATTTCTATAATCCCAATGTTTCTCACAAGCCCTCCCCCAAAACACACCTACCTAGAAGTCAGCTGGTTGCCTTTAAAGTTTATTTTGTTTTTAAATAACCTTGTTCTGAATCCTTTCTCCTGGGATCCAAAGAGTGGAACAAAAGAAAAATTTTGCAGTTAAAATCAAGAGGCTTATATTTCAGATGTATGAAAACAGTCCCAAAGTAATCAGTGAAAACACATAACTGAGATTAGTATTTCCAGTATCAGAGGAATTTTGTAGGCTGGCAGCACATAGAAAATTAAAAGAGCTCATGTTGGGTTTTGGGGGGTAAAGATTGTGTGCTGCACACCAGAAACCATATTCCGAAGTGATCCTGTCATTGTTGCCTCAATTTGGGGGTGCACAACCAAAAATAACACCCCACATTTGTTTCCAAAAGCAATGTTTTTCCCAAATCAATAAAACCCAGAAGAAAAGGAATAGAATGCCGAATGGTTTGCAATAAACCCGAAGCTTCCTGCCCGGTCATCCTCTCCTGTCAGTGAATGGGAGAGGGTTGAAGGGTCGACTTGCAACGGTCCGTTCTCCGCAGTTAAAGGGGCTGATCACTGGACTAACTGGTTTCGGTGCCTCATTCCCTCATGAACTATCTGGATAAACTTCAGCTACGTATTTTAACTCTTTGAGGCTCAGTTGCTTTATCTGTAAAATGGGAATGATGATTTCTCCGGAGCACAAATGGGGAATTTGTGAGAGGCCTGAATGAGATCATATTTGGAGGTACTTTGAAAGCTTTGAAGTTGCTCCGGAATTAAGAGGTTTTCTTACGGGGGGTTATGAGCTCTTGAGCATCGAGCAGGTAGAACAGTGTTTGTGCTGAGGACACTTACTGGCTCGGACGTATAGCTTGCATACGTAATACCGAAGCTGTTGTACTCTTTCCTCCCTACCCCCGTAACTGGTTTTTGTGGAATACTGTCTTTTCTATCACAGATGCTTTCCTCTGTAATCACAACCGAAACACCCCAAATGTGGGCCCAGGAATGGTTGCCAGCTTGTTGGCTGACATGCTTTGCACAAACTTATCAGAATCGATGCTTATTTGACAGGGAACAGTGTGTCAAAAATCTCAAAACTCCCAGGAAATGTGACACACCTGCCCCAGGACCCCCGGATTCTGGTCAATGGCTGTCAATATCCCGTTAATATTGTAGCTGCAAGGGTCTGTGCCTGAGGACCTCTCTCTAAGTTCTTCGGTCGCCAAATTGCCTCCTTATCCTGCAGGATTTATGGGGAAGAACCTGTCTCTGAGGGTGTGTCTTCAACTGTGGGCCTGGTGCTCTGGCTTACCCTTCTTCATTCGATGGTCTGATGGCTGCTTCTGGCACTCTTTGCGGGTGTATGTTCCCAATGAATATTCCAACCCCACACAGCCTCTGTTCCCTCGCAGCCCAACTTGTCTAACAGCTCATGGTGGTTTGGCTTGATTTTGACCACATATCTTTTTTTTTTTTTTTTTGAAGATTTTACTTACTTATGTGACAGAGACAGCACGAACACAAGCAGGGGAGCAGCAGAGGGAGAGGGAGAAGCAGGCTCCCACCAAGCAGGGAGACCGGTGTGGGGCTCGATCTCAGGACACCCCGGGATCGTGACCCGAGCCGAAGGCAGATGCTTAAGGACTGAGCCCCCCAGGCGCCCCTTGACCACATATCTTGGTGTTACATGTCAATCTCCTTGCAGTTACATGCGTATATAAGCTGCAAGGATGGGTCCTAATCCGTATAGTTTTCCATCAGTTCTTAAGGCTGTCTTTAGAACATGAAGCTATCTCAAATCCAGCAAAGAACAGATTTTTGCCTATAGGGCCTGTTAAAATTAACCTTCCTCTGCCATTCAAATGAGGGGAGACACAGCTATCCTTTAATTGGAGCAGATGTTCTGAAGTAGCAATAAAGGTTCTAGCTAAACAGAGTGATTTAGATGACAAAAGAAATTTGAGTGTCTCCACTGCCAACTCAATTAAAAGATGTTGCGTTTCTATGTGAGAAGAGTTTGTCAGCTGCACTAGAGAATGATTTCATTCATTTTAAATCATCACAAATCAAAAGATGCTTTTGGCCGGACTTCTATGGGCTCCATACCCAGACATATGCTTGCCGGGGTTTGACTGTTGAAAACCTCAAATTGTAAGTCAGGAAAATGACATGGTGAGACTTAAAAGCTTTTCCTGAGCTCGTGACTGTGCTCAAAACAGAGAGAAGCTTCCCCATCCTCTGGAATGTTTTTATGACCCACCTCAGTCAACCTGTCACATGATGGATGTTGTGCATTTTGAAAACTTAAGTATAGCAAATAGTCTTGAGGTAGAATTGAAGGCTCTTAAGCCGGGCATTTTGATCGGAGCCTTGTGGAAATGGATGGTGCTGGTTTAGGCTTGGCGAATCGTTGACAACTATTGAGTGTCCGTCTGAGGGGAGCACAATTAGTGCAATTTGTCAAGCCATGTGTAACCTGAAGTGGAAATCCTAAACGTGAAATGAACAAAACAGTAGCTCATGTGAGCTTGTCTTCCAGGATTTTTCTCTTTTAACTTTAGGTGAGTCTAAAAACTGTAGGCACCGGAGAGGGGAAAACATTCTGTCGTCCGTTCCCCTTGCCAATCGCCATTATGATGGACGGTGGCTGACGTAGGCAATTTAAGATGTAGTTGATGTCTGTGTTTACCTGGGTCCGGGGTCTCTGCAGCATCTACGCTCATTGTGCCTGAGTGCTGCTTTATTTTGCTAATGCAGACAAGAAGACATCATGTTTGTTATTCGCCTTACTATTTAGATATTTTTATTTGTTGTTTAAAGCAATTGTTTTATTTTATTTAATTTATTTATTTTTTTTGAAAGAGAGAGTGAGCTGGGGGAGAGGGAGAGAGAATCTTTTGTTTTGGTTTGTTTTAAAGATTTTATTTACTTATTTGACAGAGAGAGACACACACAGCGAGAGAGGGAACACAAGCAGGGGGAGTGGGAGAGGGAGAAGCAGGCCTCCCATGGACCAGAAGCCTGATGTCGGGCTCGATTCCAGGACTCTGGGATCATGACCTGAGCCAAAGGCAGATCCTCAACGACTGAGCCACCCCGGGGCCCCAGGAGAGGGACTCTTTTTTTTTTTTTTTTTTAAGATTTTATTTATTTATTTGACAGAGAGAGATCACAAGTAGAGAAGCAGGCAGAGAGAGAGAGGGAAGCGGTCTCCCTGCTGAGCAGAGAGCCCCGTGTGGGGCTCGATCCCAGGACCCTGGGATCATGACCTGAGTTGAAAGCAGAGGCTTAACCCACTGAGCCACCCAGGCACCCCGGGAGAGAGAGACTCTCAAGCAGACTCTACGCCCAGCAAGGAGCCCAGCACCAGGCTCGATCTCACAGCCCTGAGATCATGACCTGAGCCAAAACCAAGAGTCAGACGCTTACCCAACCGAGCCACCCAGGCGCCCCTAGGTATTTTTAAAGCGAGTTATCAACACAGTCATCAGATATGAGGATACGTAACTTCCTTTTTTATGTATAGATTTAGTATGAAAAAGTAATTATCAACATGTTGCAAAGTAAAACTTTTGATTGTGCCACAATGAGTACTTCTACCAGTAACATGGACACGTAGGGCACTTCTTTAAAGCATCAAAAGAATTCGTGACTCGAGCGTAGACATACGAAATATCATCTCTTGGAATGCATTCATACCAGCAATTCATAAAGCAACTGACAACATACAAGTGGATGGTGGTTTGAATATTCATGTGTGGTCATTACTGCCCACATTTGCGTAGCACTTTAGAGGATACATTTGCATAACACTTTAGAAAGCAACGGCACACATGCTGCCTATTGTACTCTCACAATCCCTCTCCGAGGGATGAATGCTGGACATTATCATACCCATTGTAAAAAGGGCACATGAAGTCCAAGTCCTGTGTTATTTCCACTTTATACTACTTCTCTGAATTCAGTTACAGAAGAATCTGCATCATAAGTTGTGATTGAAAACCCAAGATTTTAAATATTCAAAATCCTAAATTTTTGACCAGTTACACAAGTATTGACACGGAAAGCAATTGGAGATGCCTAGCATTTTAGCTACACTATTATTGACCCTTCTGTGGCATTGATGAGTGAAACATGTCATCCTACCCCCAAACTAGCTGACCATCACCAACGTGGACAATACTGAGGGGTGAGTTATGATCTCAGTCTCCAAAAAGTCAGCTGCCATCCTGCATAATTTTGCTAGCTGTATTCAACTCACGTTTCTGGAAGTGGCTGAATTTCCCCTCCTCCGTGACCACGTCCTGTCTTCCTCACCTCCGTCTTTTACCAGGCTCCGAGAAAGTAGGTCTTGTCTCTTTTCCCTCATGTCTAGAAAGGGTGATATTAGGTTTCCCACTTTCGCTAGTCCCTGGGTACTCTGACATTCATTGTTGCTTCCCTTCACCCTGTGCACAACTCTGACTAGAACTTTGATTAGATTATCTTTGTCTCTGCCTTGTGTTTCTTACTGGTACCCTGATGACTGGTATTCCGGTCCTTTTATTTAAGCTCCTTTTACATCCCATGGTAAAGGTCTGTTGCTTAAGTAAAAGATTATCTTTATCTTAGATTAAATTCTATGTGTTTTATAATTTTGTTTTAATTAGTGGAATACTTTTCTATTGTATTTTCTAACTGATAATATTTGGCATATAGTCTTGAATAGACTTAATGACATTGAGAAATGTTCACAGTGTAATACAAAGCCAGAATAAAAGAGAATTACAAACTACGTAAACACATATAACATAAAATATGATCCAAAGGGCGAAAAATCATGAACATTTCAAAAAGTAGCTGTTAATAGTTAGATCCGGGGTGATTTTAAAATAGAAATATCCACTATTTAAAAACTGACCATTAAAGACAGGTGTAACTCAAATTGTTGAAAACATGTAGGGCAGACAGTGACCTATATATAGAAAATGGTTAAGTTGGAACTTCTGCTTTCCTGGCCACACCCAACCAGTAAAGCTTTGACACTGAATCAAGTAAGAGCTGGACGGAAAAATACTTTGCTGTCCTGCATTTTTTGGTCAGTTCTTCCCCTTGGCCAAACCCAACCAGAAGCCAGAGGGTAAGGCTGCCTGGATCACACAGTCTTTGGGCAGAAAGTGGTGTACAAATGGGTTGAGTACAGGGCAGAAGGGTAGCACAAAAAAGAACCAAACAAGAGAGGTTTACAGATCAATTATTTTAAAGATGTCAATTGTTGGGGCACCTGCATGGCTCAGTCCGTTGAGAATCTGCTTTTGGCTCAGGTCATGATCTCAGGCTCCTGGGATCGAGCCCTGTGCTGGGCCCCCTACTCAGCAGGGAGTCTGCTTCTCCCTCTCTGTCTGAACCCCCCCAAGATAAATAAATAAAATCTTTTTTAAAAAGTCATTCCTCGGGGCGCCTGGGTGGCTCAGTGGGTTAAAGCCTCTGCCTTCGGCTCAGGTCATGATCTCAGGGTCCTGGGATCGAGCCCCACGTCGGGCTCTCTGCTCGGCGGGGAGCCTGCTTCCTCCTCTCTCTCTGCCTGCCTCTCTGCCTACTTGTGATTTCTCTCTGTCGAATAAATAAATAAAATCTTTAAAAAAAAAAAAAGTCATTCCTCTACCAATTTAATTTAGAAATTTAACACTCTCTTAATCAAAGTACCAATGGAAATAATATTTGGGGGAGCGAAGGGAAGAATTTAAGAAAAGTGTTTCTAAAGTCTATTGCTGTGGAATGTGAACATCTAAGAAAATACTGGAAGGAATAAAAACTAAACGCTAATGAAAGGGGGAATTTCCCAATTAAATAATAGAATACATTATAGAGCAGGCTTGTTCTAAGTGACAATAGAACAGAATAGAAAATTCATATGCATTTCTTCCATTGTTCAATTAATAATAATGGATGTTTATCATTTGACAGCCACAGAGACAAAGGCTGAGGATGCAATTGGGAACAAAAAGGGCAGGGGTCCTACCTGGCAGTGCATTCAAGCCTACAAATCAGGAAAAGATTAACACAGGAAACGAAATGCAAATTAAAGAAACACTTTGAAACTGACAAAGATTACAGAGAATAATAAATCCCAGGAATGGAGGGTCCAGGAAAACATGTTCTCTCATGAATTTTTACATTCTGGCTGGAAAACAACTCCTCATTGTGCCATATAAACTTTATTTTAGTTTTTAAATTTTTTAAAAGGTTTTATTTACTTAGCTGACAGAGAGGGAGCATGCACACACGCATACAAGCAGGGGAGCAGCAGAGGGAGAGGGAGAAGCAGGCTTCCCACCGAACAGGGAGCCCCCATGCGGGGCTCGACCTCAGGACCCTGGGGTCATGACCTGAGCCGAAAGCAGGTGCTCAACAACTGAGCCACCCAGGCCCTCCTGTAAACGTTGTTTTAAAATGTGTATCTCCTTTGGCCCCAAAATACCCTTCTGGTAATGTATTTGTGTCGGTCGGGTTACATTAAAGAAAACCGAGCCAGAGGATTAGTTACAAAGGTATTGGACAGCTGGGAAAGTGAGACACGCAGGGATTTGCAACAGCACGAAGCTCCTACCAGTGCCAGGGCTGAAGGGACACAGAGCAGATGTGGTGCTGGTACTGCTTAGGGGCTGGTGGGACCTGGGGTCACAAAGGTGAGGTTGCCCAGCTTGTATGTGTACATGTGTACTCATCATCCCCATCCTCTTCAGAATAAGGAAGAGTGGAAGAAATGGGGAGGTTCGGATGGATGGCCACCAGATTAACACAGGTTGTTGCTCGGTGGCATTACGGGGGACTTCCATTTCCTTCTGTGTGCTTTTATATGTTGCCCAAAAGCCTTTAAAAAGAAAATGTATTAACTTTATTGTGACATAAAAATAACTCTTGTTTTACCTCGTAAAAACACTTTATTAGCTACGTTATTTGTTTGTCTGAATATACAGTGATTTAATTGCTCCCTTTTTGGGGGGCGTTTCAGCTGATTCCAGCACTTTGCCCCTATAAACAATATCTTTTCACAAAGAGACATCAAGGTTACAAGAAGGCTCATAGTCAATTTCTGTCCCCAACATCTTCCCAATTAAAGGAATCCTTGTGGAACTGATGAGCTGAGTTTTCTTCTTACATGACAACACAGTCTCAAGACAGTAATTCTCAACTATGGCCATATATGTTTTAATCACCGGAGCAGCTTTTTCAAGATACCATTGCCTAGGACACACTGAGGACTAATTGAATCAGAATCTCTAGGGATTGAACCTGGAAATCAGTATATTTCAAAAATTACCTAGATGACTCAATGTGCAGTTGGGATGAGAACCCCTGCTCCAGGTTTGCAGCTGGAACAGAACTGAATGTCTTCTAAACTGCTGGGAAATACTCATGCTGAGAGGAACTTGCTTCCCTAACAATAGATGTCACTAGCCAAATTAAATAGAAGACAGCCATTGATGCAGTGACAATTATCTAGTCATGAAGCAGAACAGGTATTTGAAGAAGTACCTAAATTTATCAGAGCAGGTTAAAGATAAATGCATTAAAATCATTATGAAAGGTCCAAGATGACCCAATGGGTCACGAAAATCTTGAAAGATAAGGGTTGATTAAATATTGATTTTAATAAGATCCTTCCTCCTTTTATTTTAAAAAAAATGGCCCATGGTTGGTTTGGTTTTTTTTAAAGATTTTATTTTTTTTTATTTATTTAACAGAGAGAGGGATCACAAGTAGACAGAGCAGCAGAGAGAGAGGGGGAAGCAGGCTCCCCGCTGAGCAGAGAGCCCGGTGTGGGCCTTGATCCCAGGACCCTGAGATCATGACCTGAGCCGAAGGCAGAGGCTTAACGCACTGAGCCACACAGGCACCCCTGGCCCATGGGTTTTGGTCCAAAGACCTTATTTGAGTAAAAGCTAAGCTGTTATTCAGGGTTCCCAGAGCTTACTTCATTAGTAATTAACTTACTTGAAGAACTCATTGCTGGTGAAATCATCCAGGAACCAAATAACCAATGCCTTGAATTCTTGGGAAGCAAAAAGGCTTATATTCCTTTTAGAATATAAAATTTTTAATTCCTATGAGAACCACTTACACTCCCTAAAGAATCTTAAATTGGTCTAACCTTATACATCCTCTTTCCAGGATCTTTGGACCTTAGTGGACCATATTTAATAATTATTTCCTCTACAGAAGGTCTGAAAGGTCTCACAGCATGAATGCTTAATCCCATAATCTTAACTTTTATAAAGTAGATCCTTGTTTGTGAAAACATCTTAAATACAAAACGAAGTATTTTTCTCCCATTGCCTTAAATTCACATGAAAGAATTCCCATAGCTAACTGTAGCTAGCATACTGTTTTCATATGAAAAAAGTGTGAATAAGATCTACTCTCAATTTGAGTTCTGTTAGAACTCAGAGGGCTTTACTGACACTATTGTTCTCACACGTATTGGTAGCTTTTTTGTCTATATGAAGCATCCATTCATTTAATAACTATCCTCACCACACTTACCTTACCTCATCTCTCTAGTGGAACACTTATGTAGTAGAAAAGAAGGGACTTTGAAAGTCCATAGACATGGGATTAAATCCCAAAATCTCTCTGGGATGTGCACATTTAGGCAACTTATTTAATTCCTGAACCTTGGCTTCCTCACTTGTAAAATGGGTATGATTTTAGGATCCGACTCTTAGGTTCTCATGCACCTTTAAAATAAAATTTGTAGGGATGCCTGGGTGGGCTCAGTCCATTAAGCATCTGCCTTCAGCTCAGGTGATGATCCCAGGGTCCTGGGATCGAGTCCCACAGCTGGCTCCTTGCTCATCAGGGAACCTGCTTCCCCCTCTCCCTCTGCCCCTCCACCTGCTTGTGTGCTCTCTCTCTATCTGACAAACAAATAAATAAAATCTTTAAAAAATAATAAATAAATAAATAAAATAAAATAAGATTTGTATGTAAAACATCACACACAATACCTGGCACATAGAAAGGGCTCAAAGGGGAACCTGGGTGGCTCAGTCACTTAAGCATCTGTCTTCAGCTCAGGTCATGATCCCAGGGTCCTGGGATCAAGCCCCGCGTCGGGCTCCCTGCTCAGCGGGAAGCCTGCTTCTCCCTATCCCACTCCTTCTGCTTGTGTTCCCTCTCTCACTGTGTCTCTCTCTGTCAAATGAGTAAATAAAATCTTTAAAAAAGAAAGAAAGAAAGAAAGTGCTCAAAAACTGTTAAACTCCTACTTATTATCCAGATATGGCTGGAGAGACTTTTCTAGAGACAGTGATATACCCTGGTGGGAAGAAGGCTCTCTTCAGACTCATCCTCTGAATGTCCTTCAGATCAGCTCTATAGAAAGAGCAGGCTTCCTTAATTTGGGGTTGATCTTGCCATGATTATGCTCATGTTTTTATGTCGCTCTTTACTCTTCCCTGTATGTGACATGATTTCCTGGTTGGATTTAGAGCCTCTCGAAAGTAGGGGCTATCTTTTCTTCTTTCGTACCCTCCAGAGTTGATGCAGTTGTGATAGACACTCAACAAATATGTACGGAGTCCTTGCCTACAATGAAACACACAGAATTATAGGGCTTTTAGGGAATTTTAAAATCAATTTATACAATAACTTCATTTCATGAATGAGAAAACAGAGGCTTGGAGATGTTGCAAACATTGCCCAGCGTTGCAGACCTAACAAGTGGTAGAGCTTAGCATTTTATCCCTGGTCTGGCTGCTTCCTTTGCCAGTGCCCCTTGCATGACCCAGTGCTCTTTTTCTTGACATGGTGACTTCAACGGTTTGGAAATTTTAGACTATCATCGTGTGTCAGCATTTCGGCGAACAAATCTCCTTTTAACCGGATCACTGTCTAGGTTGCCAGTTTTCTCATGTTAGCTCGCACTCAGAATCATCTGGAAGGCTTGTTAAAACACAGAATATAGTACCCCACCCCCAGTGTTTCTGACATAGTAGGTCTAGGTGGGGCTCAGGATTCCCCATTTCCCAGGTAGTGCTGCTGCCTCTGGTCCCGAGACCATATTTTGAGTGAAATGGAGCTAGAGTTGTTATGGATTCTTTTTCTGTTCCTCTGAAAACCAAACATGATCCAAGAGGGCACTGTGTAATCTGCACGCCTCACAATGTACAAAGAACGTGACGGTACACGGAAACTGCCTTACCTTGAAAGCATTTTCCTTTTGTTCAGAAGAGAGTTTCTGAGTACTTAAGACACAGTATGCAAGGCAACAGGTGATCCTCAGGTGTGGAAGTCCCAATGCCTGTCTCAAGGTGGCCCTGTGACCCCAGGCAAGAGGAAAAGTCCACTTCAAGGAGGGGCCAGGTTGAGCTATGATTTTAGAAGCGGTGGGATTAAGAGAGAGTCAAAGTAATTGTACATGTGCTCCAGAGGTAATTCTAAGGACCGGCTTCTCTTGACTATCAACATACTTCTGACAACTTTGCGAATGTATAAGTAACTCCTAAAATGCTAAATATTGTTTGTAGTATAATTCTATGCTGTAAGAGAACATCTGGGATATTTTTTCTAGTTTATTTTTCATTGGAACTATTATTAATTACAATGGTGCTGGAGGCCTGAGGAAATAATTAACAATCTTTGTAAGTGGGAAAAGACACTCTATATGCTGGAACTTCTGCCAATTCATTTGGCAGAAGCGGAACAAATCCCAAACAGGGGGAACCCAGTGACTAATAAACAAAGCAACTTCATGATTTTAGCCAGGGTTCTTTTTGGTTCGTTTTAAGATATTTGTAACTAGGATCCATGGACCCCTACGGGCTCTCTATATGAGCCTTAAAGAATCCTGATTCCCATGAAAATGGATGCAAAAATGTGGGGGCACAAAAAAATTTGCATTTTTTCTAGTTTAGAGGGTCTATCACTTTTATCCATTTTCCCACTGAGAGACCAGGAGAGAAACAAAGTCATTATAACCCAAGGACTCTGACTCAGCTTTGGTCCTTACATCCCACCTATCTTCACCATGTGTCATGAGGGGCCTGGTTCCTTATTATTTTCAGGGAAGGGAGCAGAGGAATACTGGAAGGGAGAAACCATCCCCAGATGACAACCCAGATCTCTTTCACCATCTGCCTCCTCATCTGGGTTAGTTGCTTGTTGATCCCATATGCTCACTGAATCACTCTTCATTTGACTGTCATTTAGGTTTTAGTCTATATAGATAATTAATAACCAGAGCAGCCAGAAAACTCCCTGGCCAGAGCCGATGCAGATCTGTGATTCTAAATGAATAGCCCCAGAACAAATGCTTACGTCGTTCTCGCTCCCTCATCCCTCCTGTTTAAATCATGTCATCCAGCAAAGCCCAGCTGAGAATACAGTATTCCTTGGGGCTCTGGCATCCATTTTGCCACTCAGTTATATTCAGTTTCACACTATTTTATACAAAGAGAATAAATGGTTCATCTGTGCATACTATGCTCTAAGCACAGGGACGTGAACTCAGCAGGCACTTAAAAATCACTGTCGAACACATGTAAAGAACAGTCCGGTTTTTCAACAATATTCATATTTGTGAAGGGAAAGCCGTGCCCTTCTTAATTTGTCACTGTCATCACATTTATCAGCAGTTCTAAACACATTGATGCCCTGTAAATCCACGGGAGTAACACAGTTGGCAAAAAACCTGGGGTGTGGCACACATCTGTGACTTCTAGAAAGAATGACTGAGTCAGCAGCTGGCATTGTTAGTTTCCTCTGTATCCTTTATGATCTAATGGCTTCTACGTCCTGGGATTCAACCAACAGTTTCAGTGGACAAGAAACATTGAGATTTCCAGCACTGCCGCTGGGAGTGGTACAGGTCTCTTTAATCTCGGAGGACTGTTCCCGGACACGATGTGTGCTGGATGGTGAAGATGTTTGCTCACTGAAATCTCATTAATTCAGAAGCATATAGTCATCAGTCACCACCGAAAATGCAGACTCACACTAAATGACTTCACACTTGAAGTGTAGCAAGCACTTTCACCTGCTTTATCTCAGTTGATTCTTCCAAGAGCTCAGTGAGACGTGTCAGTGACTTGCTCAAGGTCATTCAGGGACTCTATGACCCTTTCCACTAAACTAGGCTACTGTAATCCACATATCTCTACCCATTATGCACCGGGCTCAAAAGGAAAATCATCTCCTCCCGAAAATCACCTTTCCCCGGCAGCTATATAATATAACTTCACCACTTTAAAACAACAGAGTGAAGATAAAGCACAGACGAAATTAGATTTGACAGCCTAATGGAGCACCCTTCTTTGTTATTTGAAAATAACATCAGTCAAGCATCATCATTCAACAGCCTTCAGCTCCAGCAAGCAAGGGGCATGTTTATTTGGAATTTGAAGGAGAGCTGAAACCACCCGGTCACACAGTAGAAGGCAGCGCGGAATTCTACTTTAATTAGTCATGTTTCCTACCGGCTTTTGGATTGGAAAGGCTTCTCTAAGATTCTGGTAGATGGTACCTTAGATATCCCCTTTAATTGTTGAGAATCAAAAACTTTCCAACAGTCCAACTTTATTGCCTTTTTATTATTTATTACGTACTTACTTATTTTTTACTAGTTCTCATTTGTATAGGCTTGCAAACGAGAAGCTTCCCAGTAAATTCCTTGTCGTGGATGGTTTAGGGTCCCCTGTCTGAAGATAGCTGTTTTGAACCCAAGAATTCCCAATGCTGTTGGCCTTCTCTGAGGTATATTATTTTCCTAAAGCTCATGGATGGAGGAAAAACAAACTTTTTGTGATCCTATCCTTTTTGAACCTGCCCTTTTTTCTGCCAGGAATGGCTTTCCTTCTCATCTAGAAATGTCTAAATCAACCTCATGACCTGTGCTAGAATTCATTTCCTCCACGAAGTTCCTTGATTCCAGCAGGATTATCCTTTTCCTCTTCTGTGTTTCTGTAACATTTTATTCGGTCCTTGATGCTGCTAGATTCCATAAATCTCAGTGTTCACTTCTCTCTTTCCCCACGTTGACCATGAGCAACCTGAGGTCAGGACCCATTTCTGACTTCTTTCTTCTTCCCACAGTGCCCAGGACATCATCAGTCCTTCCTTCACCTTACTGAGAGCCAGATGCCACGTTAGAGACCCGATAGAGGTTGACCTGGGAGGCCAGTCATATTATCCTGATTTATACTCTGAGGAAACCTGGAGTACAGGAAGGCTCATGATACTTAGGCCTAAGATCATGTCAACCTACATAGTTGAGAAGTCTGGGTTTTAAATCGAAAAAAGAATTTTTTTTAAATAAAATCCACTGAACTTAGTCAGTTTGAAAGAAACATTTCAGTGACACTGAGAAGCCTGGATCTTATTTTAATTCTCCTGAAATCTGGAGTCCATTCCCTTACCTGCTGCATTCTGCTGTTTCGCATTGGGAGCCCACTATATATTTGATGAATGAATAAATGAATGGTTATAGAGAGGACACCAACCAGGCAACTTATTTTCTCCTTAACCTAGTTATTTATGATTTGATTTACCTTCATAAAATACTTTTTGGCAGCTTTTACCAAGTGTCCGACAGATGGCAACTTAGCGGTAGCTGGGCCAAACGGAAGGGAGTGAGGAGGGCAGGCTTCCAGACACTCTCTCTTCAGGGTCCCTGTCACTTCACACTGGGGCCTGCAGTTGATTCCCTCATTATCACACTTTTAGGCTAAATGCAGAGGGGGCTGGCTGGTCCCCTACACTGTGTGTGAACGGACTGTTACCAGCCTGGCCGCCAGGACTAGAGGACTGACTTCCCAACGGGGAGACGAATGGTTTTCTCCATTGGTTTGCCCCAGGGGTTTCGTCTGAGAAAAAGTAATCCTTTTCTCAGCTGAGCTGTCGCTTGGACAGAAACGGGTTCTGAGGGGCGGGTATCTATGGGCTGCCCAGGAGAGGAGAGAGAGGCCTCCGTGCTTGAAGTCGAAGTCAGTCTGACTTGTTAGTACAGGTGTGAGAGCGTTGGGTTTTGGTTTTTTTGTTTTGGATTCACCATGTGGGAGGCGCCTTTTGACACAACTTCCAAAGCAGTCAAATGCGTGACATTTAAATCTTTAATGACTGACTTCTCTGGTTAAAACTAAAAAAAACTCCAAATAGCTAATTCCTACTTTTTCATGCTACTGTCGAAATGCGCATTACTTTTATATAGCCTACATACTCTCGGAAAGCTTTCTTAATGACGTCTCCATTTTTATTAGAAATCTAATTATACCTTTACTGATATGACAACAGAAACTCGGTGCACTTAACTCTTACACCATCTGCTCTTTGGGGCACTATTTCAAATCTGGCACTTTGTTTTGTTTTATGATACTAAGAAGGGAAATTTGGCTGTAGTTACATTTAATTCCAGGAAAAATGGAAATAAAACCTGGGGTTGTAATTTTAAATGGTTTTCTACTGTTTATGTACAGGCTTGGGGAAAGAGACAATTATCACCTGCTCATCTGTACCATGTACATGTAGAAAGGCCTGACCTTTTACTTAAATTAAGTTAAAATTAAATTAAAACTTTTACTTAAAGTTCTTATTTTGAGATAACTATAGACTCGTGTGCAATTATAAGAAATAATGCAGAGACACCCAGCCTACCCTTCACGCAGTGGCTTGCAAAAACGATAGCACAATGTCACCACCAGGATATAGACGCTGATGCAGTCAAGATACACAAACGGGATGCCTGGGTGGCTCAGTTGGTCCAGCGTCTGCCTCCAGCTCAGGTCATGATCTCAGGGTCCTGGAATCACGCCCCACATGGAGCTCCCTGCTCGGTGGGGAGTCTGCTTCTCCCTCTGCCTGCTGCTCCCCCTGCTTGTGCTTTCTCTCTCGCTCCCACTGACAAATAAATAAATAAAATCTTTTAAAAAAAAAAGATACAGAACAATTCCATCACAAGGATCCTTTGCTGGTGCCCATTTATAGCCACATTCACCTCCCTTCACTCCCTATCCCTAATCTCTAGCAAGCTGTGAGCTGTTGTCTACTTCTAGACTTTTGGCATTTCAAGATTGCTTTAGAAATGCAATCATAGGGGAGGAGTCAAGATGGCGGAGAAGCAGCAGCTGAGACGACATCGGGTAGCAGGAGATCAGCTAGACAGCTTATCAAACCATTGCAAACACCTACAAATCCAACGGGAAATCGAAGAGAAGAAAAGCAACAATTCTAGAAACTGAAAATCGATCACTCTCTGAAAGGTAGGACCTGCGGAGAAGTGAATCCAAAGCGACAGGAAGACAGACCCCGGGGGGAGGGGCCGGCTCCCGGCAAGCGGCGGAGCAGCAGAGCACAAAATCGGGACTTTTAAAAGTCGGCTCCACGGAGGGACATCGCTCCGAAGGCTAAACCGGGGGGGAAGCCCATGCGGGGTCAGCGTAACCCCAGGTCCCGCGGGGTCACAGAAGGACCGGGGGTGTCTGAGTGCCTCGGAGCTCGCAGGTATTAGAGCGGGGAAGCCGGCTACAGCGACAAAGCCGAGGCGTGAGCTCTCAGCCCGGGGTTACCTTGTGCCGGTCGCAGGCTGGGTGGGCTCGGAGCGTGGCCGGAGGCCACGGAGATGGAAGCAACTGGGCGCTTTTCTCCAAGTGCCAGCAACTGACTGCTTTCCTCCAGGCGCGACCGGAGGTCAGGGAGGCAGAGGCGGTTGGGCGCTTTTCTCTTGAGGGTGCACTGAGGAGCAAACCCCAAGCTCTCTGCTCCTCCAGGCCGGAGACTGGGAGGCCGCCATCTTCATTCCCGTCCTCCGGACTCTACGGAAAGCGCTCAGGGAACAAAAGCTCCCGAAAGCGAACCCGAGCGGATTACTTAGCCGGGCCCCTGGCAAGGGCAGTGCAATTCCGCCTGCGGCAAAGACACTTGAGAATCACTACAACAGGCCCCTCCCCCAGAAGATCAACAAGAAGCCCAGCCAAGACCAACTTCACTCACCAAGAACAGCAGAATTCCACAGCAGGAGAAAGCAAATCTTATCTGGACAAAATGAGAAGGCGGAAAAACTCACCACAGAAAAAAGAACAAGAGAAAGTACCAAAGGCTGGGGACCTAATCAATAAGGACATTGGTAACATGACAGATCTAGAGTTCAGAATGACGATTCTCAAGGTTCTAGCCGGGCTCGAAAAAGGCATAGAAGATATTAGAGAAACCCTCTCCGGAGAGATAAAAGCCCTTTCTGGAGAAATAAAAGAACTAAAATCTAACCAAGTTGAAATCAAAAGAGCTATTCATGAGGTGCAATCAAAAATGGAAGCTCTCACTGCTAGGATAAATGAGGCAGAAGAAATAATTAGTGACATAGAAGACCAAATGACAGAGAATAAAGAAGCTGAGCAAAAGAGAGACAAACAAATACTGGACCACGAGGAGAGAATTCAAGAGATAAGCGACACCATAAGACGACACAACATTAGAATAATTGGGATTCCAGAAGAAGAAGAAAGAGAGAGGGGAGCAGAAGGTATATTGGAGACAATTATTGGAGAGAATTTCCCTAATATGGCAAAGGGAACAAACATCAAAATCCAGGAGATGCTAAGAACGCCCCCCAAAATCAATAAAAATAGGTCCACACCTCGTCACCTGATATAAAATTTACAAGTCTTAGCGACAAAGAGAAAATCCTGAAAGCAGCCCAGGAAAAGAAGTCTGTAACATACAAGGGTAAAAACATTAGATTGGCAGCGGACTTTCCACAGAGACCTGGCAGGCCAGAAAGAACTGGCCTGATATATTCAGAGCACTAAACGAGAAAAACATGCAGCCAAGAATACTATATCCGGCTAGGCTATCATTGAAAATAGAAGGAGAGATAAAGAGCTTCCAGGACAAACAAAAGCTGAAAGAATTTGCAAACACCAAACCAGCTCTACAGGAAATATTGAAAGGGGTCCTCTAAGCAAAGAGAGACCCTAAAAGTAGTAGATCAGAAAGAAACGGAGGCAATATACAGTAACAGTCACCTTACAGGTAATACAATGGCACTAAATTCATATCTCTCAATAGTTACCCTGAATGTTAATGGGCTAAATGCCCCAATCAAAAGACACAGGGTATCAGAATAGATAAAAAAACAAAACCCATCAATATGCTGCCTCCAAGAAACTCATTTTAGACCCGAAGACACCTCCAGATTTAAAGTGAGGGGATGGAAAACAATGTACCATGCTAACGGACATCAAAAGAAAGCTGGGGTGGCAATCCTTATATCAGATCAATTAGATTTTAAGCCAAAGACTATAATAAGAGATGAGGAAGGACACTATAGCATACTCAAAGGGTCTGTCCAACAAGAAGATCTAACAATCTTAAATATCTATGCCCCTAACATGGGAGCAGCCAACTATATAAACCAATTAATAACAAAATCAAAGAAATACATTGACAGTAATACAATAATAGCAGGGGACTTTAATACTCCCCCTCACTGAAATGGACAGATCATCTAAGCAAAAGATCAACAAGGAAATAAAGGCCTTAAATGACACACTGGACCAGATGGACATCACAGATATATTCAGAACATTCCATCCCAAAGCAACAGAATATACATTCTTCTCTAGTGCACATGGAACATTCTCCAGAATAGACCACATCCTGGGTCATAAATCAGGTCTCAACCGGTATCAAAAGATTGGGATCATTCCCTGCATATTTACAGACCACAATGCTCTGAAGCTAGAACTCAATCACAAGAGGAAATTTGGAAAGAATGCAAATACATGGAGACTAACCAGCATCCTTCTAAAAAATGAATGGGTCAACCAGGAAATTAAAGAAGAATTGAAAAAAATCATGGAAACAAATGATAATGAAAACACAATGGTTCAAAATCTGTGGGACACAGCAAAGGCAGTCCTGAGAGGAAAATATATAGCGGTACAAGCCTTTCTCAAGAAACAAGAAAGGTCTCAAATACACAACCTAACCCTACACCTAAAGGAGTTGGAGAAAGAACAACAAAGAAAGCCTAAACCCAGCAGGAGAAGAGAAATCATAAAGATCAGAGCAGAAATCAATGAAATAGAAACTAAAAAAACAATAGAACAAATCAACGAAACTAGGAGCTGGTTCTTTGAAAGAATTAATAAGATTGACAAACCCCTGGCAAGACTTATCAAAAAGAAAAGAGAAAGGACCCAAATAAACAAAATCATGAATGAAAGAGGAGAGATCACAACCAACACCAAAGAAATACAAACAATTATAACATACTACGAGAAACTCTATGCCAACAAATTTGACAACCTGGAAGAAATGGATACATTTCTAGAGACATATAAACTACCACAACTGAATCAGGAAGAAATAGATAACCTGAACAGACCTATAACCAGTAAGGAGATTGAAACAGTCATCAAAAATCTCCAAACAAACAAAAGTCCAGGACAGATGGCTTCCCAGGGGAATTCTACCAAACATTTAAAGAAGAATTAATTCCTATTCTCCTGAAACTGTTCCAAAAAATAGAAATGGAAGGAAAACTTCCAAACTCATTTTATGAGGCCAGCATCACCTTGATCCCCAAACCAGACAAGGATCCCACCAAAAAAGAGAATTACAGACCAATATCCTTGATGAACACAGATGTGAAAATTCTCACCAAAATACTGGCCAATAGGATCCAACAGTACATTAAAAGGATTATTCACCACGACCAAGTGGGATTTATTCCAGGGCTGCAAGTTTGGTTCAACATCTGCAAATCCACCAATGTGATACAATACATTAATAAAAGAAAGAATAAGAACCATATGATACTCTCAATAGATGCTGAAAAAGCATTTGACAAAGTAGAGCATCCCTTCCTGATTAAAACTCTTCAAAGTGTAGGGATAGAGGGCACATACCTCAATATTATCAAAGCCATCTATTAAAAACCCACCGCAAATATCATTCTCAATGGAGAAAAACTGAAAGCTTTTCCGCTAAGGTCAGGAACACGGCAGGGATGTCTGTTATCACCACTGCTGTTCAACATAGTACTAGAAGTCCTAGCCTCAGCAATCAGACAACAAAAAGAAATTAAAGGTATCCAAATCGGCAAAGAAGAAGTCAAACTATCACTCTTTGCGGATGATATGATACTATATGTGGAAAACCCAAAAGCCTCCACTCCAAAACTGCTAGAACTTATACAGGAATTCAGTAAAGTGTCAGGATATAAAGTCAATGCACAGAAATCAGTCGCATTTCTTTACACTAACAACAAGAAGAAAGAGAAATTGGGGAGTCAGTCCCATTTACAATTGCACCCAAAACCATAAGATACCTAGGAATAAATCTAACCAAAGAGGCAAAGAATCTATATTCAGAAAACATAAAGTACTCATGAAAGAAATTGAGGAAGACACAAAGAAATGGAAAAATGTTCCATGCTCATGGATTGGAAGAACAAATATTGTGAAAATGTCTGTTCTACCTAAAGCAATCTACATATTTAATGCAATCCCTATCAAAATCCCATCCATTTTTTTCAAAGAAATAGAACAAATAATCCTAAAATTTATATGGAACCAGAAAAGACCTCGAATAGCGAAAGGAATATTGAAAAAGAAAGCCAAAGTCGGTGGCATCACAATTCCAGACTTCCAGCTCTATTACAAAGCTGTCATCATCAAGACAGTATGGTACTGGCATAAAAACAGACATATAGATCAGTGGAACAGAATAGAGAGCCCAGAAATAGACTCTCAACTCTATGGTCAACTAATTTTCGACAAAGGAGGAAGGAATGTCCAATGGAAAAAAGACAGTCTCTTCAACAAATGGTGCTGGGAAAATTGGACAGCCACATGCAGAAAAATGAAATTGGACTATTTCCTTACACCACACACGAAAATAGACTCAAAATGGATGAAGGACCTCAATGTGAGAAAGGAATCCATCAAAATCCTTGAGGAGAATGCAGGCAGCAACCTCTTTGACCTCAACCGCAGCAACTTCTTCCTAGGAACATCGCCAAAGGCAACAGAAGCAAGGGCAAAAATGAACTATTGGGATTTCATCAAGATCAAAAGCTTTTGCACAGCAAAGGAAACAGTTAACAAAACCAAAAGACAACTGACAGAATGGGAGAAGATATTTGCAAGCGACATATCAGATAAAGGGCTAGTATCCAAAATCTATAAAGAGCTTATCAAACTCAACACCCAAAGAACAAATAATCCAATCAAGAAATGGGCAGAGGACATGAGCAGACATTTCTGCAAAGAAGACATCCAGATGGCCAACAGACACATGAAGAAATGCTCCACATCACTCGGCATCAGGGAAATACAAATCAAAACCACAATGAGATACCACCTCACACCAGTCAGAATGGCTAAAATTAACAAGTCAAGAAATGACAGATGCTGGCGAGGATGCGGAGAGAGGGGAACCCTCCTACACTGCTGGTGGGAATGCAAGCTGGTGCAACCACTCTGGAAAACAGTGTGGAGGTTCCTCAAAAAGCTGAAAATAGAGCTACCCTATGACCCAGCGATTGCACTACTGGGTATATATCCTAAAGATACAAACGTGGTGCTCCGAAGGGTCACATGCACCCGAATGTTTATAGCAGCAATGTCCACAATAGCCAAACTATGGAAAGAGCCTAGATGTCCATCAACAGATGAATGGATAAAGAAGATGTGGTATATATACACAATGAAATACTATGCAGCCATCAAAAGACATGAAATCTTGCCATTTGCGACGACGTGGATGGAACTAGAGGGTATCATGCTTAGCGAAATAAGTTAATCGGAGAAAGACAACTATCATATGATCTCTTTGATATGAGGAAGTGGAGATGCAATGTGGGGGGATTGGGGGGAGGCAGGAAAAGGAAAAATGAAAGAAGATGGGATCGGGAGGGAGACAAACCATAAAAGACTCAATCTCAAGAAACAGACTGAGGGTTGCTGGGGGGGAGGGAGGACGGGAGAGGGTGGTGGGGATATGGACATTGGGGAGGTATGTGCTATGATGAGTGCTGTGAAAGGTGTAAACCTGGCGATTCACAGACCTGTACCCCTGGGGATAAAAATACATTATATGTTTATTAAAATAAATAAATAAATTTTAAAAAAAAGAAAAAGAAATGCAATCATACAGGATGTGAGGTTGTGAATTGGCTTTTTTCACTCATCATGATTCTCTGGAGCTGCAACCAAGTGGTGTGTGGCACTATCTCCTAATTAGAAGCCAAATTACAGATATTTTAGAGGTAAAACTGAGATGATTGGAAATACTCGGGCCTCAATATTATTGTTTTCCGGATTTTTCTCCATTACAAAGAATTCTCACAATGGAGATTTAGCGCATATGTCTCATCCATGCTTCTGGTCCATTTCTCTATGGCACTTGTCCCAGGAACAGAAACTCTTCGAGGGCAGTGAGCATGCTGTGCTTACCCACCAGTATTGATTTTCCTCTGTGGACTGCACTTACCGCAAAATCAAGAAACTACAAAAGTAATCTGAGGGTTTGAAAAGTGGCAAGTTTTGTTGGCTGTTGGGCCTGACGTGCAGAAAATGAATCTGTTAAGGGTCATTTACCAGGTGTCATCTTCCATGGAGACCATACAAATGGATCTAAAAGTCCTAGCATGATGTATGAATTAAACCAAATGAGATAAAAATGTAAGTTCCACACCCCTACTGTTTTTAAGTCAACTGAAAGATTTCATTGAGATTTTTCTGATAAACCAAATACAATGGAGCTCTTTCAAATTCAGCACATTCACTAATTATTTTCTCTATATCTATGTTTTCTCAGCTCTGTTTATTAGAGAAACCATGCCTTGATGAACAATGAAACCAGCTGACCTTCCCAGAGTACTAGGTAAAAGGAAGTACTCCTGCAGAAGTAAGACAATTTTATATGGTTAAGGCCAGTATTTCAGGCTAGATTCTTTAGGCATGTACTGCATCCTGGTGTAGTGGAAAGAACAGGAGACTCAATCCAGAAGGTCTTGGATTTGAGTCCCACGGCTGTGGCTTACTTACTGTCTGAGCCCGAGCCTCACTTCTACATATATAATATGGGATATTATTAATACTTGTTCTTCTCTAGCATCACCACAATTTCTCTGCTCCTCTTCATAGAAAAATTTCTAGAGAGAGTTGCCTAGAGCTCGTCTTTACTTCCTTACCTCCCATTGTCTCGGCACACTCCAATAGGCTTCCATATCCACCAATGACCTCAAAGTTCTCCCCTTGGCAGCTTTAACCAGTCTAGAGGACCAACAGGGCCAGGTCCACCAACGGTCTATTTACTTAAGACTGTGTAACTTCTTGGAAAAGAACTCTTCCGGGCTGAGCTAGGCTTCTCGAATGTTCTCCAATGTCATTTTGGGAGAGGAAAGGAGGAAATGAAGGAAGTTCTGAGGACATCATAATGTCTATCACTCCGATTGTCCTCAAGCCTAGCTCTCAAAGACCTGAGTCCTGGCACCGGAAAATCGTCACAATACGATAAAGATAAAAATAGTGATAAGAAAAACATATCACTCAAGCCTGTGTAGGATGTGAAGAGCATAAACCTGGACTGTTTTCTAGCCTGTACATATGCTAGAAAATAACACTTAGGCTAGAGGGCAGCACCTATAAGGACAAGCTAGAGCACCTTCCACATGGGGGGCGACTTTGGAAGGTAGAACAAGTATAGCTATGTCAGTCAGAACCAAGTCAATTTCCATTTGCAGCACAAAGAGGACATCCGCCGTGGGTGCTCTCTCGTCAGCTTTGTAGCCTCAGGGTAGCCTTGTGTTTGCGACCTGGTAGTATCACTGTGGCCATCTCAGTTGTCTGGGACACTACAGCAGCCAGGGCAGGAAAGGACAAGAGCCAATGGCAGCTGGCCTACAGTAGTCAAGAAGGCTCGTGGACAAGCATGCACCATATGCATCCCTTGACATTTCCTAGAATGCTCTACTAGGAATTTGAGAAAGATCGAAGGTGACCTTGGGTTTCTATTGCTTTTTAAAGGAAATCTTCACTCCTTCCCCCTTACTTCCAGGATCTGCATGACCTGACCTGGACTTACCTCTCCACCTTTGTCTTCTGAAACCTTTTCCTCCCCTCCTAACATTTCATTCACTTCGCCCTCCTTTATTTTCCTTGAACACATTAAGTTCCTTTGTACCAACGGTCTTCAAGTCTCAGTTTATGTCCTTGAAATGCTCCTCTGACTGTGCCCTCGTCACTCACGTCTCATCTCAGATGTCGCCGCTCTAGAAAGGCCTAAACACCGTATCTGAAATGTCTTCCTCCTCATTCCCTCACTTGACGGTTAATCTCTACTATGTGTTCAGGTTTTATTTTATAACCTGTTTTATTACATGAAATTTAAAATTGTGTTTTTACGTGCTCATATTCTACTTCCCTCTCCCCAGATGTAAGCTTAATGAGGGCAGGGATCTTGCCTGACCTGTTCGAGAGAGTTCCCCCAGCGCTTCGGACAGTGTTTGACAAGGAGCAGGCACTCAATTAATGCTTACTACTTACTTATAACTAAGAGTTATTTATAAGTATATGTTTATGCTATCATATAGAAGATAGATATCAAACGCGTTATCTTATGTGTTATCTAATTACATAATATAGATATGTGATATGGTTATAATCTTGATCATTTATGGTTTATACTTATAATAATTAAGTATAGTTGATTAATATTTGCTTATAAATGAATGGGGTGAGAACTCGTGGGATAGCTATGAATTTCAGTGCCTTGTGGCTGCCCTTGATCTCAGAATAAGAAAATACACTGCCTTTTGGCTTCTGCCTGCATTTCTGGCCACCCCAGACAATGCGCTCCTCCAGGACGGGCTGTCTCTCTTCCCAGAATGCTCTCACTTCCCTGTCTCTCCATACCTCCTCTGCCTGACTAGCTTTTAGTCATCTTCCAATTTCCAGCTTAGATGTCACATTCTGGGGAGACTCGGGTGACACACACAGAGGAAGATTGTTGGCAGCCGTATCATGCAGATACAGAGCTCACCCAAATCTCGTCTTTCCCAGGAGGAACTGGTTTTGTCTCTCTTGCCTAGGGTAGGGTCACTTTTTCATGACTGTACCTATAGTCACTCAACTTGCCAAGGGTATCATTCTCTTTGCTTTAGAATTGGGTTAGCTTATAGAGTCCTGTATGGCCTCCTCTTGTGGTGGTGTCTTAGAATCATCCAGATGTGAGGCACACCCATGTGGAGCAGTCGGTTAAGCATCCAACTCTTGGTTTTGGCTCAGGTCATGATCTTGGGGTCATGAGATTGAGTCCCGCATCCGGGTCCGTGCTCATCATGGAATCTGCTCGAGTTTCTCTCCCCTTCTCCCTCTGTCCCTCCTCTCTCTCCTTTCTCTCTTTCTCTCAAATAAATAAATAAATCTTAAAAAAAAAAGTCAGCCAGATGTGAGAATAGAAAGACTTTTCCGAAACACACAAATGACTGGTGCGGGTCCAGTTAATGGCATTACTTTCTGGTCTCTTTGATCTCGTTACTTGTCTTTACATGTGCACACTCTGTGTGTCGTCAGCAGGACTCTTACCGATAAAGAGAAATGGCCCACTCTCCTCTTAATGGAAAGAGAAGTTGTGGTTTATCTGCCTTTTGGAAGGACCCCTGTCTTCTCTGGAAGTCGTGCTTCCAAGGGGTCCATTTGGAAATTCAAAATGAAGATTTTCATGCTTTATTTCCTGATTCTCTTTCCGCAGGGAAAAGCAGGATCAAAAGTTTTCTCTGCCCAAGCGACGGCAGCTGTGGATTAGGGTTCTGGGAAGCAGTTACCTTTTAACTCTTTTCTTTCCCAGTGTTATGATTGCACAGGAATCTATCCATTGCATAATCCCTGGAGCTTGAAAAATTAGTATAACGGCTTTTGATACAGTAAGACGCTGATGGGAAATTGAGAGTTGATTAGTCATGACCTCAATTGTTCCACTGAGCCTAATGAGTCACGTAGTAATGTCACCTTGAAGGGCATCCGTATCTTTACACACTGTAAAATCCCTGAACAGTTTTTGGACACCCTTTGATGATTGTCATGATGGTGATGATGATGGTGACAACCACAAGGACAATGTGAGAAGGAACATTTATTGCTCACTAGAAGGTAAGCTGTGTGAGAGCAACGAGTTTTGACTGCTTGCCTCAGTCACCCAAGTGCCCAGAACAGTGTCCAGTACAGAATATGGAATCAGCAAATGTTTTTGAACAAATGAGTGGTCATGTACTCCATACCAGAATCTGTGTTAAATGTCTTACAAACGTCTTCTCTTTTAATCTGCATAAGAATTTCATGAAGTGCTATATGTCCTCATTTCACAGATCAAGAAACCAGAGCTCAGAGTTGTTAAAGATAGTTTTTCCAAGACCTTAGAGCTAATAAGCAATGGAAATGAAATTCAAACCCAAGAGGTTTGACATATAACCTCTATATTCTACTTGGAGATCGATTGATAGATTTTGTGTGGGTAAAAATGCAAATTAAATGAGTAATTCATAAAGAAAGCCTTCTGGTTTTAGCCTAAAATGCTTACGTGTGAATATGTATTCTGCAAACGATGGCATTCCTATTAACTACAAAGGGTGAGTAACCTTGGGGACAGGTGCAGGGAAAGTCCTGTAATCTCTTTTCAAGCTAAATTCCTTCAGAATGTTCTGTGTACACATTGCCTAGGAGAGCAGTTTGAATTGTGCTTCCAGCAACCGGCTAAAAGGAACACATTGCATTAATAATTAGTTCAGAGTAGGAAGGCGTAGCAATGGCTCTTCAGTTAAATGCCTGTGTGTCTTATGGTTGATGTGTATGTCTTCCCACACTTTAGAGTTTCAGTCATTATGTTTAAATCTGTGACTTGGTCAGCCAAATGCTTCATATGGAATCTTTACTCGAAAAAAAGCTCTGTAGTGTAGTGTTTGGAAGCACAGGTTTGGAGATCAGATTTTGAATTTTGTTCCTTACTACTTGACCTGGGCAAGTCACTTCACCTGCCTGTTTTTCAAAAACAATAACACCTACTTTTCAGAGTTGAAAGATTAAAATGAAGCCAATAATGTGAATCACTTGAAATGGATTTTGTTATGTAGTGAGAATTCAATAGGTAGTACCAGCAACTTTTTCTCATTGAATTCCCCAGGAGGGCTAGAAATTTTCATATGCTATATGTTCATATTCATTCTCTGGGACTTTGGATACACAAGTAAATGAGTAGTAACATAATAAAAAGTGCATTAGCTCTTGAACCGGAAGAACAGGATTCAAGTCTTGGCTCTATATCTTAATAACTCTGTGGTCTTAAACCCTCGCAAGCTGGATATGCTTGTCTCAACATTTACATTTTCCTCGCTAAGGTACAAATGACATGTTGGGACATACGGTTTCATTTTTAAGGTCTTTAAATTATAGGGGAGGAAAAAAAAACTTCTATATCCTCTTGGGGTCTCTGGCTGGACCTAAGAATTAAACTGACATAAGACAAACAGGAGAAAACAGACAAGTTCTAATTATTTTTTTACATGTACATGGGAGTCTTCACCAGAAAAAATGAAGACCCGAGGAAGCAGTTGAAATTGAATGTTTATGTGCTGAATTGGACATAGAGAGCAAATTGTGACACACGGTGAGGCAGAGGGCCTTGGGCTAGGGTAGTCAATTTGGTGGAGAAGTGACTGGGAAGAAACGGGTTAGCTTAACAAGGTGTGTTTACAAATTTCTCTCCACCTCAGCTTCTGATGCTTGGTGAGAAAAATGTTACTTTCCTTCCAATATCGGAAGGACGTCTTTCACAAGGGAGTTTCATCTCCCGCTTTTAAGAAAAAGATGCCCTTCAACGGATGAATGGATAAGGAAGATGTGGTCCATATACACTATGGAGTATTATGCCTCCATCAGAAAGGACGAATACCCAACTTTTGTAGCAACATGGACAGGACTGGAAGAGATTATGCTGAGTGAAATAAGTCAAACAGAGAGAGTCCGGTATCATATGGTTTCACTTATTTGTGGAGCATAACAAATAATATAGAGGACAAGGGTAGATGGAGAGGAGAAGGGAGTTGAGGGAAATTGGAAGGGGAGGTGAACCATGAGAGACTATGGACTCTGAAAAACAACCTGAGGGTTTTGAAGGGGCGGGGGGTGGGAGGTTAGGGGAACCAGGTGGTGGGTATAAGGGAGGGCACAGATTGCATGGAGTGGTGTGGTGAAAAAACAATGAATACTGTTACGCTGAAAATAAATAAAAAACTTAATAAAAAAAAAAAAGTAAAAAAAAAAAAAAAAGAAAGAAAAAGAAAAAGAAGGATGGCCAGAGAGTCCTCTTCGCATCTGCTATTTATTTGCATCTGCTTGAGTGCCTTTAACTCAAGCTAATCGGTATCGCATGTCAGTATCACCAAAGTCACGTGTTTTGAGGTCACATGTTCTGAATTCTTTCAAAATGGTTCATTATTCCATATACCTCGTGGAGGAGTTAAATGTTTGGGGGAACTTGACCCCCACATTTGGTGGTAGCATCTGATGATGCCTTACCTGGAGGTGCTAAGGAAGAGTGTTTTCATATTGGAAACACCTTCCAAAAGAATCATATAAACAAACACTGCCATGGGTATCTATTTCTCCCCTAAGATCTTGGGTCGAGCCAGAGGAAATATCCATTTAGGAGTGAGTGTTTATTAGGAAACTGATAAGCCTCACAGGATGTCAATTCTGTGCTCAACTTTTGGTTACAGCAAATGAGGTAATTAACTAGCAATTTAAAAGAGCTGCATTCAGAACACATGGCAAGGAATATAATCTTAAAATCATTGCCGCCCAATACACACCAGAAAATGAGCTGACAGGAGCATTACTGAGAATTGTTTTGAGGCTACGCATTCCATCTATTGTTTAAGATGTACTAAGGAAATTACCATAATTAAATTAAACCAGCAAAGAGGTAGTGACCTGCTCACTTTGTCAGTCCTCTCTTCAGAACTGTTTCCACTGAGCTTCCCTTTGGGGATTTTGTGTTTTAGGAGGGGCACCAAAGAAACAGCTCTTTGAAACTCTTGTTTCCTCTGCTGCAAGGATGTTCATTACAGTGCAAGGTGTCATCTATGGGAAGACTCCAGAGAGAAATTCTTATCTGATCTCAGTGCCAAGTACAGTTGTAGCTCGGAACAATTGATCTGGGTACTATGAACTTTAACACCGGCCAGATTTCTCTTTTTTACACTGACTTCTAGAGAGCTTAGCGTCAAAGTGATGACCCACCTAAGGCAGAAATAAAGCCCATGGTGATATGCACTTCTTAGTCTGACCCTTAACCCACTTTACATCCTTATTCTACGTATCCTCTCTTCTTTCCTTCATGCTTTTAATATAAGCTTTCTCGTTACATTTTGTGTTTCTTTCCAAACTGGCTTCAATTATTTCTCATTTAAGATTAGGTATAGGTAAATACATATGCAGATTTTAGTCCTGAGCAAGCAATAATTAACTCCTCTGGAGAGAGTTTTTCACGACAGCATAGGCTCATGGATCCGACATGCCTGGGTTCTGAGCCGGGCTCATCTACTCACCAGCTGTGCGATCTTGGGTTAGTTACTTAACCTTTCTCTGTCTCAGGAATTGTGCACTCTAAAATGAAGATGATAACTGTAGCTACTTCATGAGGTTGTTGTGAGGAACAAAGTAGTTAATACATATAAACTGCTTAGCACCGTGCCTGATACCTATAGGAAGTGCTCAAAAGAAAATACTACTATGATCTAAGCACCTTTTCTCACCAGTAAAGTGGTGATGACAATACCTATTCAATCTAATTAGCAGAGTTATTGTGAATAGTTAATGACTTGATTGAGATGGATATGCTTTTGGAATCTTGAGAGTTGTACCGTGCTCTCCTTAGGAAAGCAATTATACGTGTTTGTGTGTATAGGCAGACACACATGTAAGTATATAGACACATATTGCATATATCACAGCTGCAAAATGTAAGCTTTGTGAGGACAGAAACCTTGCCTGTTTCTTTTCTTTCTTTCTTTCTCTCTTTTTTTTTTAAGATTTTATTTATTTGGGACGCCTGGGTGGCTCATTTTGTTAAGTCTCTGCCTTCGGCTGAGGTCATGATCCCAGGGTCTTGGGATGGAGCCCTGCATCGGGCTCCCTGCTCAGCAGGGGGTCTGCTTCTCCCTCTCCTCCCTACTTGTGCTCTCTGTCGCAATCTCTATCGCTATCTCCGTCTCTCTCCCGCAAATAAATAAATAAAATCTCTTAAAGAAAAGATTTTATTTATTTATTGGAGGGAGAGAGAGAGCACAGGCAGGGAGAGGGGCAGAGGGAGAGAGAGAAACAGGCTCCCTGCTGAGCAGACAGCCTGACCCTGGACTCCATCCCAGGACCGTGGAATCATGACCTGAGCTGAAGGCAGATGCTTAACTCACTGAGTCACCCAGGCGCCCCAAACCTTGCCTTTTTCAAGAAAATACATCCAGCACCTAACACCTCGAACAGTGTTTGGCATGGAGTAGGCACTCAGTAACTACTTAATGAATAATTAATGATTGATGGTCCCCATATCCCACATTTCTGATTCCGCAGGTTCCCATGAGGCTGTTGCTGGGAGTTGAACGCCAAGGACAAAGTCTTTGGAATGAGACACATCTGGATACAATTGTGGGCTCTGCTGCTCGTAAGTTTCCACAATTATCTATTCTCTCTGAGATGCAGTTTACACATCTGCAAAATTAAAACGATGGTAATATCTACTTCGAAGGAGTGCTGCAAGGTTTGAACGGAATGAGATAAGCAAAGGACCTAAGTTAGCACCTGGGACATGTGGAGTTTCAGTAAATATTAGTGTATTTTCCTTCCTCTTGCCTAGATAATGATTTTCTCATTTTGTTCTCTTCTTTTATCTACTAAAGCTCTACTAGGTGGATTTTTCTCTATAGGCAGTTAATTGGTTTGAGGGTATAGTGAAAGTAATTATATTAGAGTTTTCATTAAGCAGTGTTTGTTCACATTCAGCGTCTGAGAGTAGATTGCGGAGATGTAAATAGCTCTAGTTGGTAAGAGGTTAACTTCAGTACTGTCTCCGGGGGGCTCTCCCAGATGTTGTCTGAGGAACAGCGAAGCATGTTTTGCACGGGCCTATTCTCCTCGAGCTGTTTGTAGGTGATGGCATCGGGAGAAGCCGAGTCATCTTAAAGATTTCTAAATTCATCTAAAATACTTTTAAAAACCGAGCTTGGGGGATTTTCGGTGTATGATCTAAGAGCTCGGCCCCGTGGGACCCAATGTGTGATGACATTTGTGCTCTGGAGCTTCTGCAAGGTGTCAGATGGGGCCCATCTCCCGCCGAGACCACCTTCTTGCTCAAGGCCCCTCAGCTCCTTACTTTTGCTTCCCTCGCATCCCCTCTTCTGAGAGCACCTCACTCCTCAACAAATCACTCGAACAAGAATACTCACCTCAGACAGCTTCTTGGGAACTTGACCACAGAGGCGGCTTTGCAATATTTTAAAATTTGTATTTAAATTCAATGTAGTTAATGCAGAGTGTATTATTAGCATCACGGGTGGAATTTAGTGATTCATCGGTTGCATAGACCACCCAGTGCCCGTTACATCACGTGTCCTCCTTGATGCCCGTCACCCCATTACCCCATCTTCCCACTGGCCTCCCCTCCAGCAACCCTGTTTGCTTGCTAGAGTTCAGCGTCTCTTGTGATTTGCCTCCCTCTCTATTTTCACCTTATTTTATTTTTCCTTCCCTTCCCGTATGTTTGTCTGTTTTGTTTCTTAAATTCCACATATGAGTGAAATCATATGGCATGTGTCTTCCTCTAACTGACTCTTTTGCTTAGCATAAAACCCTCCAGTTCTAACCACATCATTGCAAATGGCAAGATTTCATTCTTTTTGATGGCTGGGTAATATTCTGTTATATATATATACACTATATCTTCTTTATTCATCTTTCCATAGACATCTGGACTCTTTCCATATTGAAAAAATTTTTTTTACTGCAACATTTTTAAAAACATTTTGACAAAATATTGTGTATATTTAAGGTATACAGTATGGTGTTTTAAAGATTCATTTGTTTATTTATTTATTTATTTGAGAGGAAGGAAAGAGAGAACATGAGTGAGGGGGGAGCAGGAGGAGGAGGGGCAGTGAGAGAAACAGACTCCCCACTGAGTGGGAAGCCTGATGCGGGGCTTGATCCCAGGACCCTGGGCTCATGACCTGAGGTGAAGGCAGAAGCTTAACCAACTGAGCCACCCAGGCGCCCCTAGTATGGTGTTTTAGTATAAATATACCTTGTGTAATGATTACCACAACTAAGGTAATTAACATACCTATCCCCTTACATAATTACCATTTTGTGTATGTGCGTGTGGTGAGAACACATAAGATCTACTCTCTTAGCATATTTCAAGTGTACAATACCTTATTGCTAACTACAGTTACCATGTTGTACATTAGATCTCTAGAATGTTTGCCTCTTCTAACTGAAAGTTTGCACCCTATGACAAACATCTCCGAATTTTCTCCACTCCACAGACACTGGCAACCATCATTCTACTCTCTAAGTTTGACTTTCTTAGGTTCTACATATAAGTGATATCATGCAATATTTCTCTTTCCGTGTCTGGTATATATATATAATATATATGTGTATGTATATATGTGTATTGTATATATACACACATATATACAATACATGTTATATATACATTATAGATGACATATGTACATTGTATACATTATATATAACATGCATATGTACATTGTATACATTGTACATAATATATGATTATACACACACACTGTGTATGTATTTTATGATTTCTTTATCCATTCATCCATTCATGGACACTTAAGGTTGTTTCTGTATCTTGGCAATTGTGAATAATGCTGCAATGAACCAGAGGATGTGGATATGTCCTTGAGATCCTGATTTCATTTCCTTGGTATATATACCCAGAAGTGGGATTTCTGGATGATAAGGTGGTTCTCCTTGTAATTTTTTGAGGAATTTCCATACTGTTTTCCACACTGGCTGTACCAACTTTCACCACTAGCAAGCAAGGGTTTCCTTTTCTCTGCATCCTTGCCAACATCTATTATCTCTTGTGCTCTTAAAAACAGCCATCCTAACAAGCGTGAGGTGTTACCTCTTGTGGTATTGGGTTACATTTCCCTGATGATAAGTGATGTTGAGTACCTTTTCATGTACCTGTTGGCCGTTTGTAGACCATCCTCGGGAAAATGTCTATACTCTTCCTTTGTCCATCTTATAATTTCATTTTTTGCTATTGAGTTGTATGAGTTCCTTCCGTATCTTGGATACCAAGCCCTTATCAGATAGATGGTTTGCAAATATGTCCTCCCATTCCAATGGCTGCCTTTCCGTTTTGTTGGGTTGGTCTGCATGCTGGTCTGCACGTGGCACCAGGATCCTGGGGACTGGCGTGCTCAGGGTACGGCGGTGCCAATGTTTAGGGCACAGGCACTCCAAGTGACAGCAGGACCAAGGTCCTGAGCTTGGAAGTACGTGAAACTACCTCAGCGCCTGGGGCCCGCGGCACTGGGCTGGGGTGGTGGCCCCAATTCTGCAGGACGGGCATGTGCCGATCCCCCACAGAGCCTGCGTCTGGGTCTCTGGGGCTTGCCCCTGGGACTCGGGCCCCAAGAGCGGTGAGACCCAGACGGAACTCAGAACTAGGGATGACAGTTTGCAGCAGGGGCACAGGGCCGCAGCCATGTGGGCCCTGGATGGGGCACGGTGCAGCCGAAGCTCAGTTCTGGTGAACCGCAAGGCATTGCGACTTCTCGTGCTCGCGCAGCAGCGACTGAGACTCCAAACATTTCTGACATTTGCGAGTGCTGTTTGCCATCTTGGCCAAATTTCTAGGTTGTTAGGCTTTGTGCGTTACTTTTACTTTGGAAAATACTCAACCATTTAGGGCCAAATAGGGGGAATGAGATGTGGAAGAGAATCCAGTGTAGGAAAATATGTTGGCTATAAAATAACAGGTATGATTTCTGGAGTGGATTTTAAACTGGGAGGTGTAGGGTCACCTGGGGGCTCAGTTGGTTAAGCGTCTGCCTTCGTTTCAGGTCATGATCCTGGAGTTCCAGGATCGAGTCCTGCATCGGGCTCCCTGCTCAGCTGGAGATCTGCTTCTCCCTCTGACCCCCACTCCTCTCACACTCTCTCACTCTCATTCTCTCTCAAATAAATAAATATATAAAATCTTTTTTAAAAAATTTTTTTAAAAATAAATAAAAGAAGCTGGGAAGTGTCGCCGACTACTTACATGCCAGCATTCTAATTTATGTTGAAAACCAAGTCTTGTTACTTGCTAACATTTCATGTCTGTTGTTTCATAGCTATTAACTAGCCAATTCTAAAGCTGTTTTTAAAATCGTCATAAAATGATCTTAGCATAAAGGACATTACAGTCTTGTTTCCTTCTATATTAGGGGAAATACAGTATGTAGAAAGATCGGTTCTGTCCCTGTTGATAGGAATCAAGCTTGTCATTTTGCTTTACGCACTTCCAAATTCATCTAACCCTTAAATTTTAGAACATTTCTAAGCTAAGCAATTACCATGCCTAAGCATTATTGATAGTTTTCAAATAACGTTCAGTGTTTGAAAATGGATATGAAATCAGCGCTGTTTTTATCACGTTTTGAGGTCTTTATGAAGAAAAATATCCATGCTTTGTTTGTTGCTAATATGTGGTATTCACTTGAGAACACATGAGGTACACAAGTTTCAAGGCGTCTTCCTAGACAACAAATCATCATCTCCTCTTAGAAAGCCCCTTGATCCAGTGGGATCAGCCCTCTTCCATCAGATCTATACCGTAAGAGCCCAACCTCCAACCAATGCTGTTTGGGCCAGGAAGAGTCAGCTGACCCAGCTGGGCCAATCCGAATCTCCTCTGACACTCAAATTTGGATACAGACAATTCGAATTTGGTCTGGTCTATTAAGGGGGAAAGACATAAACAAGTTGTGACTCATGCAATGGCTGTCTCTATCATGTAGACCGAGTCCTTTCTAAGACCACCCCCCACTGCGTTTTGCTATTAGTTTCCATGAAACTGCGTTGACTCCTTCTGCAGCAGATTATAGCTGTTCTTATTTGTCCTTCTCTTTTGAAGAAGGAGAAAGGTGATTATAAACTGTACCCAGACTGGCAGTGGAGGGTGAAAGATTTGAACTGTGCACACCAGAGGGTCCGAATCCAGAAAGCAAGAAGTGAGTAATGCACTTTTATATTATACTGGTCCCCTCGCATTTTCCTTTCTTTCTTTAATGGCTTGGAATTTGTTTGTTATTTGCAACTAAAATTTATAAGTAATACTCAATGACTCTTGTAAAGACATTTATTTCGATAACAAAAAATTACAGCCAGCAGAGTAAGCAACTGTACCATATATTAATGTGGTTTTTTAGTTCACCAACTTCATTTTATTTTTAATGAAGCATAATTGACATATATAAGATTGATTAATGGTTTTGAAAGGCACAAAACATCAAAAAATATCAACACGTTATGCAGCACCCTTAATGATTAGGCGACCTGTCTTTTTGCTTGACCACTTCTGATCTGGGAATAGGCTGCCATTTTCAGATACCTCTAATTGGTAGAAACTTCTCTGAGCCTTCCTTTTATCAAACTGTGCTCTGAGCTCTGTAACAAAACCTTTCTGACCTCTTCTGCCCTCAGGATCTAGGTAGAATCAGTATACTGCTTGTTGTCTTAATCACCCTTTAAGATATGAGAAGCCAACCGCATGTCCCTTCCAAGTCTTTTCTCCTCTGTTGTGCATACCCCACGTTACCCCCCCTGCTGCTCGTAGCTCAGCATTTCTGAACTTTTCACTGTCTGTATATAGTCATCTACTTGTGTCCACATATCCATATACATGGCTATGCTTTAATATTCTTCATCAGTTTGGGAAGGAATTCTGAAACAATGTGAAAATCCTATAGATGTTTCCAGGTTAATGTATAAAATCTCAGCTCTGTCTTAGGACTGGTGTTTCTTTGTGGGGGGGTAGAAGTCCGCATGTTTTTCAAACGGTTCATGGAAATGTGTACGATTCCACTAAATTTTCTAACATCTATCTTAAATCCATACCACAAATGCGTATCTGTATTTTCATGCATCTGTTGTCATACACCCAAACAATTACTGTACTCATTTCACACATGAAAATTGATATGTCTTAACATTAGCTAAGCTATTTGAAAATGTGATCCTTTATGTTTACCCTCCTGGCACTGAGAAATAATGTTCTGGATAATATCTTGATGAGAGGAGAAGAACATCTAGTTGACATTTCAGTTCCTCCTAAACTGTTTCCCTAACGGCAGGTACTCATTATGAGAAACAGCTAGGATGGTAGAGTTCACGTACCCCTTCCCTGCCCCCGCCCACCAAAGGAAATGAACAAGTCAATATATCTGTGCCGACCATGCAATTGTAACAACAATTGCCTTTTTTTTTTTTTTTTGTTAATGAATGATGCAAATGTCAGTTCTCATACTGATCATCCAAGGGCTTTTATTTACAGAAACCATGGAAGTTTTAATGAGGTCATGGTGTAAAATACCGCTCTTCAATCCACAGAGCAAAGATATTGTCAAGTAACACTTTTGATCCTCGAGAAGTAATTAAGGGCCCATTGTTACCTTTGTTTCAAAACCAGGAGGTGAAAAACTTTCCGCCATGGAGCACTGATTCCATGTATTTATTTTGGTGGCAAATGGCATTTTTGTTGTTGGAGACCTAGACAGTGAGCGCCTTGAGGACAGGCACTGGACCTTGTTTCTCGTCCTGTCGCTGGTAACTGGCTCCGTGCGTGGTAGAGGGCAAGCACACAACCCATGTTTGCTGACAGGTAGAGGGACAGATAAGTACTCGGTCGTTGCCTTTGGTGGGAAGAGTAGATACTGCCCTGGATGTGTAGAGGTTGGTCAATGTGAGAATGAGTGTTAAGATGCCACAGAGAAACGATCTCTGTGAGAGTGAATCGACCACCTGGCATCTGTTTAAAAGCCAATGTCCTGGGGCCATCACCAGTAAAACTTTATTGG
Source organism: Martes martes (assembly GCF_963455335.1). Taxonomy (NCBI): domain Eukaryota; kingdom Metazoa; phylum Chordata; class Mammalia; order Carnivora; family Mustelidae; genus Martes; species Martes martes. Next base: position 111,700,196 of record NC_137897.1, read on the forward strand.
GGCTATTAAAAAGCCTGCTAAAAGCTTTTAGCTAAAAAAGCTTGCTTTTTTTTAGCAGGCTTTGTTGTCTTTGAAAGAATAAAAATCAGTAGGGAAGGAAGGACCAGCACAGAGCAAAAGGACCACGGGAGCAGGGGTGGTGTCAGGGGCGGGGCGATGCTGTAGACAATCCTCGTAGATGCTAATATTTGCTAAATAATGACTCTATCCACATGATGTCAAAACCACTGCATGGCTAATTCAATTCTAGAAAAGGTGTTATAATTTAGTTCAAAGAAAGACACAAATGAGAAAAACACTAATCAAATTCAGGAGGTGGTGAATCAGGGAAGGAATGCAAATTCTGAGAATCAGAAGGTCCCGATTCGGATCCTAGATCTTGCACGGCACCATAGCAGAGCTGTTACTGTTCCCAACTTCCCTTCTGTTTTTTCATCTCTAGCAGGGTGAATAGGATGTGCTGATTTTATACTGGCCATTTGCTGGATGGTGATTGACTAATCAACTGAATTGTCCTTGAGGTCAGTATAACCTAAGAGAGAAAGTAGTCAAGAGGCCAGTGCTAGAATAAACACCAAAAAAAAAAAAAAAAAGAAAGAAAGAAACAAAGAAACAAAACCAAACCAAAAAACAAAAACCCAAACTGCTCCTGCACTTCATGAAGAAACATTTTGAGAGCGTTAAAGTGTCTTAACATTGACCATGCTTTTATTTATCAAACTATTCTCAGTAAATTTAGGTATTTTTGCTATTCTGAATTATTCTTTTTCATTTCCCATCCATTTTATTTTATCAGTTTGGTAAATATGACCTAGGAGAAAGCTGCAGGTTAGAATAAAATATTAAAATACTAACCCCTCCCCTGCAAAATATTTTAACTAGTTATGACTGTTCAATAGCAATTAACCAGTTCTTCTCTATTGAATAGATCAATTCAGGTCTCTGATTGTGAATAATGATGCTAGTGGATTTCTCTTCAAGTCAAAAATTTCCTGGATTAAATTTTAACATAGTTGCTAGGATTTTTTAATTTGGTTTCTTATTTTAATTCCAGTATAGAAAGCAGAGGGTTATATGAGTTTGGGGTGCACAATACGGTGATTCAGCACTTCTATACATTGCTCAGTGCTCATCATGATAAATGTACTCTTCATGCCCTTTAACCTAGTTCACCCACCCACCCCCACGCACCTCCCAACACAGCTGCTAATATGTTAAGAAAGACTTTTGTTAATCATTGCAGAGCCCAATGATGTCCACTGATACATTTCAATTAAGTGAGTCAACTAGAAAATGAACAAGCATTGTGCTTTGTTTTCCAAAGGTGCAATTATCCATGGCATTTGAAATTATCTGGAAAAGGTACTACAGAGGACTTTCAGGTAACACTGTAAAGTCCTAACACTTTCATATATTCCAAAATTTGAACAAGAAACAATTACTTTGAAGATATCCTTATCTATTCCCTCTTTGGACTAGGATAGAAAAAAGCAAAATAATAATAATAATAATAATAATAATAATAAATGCTAGGGAGACACAGGCAAAATGGGGAAAGTGAGAAACAGTTGACTAGTGCTCTGGTCTATGATTGGAACCCCAAAATAGCTTATGGTGAGAATATGATATACCTCCCAACTATGTAGAGTGAATTCTGTACTACATATTAAACAAACAGACAAAAAAAAAAAAATGAGTAAAAAGCCCAGGGATTCTACCCAGGTACATGTCAGTTTTGTCTCACCAGCATTCCTCACTCTCCCCATGTCCCCCTGGTACAGAAAAGGGAGTAGAACACCAAAACCTAGATCCCAAACTTGTGCTTAAAAGGATGGCAATGCAGTTCCAGATACGACAGGAAAGGAACCCAAAACCCTAATCCTAATACTGTAGGAGAATTCTACATAGAGCCACTGAGGAATGAACAAGGTGAACAGAAATTGCAGGACAAATACGTCAACGTGTCAACGGACCATAACAGGCATTCTTCTGTCAAAAAAAAAAAAAAAAAGGAAGAAAGAAAGAAAAGAAAGGAAGGAAGGAAAGAAGGAAGAAAGGAAGGTGGAGCTAGCATGTGGAAACCAAACTTTCAATCTAAGGAACGGAAGAAAATTTATCACAAGCATTTAGCATTTTAGAACAATTTCATAAAAACCTGAAGCCAAGAAGAGAGCAGCTCAAATATTGGAAGAGCAGAATAGGCAACCCATCTTGGCAAAGACCTGAGATAATGTCAGTGATGTCGATGACAAAAAGAAAGCGATCAGTGTGCTAAGAAAGGAGCCAATAGATGCGGAGGGCAGAGATGATATATACAAATTACATGGAAATATATTTCGAACAGTTCAGAATGGGAGAAAATCATCAGTTTAACATAATAAACTGGGGAGCTCCGAAATTGACCAAATCCACCTAATGTTGCTTCTATTTAAGGATGGCTTGAAACATAAAGTAGGAGGGGAAATGATTATGTAATAGATTGCTCTGGATCTAATGGCCAGCTCTTTGTAAAAATGCAGATTGGATCTCTACTCCATTCCTTATTCCAAATACATTCTAGATGGGGGAAAAAAAAAACCTTTAGAAAATGAAACCATGAAACATTAAGATAAGATACATTAAGTACAGATACTTAAGTCATAGCTCGTGTTCCTGTAAGTGAAGAGCAACCTGGCACTGAAAATTAGCAGAAAAATATATTTCAAGAGAAGTTATCTAAAATAAGAAAATTCATTCATTCAGTAACTATCAAGTACCTACAATATGCCGGGCCCCATTCTAGAGGCTGGGGAATCGTGAAGAAAACTAGTAGGTCAAAGTCTCCTGGACTCATGAAACTTACCCTCTCCTAAGGGAAACAGTGAATAAACAAGTAAACATATAAAAAACATAATGCTTTATCTGTAGACTGAACTACACAGACTATTGTATAAAATTTTCGTATGAGATTCTTAAAGATTTATCCTAGTTCAGGTACTGGATTTCTAGAATAAAAAAAGTAATAATTTTGTAGGTATCCAGGCCAGAAAAGCAAATCACCTCTGAAGTGAATAAATCCAATTGTCTACTGTGTTTTCCAACACGATTTTAAAGTCCAGAGATCGTGAAAACATACTTCTAAGTTCCCAAGGGAAAGAAGATGTTTCAACTTTTGAGAAAAAGATATTCGTATCAAAAAAGATATCATTCCAATACAGGGGCAGCAAGCAGACATTCTCAAAAGTTGAGAGAACTAAAACAAAACAAAACAAAACCCAAAAACACAGAAGCCAAAAGCTCTTCTTTAAAACAAGCAAGCAGGGGTACCTGGGTGGCTCAGTCTGTTAAACATCTGCCTTCAGCTCAGGTCATGATCTCAGGGTCCTGGGATCGAGCCCCACATGGGGCTTCCCTATCCTCAGGGAGCCTGCTTCTCCCTCTGCCTGCCACTCTCCCTGCTTGTGTTCTCTCCCCCTCTCGCTCTGTCAAAATAAATAAATAAAATCTTAAAAAAATAAACATCAAGCAAGCAAGTAAAATTTTTGTTTCATGAAGAAATCTGTAGCTAATTAAGAGATGGTGCAAAATAAGGACCTTTGAAATGGAGAAGGGGTGGGGTGAGGCGAGGGTCAGTTAGATTTGAGTGCATCGAAACTTAGAACTGATAACAAAAGAAATGTGGAAATGATTGTCATGAAATAAGATACACATATTAGAAAACTTGGCAATATAAAATTAATAACATAATTCACAAAAATTAGGAGGTGGGGAGCCAAGGAGATGGGAAAAATGTAAGAGAGCTAATGTCCTCATCTTTTGCAGTGAGCAATCAATGAATACTGTACAAAGAGGAAACATTTAATTAAAACCAATAATGATTCCAATTTCTTCATATTGTTATGACCTATTTTATCACTCTTAGAGGGATATTTTAAGAAATACTATCTCTTATAGTAAAGAAGCATGTATCTGAAGTAAAACATATTCCTCTGTTTCTTTTTTTTTCTTTTCCTTCTCTTAAATTCAAATAAAATCATACTTATAAAGTGAAATACGATTACATTTTACATATGTACTATAAAATTTTCCTTTTCTCTTTAAAGATTTTATTTATTTGACAGACCGAGACAGCGAGAGAGGGAACACAAGCGGGGGTGAGCTAGAAAGGGAGAAGCAGACTCCCCACGGAGCAGGGAGTCCCACCCTGTGGTTTGATCCCGGGACACTGGGATCATGACCTGAGCCAAAGGCAGATGTTTAACGACTGAGCCACCCAGGTGTCCCACTATAAGATTTTCTTAGTCCATGCATTGGTATCTGGATATAGAAGCATAAAAAAATGTTTGGAATAATAAATTTCTACTTGCCAAGATCAGTTCTTTTGTGCGGTGGGATTTGGAGAGGTTTTTTTTTGTTGTTGTTGTTGTTTTTGCTAGAAAATAAAAGCATATGTGCTTTTCATTCTTAATGGTGTTACTATACCACTTTTACAGAAATATTAAATTGACTTTTCTTAAAAACAGTAGTGTGCAGGGGTGCCTGGGTGTCTCAGTCAGTTGAGCGACTAACCCTTGGTTTCAGCTTAGGTTGTGATCTCATGGGTTGTGGGATCGAGCCCCTCATCGAGCTCCAAGTTGGGCTCAGAAGAGAGTCTGCTTAGAGAATGTCTCCCTCTGCCCTTCCCCCCTCAATAAGTAAGCAAATCTTGTTTACAAAATCTGTTCAAAAAAGCCAGTAGTGTGCAATAAATATAAGCATAGTCTTCTAGTTGAAGGACACTGAACGGAAGTCAGGAAACCCAGTTTAAGTTGGAGGTCTTCCTCTACTGACCAGTGTGACCTTAGGCAATGCAACTGAACTCTATAGAAATGAGTTTTCATGTTTGTGAAGTGGTACCTTCTAGCCCTGACATTGCAATAATTCCGTATAATTTGCCACTATCTTTTTAGCCTGAACTCAGGCTAAAAGAGTATGAGAAGAAGGCTTTCATGCAGACACTTTATTTGGAGGTGTGACCCCAGGGAACAAGAATGGGCATTCAGTGAGGGTTAAATGGGAAAAGAGGGAAAAAATAACACATGCCTGTGACATTGAGCTGGTTATGCTCGTGGGCAAGTGTAGCTTCATCCCACCAGGGATAGGGGCTATATCTCTGCACTAGGCAAGTGTTAGTCCACAGGTAAGACTGGCATATAAAATACAAGACCTCTACTCCACTGTCAATTTCAGATGAACAACTTTTTTAGTATAAGTATGTCCCAAATATTACATGGAACATATTTATCCTAAATAATTATTTCTGGTTTATCAGAAATTCAAATTTAACTAGGCCTCATGTATTTCTGTTTGTGAAATGTAGCAACACTCCCCATGCGATGTCAACCCTCTCATAGGTCCCATTGTGCGCATGCGGGTGCAGATGTCTCGTGCTGCTGTACCTTTGGGGATTAGGCAAAATAACGCTAGCATGTGTTTTATATTCTATATCATCAAACAAAATATGAGGTGATATTATCATCCTCCACTTCCCCATCCTCCTCATTATCATTGCCTTGCTTTAAAATTTGGTTGTCTTAAACATATAAAGAACTTATCAAAGTTAACACCCAGAAAATGAGTAATCCGATGGAAAACCGAGCAAATGAGTAATCCGATGGAAAACCGAGCAGAGGACATTTCTCCGAAGAAGACATCCTGATGGCCAGCAGACACATGAAAAGATGCTCAACATCGCTCATCATCAGGGAAATGCAAATCAAAAGTGCAATGAGATATCACCTCACACATGTCAGAATGGCTAAAATCAAAAACACAAGAAATATCAGGTGTTGGTGAGGGTGTGGAGAAAAAGGAACCCTCTTGCACTGTTGGTGTCAACACCAACACCAACAGGCTGTTGATCCGGAAAACGGGATGGAGTATGATCTATTAATCGCCCTACTGGGTATTTACCCACAAAATACAAAAACACTAATTCAAAGGGACACATGCACCCTTACGATTATAGAAGCATTATTTACAATAACCAAATTATGGAAGCAGCCCAAGCGTCCATTAACAGATGAATGGATAAAGAAGAGGTGGTATATTTATACAATGGAATATTATTCAGCCATCAAAAGAGTGAAATCTTGCCATTTGCAATGACATGGATAGAGCTAGAGGGTATAACGCTAAGTGAAATAAGCCAGTCAGAGAAAGACAAATACCACACAATTTCACTCGTACGTGGAATTTAAGAAACAAAACAAATGACCAAAGGGAAAAAGAGAGGAGAAGCCAAGAAACAGACTCTTAACTCTGGACTCTTTTTTTTTTTTTTAAGATTTTATTTATTTATTTGACAGACAGAGATCACAAGTAGGCAGAGAGGCAGGCAGAGAGAGAGGAGGAAGCAGGCTCCCTGCTGAGCAGAGAGCCCAATGCGGGGCTCGAACCCAGGACCCTGGGATCATGACCTGAGCCGAAGGCAGAGGCCTAACCTACTGAGCCACCCAGGCGCCCCAACTCTAGATTCTTTAAACACATTGCTGGTTACCAGAGGGGAGGGGGGAGGAGTTGGGTGAAACAGGTGATGGGGATTAAGGATCGCACGTGTTGTGGTGAGCACCCGGTGATGTATGGAAGCATTGAGTCACTATATTGTACACCTGAAACTAAAATTACATAGTATGCTAACTATACTGTAATTAAAATAAAAAATTAAAAAATAAACATAAAATTTGGTTGTCTTTCTGGGACAAGACAAGTTGCAGGTTATCTGTAAATAATTGTAAACTAATTGGATTAAGAAAACATAACAACAAAAGGTCTCAGATTTCTTTTGGCTTTCAGATAGGAACTCACAGAGTATTTGCTTATTCAAAATCTTTTTTCAGGTCCAGTTGGTGTGGCTGGTCTACACTGATTTGCTCTGAGAAAGCACGCTATTTTCCTGCTTACCAGGAAATTACCGTGTCATACTTTTTACTCGGAATGGCGAGCTTGTGTGAGCAGGCTTCACAGTGTGCCAGGACACAGCAGCATCTCGGTCAATAGGAAAGTCTCTTCCTTTGTTGTCTCTCCAGCCTCCAGTGAGCGTTCTTTCCATTCAGTCTCGAAGGAAACGAATTATTATCCTTTTCCTAGCTATATACAACCATCAATACTCAGTCAGTTTTCAGGATGATCCCCCGATATTCTTTCTCTCTCTCTCTTTTTTTTTTTAATTAGAGAGAGAGGGAGGGGCAGAGGGAGAAGGAGAGAGAGAATCTTAAGAGAATCTTAATCTCACCACCCTGAGATCATGACCTGAGCCGAAATCAAGAGTCCAATGCTTAGCCTAGTGAGCCACCCAGGCGCCCCGCCCATATTATTTCTGAACTGACTAGATTCTTCATTTGCATCCATTATTTTCTCTAAGTATATGACTTATAGAGTCCTACAAAACACCTTTATTCTCTGGTCTTAGAGATCATTCTGCCAGGAAAACTGTCATTCCCTTGATTTTTTTTTTCCTTGCAATGTTTGTACATAGCTCTTTTAGGAATTTCCCCCTCACCCCAATCCTCCAGTACTTTATCCTTCTACAGAAGTATGGCTTTGTATCATCATGATCTCAAAACGCTCCCTTATCTGCCATTTACAAATGCCTATGCTATGTTTGGGGGTATAAGGGGACTTGGGTAGGAAAAACACATCTTTTTTTAAAACTCAGGAACTTATTTTCAGTAGTCAAGCTGAATCCACTATAAATTTAATTTAATTTAATTAAAAATAACAATTAAATTTATTAATTTAAATTAATAATAATTAATAATTAATAATTAATTTAATAATTAATTAATATTAATTTAATAATTTATGAATTTATTATAATTTAATTTAATTTAATTAAAATTCAGATCTGATTTCATAGACTACCTAGAAAATAGTCACTGTAGAAGATAAAAATTTCCAATTATTACAGAGTCTCTGCCCTGAGCCAATAGGCTTTGCAACATACATATCGCCAGTAAAATGTCTTTTATAGACACGGTTACATATTTCCGCATTGATTGTTATTTAATCATCAATGAATTATGTCCCCCAAAGTAATTTGTTTTAGTGAGAGACTGTTGGCCTTTGATGCAATAATTATACCATTTCATCATAAGGAATCTATTTGATACAATTTTTAAGCTAGTATGTCCATTAATTATGTCAGCTTATTACCATATCCTATCAGCTTGGTTTCAGCAATGAAATTAGAGTGTATTTTGTGACTAGATGAATGTAAGACTACAATAGCAGGCCCACGTGTAAACGTATTGCACACTGCTTAGCATCCCGCGATACATTAATGCCCATTAATGCACGGGTATTTTGGAAATGAATGGACCGCTATTGTGCGATGGCACATTTTATAAATCACTGCAGTCTGAACTAAACGAGCACTTTAAAACAACTCAATAGATATTTGGCTTCCGAATCTGTAATGCCAGCCTTAGTCTCTGGCCAAGGAACACAGCAGGCTGAGACAGGGCGGCCGCCTTGGCGATGGTCCCGTTAACGCAGATTTCCAGGGGCTGCGGGCTGGAGTCCTTCGAAGGTTCAGGAGAGAAAAGCATGGTGGACTCTCCGGAAGAGAGCTCGGAGCCGTGCCCCTCTGCCACGGCCATGCTTTTCCTTTCCTCGTTCCTTCCTTTCACGTTTTCTTCCTCTCCCTGTGGCTGCTCTGGAAACTCGCAACTATGCATATTCTTAATACATCTGAAAATGGGATTATCGTTTACATGCCATCCTTTAGCTTTTTAACACTTAACACCACAGCGTGAACATATGCTCATATGCTTAAATATTCCCTCAAAGCAAGAATTTCAACAGTTGTCTAGTATTCCGTCATACAGAGGCCATATGTTATATATTTTTTGTCCTTGGGACCAACTCCTCAAAGCGATATGTCGGGTTCTTAGAGTTTCCGGAATACTTTGACAAATTGTCCCTCAGAAACGTTTTACTAAATTATATCTAAACCAAAAGGCTTTGCAATTGTGAACCTTCTTTAGTCCCATTAACTGAGATAATGCTTTAAAGAGCCAGGAGTTCTAGAAGAAAAGCAGGCTCTTTCACAAGGCTAAAGTATGACATGATTTCATCTATTCCTAAAACTTTCCAAAGAGACATCCTTGAAATCATCTGAGCCCTGACTTCTAGGCCCAATCCTGCTACTGAAACTGTGCAACCCCATTCAGCACATCTGACAACTCACAGCCAGTACTGTCCTATGATATTAGCTGATAGGACAGGAAGATGTTATCTGGGATCTTTCCATTCTTTTATCAGCTTATCCTGATGGACCTGAGCGGGAAGCCTGAGAGAACTGGGCTGGGAATGGATATTCCGCACAAAGTGTGGGCAGTATTCAATTCCTGCTCATAGAAACACCGACTGAATTCTTACCCTGTGCTAGGGGATGGGGATATAATGATGAGTCACAGCTCTTTTTGTTTGGTTTGGTTTAAGATTTTACTTATTTATTTGACAGAGAGGGAGCGAGAGAGAGGGCACAAGCAGGGGGAGGCAGGCAGAGAGAGAGGTAGATTCTCCCGCTGAACAGAGAGCTCCACATGGGGCTCGACCCCAGGACCCCTAGGATCATGACCTGAGCCGAAGGCAGACGCTTAACTGACTGAGCCACCCGGGTGCCCCAAGTCACAGGTCTAATACAGAGTTGCCCTTAAAGAACTCACGTTCTGGTGAAGAAGGCAGCCATGTAGACTGGTCATAGCAAGTAGCTGATATATTTAAATATATGTACATATATTTATATATATTTAAATATTTAAATGTTCCGGGGACTCTAGGGATGAAATTGATGTTGGGGGAGGTCATTGAGAGAATGTGACCCCCGATAACCTGAAAGCTGGACCCCAGCAATCAGAGGCTTCTCACCCACTCCTCTGGCCTGGGAATGTACATTACACTTGGCTTCCCCACTCCCAGAAGCTGCCCCGAGGACATAGCCTTGAGATAGTGATGTGTTGAGACCACCTGGATGGTATACGTGACAGAACCCGGTTAAGGTGTCTCTAGCAACTTCTAAGACTTGGCAGGCAGATAGGTAGAAAGATGAATTCAATTTGTGTTCACCCAAGTCAAACCTCGTATGTAGGTTCTCTTGCTTATTAAAACTGCCACCTGCCAATCTGGAGTGGCTGCCTCATTCTTCAGTCTCCCCCTGCCCTCCATGTAAAGGGGTCAGCTTCAGACTTCCCAAGGGAAGCTCCCGAAGGACGTTGGGAACTAAGAGTTGAGGAGGCTCATTTCTAGAATTCAATGCACCATTGTTCTTTTGTACTCCCTTTATGTGAAAAATATAAAAGAAATTACTATAACAAGCTCTTTATCTACAACTTTCTTTTTTCAACCTGGCTTCTCTTCCTCTTTCAAGTCTGTCAAATTATGAATGAACCTGTCGTGATTAGTTTGACTCCCTCCACAGCCATTGACAAAAGTGCCCCACCCTAGTCTGTGCCAAAGTACCCATTTACTGCTAAGAGTTGCCATTGATACGACACATCTTCTGCCTCGATGAATAATTTATGACAGAATTTAGTGTCCATTTTAAAGGTAAGGAGATTATTCCACTGGGACCGAATTAGTGTGCTTGAGTTGTAGCAGATCAATACATCAATAAAATCAGTCAATCATGCTGGCCAAAGAGAAATCTCCGTACTGATATCTTTTCATTCTGCTTCTAGCTTTCAGACACGATAAATATACAGTAGTAAAGAATCTGAGCACCCAGTTGACCTTTCAATCATTCATTTATCAGGTATGTATCAAAGAGCTACTATGTGTCAGGCAGTGTTTTAGTCACAAGGGAGCCCACATTGTAGAAGACAGACAAGGGACTCACTTTCCTGGAGTTTAGATTCCATTTGGGACACATATATGACCAACAAATTGAAAGACTAAATAGACACACAGGCAATCGTATATAAAAATAGAATTTAAAAAAATAAAAAATAAAAATAAAAATAGAATTTTGACCCATAATGTGTACCAACTTGCCCAGGCAACCAGCTTCTTATCTACAGTAAACAGCCCAGAAAACCAGCCTGCTGGCAGACTTGTAGGAAGTCAGACTGCTGTCTCTAGTAATTGGCCCCAAACGGCCAGGACTTGACCGGTAACTGGTAACTTCCCTAATTTTGGCCCCAATTCCAACTAAGGACCAACCAGAAAAAAACCCAATACGCACCCATCACCAGTCACATAGGATGCCTGGCTTTAGGTGACTATCCAGCAGCTTCCCCATGCCAACAGACTCCAGTCTGGTCACACCTAAAGCCTTTGCGTTTTTCCATTATAAAGCTTTCCCATTTCTCTCTCTGCCTTTGAGCCTCTGCCAGACACAAGTGATGGTGGCTGACATCTTTGCCATAGAAAACGATAAGTAAATAGCCTTTCCTTTTCTTATTTGGTTGGTCTTCATTTGTTTCCACAAAACAGCTAAGCAATCAGGATGATTCCATAATGATAACTGCTCTGAAGAAAACACATGTGAATGATGTCATAAAGGTGATGCCATAGGGATAGGGGGCAACTTAAAACGGAGGGTCAGGGAATGATTCCTTGAGGTGAGATTTGAGCAGATCTGAATGACACTAATGAAAGAACTTTGTGAAGATCTGATTCAGAGCCTTCCCCACAGAGGTAATAGCATGTTCGAAGCCCACAAAGCAGGAACAATTTGGCGTGCTTAAGAAACCAAAAGAGGGTCAGTGTTGCCATAACCCGGTGAATGAGGAAAGCAGTTAGAGTCTGAAGTCAGAAAACCGTAAGAGACTCTTAATCATAGGAAACAAACAGGGTTGCTGGAGGGGAGGTGGGTAGGGGGATGGGGTAACAGGGTGATGGGCATTAAGGAGGGCGTAATGATGTAATGAGCACTGGGGGTTTTATGCAACTCTGTCTCTGAAACTAATAATACACTATATGTTAGTTAATTGAATGTAAATAAATTAATGAGAGAGAGAGAGATGAAGTCAGAGAGGTATTTGGGAACCAGGGCATAGAATGGCCTTGTCGGCAGCTTAATGACCTAGGGTTTTCTTTGGAGAACTGTGGGAGATCACTCCAGGGTTAATTGTATGAGAAGAATATGATATGATTTGTATTTGTAAAACATAATTCAAGCTGTGTGTAGAGGGAGACCATCTGGGAGGTTTTCACAATAATTCAGGAGAGAGATGATGGTGGTGGCTCAGACCAGTGTAGTAGCTATTAGAAATGGAGAAAACTGGGAGGGTTTAGGATATATTCTGAAAGTAGAGCTAACAGACACAAACATCTAACATACTAGGTACGCAGGGTGAGGAAGAAACATGAGTCAAGACTGAGTTCTAGCTTTTTTTGTGCATTTTGTTGCTTTGTTTGGCCCGGTCCCCTGGATGGATGAAGGCCCATCATTTACAGAGATACGGAAGGCTCGGTCTGAAGTAGGCTTCAGCCATAGGGAGTACAGTGGCAGGATCAGGACTTTTAACTTGGTCATATTAAGGTGAAGATACCATTCATTAGATATCCATGTCGTAAGTTCATTATAATAGTAAATTATAGAACTCGGTAAATGTCTCAGGACTGGAAAAGGCACGTTCTGCCATCTAGTGGCTGTGTGACTTTGGGCAAGTTATTTCACCTCTCTGAACCTGTTTATTGTTAAAAAGGAGATAACGGGAGGACCAGTTTATCAAGAGATTGTAAAGGTTATCCGTTGAGCTTCACAATTGCTTTCTTCAGTTTAACTTAGGAATTACTGGGATCGTTTCCTGGAGCTTCTAGATGCGTTAAGTGTAATTCCTGAAATTTAATGGTATTATGATTTTATCTTTTTCTGTCTTTTTGTGAGATGTTAGAGAAGCTGCATCATGGGCTGCTGGACAGACCCCATTTTAAAACTGAAGCCCTTGATACTTCTTTTCAAATCATGAAAATATCAACCTCTCCCCAAGGGCAGTGTTACACTAGAAACTGACCAATCGGCTAATAACATTGATCTAAAATTTCTCACTGACCCTGACATTTTATAGTGAAATCTGTGTCCTTTTGACCCTTTAATTCTAGGATGATGAATTCTGGGAGTACTGGACAGTTCCCGGGTTCAGGGACATGTAAGGGTAAAGTGCTTATCAAATCTTGGGAGATATGTTATTTAGATAATCATGCTCTATTTGTTTGTCAGGGAGTATCTAAATGATCGATTTTTCCTAGGGACTAGTTGAAGGGAGATAAAAATTTCAGCAGACAATCTGCCCAAAATGGGAGGATTTGGTATAGTTATTTCCTTTTGAATATGGTAAGATTTTTATTAAAACATTCTCATTAATATTAATAAAATAAAATATGGATTATTTGATAATAATAGATAACATGTCCTGATAATTAGTATTTTCCAGGTACTATGCTAAAGCAGTTTACATGCCTTTTCTCATTTAATCAAACTCTTTGAGATAGACACTATTAATAATGCCCATTGTAGGGGTGCCTGGGTGCCTTAGTCAGTTAGGCGACTGCCTTTGGCTCAGGTCATGATCCCAGGGTCCTGGGATCAAGACCGGCATCGGGCTCCCTGCTCAGCAGAGAGCCTGCTTCTCCCTCTCCCTCTGCCTGCCTCTCTGCCTACTTCTGCTTTTTAGCTCTCTGTCAAATAAATAAATAAAATCTTAAAAAAAGATAATGCCCATTTCACATGAGGAAATTGAAGCGTTGGAACATTCAGTGACTAGTCCAAGGTCACTGGGCTGGTTAGAGGTGGGGTCATGATTTAAACCCAGCTATTGCTTTCGTATTACTCGTACATAGCTGCCAACCTCCCTCTTCCCCCACTCCCCCCACTTACTTCTTGCTCCCAGTTGCCTAGGTTGGTCATCAATGCTATGCTAAGTTCTTTTCAGGTCTTGGGCACATTTGCAAACAAATGGGAGGACAAAGCTGGGCATGCACAATTCCCTGGATTATTTTCCAAAGAAAGGAACTGATGGCCACATGTACCATAAAGATTCAGGGTTCGGATCCTGGTCTCCTGACTCCCAGTGCAATGTGCTTCCTATTACAACATCCCACCTTCAAGAACTTTACAATTTAGGGTTTCTTTCATTCGTAAAAGAGGTCATTTGGTTTTTGTTGGATGGCTTGGGAGCCCATCGTTCATCTGGAACCGTCTTTCTATGGTAACTTACATTTTGCATTATGAAAAGCCTAGTCATAAACCAACTCTTGGAAAACAATGGGGTGCTGCCCGTGCCATGAAGAAGCATCTCTCTCACACATACATATTTATGCCCCCTTGTGTACATATACATCCAAAGGCTTTGATCCTCTGGCTTTGTAGTCCTTAGTCATTGCTTTCAAAAACTGGACTGTAGGGGTGCCTGAGTGGCTCAGTGGGTTAAGCCTCTGCCTTCAGCTCAGGTCATGGTCTCGGGGTCCTGGGATCAAGCCCCACATCGGGCTCTCTACTCAGCGGGGAGCCTGCTTCCCTTCCTCTCTCTCTCTCTCTGCCTGCCTCTCTGCCTACTTGTGTTCTCTGTCAAATAAATAAAATCTTTAAAAAAAAAAACAAACCAAAACTGGACTGTATTTTTTTTTTTTTTTTTTGCTTCATTCAATTTATAAGGTCATCAGCTGGGCTCTCATTTTCCTTGCTGCAAAGCCCTTCCCTGTTCCCCGAGCCAGAGAAGTCACTGGAATGCTGATGGCTTTGAGCATTTTGATCAGAACCCTCATCTGTTGCAAACAGCTCGAGATTATGAATGTCATCCTGTTCACATGGCTGCTTTGATCATTTCTTAAAGCTTTTCAGTAAGTTTCCAGCTGAGGCCCTTTCACTGAAGGGACCGAGGCCTTCGTGAATGTCCTCCCAATAGTTTACCTCTGCCCACACAGCCTGTCGGTTCTTATGGTGACGTCTCTATTTCACATCTTTCCTTTCCCCCCAGTAACACGGGCACACTTTCATTTCCTCTTAGGAAACATTTTGAGACGGGGTGCGGCAGACATCACTTTAGACCTCAGGGTGGACAAGTAAAGTTGTGTCGAAAATAATAAATGCATTTTGGTACTGTATCAGAGAACTTAAAGTAAATGAAAAGTATGCAAGAAATTTCCCCACGAAGT
Organism: Martes martes; assembly: GCF_963455335.1. Classification (NCBI taxonomy): domain Eukaryota; kingdom Metazoa; phylum Chordata; class Mammalia; order Carnivora; family Mustelidae; genus Martes; species Martes martes. Next base: position 111,715,316 of record NC_137897.1, read on the forward strand.
CTCTTAGCAGGGTAATGCTCGCATTTGGGGCTTTTGAGCCTCAACAATGTAATCGGTACCTTTAGGAGGACTTTCCTGAACTTTCAACCACCTGCGTGCTTTCTTTATGCTTTCATGCTTCTCTGTCCCCCACGGAGCCCAGCCTCAATCATTACAATTAGCACTTCATAATTGTAGCTCAGTCTTTGCTTAATTTTTTTGAAATTGTAACTAATAGACCGTCCATTTGACCGCAAAGCAGTTTTTGTCGCTCTCTCCCTCTATGTATTATGACATATTTCCAACATATTACAAATAGGAGTAATAGACGACACTTACATAATGCTCTGTGTCAGAAACTTGTAAATTCTTTCCACGCATCAACACGTCTCATCAACTCTCCTACCAGTAGACATATTGCTTTGGACTTTGCCCATTTGAAACAATATCGCAACAGAAAGCCACCTCTACGTCTCCTGGGTCATGTGTGCAAGAATTTCTCTATGATCTCTACTTAGAAGTGGAATTGCTGGGTCATCTTAGAATGATTACACCAATTTACGGTGACATTGACCTTCTAAGGGAGTTATTTTTTATCAATCCTCAACAAAATTGGGATAATCTTTTTTTTTTTTTTTAATATCAACCTTATGGGCCAATTCTACTGTTTTCATGCAGGCATTAGAACTCTGTCCTTGGCAACTAGAGCCTATACTGGGGACAGAAGCTGCTGTGGACATAGTAACCCTTAGTACACACTGCTCTGACTTTACGCTCTCTTTGGTGGGCTATTTTTACTTGAATTTTGTCAAAATGATCATTCTTCTCCTTTACAGTTTGTATTTGTGTGTGTGTATCCTATCTAAGAAATCATTCTCTATCTTGAGGTCCTAAGGATAGTCTAATATATTCTCTTCTAAGAATTTCAAAGTTTTGTTTTTCCCTTTACTTCCTTAACTCATCTGGAACTGATTCTTATGCATGGTGTGAATCCAATTTTGTAGTTTTCTCATTTGAAGAACCAGTTCTCCCAGCACCGTTTACTGGTGCCCATCCTTTCTTTCCCTGCTGCTGTTTAGTGACCCCCTTCTCATACAGCGAGCACTAACAGACATGTTCTTAGGGCTCTCTATGTTATCCTTTGATTTGCTCGTTCTCTCATTCATTTGTTCACCCAATATTAGGAAATTACTATACAGCAGCACAATTGTTGCTTGGGATGTAGTACTGAACAAAATAGGCAAAAATCTTTTTCTTCTTAGAGCTTACATTTTTGGACTGGGGGTGAGACAAACTATAAAATATTCAAGAGAGAAGTAGATCATACAGCGTGCATTTATTTTTCGAAGTTGTTTTTGTATTTACAGATACTTCATATTCCCATATGAATTGCAGAAATAGCTAGTTTCTACAAAATATGTGTTGGATTTCTGATTGAGATTGCTTTAAGTCCATAGACCAAATCAGGGGTAATTGACATCTTAATGATATTGAGTCATGACACAATATCTGAAAGAGAGTAGGCTGTATATATAGACACATATATTTGCATATGTATATATGTATGCACACACAATATACACACATATAGAGTTATACCTGTAAATACTTGAAATGCATCCAAAAATTTATGACAGCTTAGAAAACTTTTGGCCCTTTGCTTTTCTAGTGGACACATTTTCAATATACAATTAATATATTCACATCACCAACATGTTCAGCTTGAAATAGGCAAATAGTATTTTGTTTTTCAAACTTCTTGGAGAGATTTAAAAAATATTACTATCTTAAAAAGAATTATGTTGAATCATTCAAATCTTTTTTGTTTTGATGAACACCTGACCATATTTCAATTGCCATGTCTAAACTTTTGCCTGGATTTTTGCTACTCTTTGCTTCATTTTAAGTACAAACCTTCTTGAAGTTATAACATGAAAAACCTAATTAGAATGCAATAGTAACTTTTGCCAGACTGCATTTTTCTTATCGTTTATGGAATTTGAAACATATCGAGCACACACACATCAAAAATCCATATTATAAGAAAACGCGCATTTGCTGTGGTGATTACTTTTTCAAAAGACAGTTTCTGGCAGCTGCTCACACTTTCTACAGCATCCTCACAGCAATTTTGCTCTCATCAGAAATACAAAACTTGTCTGGGAAGAAATGAGACTGGTTATTCTATAAGCCAACCAGAAATTATGCATAGAAAAGAATGTTTCCCCTTGTTGGAAACAAAAAAAAAAAAAAAAGAAAGAAAGAAATAACCCATCAGTCTGGAATTTTCTGGTCAGCGTGAGTGAGGTAATCTGCGTGATGAGTCCCCCTGCTCTTCCCCTGAAGGGAAGAGGGAAGGCCACGATACCCTAAACAATCCTTTTTTTTTTTTTTTGTTAATAGGTTCCTTGTCCCTCCCCATTTCTGCCTCTAAAATCCTCCCATTTTGGACAGCTCCTTTGGAGCTCCTCTCTTCTTGCTAGACGGCTGTCTGATTCATAAATTGTTGGATAAAGCCAATTCAATCTTTAAATTTACTCAGTTGGATTTTGTGGGGGTTTTTGTTTTGGGTTTTTTTTTTGGTTTCGGTTTTTTTTTTGTTTGTTTTTTTGTTTTGTTTTGATTTTGTGTTTTAACACGCTCAAAGTACATGCTAACTGTAAAGGCAAGTTCTTTTTATGTAAGATGTTTCTTTTTTTTTAAGGTTTTTATTTAAATTCCAGTTAGTGAATATACAGTGTAAGATGAGTTGCAGGTGTGCAATATAGTGATTCAACACTTCCACACATCACCCGGTGCTTATCACAAGTGCCCTGCTTTAAGATTTTTCTTAAAAGCCAATCATGTACCTAATAGAAAACAGTCCATATGATTCTTTCATTTGACATATTTTAACTGAATGCTTACTGTGTGGCAAGTATGGTGCTAAACACTGGGAATATCTTAGTACATAAATCACAATGCCTGTTTTCACAGGCTTTAGCACAGAATCTAGTAGGGAAAGTCAGAAGGATAAATAATAAAAGACAAGTCAACCTAATAAGTGATTGAATATGGGAAGCATTGGAGATCAGTGAAGAGAAGAGAAAACCCACTGCAAATTTAGGAAATCAAGAGATTTCCTATAGAAGATGACAGCTGATGTGAGATCTGAAAGACGGGAAGGTGTTGGAAGTCAAAGAGTATTAGAGCCAGGAAGTGAAAGTGTTTCAAGCATAGCGAATAGCATGTCCGATGTCCTGAAAGTGTATAACATCCAACGTGCTTAGAGAAATGCAAATATTAGTCTATAGAAAAGCATGCATATCATAATTGAAAAATGTGGGGCATGAAGTTGAAAAGTGTCTGGATCTAAATCATGGCTGGCTATTTATGCCAATGAAGGAGTTGGGGTTTTTTTGTATAGGTAATGGGGAACATAGTTTGATTTTCAGAAGGGAAATGACTTGTTGAGAATTAAATTGTAGAGAGATCGTGTCGGAAGCTCTTTGGTAGATGGGTTGTAGTGGGACATGAATGACTTAAAGTCTTTTAAGGACTGAATAGAAATGATGTGGGCTGAATGGGTAAAAGCATACTAGGAGTGGAGAATATGGGGTATGTTCAAGATGTATTAAGTTCAAAGAATATGGGGCGCCTGGGTGGCTCAGTGGGTTAAAGCCTTTGCCTTCGGCTCAGGTCATGATCCCGGGGTCTTGGGATCGAGCCCCGCATTGGTCTCCCTGCTCGGTGGGGAGCCTGTTTCCTCCTCTTTCTCTCTACCTACCTCTGCCTACCTCTCTGCCTACTTGTGATCTCTGTCTGTCAAATAAATAAATAAAATCTTTAAAAAAAAAAGTTCAAAGAATATATCTATATGTTGGATGCTGGAAGTGAGAAGAGGTTATCCATGATGAAGTCCAGGTTCTTCACCTGGACTGGGTGACTGGGTACATAGTCTTAACATTCACCAGTTTTGAGAACACAGGAGCAAGACCAGTTTTATAATAAAGAGATGATGAGCTTGGTTTTCACCACTTTGAGTTTAAGGTGCATGAGACATTTAGATGGAAATAAGTTAACTCAGTAAGTGTTCAGGAGTCTTGGGGTTAAGGCAGGGAGTGGGACTGCATACAAACATTTGAGAAGAATCATAATGTATTTGGTAACCATAGCTATTGGAGGGTGTGGCATCATTTAGGCAATGTGCAGAAAGAGAATAAACAGAAGAGGGTCCCAGAGTGAGACCTAAAACAACTCTAGCATTTAAGGGATATGTAAAGAAAGGAGAGGAATTCATTTGAAAAGAAAGATAAAAAAGAAGTCTTACTTATTTTCTACCCCAGTCTCTCTCTCTTCCCTCCTTCTATCCCATATATAGCCAAGATCATGATTTATTCATGTAGGGTGTTCTTTTATTGGGTGTTTTCATTTTTCCACTTACAGGAATGGTATCAAACTATTTATCTTTCTGAAATTTGCCTTTTTGAGCATCATCATTTTTACCATTGGTTTTTGTTAGTGCATGCAGAACTCATTCATTCCTTTTAATTGTACAAACACATGACAATTGAATTATCCATTCTCTTATCAATGGTTTCCAGTTTTTTGCTAACACAAACCAGACTGCAATAACTTATCTTTGTACCATATCCTTCATCTCCTGTTGTGTATATGAGTTGTATAATAGTTTGGTTTCTTTGGGGTATATAATTATATGTGGAGCTCTTGAATCACAGAGCATACGCACTTTAGGTGTTGCTAGCTCCTGGAAATTGTTTTCTAAATGGTTTTCACCAATTTATATTCTTCACATCATCATTTGACAGTGACCATTTTCTAAGCTTTCAAAAATTATTGGAGTCCAGTATTAATGTCAGCTAATCTAATGAGTATAAAACCTCATTTTTATTTTTTACTTCACATTTACTTAATTATTAGAAGACTGATCTTTTATATATTCAGTGATTTTTATTTCTTCTATTTTCACTTGTTTATATCTATTGTCAATTTATGTTGTTTGTCCTTTTTTGATTCATGTGTATTCTTTATGTACTTTAAATACTAATAATTTAGTGACATATTGCAAATACCTCCCACTCTGTGGTCACCTTTAATTTCATTTATGGTATATTTTTGGGGGGTGGTCTTGTTTTAAAAACTTCTTTATTATCCCAAGGACATAAATATATGTTATATAGTCTCATTTATTTGTTCAACATCTTCTTGCTTTCTTCTTGTCTTGGTCTTTCATCTCTCAAGAATTAAATCTTTGCATGAGGGGTGAAAAAATTTTTTCCAATGTGGAAAACCAGTTGTTTTTCCACCAAGTTCACAAATATGTCTGGATCTGATTCTGGGCTTTCTATTCTATTCTATTTATCTATTTTGTCTATTTCTTTCATCTCTCAAGAATTTATTCTTTGCATGAGGGGTGAAAAAAATTTTTTTTCCAATATGGAAAACCAGTTGTTTTTCTACCAAGTTCACAAATATGTCTGGATCTGATTCTGGGCTTTCTATTCTGTTCTATTTACCCATTTTGTCTATCTTTCTATTGGTTTCACAGCCTTACTTGTAGTTATATGATAAGTCTGTGTGGATGGTGTGAGAAGTCGCTCATCTCAGAAATGTCTTCAGTGGCCGTTATATTATGAGTGACATCCGTTTCTCAAGGAATGCAATGTGGCTCATCCCTAAAACTCACAGGATATTGCCAAGGCCTTTCACTGATAACCTAAAATAGAAGAATTTTTGTAATAGATAAAATAGTAGTTACAGTACAGTTTCAAAGGAAACCTCGCTCACATGAGGTTGATAATAACAGCTGTTACCGAGGAGACACTTACTCTGTGCCAGGCCCTTTGATAAGAGCCTCCCGTACAACATCACCTTTAACCTTCACAATATTCCTGTCAGATACTCTTCTCCTATTTTACAGATTTTTTTGAGTCAACTCTAGTCACCTGCTGTCGGTGGTAGAAATGCTGAGATGCTCTGTCTTGTGCCCTCTGCGGTTACTGGACATATATTCCGCCATTTGTAAAATCCCAGTGGATGGTGTGCTGCCCGGTCACTGGCATTTCGGCATGGTTAGTCTGGAAAACTGTGTGCCCACTTCTTCAACACCTCCCTCTTTCATCCTCATCCTCCTGGGCCCAACCACTCTCCCCAAAGCATGGCATTTGTCACAGCAAAACAGAATTACAAAACTACCGCGTGCAGCTCAGCATAGTTGAATGGGTGCAGAGTCCCTCAAGACCACTACATTCAAGGAGTGTGACTTACTCGTTTTGGTAGAGACAAAGCAGTTTATTGTGTTGTAGGCAAATCTGGTAGAACCTCTAATATTGATCAAATGCCATTGGCAGATGCTTATATACATAACAAATACTACTCAGTACATTTCTTTCCTTGGCATTGGTGCTGATCAAAAGCATTTGGATCAAACCCTGTATTTTCTGTAGAAATTCAGCCATATGGTTTTGATTTTTCTGGGGTTTTTTGTTTTGTTTTGTTTTGTTAGATTTTATATGAAACATCAACAATAAATCACTTCAGATTTCTGGGCCCAGTTCTCATATCTAGATGCAGTTAGACTGATCGTCTACTTCAAACTTCCGGATGGTCCTGTCAGTGACTGAACTGGTATGCAAAGAATTGTCTCAAGAATAATGTATATGGAAACCAAACTACACAGAACATAGATAACAAAGAAGACGTGTTTTATGGAGAGCAGCAGGGTATATGATGAGACTATACCCAAGAAAGGACTATACCCAAGAAAGGATTCACTGTAGGACTCTTTTTTTTTTTTTAAGATTTTATTTTATCTATTTGACAGACAGAGATCACAAGTAGGCAGAGAGGCTGGGAGAGAGAGGGGGGAAGCAGACTCCCCGCTGAGCAGAGAGCCCGATATGGGGCTTGATGTGGGGCTCAATGTGGGGCTCAATCCCAGGACCCTGGGATCACGACCCGAGCCGAAGGCAGAGGCTTTAACCCACTGAGCCACCCAGGCGCCCCCCACTGTAGGACTCTTAAATAGAGTGCTCCTTCAGTCAAGCAGTGCTTCTAGAAGTGTGATCCCTGACTACCTGCATTATAGCGACCTGAGGAGAGTTAGTAAACATGCGGATTCATGGGTCCTTCCCCAGACTAGCTCCCCAGGTCATTCTGAGGTATGTTTAAAACCACGTCTAAATCAGAGAACCCCATTTAAATCAGACGAGTTTTGCAACAACAACAACAAAAATATTTTCAGGGACAGTTTATGGAGCTTTTTTTTTTTTTTTTTTTTTTTCCAAAGAGAGATCAGTGCAACTTCGAGAGAAACCTGAACTTCAGTGTGGAATGAATTATTTTCATGAGTAAGAGGGAGACAGCCTTGAGTCTTTCCCTGCCCATACCCTCCAAAGTACACAACTGGCTCTGCTTGTATGGTTGACATTCCCTATAGCTTTAGGGATCTTTCAAAAATTTTCTTGCGATACGGTTAGACTGTATGTTGCACAAAGAGTGGGAAAGTGATAGTCAAAGGTATCAGAAAACCTTCAGAGGGGCACCTGGGTGGCTCAGTCGGGTGAGCATCCGACTCTTGGTTTCGGCTCAGATCATGGTATCATGGATCATGGGATCGAGCCCCTTGTGGGGCTCCATGCGTAGTGGGCAGTCTGCTTGAGGTTTCTTCCTCTCCCTCTGGCCCACGCCCCCGAGCTCATGTGCATGCTCTCTCTCTCTTCCTCTAAAATAAATAAATAAATAGATGATAGATAGATAAATAAATAGAAAACCTTCAGCGATAACAACCAAATTTAATGCTGCTTTGTGCCAATCTCAGTCTTATTAAGCAGTATTGTGGTTGGACCAGGCCTTGTGGTTCTTAATTACGATTGCAAGTTACCCTTCAGCAAAAACCATCAGGAAACTTGGGGAAAATAAAGGTCTATTACAGAACCTAGAAATTACACAGCATGTCTGGGGCCATATAGCAAGTTTGGAGGTAGAGAGTGTGGGGACACGCAGGCCCACGGTTGTGCTTTTATTGGGGTTGAGGGTGGGTGTCTAGGGTTTCATGTGCAGGTTCACCCTTTGTCGGTGGATTTAAAACACAGTGGGAATTTAAAGTATGGGAGGAGAAAAAACAACTGGCCCCAATGGTCAGTTATCAAAATGAACCAAGATCTCTGAAAACAAAGGAGCCCGTGTTAGGGGAGGCCGCCTGTCTCTTAATCTAGTGCTCCCTCTTTGACGTGGATGCCTCTGTGCTCCAAGCTTAAGTCAGGCATCCACATCCCAAATAAAGAAAAATAACCCACGACAGCTGCCAAGGCTTGCCCTGCAACCACCGTTGTTGTGATTGACTGTGTCTATTGTTAATTGTCCAAAAATGGCATTTGCTTTATTAAAATCCTAAAGTAAAACGCGTGGAAAGCATGAGGACACCATGAACCTATTACTTTGCAATTGGCATGAGTTAAACACTGCCTTCTTGCCTATTTTATTTTACTTTACTTAAAGATTGTATTTATTTGAGAGAGAGAGCATGTCATGTGGGGGAAGGCGGAGGAGAACAGAGGGAGAAGGAGAAGCAGACACCTCACTGAGCAGGGAGCCCAACATGGGGCTCGATCCCAGGACCCCAAGGTCGTGACCTGAGCCAAAGGCAGACACTTAACAGACTGAGCCACCCAGGTGCCCCTACTTTGTTTTATTTTTATTCCCACCCAGCCACATCTAGGGCCACAGGTATCACTTATTTGTATTCTTGCATCAGTGATCTGGTGAGCTGTTTTTCAATTCCTAAAACAGCCACAGAATGTTTCTTAACTTTCCCCAGGTCAAACAGATCACTGTGTATAGGCATCCCCTACCACCGTCTTATCATGGATCTGCAGGTTCTCCTGTGTGGTAGGGATTTATTCCCACTGGGAGGTGTTGGTAAGGATTTTTCCCCCTCTGATCAGAGTTCCTAAATGCTTTCGTGTAGAGTTACTTTTCCACGTAGAGATTCAGTTGTCCTAGGCCATACCCTTTACTTTGGGTTGACCTGGAAGCCAGGATGAAACTCTTCCTGAGATCCACGCTCACCACCAATGGGAAGAAACTTAGGCTTTTTCTCTAGCTTAGGCTCCTGGGATCCTATAAGCTAAGTTTCAGGAGCCAATCCATAGAGATTAGACGTGGCACACAGTAACCCTCAATAAAAATTCACTGACTGAGAGTGGAAAATAAGTTAAGTTCCAGTTGTCAATTTCTTTTTCTCAAAATCTTTGACTTTCAGAAATGCCACAAGTGAAAATAAAAGCAAATTAATATGTTATAAAATACATTAAGCTAATATATGTGACTACAATCAAATCGACTTTGGACTATTGTTAAAAATGAAACCAAAGGACCTCTCTTTATGTGTGTTTTATATTTACATTGAAATGCATTATACTTAAACCCCTTAAACATATTTTCATTGTAAAACTACAGCCGTAGTTGAGTGGCCTTTTGATTTCGCAGTCACAATAGAACAGCTGGTCAGCCGGAGTATTTTCCTGAGGAGTGGTGATCCGAAAAAAACGGCAGAATGCCTAAATGAAGCAGTTGTAATGTGTTTTATGAATTTTTATTCTACTCATGCAATATTCATGGGCCCGGTCAACATGCCAGCAAAACGCCTTGTCCATTTCTTTTGGGTGACTTCCGCCAACTGTGGCAGAACTTCACTACCTTGGAAACAAATTGCTCCCCTTCCCTGACAAACCCTAGGAGAATTCAGCAACTATGGAAGGCATCTAACATCTTGCCAAGAAGACACGATGCTTTTCTCGATTAATAGGATTAAGAAGGTTATGTGTTTAGAATCCTCCACTCCAGAGAAAACCGCGGAGCCTAGACAAGCCGGGGGACTCTGATCGGGCTTCCTAGCAACTGGAAGTCACACAAAAACCAACAGCATGTATAGCAAATATGAAAATGTCCCTCTACCTCATTCGGCTATTGAATTAGTAATGGGAGACACGACTTTTCACAAATGGAGATAGCGGAAATCACAATACCACTTTTTGGGCAAAGGCAAGCTGTAATTTCCTGTTGCTTAGAAGGCTCAAAAATATATTTATCCCAAGGTCATTTTGGTATTCTCCTTTCGTTAATGTGTTTCTTCCCCTGGGCAAAGTGACTAAATCAAATATATACTTTTAGATCCAGAGCTGCATTAAAACAAAACAAAACAGAAAAACTGCTATGATTCTGGTCTTTAGATTCTCTTCACTCTTTTCATTTCGCGATGCTTTGACAAACCAACAACTGTGCTGTCAAGTTTAGAATTTAAATAGACTTTCACAAAAATCTTCACGAATACCAGCTGTAATGTCACCAACCAACTCCGTCTTTATTTTCTGTCTTTAAACAGAAAGCAGAGACTCAGGATGGCTCTCGCCAGCCACAGCTTGGGAGGTGGGCTGTAAGGGCGGTCCTTCCCATCTGCGAGAAGCCAAACAGAATCACAAGACAAAATGTGTGATGGAAGAAGCATCTAGATCCCTGGGAAGTTGGACTGAGGCTGCTTTTGGGGAAATAACGTTATTGTTTTAAATTATCCTGGTTATGCACTGCAATTTGAGCTGGGCAGGACACAAAATTCAGTCACTGAGCGCAAACACGTACTGCCCATGGGGCCGAACTCATGCCATCACGTTTCGGAAGAGGCAAAAGGCTTTTGGAACTACGTAAATGTTTTATCACATGCAGTCAGAACCGGCGGAGAAACTCAAGTAGGAAGAAAAGAACAAATGAACACATTTATACATTGTGAAGAGGAAAACTGAAATAAAGCATCGGACAAAGCGAAAAGGATCCAGAGACTTATATGCCGAGGAAAGAGAGAGCCAAAACAAAAACAAAAACAAAGAACATTAAAACGTGGGGAACATTTCCATTTATATTTGTAGAAATATATTTTTTTAAATTGGTGCATTGTGCAGAATAAGGGATTGATGTTTATGTGGAGGCGTCGTCCCTGGTAAGTGTTTTCCTTGTTAACAGTCCCTCTTAGCTGATTCTCAACTACCATTCCCGCATCTTGGTCATGGGTCTGCAGGCTCTCGTGTCTGGCAAGGGGTTCATCTCCATTGAGAGGTGATGGTAAGGATTCTCTCCCTTCTGATCATAGCTCCTAACTGCTTTCGTTTGGAATCGTGCTGCCTGGTAGGGTGGCTGTCGAGCTCCTGAAACGTGGCCAGTCAAAATTAGGACGACCTGGAAGTGTTCATCAGATGCTGAGAGAGGAGCATAGGAAAGAGAATTTTAAACCTCTCATTTATGTTTTTCTATTGGTAATGTATTGTAGTGATCACGTTTTTGATATAATAAATAAATTTCATGAAATTAATTTCCCTCTTTTCATTTTCCTTTTTTAATGAGACTACTAGAAAATTTAAAATTGCATACGTGGCTCGCATTGGTGCCTCGCGTGACAGTTCTATTGGGCAGCATTGATTCACGATAAGGACGGGAATTGGACCCGTCCACACATCGTGAGTCCTATTTCGGTTCAAGTGTTACACCCTCAGGGCAAAATATAGTATGTTCTATAGCAACATGGGTTTAACCAGGGGACTGCACATTGGAAAATGGCCATTTTCTGATGTCAAAAGCAATTATCTGAGAAGACCTTGTGTTTATGGAAGCTTCGCGATTCAAGGATACGTTATAAGTGAATCAAAGAGGCAGGAGCTGAAAATAAACCAGCTCATTTGATTCTTCAGGAGCCGGCTTATTTTGACATCTTCATTGTGAATTTGGCCTTTCAATTTTATCTATTTTGTTCTTTCTAGCCAGCGATACCAGATGAATGGGGCATGGCGATAATTACTAAGCTTGGATTAAAATGTAGGACTGAGCTCTTAGGAAACTTTACATTTCAAAGCCGTCCCAGTTTGCCCTAAATGACATAACCAAACAGATCTAACAGGCTTGTTGAAAAATCGGTTCAGAAATTGGTTTATGGGCATTATCTTACTTTAGCTGTGTGCATCTGTATGCATTGATAGGATTCCCGAGTGTTGCCAGGATAAAACTGGAAGAATAACACGATTTTTACAGTGACACCCCAGTGTACCATGTACTTTTTATGTTGTGATGAACCAAGAACCATGCTGTCAATGATAGGGAAAACCCAGAGCTTCTCTAGTTGGCACATGCAGGAAAATTGTTTCCTTCTAAGGCTGACAATACTCATTAGAATGCCTTTGAATTCAAAGTGAGATGTTCTAACACCGAATGCATCTTTTAACCATATCCACTTTTTCAGTCCGGTGGTGACCTTCAGGCACAAATGTAGACAGGTACGTAAAAACTTGTTTTCATTCATCTAGTATTTAATTTCATTTTACTGTAAGAGGGTGCATTGTGAGAGAAAGGAAGGCTTCATGAGGATTATGGTCTAATTGGAGCAATCCACTTCCTATCCATGCAAAGGTAACTATTAGTATGGCTCTAAGTGCCAGGGAGGAAATGGGCAGTTCGGGCGAGAGACACTGCTAGAGGTCTCAGGAGGGACACTTCCCTAACTAGCCAATGTGCAGTAGTAAAGAGAAAGGAATCTTGAGTCTAGATATCTGGGATTAATTAGGGCTCTACTGCTTCACAAATCTGAGGACAGGATCTCATCTCCCTTCACCTAGATGTCCAGGGTGGGTGGTCTTTTGGGCTCATCCTCCTATAATCATATTCTGATGGATACTCTTCAGATCCTTTTACTTCCTTAAATATCACTGAACAAAGGTCATATGCACGGCTGACAGTCAAAATCTGGGACTATAGAGAGAAGGTACATGCGGGGGGAAAACAATAAAATATATACTATTTAAAATTAATGCCCTCTACTCATAAAAGTCCTCCGATTAGTTTCTCCGATAGAGAGTTTCCAAAGGCTCTTTTTATTTGTTTATTTTTGGAATACGGGTTCTGATCGTATTACCAGCCTTCCTTCTGTCTTGTTGGTGTCTTCCTTCCCTTCTCTACAGTTTTTCATTCCCCAAATCAGCATTCCTATGTTAGGCAGAGCAATTTAATTCTACTTTTGACTCATCCTCAGCCCAGTGTAGGCAAGCCTGGAGAAGGGTGTGTGAAGTTGGGTTTGGGGGTGGGGGGAAAAAGTAGCAGTAAAAATAAAAAGGCTGGGGCACATGGGTGGCTCTGTTGGTTAAGTATCCGACACTTGGTTTCAGCTCAGGTCATGATCTCAGGGTCATAGGACCGAGCCCCACGCTGGACTCCGAGATCAGCAGGGAGTCTGCTTGAGATTTTCTCTCTCTCCCTTTGCCCCTCCCCCCCTCCGCTTCTGCATGCGTGTGCTCACGAGTGCGTGTGTGATCTCTCTCTCTCTCACACACAAATAAATAAATCTTTTTTATCGTGTTATGTTAGTCACCACACAGTACATGATTAGTTTTTGATGTAGTGTGCCATGATTCATTGTTTGTGTATAACACCCAGTGCTCCGTGCAATCCATGCCCTCCTTAATACTCATCGCCGGCTCACCCATCCCCCCACCCCCCTCCCTTCTAAAACCCTCTATTTGTTTCCTGGAGTCCATAGTCTCTCATGGTTCATCTCCCACTCCGGCTTCTCCTCCTTCATTTTCCCTTCCTTCTCCTAATGTCCTCCATGCTGTTCCTTATGTTCCACAAGTAAGTGAAACCATATGGTAATTGACTTATTTCACTCAGCATAATCTCCTCCAGTCCCGTCCATGTTGATGCAACAGTTAGGATAAAGAAATCTGTAAAAAAGAGAGAGAAGTAAACAGGCAGGCAGGATATTTGACCAAAGATAGTTTTCAGCATTTTTCAGGCATCCTTTACAAGAACAACTTTTTCCACCCCCAAAGAAGTAAGCGAGCTAACTTTGATTTTAAGCATTGCACATGATTGGATTCTTTGATCCGCTGAATTAGTCAGTTCATGGAGTCAACACAATTGGTGAGCAGTGTTCAGGCTGATGGCGAAAGGACTGCGGTTTCAAGGTTTTTCTCCTTCTTCCATTCTCGTTCTCATTCATCATTTGCATGATCTCCATCATCCTTTGTAAACATGTAGACAAAGGGCCAATGAAAAGGCCTCCTTCCTTGTGTAACTCTGCCCTAGAATTTTCTGACGAAACCTCATCCAGAGACATTCTCCAAATGTGTGTAATGGTGTCACCCAGGTCCCAACCTCCTTGTCTGTATTTCTTTGACATGAGTGTCAGAAGCTGGATCTCAAAAAATTGCTTCCCTTAGTCAATTTGAATACTGAACGCGGTATAAATTTAGAGTAGTTTTATCAGTTATCTATACTTTTCTGAAGCAATCTTTTAATTCCCACAACAATCTTACAGGGCAAGGCTCTCAAATAGTCACATTTAACCAAGAAAGAAATTGAGCACCTGAGCCATGAAGTCATTTGTTCAATGTCGCCCCACTAGTACGTGGGAGAGCCAGAATCGGAAACCGGGTGTATGTGAGTGCAAAGCCCACACTCTTTACCCAATTTTGCCTCTCACTGGTTGGGCGGGGAAAGGCTTCCTCGAGAAGATGGCATTTGAGCTGGTTCCCTGAACAATAAGTTCAGACAGAACATTCCAGATTGAGAGCACCACAGGAAAACAGGCACCATCAGGAGGCGATGCTTCATACAAATCTGTGGCGACACTTCCAGGAAATTAGTTAGCAATGAGGTATTTTTAGTCATGAGCCCAAGATTACCGGCAAACTGTATTTAACTAGCCCTTGTCAACCAGTCTTATACATGAGTCAACAGCTTCAGATCTTGTCGTATCTAGCGTCAAGTCAGTAGATGAGGCTTATGGCTCTTTTTCATAAAAACTTTTTGAGCCATGAAGTGAAGTGAACAAAATACAGTATCAGGTAAAATCAGAGAAACCTAGAAAGCACTAAGATTTTTTAAGAAAAAAAATTGAATTTTGCTGTGTAATAATTTTCATGATGTGGAGAAGTAGGTAAGAGAATGCTAATGCTTCTGGTAGGTGTTGCCAAATTGCCTTACACGAATGTTGTATTTTCTATGACATTATTCCTTTTGTCACATCATCATCAACTCTGGGTTTTATCACATGCCATTCTTACTGGAAGTCCACTGACTTTTTCAACAAAATCAGCTGAACCCAGACATTTTTTTCATGATGTGGGACTGGAATTCCACTGACTTTTTCAACAAAATCAACTGAACCCAGACATTTTTTCATGATGTGGGTCATCGTCCTACACTTTGATCACTTTTCTTGGTTATCATACAATGAAGGTTTATCCCAATACCAAGTAGTCTCAGAAAATATTTTTGACTGCTTTTGCATGACATATTTACGGTTTTCCTGTATTATTCATTCTAGTCAGGCTGTCAAAATCCTCTTTTATAGCCCCCTTCTACTTTCGATCTGCTGCAGCTTATTAAAGCTTATTATAATTCTGTCTAAAGTTAAACTACCTCTGAGTGAGAGCCTGGAATGTTCCCTCATGAATAAACTTATGACATCTATTTTGGCTGCTGAAGACGTTTGTTTGTTTGTTTATATCCTGGTTTTCATATGTGTTCTGAATACTTAAGGAGGCTGTGGACATGAGAGCTGGATAAGGAGAGATGGCAATAGGTATTCAAAAGTAGAATCCTTAAAGGGACTTTGAAGAAGAGCTCCAGCAGCAAATCCTTTCAATCAAAGTGCAGGAAGTGAAGAGAATTAATATTTTATTTATGTGTGTTCCATATTAAACCAACTGTGAGGTATTAGAAAGTTGTGTTTTAAAAATTTAAATTTTAACATGTTTAAAGGCCATAAAATAAATATGTAAAATATATTGCAGGAAAACAGGAAAACGTTTCACCGTGTTCCAGAGGTCATCTAGCCCAGTGGTTAAGAGTATGAATTCAGGAGCCAGATTCACTGGGTCTGCAACTCAGTCTCTCTGCTTTCTAGCAGGATGACGCTGAAGAATTCCCTTCCTATCTCCATGCTTTTGTTTCCACATCTGTAAAGTGGAGATGATTTCACACTACCTCTCTGTGTATTACTCTAAGGGAAATGAGTCAGACTGAGAAAGGCAAATACCTTAGGATTTCACTCCAATGAGGAATCTGAAAACAAACAAAAAGCGCGATCAGACTGTAAATACAGAGGACAAACATGGCTGCCAGAGGGGCAGGTGTGGGGGGTTGGGCAAAATGGGTGAAAGGGAGTGGGAGAGACTGGCTTCCAGTTGTGGAATGAGTCAGTCACAGGAATGAAAGGTGCGGCATGAGGCGTACAGTCAATGATAACTCTTAGAGCGTCATATGGTGACAGATGGTCGCTGGTCTTGTGGAGAGCACGGCCTAACGTATAAACTCGTTGAACCATCATGTTGTACATCTGAAACTAAAGAAATCCTGCGTGTCAACTGAGCTCAAATACGAAAACTTTAAAAAAATACTACCCACCTCTTAGGGTTGTTGGGAAGATGAAATGAGTTAATATATATGCATAAAAACCCAGTAGAAGATCACTTGGGATATAGTGAGTGCAATTTAAATGAGGCCTTTTATTAAACAAGAGCTGTTTCACATTTCTTTTGTTTTTAATCTTCAGAGTCCATTCTACATAATTTAAATATACTTGTACAGCACTGCAAGGTTAGAAGGTTATAACCTTATATAAGGTTATAGGTTAGAGACTTTGTCTTGTTTTTTACTTGATTCAGTGTCTCACATGGTGTTTAGGACAGCAGGAGCTCAGTATATTAGCTAGAAGAATGATTGAGTGGATCATGGTTGAAAAATTATGATTTTAGATGTACTAAAGGGCAATGCCATTGGAGATGGCGAGTGAAATTATTTTCACTATAGTAAGAATAAAGTGTCAATGTTGGCAGGGCCACTTTGATCTTGATGAGTTTTGTGATAAATACTTTGTTCTTTGGAAGACGACTCCTTGGTATTTAACTTAACCTGATGATATGCTAATATCAAGAATAATGAGCTGGCAGCCATGTTAGAATTAAATTGTTCATTTTATCATTAGGAAAAATGTAATCGATGGAAGGCCATACAAGTATATTATGTCAGTTCTATTCTGACTTACAATATTCCCATTATATAGGGGAAAATTTTTGCCTTTCATTCCCATGGCTGACTCCTTCCACAACTGGAAAGCCTGTCTCTCCCACTTCCGTTCACCCATTTTGCCCAAACCCCCACTCCTGGCCCTCTGGCAGCCATGTTTGTTCTCTGTATTTACAGTCTGATTCTACAGATATTGAAAATTATAGTAAACAGAAACCAACAGACTGTTTCTTTCTGATAGCAATACAATTATCTGAAGAGATTTTAAAAATTCACTCAAATGTATTAACATTTCTGTCAATGAAAAACACCACAGGTACAGGTAAAAGAAGCTGAGAGAAATCTTGCAATGGATTTCAAGTCAAAAGCATACAACCTTAATACATAAAAGATATGTGTAGGGAAAGAAAGCACACATAAAGAGAAAAATGGGCAAAAGATATATAGGCAGATACAAAATAAGAAACACAAGTGGTCTCACTATTAATAAAAAATGCAAATTAATTAAGACATACACCCACCCCCCACCCCTTAGAATTGTCAGGGTTTTTAATGATAAGTATTCAACTGACAAAATTGTGAGAAATGAGCACTCTCACACCCTGCTGGTGGTAGTGTGAATCTGTACATCCAGTCTGTGGAGCCATTTAGCACAACAGAATGTCGAGAAAATGTTTATACCCTTTGACTCAGCAAGTTTACTTCTAGGAATATACTCTATAAAATAACTGGGCAAGTAGGCACCTATAAACATGCAAAGATATTTATCATATAAGTTGACTCTAATATTAAGAAACCCCAAAAGTGATTTAGATGTTGGTTTGATTGGCTTTGAGCTCATTAAATACATTGAGATGTGCTATATGCCAAGAAATACCACATCATTTATTGATTTTTTATTATATACTACTTATCTTATTTGCATTATTTCATCGGCTCCTCACCACAACACTAGGGACTACTTAGTTCCCCATATTGCAAATGAAGAAATTGATAATCAGAATAAATGTCATGTCCAAAAATTCAAAATGAGGTCTGTCAGACGCCAAGGCTCAGGCTCTTAAGATTATGCTATACGGTAGTCCTTGGTGGCTTGGAAAGAAGTGAGAAGAGCAGATGCCAAATAATGCACAGGTATGATCCCATTTTTATTACAATTATAGCTAAAGATATATAGCCAGGTGCCATTGTTGTTGGAGACTTAAATGTCCTTCTTTTTCACGTATGTTTCCTTCAGTAACTATATTAGTTCATGTAATTTTGAAAGTTCTATTTTCAAAAGAATGGACTTGTTTTACTTAATGGCTAAATCATTATATTTATATATTTAGTCATATTTAGGAACTCAATTAAAATCAAAGATCATTCTAGGACAAGAGAGAAGTGTGTATGTGTGTGTGTGTGTGTGTGTGTGTGTGTGTGTGTTAGTATACTGCAGATATTGTAACGGAAACGAGTTAGCTGACTTTTCCATTTAGTGGCTAATGTGTTCCATTAAGTTTATTTCAATAATTGAAATAATTCACTTCTTACACAGAACAGCTCCATCCCATGCCTTAGAGAAACCTGTCAGAAGTGAATATAGCTAATTGGGCCACGGTTTTACATAGTCATCTCTGCACTCAATTTAAAATTTGTCCTTTGTTTACCATAATCTGAGTGAAATAATTTTATAATAATGATAATAGTGAAATCACTGTCACTCTTTTGATAATTCCATTGCCAAAGACATCATAACATTTAATTTATAAATGTAATTCAATTCATGTTTATGCTCTGTGCCAGATAAGGGAGAAATAAGAACATGGCCCTTTCCCCCATAAGGCACACTGTCTATTGATGGAAAGGGCATTGCATGCAGTGTATGTTTTTATGTAGTAAAAAAAAAAATCTTATGGGAAGTTGAAAAGTGATCAAACAAATGGCATTAAGTCTTTTATTCAGATACCAACTGGGTGCCAGAAGTTGTCTTAGATACTGTGGGCACAACAAAACCAGTAAAACATAGTTCTTGGTACCAAGTGGCTCAGTCTAGTAGGGTAATCACAAAGTGATTAGCAAAAGTAATTTTTGCAAAAGGTGTAGCAGAGCCTTAACTAATTGAAGTGACAGCAGAGGAACGGAAAAATGTTTCAGTTTGACAAGCAAAATGTGATGAAATGAAGGAACTCCTCTTGGAAATGTTTCAATGAACCAGTACATTGAATATTACTGCCTGTTGTATTTCAACACCATTTCCATGTGTCATAACTGCAGTCTGCGCCAGGTTCTCCCATTCATAGGCCAGAGCTGTCACTTGAGGTATACATTACCACAACCAAGTAGTCCAAAATGCTTCCTTCTATCTTGAAATTACTGAGGTGTTTCTTTCCTTGGAGTCAGAAAGTAGAAAGCAAAAGATCCAAGTCAGAAATCAGTCATGTGAGTGGTTTGCCCTTGTGGTCCAACACCCTTGTGGTCAAACAGACTGTAAATATATATTTAATGAGCTCAACTGTTATTTATTTTTTTAAGTTATTATTTAAATTCCAGTTAGTTAACATACCATGTGACGTTAGTTTCAGGAGTGCAATACAGTGATTCAACACTTCCATACAACACCCTGTGCTCATCAGGACAAGTGCACTCCTTAATCCCCATCACCTGTTTCACTGAGCCTCCCACCCCCAGCCCTCTGGTAACCATCAGTTTGTTCTCTTTAGTTAAGACTCTGTTTCTTGGTTTGTCTCACTCTCTTTTTTTCCTTTAATTATTTGCTTTGTTTCTTAAATTACACATATGAGTGAAATCCTATGGTATTTGTCTTTCTCTGACTTATCTCACGTAGCATCATACTCTCTAGCTCCATCCTTGATGGTGCAAATGGGAAGCTTTCGTTCCTTTTGATGGCTGAGTAATAGTCCATCATGTATATCTACCACCTCTTCTTTATCCATTCATCAGCCCTTGAACCCTTGGGTTGTTTCCATAGTTTGGCTATGGTAGATAATGCTGCTATAAGCATTGGGGTACATGTGTCCCTTTGAATTAGTCTTTTTGCATTCTTTGGGTAAATACCCAGTAGTGCAGTTGGACACCCATACTTTTAAACTAGAGCTTCATTATTCACAAGGCTTCTCCAAGAAACAACTTAGGAAGAACTTTAGCCCTGACACTGGCATTCTAGGGCCTGCAGATCAATCGTATTGAGGACCATAATTGGTGATTCTCTGCAATTGGTGATTCTCTCAGCAAATCAAAACTCAACAGTCCCTATTACTAACTATCTGTGCCTTCTTGCAGACCTCACCTCTGGCTTCTAAACACGGAAACATCACTGGCCGTGACAATGGGTTTGAAACGGATAATAAAGGAAGTCATTTATGTCATCAACTCCCTTTGCCTGACTACCGGGAATGCAGCAGTATCACCTTCCTAGTCTTGCTCTAGCAAGATTGTTGATAAGAAAGAATGAACTTTCTTACTTTCAAATTTGTTTGTCAGGCTGGTAAAATGTTCAGACTCTTTAATCCATTTTTCTGGGCCATGAAGTCCCAACTCTTTCTCCTAGCATACAATGTCTTTACTCCAACATCTTCAGCTGTAACCTTTACCATCTACTTTTTTACACCATAGGCTCTTCCTGACTCGATCTTCCTGGAACCCTCACTTATCTTTTATTACTTAGTTTGACAGTTAACTGACGCTTTCTCCAAAATAAAAATAATCTTTTACTCCTTTGGAATCCCACCCTTTACCTCCATTTATTTATAAAATGTTTACCCTCTCTATTCAACTAAAAAGTCCATAAAGGGAATGATTTTTGTCCCTGGTGTCTTTAAAAAGGTGTTCCTAGCATCATATCTACAATATAGTTGCTATTCAGTAGATTTTTATTGAATGAATTAATGAGTACCCTAAGCATATATTGATTGAATTTAAAGTTTTGGCACAACAAGATGTCTATACAGGGAAAGAAGAAAAAAATTCTGGATCTGTCCATGTAAGCAAAACTCTAACAGAAAAGATATAAAGGTCATATTAGAGTATCCTAAAGCAAAATTCAGATCTTTTGAGAAAAATCTGAAAATGTAGTATGATAACCAGAGAAAATAGACCATAATAGCCTTATTTTTCTTTTTGTACGTGAATCGTCTCATGTCAAGAGAAAAGAACAGATAAAATTGAAGGAATAATGGTTTGGGGAAATAGTGAAAATAATTGCTTCGTATTACTAAGGTAGTAGCAGGAAATGATCATCCGGCAATTGGAGTACAGCTCGAGGCTTATTTCTTTACGTAGTGAAAGAATTTCTGATGGAATTATGGCAGGAGACCCAAAATTGCTGTTCTCTCCATTAAAGACCCCATACATGTAACAGAGCAATCCAAATCACTCCCTTAAATGCTTCAGTGTGATGAGTTGATTATCTAAATCGGAAACTAACTCCTCGTGAAGAGAAAGGAAACGGGCATTTGGTCCTCAAATACTGATAAATAAAGCCACTGGTGGGTTGTGCGAGGAGCCCCCGTAAGATAAGGTCCCTGTCTCTGTGGCGCCTGTATTCTAAAACTAAAACAAATTATCAAGTTTAACAGGTAAGACCTTGAAATTTTACCGTGTACTTCTTTTACACTTTATCTTTAAGATTTTATTGAATTTATTATTTATTTTAGAGACAGAGAGAGAATGTGAGCAGGGGAGAGGAGCAGAGGGAGAGGGGCAAGTGGACTCTGTGCTGACTGTGGAGCCCAATGTGGGGCTCGATCTTAGCACCCCAAGATCATGACCTGAACCAGAACCAGGAGTCAGTCGGACGCTTGACCGACTGAGCCACCCAGGCACCCCACTTCTTTTCCTGTTGTTGTGTTATGTGTGCCTCCACACCTGATTGTAAGTTCAACTGGGTATTTCATGAAGGCTACAGATAAAGAAATCTTGCCCTCCACCAGTGGACGGAGTTAAGCAAATAAATGAGTAGAATATACAGTGTATCACTTGGTGACATATGGGGAAAAATAAAATGGGAGAGGAGTGAAGAAAGAATATAGGGTGGGGGTCGCCTCACTGCTCTGGAGCCATGGGTAGGTTAGAATCTTGAAAAATACTCACCCTAGTGTGGTAATAATTGGAAATCAAGAAAATAGGCACAATACCTTTTGTCTTGATGATCTCAAGGTAAACGATAGATGGGAGGCATTGAACATTGAACAGAGAGGGAGGGAGTTCTTCGTAGAAGTCCACAGAGCTCTTGGGCATCCTTTTACTCCTGCCAGTGGGTGCATGGAGGTCTGAGACTGGGCAGTCGTAACCAGAATAAAGTCATCTTCTGGACTTCCCTATGGAGGCAGGAGAAGCCTTGGGCAGAATGTTCTGATCCAGATCCCACTGAGGTCAGGGACTTCCTACCCGTGGTCAAGTTCAAAAAGTCTGGAAGATAGGATATTGGAAGAAAACATGCCTGTTAACATTGCCATTGCTTGTGATACTATTCAATTCCAGATTTACAAACGTCTAATGAACGGTCTTCAGATTTGAGGGGGCCTTGGTGGCTCAGTCAATTAAGTGTTCGACGCTCGATTTTGGCTGAGGTCATGATCTTAGGGTCGTGAGTTCGAGCTGCGTGTTGGGCTCTGTGCTGGGCCTCAAGCTTCCTTAAGATTCTCTCTCTCCCCGAACCATGAGAGACTATGGACTCCGGGAAACAATTTGAGGGTTTTAGATGGGAGGGGGTGGGGGGATGGTGAGCCCGGTGATGGGTATTAAGGAGGGCACGGATTACATGGAGCACTGGGTGTTGTATGCAAAGAATGAATCATGGAACACTACATCAAAAACTAATGACTTACTGTATGGTGACTAACATAACACAATAAAAAAGTTAAAAATAAAACCAGGATAATGGAAAAAAATAAAAGAAAATTCTAGAACATAAAAAAAAAGATTCTCTCTCACTTTCCCTCTGCCCCTACCTCACTGCCCTCCCCCAAAAGAGGGTTTCAGATTCAAAAATGGTTTTTAACTGCGACAAAAGCTGAATCACAGAAACAAGAAACTGTCTTGGGGAGAGGAGACTGGGGCAAGCTATGCTCCCAAGAGTCCTTGCTGACAGTGACAATAACTGTGAATAGGATTGATGGAAAATCTTCACATATTCCTTTTCTGTGAGAGGAGTCTATTACTAAAGATGCATCAGCAAAACCCATAATTTATGCTTTCTATCTAGTCTCTATAGACTCTAAGCCCATCATTGCAGAAATGAGTCTCAGGAATCAGGGAGGTAAAATAAGAAATTTCACTCTCTATCAAAGCTCACCCGGAGTTGACAGTTTAGGGAGAGCAATGCGACATGTAACCAAATAACTAAAAAAATCAACCGTTGCCAGGGTCGGGTTACCCTCCCGAGCCACGACAGCTCTTTGGGGCCCTTGAGAAACTTTAAGACAGTCAGAAACCAATGTGGTTTCCTTAGCTTGGAGATTTCATTATTCTCATGAAGCTGTATGTGAAATGAAGCTGTCATTCATGAAAGCTGTCACAAGGAAGATAGAGCAGCCAACAACTCAGGACTGCTCAACGATGTAAATTTTTGACCAAGATGTATGAAGTTCCAAGAAATCATTTTTCCTACATTTCACGATCTTCTGCAACTTTCAGCTTCTACTTAACACACCACCCTGATCCCTCCCGTTATCAGGAAACATGGGATGAATTTGTGTTCCACTGCAACTGTAAAAACCCTTAGTCAAGAAATGGTGGTGTTGGCTCGCAAGCACCTGACCTCTGGCTGTCCTCTGTGAATCAGCCCTGGACTTTTCTGCACCTTTCTAGACGTCCTGACACTTACATTCCTTCTCTATGTACAGAATGATTATAAGATTAGAGGTCGCCTGTGTATTAACTAAGAAAATAGTAAAAGTCTTTGTAAGCAGAAAGAAGGTAGGTTATCAGGGAATGGCTTGTCTGCTTAAGGAAGGGCGGGATAGAAGGCTATGGTATTGCCTTCTCCAAGAGCAAATGACTCCAGAGCTACGACGTTTAGCGGGGTATCCAGAATTCTCCAATGTAGATGGAAATAAAACCAACAATACATGGTTTTGTCTGGTGCC
This sequence comes from Martes martes, assembly GCF_963455335.1. Classification (NCBI taxonomy): domain Eukaryota; kingdom Metazoa; phylum Chordata; class Mammalia; order Carnivora; family Mustelidae; genus Martes; species Martes martes. The sequence continues at coordinate 111,739,450 of NC_137897.1, forward strand.
AAATGAAAGATGCACACTTTTTTTCCCAGGGAGTATATGGCAGTGGCATCTCCTTCTGGAGGTCTTAGGTTTTTATCAGGCTGGAACAGGGGAGTCAGAATGGGAGTGGAGGCAACATTGGGGGAGTGGGGGTGGTAAGGATATGCCAGAAAGGGGTGTTCTGGAAAGAGGTGTAGAGTTGGAAAGGTTAAGTCATGTCAAGAGACAGCAATTTGATCAGTTTGCCTAGAGTGAAAGTTTCAAACAGGGTAATGGCTAAAAATGAGATTGGAAAAGTAAATTTGAAACAGATTGCATGAGTCTTTGAACACCACAAGGCTGTAAACTGGATTTAAGATTTTCAGTTGTAAGTGATCAGTGACAGATCTGATTCTCGTGCCTCATTTATCATTACACGGCAAATATCATCATCTTTTTCCAAACAAAAGCCACCTCTAGAAATCACTTCAGAGAGTAGAAATCATTGGTCTCAGAAGGTCCTATGTCTTTTCTGATTGCTTAAATACTTTCAGATATAGCATATATCTTCCAGAATGACCAACTATGATATATCTATGTGTCACTTCTACTGGTGGTTCCAGAACATTTTCCATCGCTTTAATGTCCTTCTCTTTGGAGCTCGCTTAAGAATGCCCATTGAAAATACACACAGAAAAGAAAAGAATAAAGAAAAAACATGTACATAGATGTATTAGAGTAAGACAGAGAAAGTGACTTATTTCAAAACACTAATAAGGCCATTCCATTGTTAATTCTTCCCCTGAATACTGAAATAATTTAACTCTCGGGAGTACCATTAATTGACAGGCACATAGTGACAGAATGTGTTATCTGCTCTTTGAGTTAATTTGTATTGATCCCAAAAAAATGTCAGTGGAAACTGCTGTTGAAAACCATCTCCCTCAAACTGCTGATGAATTTTATATCAAGACATCTAAAGATGATAACCTGAAGAACGAAACATAAAATTCAGCAACTTTTCAATGAAAATGTTCTCTTTTTAAAAAATCACATGTATCACAATGGTTTAAGATAATTCAAGGGCGTCTTAATGCATGCATCATACCCGTGAAGATAGAAAAAAAAAAAAAACTGGCTTGTTTGTATTATAGAAGGATTAGAATTATTTTCTGTGAAAAGTGATTCTAGGCTGGGCTTTCCCAGGGATAGTTTCTATTCATTGCTTTATTCGTGAATGGGATATGATTTCTGGTTTCTTTACACGCCTTATAATTTTTCTGAAATTTTTTTGAAAACTGGACATTTTGAATATCGTAATGCGGCAACTCTGAAAATTATATTTCCCCCTTCCTTGAAGGATTCCTGTTGCTGCTTGTGTGGGTGTTGCTGTTTGTTTACTGGCTTTATTCTCCAAGTATTTTTCTTCCCAAGATCCTTCCTTGTTAAATTCGTTTAGTATATTTCTTACCCCAGCCATCACCTTTTGTCCTGGGGAGCAACACCTAAATACATTTGCCTAGAAATATTTTTGACAAACACTGCCCAGGATGCCACCACAGTCCTGGGGAAGCTCTGAGATGGGCAAAACGGAAGCAAATGCTTATTTGCTTATTCCAATCCCTCAGGGAGCCATAGGCAAGGTCAAGACATACATAATTCTTTGAGAGGAAAATCCATATTGCTTTCTCTTGTACTGGCAACCTTCACTGGGAATGCCATTCAAAGCTCCTTCCACGCTGGGGTGTGGGAGATAACAGGGTACGTTGAAATGCTCTTTATTCTTTACGTTGAAGAGCTCTTTTACCAAAATGCAGCAGTCTTTCTCTTTGCTGAGCATTTCCTCGGTTGTTGTAAGTAGAGATTAGATTCCAGAGTCCCAGAAAAGTTGAATCTGACAGTTTTTGTCAGCTTCTCTGTTGCTCTTGTGAAGGGTTGGCATTTTAGACTCCCTTCCTCTGCCAGACATCACTTTTATTACTTTTAAGTATTTGTCCCTGTACATTGAAAACCAACATAGACATCTATGATCTGAAATTGCTTAGAATTCCGAGTATCTTTTATTGATTATCTTTTATTGTGTGTCTCAGTCTCTGATAAAAGGGATGGGGAGTCGCTAATGAGGTTAGTCAAGTTACTAATGAGGGCTTGCTACATACAAGTCAGGCATTGTCTTCACTCGGTCAGTCTACACAGCAGTCGTGGGAAGTGGCTCTTCTTACGTGCATTTACAGATGATAAAAAAAAAAAAAAGCGCAGTCGTGCTGAGTGACTTGCTCGAACTTACGCCGTTAGTGAAGCTATGGCACGGGGATTTGAATACACACAGTCTATCTCCAGAGTCTGCTCTAGACTGCTGCCCGCTGCTACCCATACTACAGAGAAATAGTCGTCAATGAAGAGTAATAACAATGAGGAAAAAGCTTTCACGCCAGACTGTTTCTTTTGCTGGAGTTATTTGTTTTCTGTGTCACACATATACACTAGCATAAAGAGTTCCACTCTGGGGTGCCTGGGTGGCTCAGCCAGTTGGGCGTCCAACTCTTGATTTTGGCTTAGGTGATGGTCTCTGTGTTGTGAGATCAAGCCCCGTGTCAGGCTCCTCCTTGGGTGTGAAGCCAGCTTGGGATTCTCTCTCTCCCACTCTCTCTATCCTTCCTCCTGCTCTCTTAATAAATAAATAAATAAATAAATAAATAAGAATTCCAGGAAGAGAATTGATTGATTTGGAAGTTCCTTCCTTGTCAGTCTTCATATACTATTTTGGAGTGGTTTCATTATTCTTTTTGTTTTGCTTTTGCCCTTGTCAATCCTTTTGAAATGAACCTGATGCTAGTACTGATTTTATCTATTTTACTTATTTTGATACATTCTCATCGGGTGGCTAACAATTAGGTTGCTTAAGTGGCCTTTTGAAATCACATTTCTTCCTAATTGGCACAGAATTCTAGGTTGTGACATTTGTGGGTATTGATTTATGTTTTCTCTTATGTTAACTTCTGGGTTATCTTTTATAAAATTAAATAATAATTCCCCAAATTAAAGCGAATTGGGCAGACCACGACTCGCTCATGTAAGAGTAGATCCGAAATCTCTTTGACAGAAGCTGAAGTGAGCTCTTAAACTCAGCTGCATTAATGTCAGGAGTCTGGGAGAAGAACATTACAACTGCTAAGTGTAAGATTAACTAAAGAATATAACAAACATCACAAAAAATGAAAGCGGATCTGTGGACGTAGAGAGTTTGATACCGTAACCACAACAGGAGAAAATGACATGGTGTTTGAATTGCAAAGCTCTGAGATACAACTGATTTTTCTTTACCCTTAAAACGAATTGGAGTTGGTAGAAAAGCTCATGAAAGAAATAGCATTCATGATACACACATCCCTGGCATCTTTTTGAAGTCCTAGGATTGCCGTGTCTTTTCCTGAGAAGTAATTTGCTACAAATCATTTGAACAACTCTCTAAAATATTTTGCAGTGTAATCCCTAATTGGGTAAATTAGAGACATTGTGGTTTTTTTTTTAAACCACAATTAGCAAGAAAATGGCTCAAAATTCCATTGAAAAAATGCTATGCTGTGTAAGTGCTTAATTACTAAACAAATTAAATATATGTTAACATCTACATGAAATAACTCTGCGTGAAATTGCTGCAAAAATGAGGAAAGTCTAAACTCTGTTCTCTCAGGAACTGAGTTTCTCCAGGTCTGAGATGGGACAGGAGGGGAGTCATTAACACCTGTTAGAAAAGAAACAAGGTGAGCCCCTGTGACTCAGCATCTCTGCACGCTGAGCTCGGTCTGGATCTGGGATGAACCAGGATGAACCAGGCCATCAGTGGACACTTCTGAGGGACTCATAGAGGGATGCCGAACACCACGCTCCATAGCGGATCTGCCTGTTCCCCTGAGGCCAGATGTCAGGGGGACACCTTAGCCTTACCATCCAGGGTACTGTGGGAGGTTCCCTGATGAGGGCATCGTGGGAGACACCTGACTCCCACGGAGGCCTTAAGAGCCCCCCCACGGGGGGTCCAACTTCAGCAGCCTTCCCCTCTTGGCATCAGGAGTACAGCATGGGGAGCCCCTAGCTCTGGAAAAAGGAACAACAAGCCCCAAATAGAGTCATTCATCCCTCAGGACAGCAAGCCAAGACTTAATCACAGTTTCAACCTCTCCTAGGAGTGACCTTTTAAGTTAACAGTCAATCTGAAATTTCTAGATCAGCGCTAGTGAGGTCATCTGCATGGTAACAACCCAGGTGTTCCCTCCCCACCCCAAAAGGAGATGAAACAATCCTTGTTTGGTTCTGTTTTGCTAAAACTTCTGTGCCCTCCCTCCTGCCCTTCCTTTCCCTACCCTCCTGCCTAGAAAAACCTCCCATTTTGTGCAACTTGGACCATCTCTCTACTTGTTAGGTGGGATATTGCTCCACTCATGAATTGCTTGATAAAGCCCATTAGATCTTCAAGTGGACTCCATCGAATTTTTGTTCTTTCACAGATCTGTAAACCAAGAGCATGTTTGTCTGAATCCGTTTGTGCTGCTATAACAAAATACCACAAAGTGAGGAGCCTATAAACAACAGAAATTTATTTTTCATAATTTTGAAGGCTGGAAGTCCAAGTTCAGGAGAAGATCTAATGATTCAGTGTGGTGGCTGGGGAGGGCCCACTTCCTGGTTCATAGTTGGTGCCCTCCTGGGTCCTTGCATGGTGGAAGGGTCTAGGGAGATCTCTGGAGTCTCTTATAAGGGCACCAGTTATGACCTAATCGCCTCCCAAAGGCCCCATCTCCTAATACAACATCTTTGGGGGTTAGGGTTTCAACATATGAAATTTGGGGGGACACAGACATTCAGACCAGAGTAATGTCTATGGGCATTTCCCTGACCTCATGCCGGCTTTCCCTACATACCCCTATCCAAAGACCCAGGCACAGGACCATGAAAACACACACACATGTACCTCCAAAACCAACCTACCCTCAAGAAGCCAGCTGGTAAAATCACTCTATGAGTTAGTTAGGGATTGGCACGGCTTTAGAGAGTCACCAAAAAGGGTGTGTTCTTTTCTTATTTTATGTTCTCAGAGTACTGTTGCCTTTTGTTGGGATGTGCCAGATAAAAATCACCTGTGGAGCTTGGTAGGGAGATTCTTTGCTTAAAACGATTATTGCCATAGTGGGAGGTTGCCTACTGTAATAGGGGGAGGGAGACTATTGCAATAGAGAGGACACTCCAACCATGGGATCTGCAAGTGTTTCAAAAATAAGGCAGGAAGGAATTTTCTTTCATAGGGAAAGATAAGCAAGGTTAGAAAGAACCAGATGGAGTGGAGTAGGAGAAGTAGAGGCCCTGATTAGACAGTTGAGCAGGAACTGGTTTTCCTTTGGGTCAAGCTACCCTATTCTTAGAAGGGGCCCTTAAGGAGGGACTGTTCTACATCGTAAAGCTGGTGAAGGGTAGATACAATTCTTGGGTCTGGGGGAAGAAGAGAAAATCAAAGTTTGATCAAGTCAGGTTAGCCAGTATATTGTCTAGATCGGTCATTGGCTACAAACAGTTTGGCTCATCATTGATAAAACAACAAATGGGAATGTGGTAGATCCGCGTCTGGCCTGGTCCTAGGTACAACAAGTGGGTCCTCTCCGAGTCTTATCGAAGTCACGGGGGGACATGTGATTCTTTTCAGTAACCCCTTTCCTGGAACACAAAACGCTCAAGGGATTTCTTAATCTGGATGTTTTCCAGGTGTACTGGGCTAAGTAAAGTTCAATGTTGTCAGAAGTAAACGAAAAGACGACGAACCAAGGAATCAGCCAATGTGAATATCTCATGTGCATTACAAACACATGTCCTGTATCAAGCCTACCGATCCCAGTACCACTCTCACAATTTCCCCCGTGCCAAGTGACTTGACTGCAAAGATCACCTTTTTTGTTTCACCAAAGACATTTTCCTTTCTGCCACCGTCATAATCAGTTTGATGAGTAGTTTTCATACGCATTTCATCTTAGAGGCCTCATATGAAGGGAAGATTAAGAAATCATTTGGCAAAATGATTAAGTGATCAGTAAAGCTTAACAGATTTACATGCTGTCAGGACCAGCTTATTAACAGAGACCATTCGGGAGTCAGATGCTCAGCCTACCACCAGCATTCAAAACTGACAAAGTTGTTTAGTGCCTTTGACCTTTCAGGTATCATCTTTATCTTCTTTCAGCAATCCTGCCCCAGCCCATTTGCCTCTCGCTCTGACATCTATTCTATCACAACTAGCCCTCAGTGACTCAGTGGCCCAAACCAGCTATTCAGGAAATGTGCTGATAAAGTCAGTCACTTACAGGTATATAAAATGACTGCAGGGCTTAATACAGGAGCCTTCTAAGAGACACAGTTTTATGGTGGCTGTAGTTATTATTCCATTTGCTGCTTGGTTCTTGTTGCTGTTTTGTTTTGGTTTTCCCAGGGGTAGGATAAGGAGGCATTTTATGGTGCTCAATGCAGGGTCTGTTAGATTTTTAGCTGGTCTGGTCATTTTGGGTGCACCACACAGGACTAGAAGACTCTGCTGATGAAGACCCGTTCCAAATTATGATAGTGTTTAATTAAGTCAAAGCAATTCTATGAACTTGCGTCTCAACAGAAAGCCTCCTACTGGATCAGGCCACAGTGTGCAGAGGGCAGGCTTTCCACCAGGCTGTCTGCATTTGAGTTTTCTGGCTTATCAGAAGCCTGTGCTACGCCAGTCCTGCCTTCCCACTTTCCCACGGCTTCCTGTTACCACTCTGACCTCATTTGCGAATTCTCTCCCACTCATTGCTTCCCTGAATATGCCAGGCCTGCTCGGGCCTTAGAATCTTTTCTTAGTGATGCCCTTGGCCTGGAATGTTTCTCCCCCAGAGAGCCACTTGACTACTCCCCCGTCTCCATCATGTCTTTGTCCAAATGTTTCTTTCTCGGTAGGGACAATCCCGAGCAGCCTAATTCTAACTGCGGCCTGCATCTCTCCTCTCCCACCCCAACACTCCTGATCCTTCTTACGTGGCTCTACTTTTATCGCACAACAGTTACGATACTCAGGCATCCCATAGCATTTTTAAAAATTATATTCACTGTCTTGTTCTACTAGAGTGAGAGTGGAGTTTGAACAATTTTGCTATCGCTGTACCTTGGTACCTGAAATCGTGCTCAGTGCATAGTAGGTAATCAATAATTATGTGTTAAGTTAATTAACTCTCTGTTAAGCCAAAATGATTTTTAATAGATAACAAAATGACAGACAATATAATTAAACACTTTTCCATGACATAAAACTATCTCTAATACATACATTCATCCCAAGCATGATCTATTTCAAATTAACAGCCAATTTCACAGTTGTTCTTTTTGGTATGAAAAAAAATTATTGGATGTGGTCAGACTAAGAGCCTTGCCAGGGCTTTTGTTTATCCTGGAGGTAGAAACACTTGCTCATGTACTGCAAATCTTTCTTCCATTACCAGTTGTCAGAAATATTATGTATTCTCAACTTTAGATGTCTTTCCTGATGATAGGAAAGGTTAAAACTTAGGCTCTAATAAAGTCTCCGATGGCCTTATAAACAAAAAATGAAAAATGTTTTCTCCCCTTCCACTAGTCAGATATACTTAGTCATGACTCTTCCTCATACGATGGCTTTTCTGTCCTATAAATACACTTCTCCCTTCCTGCTCAAGGCAGTCCTTCCTTATAACACCTTGCTATCATTCAAAATGGCTGACTTAAATCAGAGAAGAAACTTGCAACTGTGGAGTTAATGGCATGCAAACTCCACTTTGTTTTCACTATCTTGTAGAGAAGACTGATTATATTTGAAGAAAGGTAGTAAATGACTGCTGGAAGGAAAAGGGAAAAAAATCAATTCCGACTGTCTCGAAGGAGCAGAGTAAATCTAAAAAACAAATGTTCATTCAAGATTCCCAGCCCCAGGAGAGCACATGAGGGGAGTCACAGTCTGTTAATCCCAGAGATACCAATCCCATAGAGCGAGAAATTCAGGATGACCATATTGTTAGGAACCTACTGAAATAACATTCAGAGCAAACAGTGAAAACGGATGCTGGCTGTGAACCGTTCATTTGAAAGGAGCCTTGGAGGTGCAAATGCTACAAATCCAAGAAAGCGCAAAGACTAACAGGCCCACACAAGCTGATAGTGACTACACTGTGTCCTAGCTTCCTCTTTTCCAGAGCTCCAACATGAGAATCAATAGAGAAGGCACCACGACGATTACAGAATTACTCAAAATGAAATGTAAGAAAGAAGAGCTAGCTGAAATCATTCAGGCTGGAAAGAAGGATGGTCAGATTTCTGTGATGGATAGTAAACTGCTCCATGGACTATTAAAAGAAAGATGGCGACCACCTGTCCTCCACTGAACAGAAACGGACTTAAGCTGAAGGATAAAATAGAAAAGTTAGCAAGAGGCATGTCCTGTCTTTTAGAGATTAGTAAATCCTCTGGTTTCTGATTTAGCAGCCATGGGGTTTCTCTTTCCCTGGAAAGTAACTCGAACAGTTTCCCCATGTTCCTGGGATTGAGTGTGAAATCATGAAGAGAATATGACTGCTTAGAGGTACTTGTGTTTCCCAGCACTCCCACCTCTTTCTGCGCTGTCTCCTTCATTGCTCCCAGTGAGTGCCAGAATCGTTTTTGTGAAATCCTACTCACCATCTTCTCATTCCATTAATTCAAAAACCTGTCTACTGAGTACCACCTCTGTGCCTCGATAGGGAGGGTATAGGGGTCAGTCATGACGGAAAGGACAGCCTCCATGGGGCTTATACTGGAAGGGGAGGGGAACAGAAAAGGGAATCAGCATGATTTCATATAGAAAGTAGTACTATGAAGAAAAACGGGATGTTGTGATAGCCAGTGGTTGTGTGTGTGTGTGTGTGTGTGTGTGTGTGTGTGTGCGTGTGTGTGTTTGTAGGAGGTTTTCAAATAGGGACTTAGGGAAAACCTCTCTGACGACGTCACTGGTGAGCTGATGAGCAGGAGACAGGATAGAGGAAAAGCAAACTCATTAGCCTACAGTCTTGGGCATCCTCAACACCAGTGAAGGTTCTCTTAGTTGTTTTGTTTTGTTTTAAGATTTTACTTATTTATTTGACAGAGAAAGAGAGCACAAGCAGGGGGAGCAGCAGGCAGAGGGAGAGGGAGAAGTAGACTCCTGCTGAGCAGGGAGCCCGATGCAGGACTCGATCCCAGGACCCTGAGATCATGACCTGAGCTGAAGGCAGACGCTTAACCCACTGAGCCACCCAGTGCCCCATACGTTCACTTAGTCTTAAAACAAAAACAAGCAAACAAAACAAAACAAAAAACTACATGTATCCTCAGATCAGTGGATACAAAGCTCTGACGTTTTCCCCAAATGGCAACAAGTCACCCCAAACAAAAATTGAGATTGGATGGTCGGAATTAATATTTTACCTAGTCAAACATTCAGGGGTTGTTGCTAGTCATGTCACACTGGGTCTCACAGGCAGGAAGTGAAGGAGGCACTTCATTCTGATTTGAACTGAGAATGATGGTTGGCTACAAGATGAGGCATTAATGGCAACCACCCTGGATCCAAACTGCCTGCATTTGGACCCCGACTCCAGCATTTACCAGTTCCGGGACTCTGAGCAAGTTGCTTTAAAACCTCTCTCAGCTATAATGCCTTCATCCGTAAATCATGGATAATAATGGTATCTACTTCAGAGAGTTGTTACAATGATTCATTGTATTCGTATCTGTAAAGCATATAGAACAACGCCTGAGACATAGTGAGTATTAAATAATTATTTGTTAAGCAAAAATAAAATAAAAGTGTTCATTATTATGGATAACCTGAGCTAAGTGTTGACATAAACTGTAAGAATGTCTTCAAACTACTTGCCGCAGGAAAATCATTCAGCACACTGTGGATTAAGCTTCCATCAGGGCGAATTTATAATTCCATATGAGCTGAATGAAAGATTCCTTTTGGATTATCCATGAAGGATATGCTAAGTAAATTGTTAATATAAAGAACTTTGTCGTGTTTGTTAGCGTTTCTGACGGGATCACATTTTTTTGAGGCATTTTAGCAGTATCTCTTCATAAATGCACGTCCGATGTGCTCATTCTTAGTCTTTTTTTTTTCATTTAATCTGCTAGATAACACTTTATAAAGTGATCGCTGACACTGACAAATACCTAGAAATGCCATATAAGCATATTTAGAATATACATAGAGGCACCTGGCTGGCTCAGTGGGTAGAGCATATGACTCTTGATCTCCGAGTTGTGAGTCCAAGCCCCACACTGGGGGTAGACCTTACTTAAAAAAATCAAATCTAAAAAAATAAAATTTAATTTAAAAATAGACAATAAAAGAAACATATAATTTATGTATATCAATCTAATTTTATTTTCTCCCCTGTTTATTCCCTTCTCTTTCCCTGTCTTATGTGTAATAAAACAAAAGGCAGGATACCTCAGGTAGGCAATTTTCAATGTGGTGTGTTTTGTATAAACACCAGACCTTTAATTTCTCTTTTTCCTTCTACCCAATGCTGCACACGAAGATTACAGACTTTTTCTTAAGTATTGAGAAACACCCTACCTCACAGATGCTTCATGAATCTCCCCGACTTTATCTTAACTTCCAACATTCATACCCTGGTGTCAGTGGCTTGTATTAGGGAGCATCTGAAAAGCTCACCATGCACTTTACCCCATATGGAATAGACACATGTGTGTGTGTGTGTGTGTGTGTGTGTGTGTGTGTATATACATATATATATAAAATATTTATTTTTTCCCAGAAATAAGTTGAAACATCGTCCCGTCATACTACCATATGGAGTGACCACACTGTTTTCCTTGCCTAATATTGTGAGATTTTTAAGACACTTTTACAGTTACTTTTCTTTCTTGGTTTTTTAGATGATATCTCTACAAAACAATCCTGGGAGGATTCAGCAGTTTTCAAACTATAATTCCCAATGTTCGCTTTTGTAAGCAAGACATTGGCTGTCAATTACTGGGAAGCCAGTACCAAACCTTTGTTCTTGTGCCTTGTGTGGAACGGGGCTGACGCTCCTGGTCCGGCGTATGCAGCCTGTTAGTGTTGTAAGTCTGCTTTGCCTGTCACAGCAGATCCCCCACGTGGTGGGGGGATGGTGACGTGGATCATCAGTCAAGTGTTGGCAACTCCTCAAATGAACTTCTTCACACTGAGTCATCTGCCTCCTTGAAACCCCCAGAATATATTCAGGTTCCCACCAAACCCCCTCTAATTCTTAGTAAAATAAAACTAAAAAAGAAGAAGAAGAAGAAGACGACCACTCATCAATCAACAGCAGTTAGGTGCACCAAGAGACAGGAGACACGAAGGCTACCTTGTGCATACGCGGCCCATGGGTATCCATACTGGGCCCTAAGGAGCTGGTGACGAAAGAGATGAACCCCTGGCGTGATCTGACGACAACTGGCGCTCTGCCTTTGACCCGCAGCTGGGAATCTCCCCGACAGGCCACACGTGGGCGGCGGGACCTGGCGTGTGGGTACAACAGCTGTCTGCTGCATGCTGTGATTTTTGCAGTTTTGTTTTCACTGCCTCTCTCTTCATACTAATAGCATTTAACCATTCACAAACTCGTGGGTCTCCATTACATTTCAGGCGCTGGGTGCGCTCTGGGGACCACAGTGATGAGCGGGACGGGGTCCCCGCCTTCAACATGCTTTAGGGGTGGCAGAGCTGAATAAGTATGTCAACAGTCTTATTCTCAGTAGAAAGCAGTGAATGCTAAGCCACGGAAGCTCAGAGAACAAGCCAAGTTCCTAAAGTAGAGGTCACAGAGGATGGGGGAGGAGGAAATAGGGGTCATGATGACATTTCCCGAGGGCACTAGGCCAACTGATTCTAAGGTCTCCTTCCCACTCAGTTTCTAATATATTTCTCATCCCGCATGTTAACTGTAATCACCGCTGACTTTCCGTTCAACAGAGCTCCACACACTTGAAGGCTGGTGTTAAGGCCCTAAGAGAATAGTAGACTCTCTACCAGTAATTGAGAATGATGATTGAGTGTGACTCTAGAGCGAGTATGCGGCACTTCGCCTCTGTCCCATTAAACCTCAACTAGATTGGAAGGAGGAGAGAAGAGAAAGAGAATTAGGAATTCCATCCTGACAAGCTCTGGAGAGGTCAGGGTAAGGGAGGTCATCTGGGAGCCAAATGTGTAAGACTGCAGATTCTGTAAGAAGACAGTAACGTCGTTCACTGGCAAAAAGATGACAAAAAGAGAGGAGTAAAAGCATGCAGTGTGTGGAGTATCATGGGAATGTAATTTGTAAGCTGCCATGTATGGGAATCATCCGGCAACATGCTTACTGTTCTCCCACGCGGGTAACTGGGGTACAGGGGAGCAGGAGCATCTGGCCTCAGGCATCCCAAACAGACAAGAGCCAACAAAATCCGAAAGCCAGAGACAATAGTGGTGGTGAAATGAGAAAGGAATTTATTTCAGTGAGGTTAACACCAAGAACACAGTGGATGAATGTCTCAAAGACTGTCTCCAAAGTGGGGAACACACTTCTAGGTTTATATAAAGAAAATGTGTGGGGTGCCTGTGTGGCTCAGTGGGTTAAGCGTCAGCTCAGGTCATGATCCCGGAGTCCTGGGATCGAGCCCCGAAACTGCCTCTCTGCTCAGCAGAGAGCCTGCTTCTCTCTCTTCCTTCTGCTTGTGCTCTCTCTCTCAGTCACTATCTCTGGCTCTCTCTCTCTCTCTCAAATACACAAATAAAATCTTAAAAAAAAAGAAAAAAGAAAATGTGGAACAGAGGTCAGTGGGTACATTCAAGTGGGCAATAAAGGTCAGGTCGATGATTATCGCAGGGGTCAATCATGGCCAGGGCCTTGAGGGCTCAGGGCAGTCACTCTTGCTTGGGAGGGTGGTTTCAGTTCCCATCACGGGATGCTTTGCCCACTGGGTCTTGCCTGAGTTAAGAGATAAGCTGGAAAAAAGAACTTAATTAGAAAGTCCAGACCGATGGCAAAATGGAGGTAGTCGAAGTCCTCCTTCAACTATGACAAGGCATTTTGACCGGGTTGTTTCTAGAACAGATTCCATGGTATTTTAAACATTCCAGATGGCATGTGTTTCAGCAGACCCAAATTACTGAGAGTTAAAATCCAGAGACGTTATTATATTAATTTACAATAAGACTTTTTATGATAAGATTCTTTCAGTGTGACAAAAAAGAATGTGCGCCTTTGGTGATTTACTTCAGATGTGATATTCACTCGCACAGAGGCCTGGTTTCCTCTGCTTATGTCTCAGAGGGACATTCCCCCTTATGTGTTCCTTCCTGTCTGGTAACTTGCCTCAGTCGTCTGGGCTGGATGAATGTCACCCTTCACGTGCACTCTCGTTCACCTCTTCTTTGCTCAGGTCCTGAATTCTATGCCATCTCCTCTGAGAAGCCTTCCCTGGCCTCCACGTGGGGGTCAGGCGCCTCTCCAACAGGTTACGCTAACACTCGGTCATTTTCTACCGTAACACATTACCCTTGTAATGATAACATCCTTTGCGTGATCATTTAATGTCTCTGCTCTCCACTATCTTTCCTAGCTAGAATGTAAGCTCCATGTAAGAGAGTCCAACACGTGGTAGATACTCATTCAATATCTGTCGAGTAAATAGATGATTCGATTTCAATGGAATTATTAGACCAAACATGTATGGATATAGCTGAAGTTCTCGACACGCTGTCCCTAGTTTGACTTCAGAATATACAACTACACGTCATCAGCAATATTATGTAGAAATGCCAATCTCACTGCCTGCTCTCAGAATTACTTTTCAACTAGAAATGATAATTGTCTTTCTTTGAAGTCTATGGAGATTTAAAATATATGTCTTCATTTAGGACAAGCTCTTTTTTTGATATTGCTAAAATGTATTTCTGGTATTTTAACATATATCTGATTATAGCAGCATTATTCAAATTGGCCAAAAGCCACTATTACTAATACTTGGCCCCTCCAGCTTGCTTTGGTGAAGTTGAAATCAATCTTCCTAAAGCATTGTGTGCATGTTTGGTTTAACTGAGATTACTGTATTGAGCACAGCGGGCCCTGGCTCATTAAATTTTCTTATTTACTAAGAGTTAAACTGAAAAGTACTTTCATCTCATCTCTTTTACAACTTTTGAAAATGTTAGGTGGTAGAAAAAACTCAGATCCCTACTTTAGACTGTAAATCAACATTAATTCCTTATAAGATAAAAACTGAGAGTTAAGAAAAGAATAAGTAGGAGCACCTGTGTGGCTCAGTGGGTTAAAGCCTCTGCCTTCGGCTCAGGTCATGGTCCCAGGGTCCTGGGATTGAGCTTCGCATGGGGCTCTCTGCTCGGCAGGGAGCCTGCTTCCCTTCCTCTCTCTCTGCCTACTTGTGATCTCTGTCTGTCAAATAAATAATAAATAAAATCTTAAAAAAAAAAAGAAAAGAATAACTAGAGGAATATATAAGTTAAAGATGACTTCCCAAGTATATTATTTGAATATGCCCAGAACATCATAACAGTATAAGTTTCAAATCATTTAAAAAGTAAGAATTTGGTTTTCCACCAAAGGAGAAAAATACGTAACAACATATATGATTGGCAAAGAGTTCGGTTTTTCATTATAGAAAAATTCTTCAAAACAATAATTCACAATAACACAAAAGGAGAAAAATACGTAACAACATATATGATTGGCAAAGAGCTCGTTTTTTTATTATAGAAAAATTCTTCAAAACATTAATTCACAATAACACAAAAAGGAAAAGTAACGAATGACATGGGAATCATTTCGGAAAGCATTGAAATAAAAGGCTTAAAATATGAAACCCTGTGTGACTCCCTAGTAATCAAATGAATGCAAAGTAAAACAATAGGATAATATGTTTTGCAAAAAAATGGACAATTTAAGATCAGTTCTATCCTGCCGTATTCATGGGTGTCCAGGGGCACAAGAACTCTCACATGCTGGCGGTGGGAGATTCGTAGCCATACAAGTCTTCCGTTATGAAAAACTGGGAAACCTCATACATTGCTGATGGGAACGTAAAACGTGCATAGAGGAGAGGAAAACTTGCTTCATTCTCCCTTTCCGAGTCTTCCAGCTGGGTTACGAATCAAACTGTCGTGAGAGAAATGGACAGGGGAAAAAAGTGAAATTTGCACATGGAGGCCCAATAATGAAACTGAGACCCAAAGAAATGACCAAGGCGGGCCATTTTTCTACTTTTTAGAGCTTTTTACAATTACTAATCATCTCTCTTTGAAAAATTAATGCGGTTTTTGTTTCTCAGTGACTTTATAATATAGCAATAAAAGCAAATGAAGTACTGATTCAAGCACAACAAAGATGATCCTTGAAAACATGACGCTAAGAAAGAAGCCAGTCACAAGAGACCACATGTTGTGTGATCCTGTTTCTATGAAAAGTCCAGAATAGGCAAATCTCTCAAGATGCGAAATCGGGGTTGTTCAGGACTAAGTGGGTGGACATTGTTGAGAGGATTCGGGTGTGGTAGTGGTGACTGTGAAGGAATATGTGGCTTCTTTGGTGGGGGGTGGGGGGGTGTGGGGTAGCGGGGGTCATGAAAATCTTCTAAAATTGACTGTGGCGATGTCTGCACAACGATGTAAATATAGTAGAAACTATTAAAATGTACAATTTAAATGGTACACTTGTATGTTAATGATCTGTAATTAAAGTTGTTACAAAAAATAAATAATACGGGAGCGCCCTGGTGGTTCAGTCGGTTAAGCATCCGCCTTCAGCTCAGGTCCTGACCCTGGAGTCCTGGGATCGAGCCGCTTCTTCCTCTGCCCCCACGTCCACTCATCCCCTCTCTCTCTCTTTCTCTCTCAAATAAATAAAATCTTAAAAAAACAATAATAATATGAAAAAAATTTTTTTTAATTATCCAAAGGCAGAAGGAGGGGGAAAAAAGCTGCGAGCCTAAGGGTATCAGTTGGAATGAAGCTTAAAACCTGCACACATTTGGATGTATTATATAATATGAAAAGACTTAAGTATTTCTTCATTCACTCAATCAACAAATATGTTTGAAGGCCTACGTGAGGCCTTCATTTTAGCCCGAAACAAAGACATTAGCCAGATATGTAAAAAAGACTGAAAATTATGAGTGTGATAGGAATTATAAAGAAGATAAACATGATGTCATTAGAGCATGATCATTTAATATAGGTGCTGGGATACAACAGTGATCAGATAGGCAAAATTCCCTGTCATCATGAAATTACAACTTAGTAGGGAAACACATAATACAAAAAATAAACTAGTAAAATATACAGTATACGTGATGCTTCTACTTCTACTGTGAAAAACAGAGTGGGGCAAGAAATATGAGTCTTTGCTTAAAATAAGATGCTTTCAGAAAGATTAGCTGAGGAGCAAAGATCTGAAAAAAGTGAGGCAGCCGGCCATGAAGGTATCTAGCAGCCGTATTCCAAGGCAGGGTAGAAGGCAAGGTTAGTGCAAAGGTCCTGAGGAGGAAGTATGCCTGACCAATTAGGAAAGTCTCGAGGAGATCAGTGCAGCTGGAGCAGGGAGTCTAAGGGAAGGCTGTTAATAGAAGTTTGGGGTCACGAAAGTGAACTTTCCAAGGGGGCAGTCATAATTTAATTTTATTCTGAATGAGCTGGGAAGCCATTACATCATTGGGTAATAGGACCGTTTTCAGCAGAGGAAAATGAACTGTTTTGGCTCATTCTGGTTGCTGTGTTGAGAACAGACTGTGTCGGGGGACTGCAGTGGAAAAGCAGGAAGGCTTTAGGAGGCTACTGGAATGGGCCAGGAAGGAGACGATGGTGCCTTGGGTTAGAGGTGGATTAAGGATATAGTTTGAAGGTAGAGCCAACAGCATGTGTTGGGCCATGATGAAGAAGGGGCAGGAATTCCTCTAAGTTAGGGCTGGAACAACCAGAACAATGAAGAACAATGAAGTCTGTAGTGGTCTGTTTTGCTGAAAAAGCCAGAGTCGTTTCGGACATGTTAATTTTGAATTGCTTATTAGACTTCCAAGCCTGAGGTGCAGCAGGAGACGGTAAGTTGTACAATTCTGGAAGACAGTAGAAGGTCTGAACTGAGTATATAAATGTGGGAGTTATCAGTGTAGAAATGTTTTTTAAATCCCTATGATCCAATGATTTCATCAAGGGAGATAAAAAGTTTTGAGGTCTGTGCCTTGTTCTCAAGAAATTAGCAAATAAAGAAGAACAGGTAAGGTGAATGACGAGTCGTCAGTGAACCTTCACAAGGGTGTTTGGTTTAATCAGGGTTATATAGAGAGAGACCGATTTCATTGTATTCTTGTTTATTGCTTTCTTATTTATAGCTGTGCAAAATTAGGAACAATCACAATGTCCAACAACGATAAATTCTGGTGGATCGGTTTCATGGAATACGATGCAGTCATTAAAAACTACTCCGGTGCCCTGAGGGTCAGAGATCTTCTAAAGTATCTTCAACTATTTCTTTAGCCCATATTAAGGGCTGAGGAATATATCCTTTTTGTTGACAAGGTTAGAGGTGTTCAGAGTGTTAAAGGTACCAATGTGACCTCAGGTCGAATGTATGGTTCATAGAAATAACTTTCAAGCCCCATATGATAGTTCTTGGCAAATATCCCCATACACAGATGATTTTTATCACTGGTCCTCATTTGAGCTAAGACTGGCTTCATCAGGATAGGGTCAATCATGATGCCAGTGGACCCTGACTCTGAGTATCAGTGCTCGAACTGTAGAGCTCCTGGAGAAGGGTGAATGAAAGAGGGGTTTCATCCTTAGGAGCCCTAGCTCACGGCAGGGTTCAGAAGACGGTGGCTGATGAGCAGACGAGGGGTCTGGAGAGAATTCTCATTTTCTCCTGGATATCTCAGGCAGCTCTGGGGTAACGGCACACGGTTCTATCGCCCTCGCTCTGAGCAAAAGCAGGACCAGAAAATCCCTATTAGAATTCAAGCTTCACAAGGGCAGTAAAGTTTGCTATTTTGTCCATAGTTGTGTCCCCTTATCTAAAAGGGTACCTGCAACACAACAGTGGTAACAAATATTGAGCGAATGCATTTGTGTCCTCGGAATCTGAAACCAGACAAACGTCCAGGCAATGTCTGCCCTTCTAGTTCAGTGCTTGGAGCACATTAAAAACTCCTGCAACCATTCTAAGAGCACAGCTGCCTCGGGAACACCCTCCAGAGATTCCAACTTAGTTAAAACGCGGTAGGTCCCGTGCATCGGTATTTTAAAATCTCCCTAGAAGATTCCAACCAGTACCCAGAATTGAGACCTAGTGTTGTTTAAGCAGTCACTCCTTAGGTTGCTCAAAGGACTGAGAGGCCCGTTTTAGTCCTTAGGGTTTGTGTGGCTTTCTTATGCTTCCCATAATTGGGGCCAGCTGCTTTTTTATGTTTTGGCTTTTTTTTTTGAAAGATTTTTTTTTTATATATTTGACAGAGAGACAGTAAGAGAGCGCACAAGCAGGGGGAGCAGGAGAGGGAGAAGCAGGCTTCCCGCCGAGCGGGGCTCGTCCCACGACCCTGGGATCATGACCCGAGCTGAAGGCAGACGCTTAACGACTGAGCCACCCAGGCACTCCAGCGGCCAGCAACTTCTGAGCGGCTTTGGTTCCTGAGCTATGTCTGGTCCCGGGCAGCTCCCAGGGGCCTTGGTCTCAGAAGTCCAGTTGATGCTCACCCTTAAGGACCAGAAGAAAAGGCTGATTCTAGTTGGGAGCTTGGCCAGTTGAGCAGATCTGAGGGGCTTTGAGGGTGCAGCGACCTGACCTTGCAACCAATGTGGTCTGCGTCATTTGTGAGGAGAAGAGGGATTCAGAGGCCAGAAATCCAACAGTGCCCAGACATCTCTGTTTTTGATGCATTGACGTTTCCCTCGCTGGGGAGAGGAAAAGTGTGCATGCTTTTCATACCACATAAATTATTATGATTATAGGATCACGTAATAGTACACATAATCACAAATCTCTTTTGATATAAAAATGCTCCAGAATGTCACACACATAATTTAAGCTACAATTTAAAGGGATGTATCAGGTCACATTCCTACTTACTCATATCAGAGAAGATTTATTATCTGACAAACAGAATAGATTATGAAACGGAACTTTCTAAAAGTCATTGCTGACATTGCAGTCCAATTCTCGCCCTTTATTTCCCCAGAAAGAATGTCATAGACTCAATCTACAGACAAACACATAACACTTTATTTTGCTTTATTCCAGCTTCAGGAATTGGACAGAAAATCCCTCTGGGTTCTTTTGATTATGGATTATCCCTTTAGAATGCCCTGGCCGGAAGTGTTTCATGACAAGAAGGTTATTGTGAAATGACGTGTTTTTTTGCCCTTTGAAGTAAGAACGTAACAGTGAAAAGAACTTTTATGAGACCTGGTGGGACTCTTACTCATTGTGATGGTAGATGAGTATATTCAGAGGTAGAAAAATTGTTGAGGAGTGACCCTTTTGACGATGCAATGAGCACTGGGTGTCAATATGTAACTGATGAATCACTAAATTCTACCCTTGAAACTAATAATACACTGTATGTTACCTAAATTGAATTTAAATTAAAAAAAAAAAAGGAAACAGCCCTTTCTATTGAGGTAAGACAGTCACATGTTTGTTTTTTTTCCCTTCTGTCCAGCTGAGCCTCTCTAACGACCTTTTTTGACAAGGAGATCTTCACTTCTTCATATCCGCAACCTGAAGTCCATCAGCTTGCTCATTCTAAACACAATTTGGAGCAGTTGTGGCCAAAATCAGCTAATTAAATTTGTGCAGTAACATTGACCTAGAGAGGCTTCAGGTTAAGGCTAATTATTTAACCGAAAAACGGAGCATGAAGAGGCCATCTATTTGAATTTCCCTTGTAGCCCACAAAACATTACATAAAATTAGAACAGCTGATATTAATTAGGTCAGCAAAGAGCAAATATTACTCAAATACAGGGGCAGCTAGGCATCTCTCTTGCTGCATCTGCATCAAGAAAGTTAAATAAGAAGTCAGATGATTTGTATCCGAAAGCATTGGTGACCGTCACTTTTGGCTACTCAAAGAATTGGCAGATATTCTGGGACAACCTGGAAAATCTGGAGCCCACATAGGTCAAAGAAAAAGATTAAACCCTTGTGACAGCAGACCGATCAAGTTCATATTATCATCTGGAAAGACGTGGTCCATATTGATTTCAGTAGGGCTCTCAGTTTTATTTCATATGACTTTCTCACTAATAAAAAATTAAATTATGACAATGATCACATTATTTTGAGTAAAAATAGGGAATCGATTAGTGGGGGACTTGGAGTCAAAATTGGTGATTATGCAGTATAAGAACTCATGAAGAGGGTCCTTGATAGCATTCAACACCCTTATTAACCTTCACTATAAAGAACTTGTGGTAATAATATCCAGCAAAATTTCAGAGAGAATTAAATCATTTGCAGTTTCCAACATTCTGGAAGGTATCAATGCAATTTTAAGTAATCATGGTAAATTGGAAGAATGAAATTTGGCTAGGATATGTGCATAATGGCATGCAGCTAGGGGAGAAAGATATTTCAGGATGGAACTGAATGCCTATAAGCAACATTTCTACCCTGAGCTCAAAGTCAGTGTGACACTGATTATAGCAAGAGGCAAATACAATGACTGAGAAAGAATGTCCTGCCCTAGTCTGAAGAGTATCAGAATATTAGATTAATTTGAGCCACTAAGCTTTGCACAGGAGGTAGAAATTCTAGAGAGGATCCAAAGAATGATCAGATTGACTTTAAAGTAGATAAAATAGGTCTAATGGAACAAATGTATGATTTTTAAGATGAGATTATTAAAGATGAATGCAGTTAATGTTTTTCAAATATATGAAAAATATTTTATAATGAGGATAGTGATTACTCAATTTCCATGATTTCTGAATACTTTTTAAAAAATTTTATTTATTTATTTGACAGACAGACACAGCGAGAGAGGGAGCACAAGCAGGGGAAAGTGGGATGGGAGAAGCAGGCTTTCTGCTGATCAGGGAGCCCAATGCGGGGCTCAATCCCAGGACCCTGGGATCATGACCTGAGCCAAAGGCAGACGCTTAATGACTGAGCCACCCAGGTGCTCCTTCTGAATATTTTTATATCACCTATGTTTAAACTTAGGCAACACCTGTAGGGGCCTACTTAGCCAGAGCGACTCCATCTCGGTTAACTTAAACTGACCCTGCCCCCCACCAGAGGAACTTACTTAAAACCACATCTGGGAAACCAGTCCCTGATAACAGAGCCCAAATACAAGGGCAGGTCAGGTCAGGTCAGGTCAGGTGGAGATAACAGAGCCCAGAATGCAAGGACGAGTCAGGCCAGGTGGAGACAATCTCATTGGCCAGGCTCAACCACATGGCCTTTGCTCTATAAAAGCTAGTCTGTGAGGCTCGGGCGGGGGTGGGGGGTGGTCGCTGGTCGCTCTCTCCTTTAGAGACGGCCCCGGCCCGTCGGTTTGATTCTTGGTGCTGGCGTGAAATAAAGCTTTGCTTGACCTTAGCTTTGTATCAGTCTCGCTCCTCTGATCACGGACCCCATCACACCTATATTTTTATTTCTAGCATAAATTGTTAATCGATGTTTGATAATGATAACCAGCTTTGTTTGGAAATAAAGACAGAATAATATACCTTCTTATGCAAAATTAACTTCCCACACTTCTTGACCCCTTCCCTTTTGACCTCAAACTTATTTGGTGCTTCCTATCTTTAAAAAATAAAAAGAGGAGCGCCTGGGTGGCTCAGTGGGTTAAGGCCTCTGCCTTCGGTTCGGGTCATGATCTCAGGGTCCTGGGATCGAGCCCCACATCCGGCTCTTTGCTCAATGGGGAGCCTGCTTCCCCCCGCCCCCCACCGCCTGCCTCTCTGCCTGCTTGTGATCTCTGTCAAATAAATAGATAAAATATTTAAAAAAAATAAAAATATACAAAATAAAAAGAAACAAGGAAGAAGAACCTTTACATGGTCCTCATTATTAATTATTTCCTCTTCGAAGTCCTTCAGTATTTACTAGCTAAACTTCATATTATATTTTGTCCTATTTTTCTACCTGCCACAGAAAATTTAACATTTGTTTATATCAGCATGTAGCACTATCGTTCACAAAACTTTCTCATTCATTCCGTCATATTCAGCAAGACTTCACTGAGCTGTTAGTATGTGCTGAATAATGCACTCGCTGGCAGTGTGGATACAGGCAAGAACAACACAGACACAGCCCTTTATGTCATCTTGGACAGAGAGACATAGACCCTTACAGTTGAGTGGAGTAAGTAGACAATAATCTAATCTCACACAAAAAGTATACAAGTGCAATGGTTCAAAGTACCGTGAGGTACTCTGGAACTATACAGCATATGATCTAACCTACTGAGAATGTAAACTCAGTCTTTTCTGTATGTAGTGTGTCTGATGTCAACTAGTTTCTAAGAAAAAAGAATCTAAGTTTGTTTTAAAGAACTCATGACGGACGCCTGGGTGGCTCAGCCGGTTAAGTGTCTGCCTTTGGCCCAGGTCGTGATCCTGGGGTCCTGGGATTGAGTCCTGGGCTCCCTGCTCAGTGGGGAGCCTACTTTCCCTCTCCCTCTGCCTGCTGCTCCCCATGCTTGTGTCTTCTCTCTCTCTCTCTCTCTCTCTGACAAGATAAATAAAATCTTTAAAAAAAAATTATAAAAAAGAACTGATATTAAGATATTGTATTAAGATATTAAGAACATGATATTAAGCATAGTTACAAATATATAGGTGTATAGTATGTTAATGTACAGAGTTAATGTTTTATAAAACTGATCAGATATTACTGGTGATGACACATCTAAATGAACATTATGGGACCCCTGGGTGGCTCAGTGGGTTAAGCCGCTGCCTTCCGCTCAGGTCATGATCTCAGGGTCCTGGGATAGAGCCTGCCTCCCCTTCTCTCTCTGCCTGCCTCTCTGCCTACTTGTGATCTCTGTCTCTCTGTCAGATAAATAAATAAAATCTTTAAAAAAAATATGAACATTATATGAAGCATTCAGGTCTCAGACCAGCAGTTAAGATGTTTGGAATTTGCAACTCTGTCCTAACGATAACTAAAAAGCCAAACAAAGTAAAAATCAACAAGTCTTCTCAGATCCATAAGAGAAGTGAGGGCTTAGGTCCACCCACTGCCCCCAAATCAGAGAGATGGACAAATGAAAATAGAGAATCACAATTTGCCAGAGCAGAAACCAACATGCAGAAAACTCTGGGACTAGTGTTAAGTATATCCTGTCCTGTTATGGAGGAAAAAGCAATGCAGGAAATACTAAAAAACCAAAACACACAGTTTGAATAGAGGCAGCGGGCATGAGAACCCCACTCAGATAAGGCAGAGATGTTAGAATGATCAGATCATGAATTTAAAACTATCGCTAATATGCTCAGAGCTCCAATGGACAAAATAGACAGCATGCAAAAATGGGCAATGAAGCAGAGAGATGAAAATGTTAAGAAAGAACCAAAAAGAAATGTTAGAAATAAAAAACACTGTAACAGAAATGAAAGATGCCTTTGACTGAGTTCTTGGTAGATTAGACACAACCGAGGAAAAAAAAAATCTTTGAGCCTGAAGATATCTCAATAGAAACTTCCAAAACTGAAAAGCAATGAGAACAAAGACTGAAAGAACAGAACAAAATATCCAAGAACTGTAGGAAAACTATAAAACATGTAACACACATGTAATTGGGAGTACCACAAGGAGAAGGGAGAGAAAATGGAACAGAAAAAATATTTGAAACAATGACTGAGAATTTCCCCCAAGTTAATATCAGGCACCAAACCACAGATCCAGTAAGCTCAGAGAATACCAAGCAGGGTAAGTGCCAAAACCAAAAACCAAAACCACCTAGGCGTGTAAGTTTCAAATTGCAGAAAATTCAAGATAAAGAAAAAATTCTGAATGAAGTTAGGGGGAAAAATACCCACCTTACTTATAGAGAAACAGGAGAATTATTACATCCTCTTTCTTCTCGAAACCATGCAAGAAGTGAATGGGGTGAAATTTTAAAGTGATAGGAGAAGCCTTTAACCTAGAATCCTGTACTCTGCAAAATTATACTTCAAAAGTGGAGGAGAAATGAAGACAACGCTAATGGTCACGTGGACATTAAAAAAATATAAGAATACTGTGAACAACACGTTGCCAATAAATTTGATAACCTAGATGGAATGGACAAGTTTCTTGAAAGACATCTTCTGCTGAAACAGTGGAAGAAAGAGACAATCTGTAAAGGCCTCTATCTACTACATAAATTGGATCGGTGATTAATAACATCCTCAAAGAGAAAGCATTAGGCCTAGATGGGATTACTGGTGAATTCCATCAAACATTTAAGGAAGAAATTCTGCTGATTCTTAAGAAACTACTCTGGGGTGCCCTGGGTGGCTCAGTCGGTTAAGCGTCCAACTCTTGATCTCAACTCAGGTCTTGCCCTCAGGGTCATGAGATCAAGCCTCGCATTGGGCTTCACTTAAAAAAAGAACGAAAAGGAAACTACTTTTTATGACACGATAACATAGGATACATGTCACCATACATTTGTTCAAACCCATAGAATGCAGACCAGCCAAAGTGAATCCTAGGAAAGCTGTGGATGTTGAGTGATAATGACACGTCAATATATGTTCATCATCTGTAGCAGATGTCCCGGCCTGGTAGGGGATGCTGACCATGGGGGAGGCTATGATGTTCTGGGGACATGAGGTATACGGGAACCCTCTGTGCCTCATGCTCAACTGCTATGAATCAGAAACGGCTCTATAATGAAGTTTATTAATAAAGAAAAATGAAAACAATTACTTGGTAGATCCCTGGTATTTGTGGATTTCATATTCATGATTCTAACTATGTCTTAGTACTTTGTCAATCTTTTGAGGCAATGTTTGATTCATATTTACTATGGAGATTGTTGCCAACAGCCAATTTCTTAGGGAGCAAACCTAGCTGACAATTAACATATATTCCCAAATGGTGTTGCCATTACCCTCTCTAGAGGAAAACACACCATTTATTTGTGTAAGTCAGATGGCTGCTGTTGCTTTGGTGAGATCAACGCCCCAACAGTGTTTTAGCAAGTTCTGTACTTGGTTATAAAACTTCAGGGTACAGATATCCCCCCCTTTCAAAAGTTCGAGTTATACCAGTTGGCTTTTCTTAACCGAAAGATATCTGAAGAGGATCTTTACTTTTATTTTTAAAAAGGTGAATAGCGAAAATACTGTCGAGCATTTGCTTTGCAGCCAACATTTAAGTGGTGCCGCCCACCTCCTCCCCCAGAAAGCACACTCAGCATCTCAGCATCAAGCCACCGGGGCTTTGAACTCTGTCTGTGAGCATCTGTGCTCTATCCCAGTCTATTTTGTGCATCCTGTAGCAAGATGGGTCCTAAGGTGTCAGAAAATCCTAAGAGGTGATTTTTGGGGTCTGGGAACGCTAAAAATGCTTTCCATATAAGTTAATGGTAATTACTTCAACGCTTTATGCCATTTTGGCTTATGAAACGTTTCGTAGGAACACTCTACTTTCGGATAGTGGGGGAAACTTGTAATTTTACTGTGATTCCCCAGCTTCTGCCAATTGCTTTATGGTTTTTTTTTTTTAAAGATTTATTTATTCGTTTGAGAGTGAGAGAGAGGGCCTGAGAGGGGCAGGGGCAGAGGGAGAGAGAGAAGGACAGAAACAGACTCCCCACTGAGCACAGATCCTTACAATGGGCTCCGTCTCACCACCTTGAGATCATGACCCTGAGATCAACACTGAGCCCAAACCAAGAGACAGATGCCTAACCAACGGAGCCCCCAGGTGCCCCTACCTATTTCTTTTTCTCTGCTCTGAACATTTTAGCCTTCATCTCCAAACTGGAATTGCCTAAAACACAGATTCAAAGCTATTCTCTTTGCTCACCCCTTTCAACGCAACCACTAACCCAGGACTTCGGTGCCTTCAACAAGTAATGACCATTGACGGGTAATGAATAAACATTACATCGACCCTGGGGTGCCTGGGGGGCTCAGTGGGTTGAGCCTCTGCCTTTGGCTTGGGTCGTGATCTCGGGATCCTGGGATCAAGTCCCGCATCGTGCTCTCTGCTCAGCAGGGAGCCTGCTTCCCTCTATCTCTCTGCCTGCCTCTCTGCTTACTTGTGATCTCTCTCTCTCTCTCTCTCTGTCAAATAAATAAATAAAATCTTTAAAAAAAAAATTACACCAACCAAATGGCAAATAACTTGGTGTTTCATATTAGAAGTTAATATTATTAAATGACCTTTGGGTCATCCAGTCACTGAGTATTTCTCGCAGATCATACTAGTTCATATAGTGCCCTGACCTCTGGCCAATTTCTTGGCTTCACTGAACTATCTCTCACCTCTTAGTTTTCTTCTTCGTGAATCTGGGCAATTGTTCTTAATTCTACAACCAAACCCAGTTCTTGACCTACCTTTACATATAAAAACTATCAAGGGCCCTGGCTGAACAAAGGAGCCATCCTTAGGAGTCTAGAGACATTACTTTAACAAGACCTACTCTCTCCTTCTAGAAGGCGGTTGTAATTTTAAATAGGGACTTTTTTCTCCCCTACATTTGTGTGGGGGAGGGATCAAAGATTTCTGAAGAGAAAGCCAAATGTCAGTGCTCGAGATGAAAGGAGAGGTTAGGCAAAAAGCTCTCAAATAATTGTGGCTCTTAACCTGAATAGAGAAGTTTTATAATTAAGGAGTAAAATGTCAAATATTTTTGGCCGCTCAGATCGTCACATCATGTCCATCATATGCTCTCTACAGAAGAAAGAAAAAAGCAGTTTGTGAACTTGTTTCATAAAATGTTGAGTTCAGTACAAAAACTGACTTTAGTCTTATATAGAGTAAATCTTTTACAGTCTGCAGTGACCGCTTACAGTTTTCATTTATATGGTACCGTATTTTGTGATGAACTTTAGGTTATATTGAAATTTATAGGTTTTGTGATTCAAAAATATCTGTGTGTATATTCCTTATGAATGTCAAGGGTTTGTTGTAACATATTTCTTTATCCTCAAAAAATTATCTGACAACTGAGGTTTAATAGATTCACATTATCGACTGTTTGCTATTTGCCAAGCACCTTGATATAGTTAACATATTTTCTTGGAATCAGAAAACAGGTGTTGCAGTCCTGTATTTACTACTTGCTTACTACTGCGACCCTTAACAAAATTCTGTAATTCTCCTGGGTTCCGCTTTCCTCACCTCAAAAGCTTTCGGTGTCATGATCACTGTGCCTGATTTTTAAAAGGATATAAATTTACAAAAATGAGAGCCCTTTCAGCAGAGTTAATTACTGCCACTTACATAACTATCCCAACCCAGAGGAATTTCGCTTGGACATAAAAGAAAGAAGGAACAGACCAAGCTTTTCTAATTTTTATAAAAAGTATAATGACTCATAATAGAAACTCTTTAAATACTTAAGTCTTAATGAATTTTTCAATATTTGAAATCATCTGGAACTTCTAGTTCTAATTTATAATAAACTATACACAATAAACTATTTAAGACATCATTTTTTTGGTCTTTCAACTATGTGGCCCCATTATATAGTAGACATTAGTGGAAAAACAAGACCATGTAGTGAAAAGTGAATGAACTTTAGAGCCAAATAATTTCCCAAGGCTCACCATTCATTGCCTCTATGACCTTGGGAGAAAAATTTAAGTTTTTTTGTGTGTGTGTCACTTCATTTATTTGTGAAAGGATAACAATAACTATACCACAAGGTTGCTGTGATGATTTTCTTAGGTTTCCTCATTGCCAGTTAAGTTCTCCTGTGGTGAGTTGAGTATTGTACTGATGTTAATTTTCTGGTTTCCATACATGTACTATGATTGTACAAGGTGTTAAAATTAAAAGAACCTGTGTGAAGGATATATGGGAACTCTTTATACAATTTTGAAGGAGTTCTGTGTCTAAAATTATTTCAAAATAAAAAAGTTAAAAGGAAAAGGGAAGACATTTGGAGAACAATTGGAGAGCTCAGAATATAGAAGAAACATTAAATGATATTAGGGAATTAGTGTTAATTTTTTTAAGTGATATGATATTTGGTTACATAAAAGAATGTCTTTACTTTTAGGATATGTGTGTGCTGAAATATTTAGGGCTTAAGAATAATAAATAAATTTTCAGTTTGTATTGAAATGGATCAGTAAAATACATAATGTATGTATATATATGCAATACGTACCTACACATATGATGTAGATACAGCAAACATAACAACTGGGAATAGGAATGCTCATTGCTTTAGTCTTAAGATATTTCTGCTGAAGGCTTAACTTAAGTAGATGCTTAACAGACTAAGCCACACATGTGTCCCTGAAGGCAGATGCTTAACCAACCGAGCCACCCAAGCTTTCCCTCCTACCTGCATCTTGAGTACTACTTTGATACCTTGGTGATCAACTTATCAGGGCTTCATCAAGTCAACCATGTGGAGTTGGCTCAATTTAGAGCAATCCCATCACAGAGCATCTTGATTATTTCCTTAATGCTCATATTCCCAGTCAGTAATTTTTCTTGGATTCTGTCTATGCATGGCTGGATTTAATCAGATTCATTACCTTGAGGAGTTTCATAATGGAATTCCCTAGAAGACAGGTAAAAAAATTTTAAAATAATTTTCAATTTATTGTTAAAGATCTCTAGTGATGGAATCTCCCATAACAAGTTGGCTTCATTCAGAAAGTTCATCGTTCTTTGAACTCTCTCTTACTTCTTCTCATTTTATCTTTGATGTAATAGGGGGAAAGAGATTTTTTTCTTCTTGATGATAATTCAGACTATATGAGAGGACTGTTATTAAATCTTCCCTTCTGTTCTCTTCTTTGTTTAAGAATCTCATTTCTTTAAAAATAACTAGTATTCCATACTCTGAAGATCAGGTATCTTCTCTTGGATGTACCTTTTGGAAAGACATTTTAACTGATGTAGGATTTGTGTCAAGAAAATAATTTCCTTTATTTTTCTAAAGATTCTGATATTGAGAGCACTTTATGTAACTGTCATGACAATCTGGGAGATGTTGCTTAGCGGCAACAGCTATTTTTTATGTGATCATTATTACTGTCCAGTTAAATGTGTGTGTATTTTAAATGTTTATTATTTCACAGTAAGCAATGCCATCATCAGAATAAATTGAGGATGGACAGTGATGTTCATGATGGCCCAATGTGAAAAAAGGAAAAAGAAAAAAGAATCTCATTTCTTTCATCTTTGATGAAAGCTACTATTTTCCAGAACTTTAATACATTTTATTGTAAATCTTTCTAGCTGCAACATGCTTTTTTTTTTTTTTTTGGCCATTTACTGAATGTATGAATAGGCTTAATATGTTTTGTATGTGTCAAAAATCATCCTGAAATCCATACGTTAGAGGTAAACAATATCCAGTTAAGAACTTGGGTCAAAATCAAAGGCCCCCAACCCCTCCAAAAATTAAACGTTGTTACCTCTGCTAAACCCCCACTGAAGTCAGAGATTTGGGGCACCTGGATGGCTCAGTCGTTTAGGTGTCTAATTCTTGATTTCAGCTCAGGTCATCATGAGACTGAGCCCCACATAGGGACTGCACTGCCAGCGAGTGCATTATTCAGCACATACTAACAGCTCAGTGCAGACTTGCTGAACACGAGGGGATGATTGAGAAAGGAGGGTGTGCTTAAGATTCTCTCTCCCTCTCCTTTGGTCCCCCTCCCCCCGCTCCACACACGCATGCGCACTCTCTCTCTCAAATAAATAACTCTTAAAAAAAAAAAGTCACAGATTTGCCTCAAGTCTTTCAAGTTGCTCAAGTGATCTCACTTTGAATCCTGGTTAAATAGTATAGTAAATAGAGAACTGCCTTAGAAATCAGAACCAGAGGACTGAGTTGCATCATTGCCTCTCATGCCTGGAACCTTTGGCATTCTGCGCAACTGCTCACCCTCAGATTCCTCACCTGTGAAATGGAATTTCTGACGTTTGCTAAGCCTGCCTCACAATGGTATCTTGAATGTCACATCTGAGATCATTTTTTGATCGATGAAATTATATTGTAAAGTCAAATATGATTGCTAAGCAACAAAATGACAAAACATGATTTATGAACATGGCTGCCTAGTATATACATTAATCCACTTACATATATTTTAAGGCTCTTTTTTGTGCAGTTGATTTGTGAGTTTTTGATTCAAATGGACATAAGTGGATTTCTCGTTAAGTTCTGCAGTCTACTTGAAGGAGTTTTTAAAGAGGATCATGCTACTGACATCTTCAAGGTACAAAAGCAAAAAGATTCAAGCTCAGTAGAGGGTTACAATGGTTCATTTTCTCATGATACCCCTTGAAACAAATCAGCTGACTTGTCTAAAGAGACTACTTGTCTAGAGAGACTACTTGGAGCCTACTCTATTATATATCTTGGCCTTCAAAATCAAAGATAGCACAAACTACTACATATAGGAAATCTGTAGAGATAGCATATGTGTTTTAGGAACATTAGTAATTAATTCATTGTTAATGTGTTCAAACATGTCTGAAAATCATCTCAGTCACTGCCAATCCACAATGTTCCACAACTATCATTGGGAATGATATAATTCAGAATGATATAGCTTGATAGAGATAAAGTAGACCATATTATAAATTTTATTTTCCTAAATGTCAGAATGTATGGTAGTTTCCATGAAATACTTCTTTGTAGCCTACTCATCCCAACAACAATTTATTTCTAACTCTTGCATCTTGTTGCAAATGACTTGTTACCATACGGCTCCAGGATTCTTTGAGAAAATGTTGTTCATATTCATTAAATGAAAATAATGTTCTCACAGACTGTTATTACAATTAAAGTACTTTTCAATAAGTTTATGCATTTGATTTCATAAAAATGTGTCCTTGGAATTACTTTAGTTTTAATTAGATCAGAAGCAAACCGCAGCGAGTTTCACTAGTCAAGTTTTACATCTGGGGAGAGAAAACTGATGAATTCTAAGCTGCCAATAATGTTAAAAATGAATATAGCCCAATTATGATAATATCCGGTCCAAGTTTTAGCTCACTGAAGAAACATGGAAGGAAATGGTATATTTTAAACATTTGGGCAGTAGATAAAGGAAAATCTCTTCTAAGGTCAACTGTGAGAAGATGGCATCCAGGGTCCCCTCTAGCCATAAAGAATTGTGACCTCAAATTAATCAAGTTTTGCTCATTACCACCCATCTGAGTATAGACTTCTTTTATTCTTGAGAACTCCCCCCACATCTCCCTGAGGCTTTAGCTGACAGCTTTAAGTTGAAGAAGGAAGGGAAAAGATCAGCTGAATGTCATCATTACGCTAAATTCATGAAAAACAACAACTAATTTCAAGGTGTATGCAGCCAAGAGATCCGAAACTAATTAATACCTGGAACCTTTACAGAAAATTCATGTGGGAAACATGAATATGCCAAAAGTCTATACCATACAAAGGTACAATGGAAGCTACAGCCAATGGTCTTAAGTCCCCATTGGCCTACACTGTCTCCTTCTAAAGATACATAGAGGGAGGGGTCTGACTTCCTTAGAAATGACAGGTGGACACACATCATGGTTGAAAGATCAATTTTGTACATATTTCATTGTGTTGTATACAAATAAAAAATATTGCATTTCAGGGCTGGCTAGAAACTGTTATAGATTATGTGGTAGAAACAATCCTACATTGGCCCCTAGTTTTTCCCTTTCTTTGGTATATACGTTTCTTCTTCTTCTTTTTTTTTTTTTAATTGTGTTATGGTAGTCACCATACAATACATCCTGAGTTTTTGATGTAGTGTTCCAAGATTCCAAGGAATCTTGGAACATAATACCCAGTGCTCCATGCAATACATGCCCTCCTTAATACCCCCTACCAGGCTCACCTTCTTTCAGTGATTCCATCAAACACTAAAAAGTTAAGGGAATAAGGAAATTCAAAAAGTGAGAGGGCACGTAACAAAGAACTGTAAGTAGTCTCTAGGTGCTGAGAGTAACCCCCAGCCAACATCGCGCAAGGGAATGTGAGAACCTCAGTCCTACAAGAGACTGGGTTCTTCTAGCAACACGAATGAGCCTGGAGTGGATTCTCCCCGGAATCTCCACGTAAGACACGTAAGAGTCTGGCCCGGGCTGACACCTTAAGTGTGAAATCTGGAGCAGAGGACCCAGTCAACCCTCCTGTACTTGCGAGCCCCAGAACTGTGAGATAATCATTTATTTATATACTGTTTCAAGCTAAGTCAGTGGTAATTTGTTAGGCAGCAACAGAAAACTAATATAAATAATCATATGTGTTATTTGAAGTTATGTGCATGATGCACAGTATAATGTAATATCTTATTACTTATGCAAGAATATTAAGGGCGGTGATAGTGGTTGTGGTTGTTGCTTTTGGTGTAGGTGTGGTGGCTGAGATATGTTGATGGTGAGGTATCTCATTAGACAAGGAGACCATACACTCTCATTCATCCGTTGTTTTTGTCTGTGTATTATAACCTAGAATTATCAAACTATATGGAGCCCAGGCATAGATGTTCTTAGAGCCTTCCATCGTTGTCATATATCAAACACTTTTTTAAGTGGTCAGATTCTTCTAGTCCCCTGTCTTTGGGGATCTTGGTCGCTTGTTTTGTCCCAGTTGCAGGGACCAAGCTGGTTGGTTGTTGCCCAGACGCTACCATAGCCACCAACTTCAATGTAGGCACAGACAGACAGCACGTGGCTTAAGGTAACACTACTTGTCCCTCACCTCCTGCCCAAGAGATACTTGTAAGACACTTCGATCTGCCTGGCACCGGTACACACATTGACGGGAAGATAGAAGTTTGGCAGATAAATTCTTCCTTCTTCCCACCAGCCAGACCACCTTGAGACACATCGGTTAACGTGTTCTATTAGAAGATATGCTCATGGAATCAAGTAAGCAGCACTTGTATAACAAGCAATGGAGGCCTTGGGAATGCCCACTTAGGGCTGATTGCTCGCTTCTCCTGCCTTGGTCTCCCTTTCCCACATTCTGCTACTCCGGGGCTGTACTCACGTGACATGGAGCAGCACGTTAGCTTTTGCCTGAGGTTCTGTGTATGGCTTCTGTCATCCGCCTCGGCAGTTCAGGTGGGACTTGCTTTGCCTCCAAGGCTAGAGATTTCTCACGATTCAGCAGAAGGCATCCGGCCTTCTCTTTTTTTAGAAGCCGCCTTCAGCCTAGCTGTACATACTTGAACGCGCATGAAAGGAAAGGGCCCTCAATCGATTATACCCTAGTTTTATCCAATTAGCTTATTTTATCTGTCACAGTCATCTGATTTTTTTGCCTGGGCTAACAACCTGGCTAGATAATTTGTTCCTCTCTACTTTGTGTTAGCCTCTCTGTAACATGTGGCTAGCAGCCTACCCTGCCTTCCTCAGAGGGCTGTTGTCAGAATGAAATGAGATAATGCATGTAAATATGCTTTGCGATGATGCTATGTCTATCGTGTGTATGTTGCTGTGGTTCCTAAATGCAGATCAGAGATCGGAGTGGGCTGCACTATACATCCAGCAACCAGCATTAAGCAATTCTCAGGTTTTAGTATTGTGGGCTTTGTTCTTTGTAGACCATCAATGTACCAGTAGACCCCTTCCCATGGACCTTTGTAAAACGATGTTCCTACTAGTCAGCTCAGGAAATGGCTCCAGGTTCTTCTCCCCACTCTTGAATATACTCTTCTCTCTAGTCTCTCTCTCTTTCTTTTTTTAAAATAAAGACTTACTTATTTATTTGAGAGCAAAAGAGGACATGATTGGGGGAGGGGCAGAGAGAGAATTTCCAGCAGACTCCACTCTGAATGCTGAGACCGATAAAGGGCTGGATCTCAAGACCTCAAGATCATGACCTGAGCCGAAACCAAGAGTTGGACGCTCAACTGAGTGAGCCACCGAGGTGCCCCCTCTCGTCTCTTTTGACTTCACGCCAGGACTCTACTTCTCTGACAACCACTTTTATACATTCTGCCCAATTTTTAAATTTTTTTTTTAAGATTTTATTTATTTATTTGACAGGCAGAGATCACAAGTAGGCAGAGAGGCAGGCAGAGAGAGAGGAGGAAGCAGGCTCCCTGTTGAGCAGAGAGCCCGATGCGGGGCTCGATCCCAGGACCCTGGGATCACGACCCGAGCCGAAGGCAGAGGCTTTAACCCACTGAGCCACCCAGGCGCCCCCAATTTTTAAAATTTTTAAATAGACTTTACTTTTTAGAGTAATTCACAGCAAAGCTGAGTGGAAAGCACACAGAGGCCCTGTAGATTCCCTGTCTCCCCCCACCCCACCCCATACACACATGAAGCTTCCCTATCAACATTCGGAACCAGAGTGGTACATTTGTGATGATGTATTTGCACTGATACATCTTTATCAGTAGAAGCCGACATTTTATGTTAGTATTCACTCTTCGTGTTGTTCATTATCTGGGTTTGGGGAAATGTATAATGAAATGCATCCACCTTCATAGTATTATAGACAGTAATTTCACTGCCCTAAAAATCCTCAGTGTTTCAGCTATTTATTCTTTCTGTCTTCATTGTTTTGCCTTTTCCAGAATATCATATAGTTGGAATCATAGAGTACGTAACCTTTTTAGATTTGCTTCTTTCATTTAGTAATCTGCGTTTAAGGTTGTTACATGTCTTCTCATGGCTAGATAGCTCATTTCTTGTTAGGGATGAGTAATATTTCTTTTTTTTTTTTTTTTTTTTAGTTTAAATACTAGTTAGTTGACATACAGTTCAATATTGGTTTCAAGAGTAGAGTTCAGTGGTTCATCATTTACATATAACAGCTGGTGCTCATCATAACAAGTGCCTTCCTTAATCCCCATCACCCATCTATCACCTCCCCCACCTATCTCCCTCCATCAACCTTCAGTTTGTTCTCTATCGTTAAGAGTCTCTCATGATTTGTTTCCCTCTTTTTCCCCCTCCCAAATGTTCATCCATTTTGCTTCTTAAGTTCCACACGTGAGTGAAATCATATGGTATTTTTCTCTCTAACTGACTTATTTCACTTAGCATAATACACTCTAAGTCCATCCACGTCATTGCAAATGGCAAGATCCCATTCCTTTTGATGGCTGAGTTGTACTCCATTGTGTATATATAAACCCATCTTTATCCATTCATCAGTCAATGGACATCTGGGCTCCTTCCATAGTTTGGCTATTGTTGATAACACTGAGGTGCAAGTACCCCTTCAAATCAGTATTTTTGTATTCTTCGGCTAAATTCCTAGTAATGCAATTGCCGGGTCATAGAGTAGTTCTATTTTTAACTTGTTGACGAACCTCCACACTGTTCTCCAGAGTAGCTGTACCAGTTTGCATTCTTACCAACACTGCAAGAGGGTGCCCCTTTCTCTGCATCCTCAACAGCATCTATTGTCTCCTGTGTTGTTAATTTGAGCCATTCTGACAGGTGTGAGGTGGTTTTGATTTTGATTTTTCATGGTTTTGATTTCTATTTCCCTGATGATGAGTGATGTTGAGCACTTTTTCATGTGTCTGTTGGCCATCTGGATGTCAGAAATGTCTGTTCATGTCTTCTGCCCATTTCTTAACTGGATTATTTGATTTTTGGGTGTTGAGTTTGATAAGTTCTTTGTAGATTTTGGATACTAGCCTTTTACCTGATACATCATTTGCAAATATCTTCTCCCATTCTGTAGGTTGCCTTTTAGTTTTGTTAATTATTTCTTTCCCTGTGCAGAAACTTTTTATCTTGATGAAATTCCAAAAGTTTGCTTTTGTTACCCTTACCAGCAACATGTCTAGTGAGAAATTGCTACAATGAGGTCAAAGAGATTGCTGCTTGTGTTCTCCTCTAGGATGTTGACAGTTTCTTGTGTCACATTTAGGTCTATCATCCATTTTGAATTTATTTTTGTGTTTGGTGTAAGAAAATGGCCCAGTTTCTTTCTTCTGCATGTTGCCGTCCAGTTTTCCCAGCACCATTTGTTGAAGAGACTTTTTTCCATTGGATACTCTTTCCTGCTTTGTCAAAGATTCGTTGCCCATATAGTTGTGGGTCCATTTCTGGGCTTTCTATTCTGTTCCATTGACCTATGTGTCTGTTTCTGTGCCAGTACTGTGCTCTCTTGATGATTACCACTTTGTAATAGAGCTTGAAGTCCAGAATTGTGATGCCTCCCGCTTTGGTTTTCTTTTTCAACATTACTTTGGCTATTTGGGGTCTATTCTTGTTCCATACATATTTTAGGATTGTTTGTTCTAGCTCTGTGAAAAATGCCAGTGGTATTTTGATAAGGATTTCATTACATGTGTAAACTGCTTTGGGTGGTATAGACATTTTAACAACGTTTGCTGTTCCAATCCAAGAGCATACAATGTTCTTCCATTTCTTTGTGTGTCCTCTTCAATTTCTTTTTTAAGTGTCCTATAGTTTTCCAAGTACAGATCTTTTACCTTTTCGGTTAGGTTTATTCCTAGATATCTCATGGTTTTTGGTGTAATTGTAAGTGGGATCAATTCCGTGATTTCTGTTTCCATTGCTTCATTATTCATGTATAGGAATGCAACAGATTTCTCTTCATTGATTTATATCCTGCAATTTTGCTGAATTCATGTATTTATTCTAGCATTTTTTGGTAGATTCTTTTGGGTTTTTTACATAGAGTATCATGTCATCTGCAAATAGCAAAAATTTGACTTCTTCCTTGATGGCTTGGATGCTTTTATTTCCTTTTGTTGTCTGATTACTGAAGCCAAAACTTTCAGTACTATGTTAAATAGTAATGGTGACAGTGGACACCCCTGTCTTGTTCCTGACCGTAGAGGAAAAGCTCTCAATTTTTCCTCCATTGAGGATAGCTATGGCTCTATCATTTATAGCTTTTATGACACTGAGCTATGTTCCTTCTACACCTACTTTGTTGAGGGTTTTTATCAAGAATGGATGCTGTAGGGGTGCCTGGTTGGCTCAGTCGGTTGAGAGTCTAACTCTTGCTTTCAGCTTAAGGCCATGATCTTGGGATTGTGAGATCGAGTCCCACATTGGGCTCACCACTCAGCGGGGAGTCTGCTTCCCCCTCCCTCTCCTTCTGCTCCTCCCTCCACTTGTGCTCTCTCTCCAATAAAATACATAAATCTTTTTAAAAAAAGAATGGATGCTGTATTTTGTCAAATGCTTTTTCTGCATCTACTGAGAGGATTATATTGTTCTTATCTTTTCTTTAATCAATGTGGTGTATCACATTCATTGATTTGCAAATACAGGACCACCCCTGCAAGGGCTGAATAGTATTTGATTTTCTGGATGTACCAGTTTATATGTCCATTCACCTATGGAAGGACATCTTGATTTCTCCCAAGTTTTTGGAAATTATGAGTAAAGTTGTTATAAGCATCTGTGTACAAGTTTTTCCATGGACATAGATTGTCCATTCCTTTCAGTAAATGCCCAGGAGCACAACTGCTGGAACATATGGTAAAAGTGCGCTAAGTTTTGTAAGCAACTGCCAAGCTGGGGAGCGACATCATCAAGATGACAGAATATGTCGTTCCAAACTCCAGTCCATTTCACAGAAAGACAGCCAGGAGCTATCAATAGATAAGGAATCTTTGTGAAAATCCCAGAAGCTGGGGTGGGACTGAAGTACCCTCTTGGACCACAAAAATGGAGGGAAAAAACACATTAGAAGGGTAAGAGGAGTGGGTTCACTTTGACTGCATTGTCACTCCTGGAGACCATCATAACATTATACTAAGAGGGTCCTCCTGGGGGAGGCCCTCCAAGGGGAGAAACAGAGCCCTAGGTAGATGTCCAGCTTCCTCAGTGTTATGGGACACTTTCCAGAAGACCAACTCTGGTTTTCCCTCATGGGGATCACGGGGAGTATCAGTGGGGTTAGACAATTGGGGATCAGCTAGAGATAGAGAAGGGGGCTGAGGCTCACAGCAACCAGCACACTTACCCTAGTTGACTACATACGGACTGGGGGTGGCACCCAAGCAAAGAGGCCACCTGAAAATCCTTCCCAATTGCAGAGCTGGGCTCGTGGCCCTGTCTTGCCACAGGGTTTCATCAGCAGATGTGCCTCATTTGCGTCCCCAGCTCATGGGCTGAATTGGCTGTGGAGCCCATTTTATGGCCCCACCCAGACAGGGAAGCAAGCCAGTAGCCCCCCTCAGATGCTGAACATAGTCTCCACTCCCACCTAACCAGGAAGGCTGGCTAGAGAACTCAGGCAGCTTTGGAGCCCATCCCACCTCCCGCCCAGATAGGAAAGCAAGTCAGCAGTCCCAACCAACTGTTGAACATAGCCTCCAGCCTCACCAGACCAGTGAGCCTGGCCAGAGAACACGTGTGTCTGTGGAGCCCGTCTGTGCAGGGAAGCAAGTCCTAGGAGATCATCATGACACTGAGGCAGCTTGAGAGCCCAGCCTAGCCCTGCCCCACCTGGGCAGGGAGCAAATCCAGCAGCCTCTCCCAAGTGTGGAGCACGCCTGGCCCCACATAACCAGGGAGCATGAACAGCGTCCATGGGCAGCCTCGGATAGCAGCATATGGTAGGTCCCTGCACTTCACCTTGGCCGCAGAGCCTAGCCTACAACCCTGCCTGATTGCTAAGCACGGTCTATCCCAGGCAGAGAACCCAGCCAGCAACCCTGACCAATCGCAGAGCATAGCCAATGGGGGACCCAGATAGGGACCCCTTCTGACCAGAGCACAGCCTCCAACCCCAACCAAATACAGAGTACAGATGATGGGCACACCCATCCAGGTAGCCTATGCAGTGACCTTGGCCAACAACAGAGCCCAGACTGTGGCCCCACACGGCCTTAGGGCCCAGACGGCAGCACAGCCTGATGGAACACAGTCCCAGGCCCCAGCCAATTGCAAAGACTACTGCGAACAATTACACGCTAAGACACCAGATTGTCACCATTTGAATGCCTCGCGGGTCCCTCACGTTCAGTTGAGTTCATCATCCCCCACCTGAAAGCAAAGACAGAAAGAAACCCATGCATCAGTAAATCTGTCACCATCCTCT
This sequence comes from Martes martes, assembly GCF_963455335.1. NCBI lineage: Eukaryota > Metazoa > Chordata > Mammalia > Carnivora > Mustelidae > Martes > Martes martes. The sequence continues at coordinate 111,778,651 of NC_137897.1, forward strand.
CAGTTATGGAATCAAAAAACCTGGAAAAAAATCTTGACTGACATGGATTTCTTTAACTTTTGGTTGCCTGTTTTTGAGGGAATACACATACACACACACACATCTTGTAAGATGGGACCTGAAATTTCTTAAATTCCTTCACTTTTGACTCTACCCTCATTCCAGTGTGGATCTTGAGTCTCTTACTGCCACCTACCTGCCTCCCGGCATCAGTCCTTACCTCTCTCTACACTGTTACCCCTGAGCCGACAGGCGTTCTTCCCACAGTCCAAGTCTGGTCGTGATATTTACATGGTCATGACCCTTTAATTCTCCCCTTTTCCCTCCGGATGAAGTCCAGACTCATTAGTATGACACTCAGATACCTCCTGAGTATGTTCCTTGCCTATTTCCACAGCAGAGTTTTTCCAACTATTGCTGCAACTCATTAGGAGGGTCAGGAAATCAACTGAGTTGGTCGTGACCAGCATCTGCTTTTAAATGAATAAGAGTGGAATAGAATACAATAGGAAATATTGGAGTTCATCTCACATAAGAAGGGTATTTCCTGACACATTTGTTTCAGTTATATACTTGTACTCCCGGGTCACAATAGAAATGTATTTGTTTGCTTTGTTAAACAGCTTGATCAAGGTGTAATGGATAGACAAACAACTGTGCACATGCAATGTATACAATTTGATGGGTTTCAGCATACATAAACACCTTTGCAACCATTGCCACAAGGAAGGTAATGAGCATATCCATCACCTCCACAAGTTTCTTCCTGCCTCCTCCTCTTTTTTCAGGCAGGAACACTTCACTTGAGATCTACCCTCCCGAAATTTTCTCCATACAATACACTGTGTGTATGCGTTCGTCTTGCATAACTGAAAGTTGATACCTGTTGAAACCACCCCCCCTTCAACCCTCTGCTTCTGTGATTTTCACCATTTTAGATACCTCACGTAAATGGTTAGGGCCCACTATTTATCCTTTTGTGATGGGTTTATCCCACTTAGCGTTAGGTCCTCCAGGTTTATCCATGTTGCGTATGGCAGGATTGCCTTCTTTTTTAAGGCTGAGTAATATTCCACTGCAGGTATACACCCCATTTTCTTTATCTGTTTCCCTGCTGATGAACATTTAGGTGGTTTCCGTATCTTGGCCATTGTACCTTGTACTGTGAGGAGCCTGGGAGTATAGACATCTCTTTGAGATCCTCATTTCAGTGGTTTCGGATATATACTCAGATGTGGGATTGCTGGATCATATGGTAATGGTTTTTCATTTCTCGAGGAATTTGCCAACTGTTTCGCATAACTGTCATAGGTCACAGTGAGAACATTTTGAAAGCTATCACTTTATAGTAACATCACATACCAGTTGTCTCCTTACTTTGCATTCTGCAGCCTTTTGAACTTCTTCCAGTCCCTCAAATGTGCTACACGTTCTCTTCCCCCCAGGACTTTTGCACAGGAGCTTTTTGATCCTGTGTGTGGGGGGGGTGTGTGTGCATATGTGAGCATAAACCTATCCAAATGCTAACACTGACTGTATCCGAGGGATAGAGCTGCAGCTAAATATGTCTTGCTATGTTCCTTTCTATATTTTTAATAATGATCTTGTATTACTTTTGTACAAAGAATACATTTTAAATAAATAGGTGACTCCTGGCACGCCTTGGTGGCTCAGTGGGTTAAGCCTCTGCCTTCGGCTCAGGTCATGATCCCAGGGTCCTGGGATCGAGCCCCACATCAGGCTCTCTGCTCCACGGAGAGCCTGCTTCCTCCTCTCTCTCTGCCTGCCTCTCTGCCTACTTGTGATCTGTCTGTCAAATAAATAAATAAAATCTTTAAAAAAAAATAGGTGACTCCTAGTGTAATTGAAATGAAGGACAAGTAAAGTACAATAATTTTAAAATTAAATACTAAGTGCTACTTTGTTGGTCATGAGCGAAGAGCAAAACACAGGCTGGGGAGGGCCCTTCAGGGGCGATGACTAGTGAGCTTACTGAAAGGGAGTGTAATAAGTTATTAGACGGACAAAAGGGAAGGACACTTCACGTGGAGAGGATAGCATTCGTGAGGCAGAGACATCTGAAATCCTGTCTTGGGAATGATCTCTAATTCGCTGTGACTAGAGGATATACTATGGGGTGAATGTCTAACCTCGCACAACGGCCAGGCACGACCTCATCAGATTGGACTTGCCTCTGTGAGCAATTACAAGCAAGAACTCAGCTCCCTAGATCAGGGTTTGGAAATGGTAACTCTGGCTGGACCGTGGACGTTGCCATGGCTCTGGAAGATGATGAAATGGCACAGCTCGCTACGTTTTCCCCTTGCCATCGCCTCTGCCCTTCATCTGTCGACAGCCCATACCGCTACAGCGCTCGGGAGCCCCCGGGAACCCCCGGGAACCCTGGTCCCGAGAGCACTTACTGGGTGGGGAGTGTGCGGGTTGTGCACTGTGCCTGCAGCCAGCCTCGGGTAGGTGGAACTTCCGTCACTCAGAGCTGGCTATAATTGGCCCCTGTGGGACCTTGATGGCAGACACGTGGGGGCAGATACAGGAGGTGGGAAAGAGGGAGGAGCAGAAAACCCAGGGGATGGATGACGACTTGATGCCTGTTTATTCTACATGACAAAATGCACACCGTTCAGAAAGCCGCATGAACAACACACCACCCCGCCTGGTATCCTTTGCCTCCATCAGTGCAAAGCCCCGAATTACCTGTCAGTCCTCATAAACGGCCTTATTAATCTGGCTACCAGATCAGAGTTTATCTAATCCTGACACTCTGCCAATCCGTGACCCCTGCCAGCACAGCTGAATAGGGAGGGATCTTTCCTTTTACCTTCTCGAGAGAGAGCCTGGCCCTGGGATCAACGGAAGCTTTAGGGCCAGATCCGGTGAGACTCCACACGCCCCCCACCCCCACCACCACCCCCGCAAACATGTGCTCCTCTCTCCCAGGAAGAGAACGCCCAGCTCTCAGGATGGATAGGTACAGTTAAAGAGATCATCGCCCTCGAGTTCCTGGGGCATAATTAGGTCACATAATTAGGTCACAACCAGTGGCACTGATAATACTGCTAACGCTAATAATAATACTGTGACCTTTAAAGGCAGCAGCAATTAACGTGTATTGATCGAGTGGATTACGCTAGCTGTTTCACATACATTGACCCAAGTTCTATTCGCATTTTAAAGGAAAGGAAACTTGGGTTTGGGGGACATGAATTTGCTTGATGTCCTAAACCTTCACCCCAAGGCTCCATGGCACCGGTTTCCATCCACGCAACCGCTCTCTGATAATGCCCCAATAGCCGGGATGTGGTTTTTCTTTATTTTCTTTATTTTATTTTCACGTTTTGTTCTTTTCTCTCAGAGCTAATCTGGGAGCTGCTCCTTACAAGACAGAAATGATGCTTCCCATTTTAGCAGCTTTGATTGGTGCTATTACTAAAACTTAGCTGCACGGGTTTATTTGTACAATCATGTATGTCACTTTAAAAACAAATTTCCAAATAACCTGCCAGTTTGGCTCTTTTGCAAAAAAAATTGATTACACTTACGGTTGGTGACAGAAATGAAAAATTGCAGGAATATTTAATTTTATATTACTTTCCAGCAGCAGTTACTAAAGCCTCATCACACTTCTTCATAACTAATACATTACTGGGAAAGGGGGAAAGATCATGTCATTTTTTTTTTTTTCCCAGCTGGAAAGAAGTAAATTTTGATTTTAATACCACAGGTATTGTGCTATAGAAAAGAAGTATTCTACCAGTGTTCTCACTTTTTCTTTTTTCCTCAGGACTCAATGCCAATCAATCACCTGCCATGACACTTGAAGTAACGTTGGCCCAAGCAATCTCTCTAGGATTCTATACCCGGGTTAGACTTTTGCAATCCTCTGTTCCTTATTTCTTGAGAATCCAGAGTGCCCAGCGCTGTACTATGCTACCCCGATGCCGTGTATATGAAATGATCTCAGACGCTCCCAGCTCAGTGAGCCAGACAGGGTACAGGTCCAAGGCAGAGCTCTGTGATGGAGACAGCTTGTGAGTTTGGAGTGACTGTGGAGGACTCTTGCAATCAACCTCACTTGACCTAGAAGATTTTCTTTAATGACACAGAGGTTTATAATTCATTACTATCCCCTCTCAGTGTGTCTCAGAGACACACATTTAATTTCGCATTAATGTTTCTGCCTAGAAGACTCCTACCACTGCGGGTTTCTGCCTTCAAAAATCTATTCAGCCATCATTTACCATATTACCTTATTTAATTCAGTTCTCACAAAATCCTAAGAGGGACAGATGCTATTATTAGCCCCAATTCACTGAGAAGAAAACTAAAGATCAGAGAAGTTAAGTGATTTGCCCCTGATCACACAGCCAACACGTGGCAGATCTGGGTTTTAAACCAAGACTTTCTGATGTTTCTTTCCTCGATGTCCTGTAGCCTCCCATGATATCACTCCTTTTGGATTTCCAATCATGCTTGGGTAATCCGTTTTATTGGGTACCTTTTATTTCCAGTTTGCGTTACCATGGTTATGTATTTGTGTATCGTCTTACCATTGAGTTCCATCTCCTTGAAGGTAAACAGCAAATCTCGCTCAATTTTCTATCCTCCGTAGTGTTGAGCATGGAGCCTGGTGCTGTTCCTGATGTGAACAAATTGGGTAATACTTAGACATTTCATTCTTTCTGCGATTATTTTTCTCTCTGCTGTCTTCTCCATTGAACAAATTAATATCCAGAACCAGAGCTTCAATGACTGTTCAACTTCTTAAACACAGCTTTTAAGAATCAGTGCTCCCATCAGAATGGAGGAAGACAGTAACGTAAGACGGGACAGCAAAGGGTGATCAGGCATTATGTGGCTATTCAACAAGTGCCCTGGATCAGAGAGAGAATTAGTCATCTCTTACGTTGGCCATCTGGAGGTTTAATCGACATTTTGCCCTTGCACTGGCCTGTGAGTTCGATAGGGTAGTACATTCCCACTGGACAGCTGAGGCAATGGAGGCTTGCTTGAAGAGGTTCGGTAACTTGGGTGAGATTACAGAGCTAGGAAGCAGTGGGGCTCGGGCTAGTATCTGGGTCTTGACTCCCTGTCTCTGGAAGCCATTCACATCCCTCTCCCTCCCTCCTGGGTTTTGTAAACACCTCTTCCGGCTTTTTCCTTTTTTTAACCTACCACCAGGCTCCTCCCGATGGTTGTAACCGTACACAGCCTCCTCCCAACGGTTGGTCTCTCTTCTTCCAATCTTCCTCTCTAACTGTTCTTTGTGAAACGTTAAATCAGACTAATTGCTCACCTGTTTGAAAGCCGTAAATGGCTCCACGACACCACAGCTTGGTACCCGAGACCCCTGTCAACTCATTTAGTTCCGCCACGGAAACGAAATGAAGTTGTTCTCTTATTTCTGGACCCTTTTGTGTGGTGTTCTCTCTGTGTTTATGGAAATCCTATTTTTGCCTGTTTCCAGCCTCCTTTCCATCTGGTTTGCATCTATTCATTCTTCAGGCCATTAAGCAGTTACTACCTCTGTTGAGAGGACTTCCCTGATGCTCCAACTCACCACGATGAGCCCATGTTCATCAATAGTCCCTCATGCTCATTCTTCTTTGTAATTTTTTTTTTTTTTTTTAGCTCCATGTTACACCTTGTATTCCCGTGGCTTATTCATTCCATGTGCTCATGCTCATTCTTGGAGCCTTTATCGCACTGCGGTGTAATTACATATTGTGCTTCTTGTCAGGCTGTAGCTGCATTCAGATTAGCAGGACGAGGGAGCACAGCTCTTCTTTAAGGTTCTTTGGGGAGTTGCAAGCCGTAAGGCTGGAGCATTGCTCTAGGCTAGCTGGTGGGAGGACACTTGCTTCTGGGCCGTCTAAGGGTGAACAACACTGTGGACCTGACCTCACTTCTAAGCTGTGTCGTGCTCGAGTTGTATCTGGGGTATTTGAAGATCAGACTCCTGAGTAACAGTGGATGAGTCAAAACTGGACAAGGACTCATGCAATTTCTTCTTTAAGATGTTCACTCTGAGTCGGCATAAAACCAACTCATGGAAAAAGTGGGCTGGTTTTATTTAACAAACATGTCATCGGGTCCCATAGCCATAAACTTTATGAAATATCACATCAAACATATCAAGAATTTATAATTTCAGTGCTCTTTTCAGAATGCAGAACTGCTAATAACAGAAGCAATCATGATCGTTGGGACAGCACAAATATGCAATTCTGGGATATAAGTAGTTAAATCATCCTCATGCTCTACTGTTTACAATGGGCATTATAAGCTGCTGGTGGGCAGGGACCGCTGTTTTATGCTCCATACCTAGCACACTGTGTAACGCACAGCATTTGTCCAGTAGATCTTTTCAAGAATTAATGTTTTCACATATACTAAGTTTGACTCATCAGAGCCCTGGCTCTCCGGGCTGACATTTTCCAGATCCAAAACAAACAAACTATACCAACAAGAAACCAAGAAACACAACATTTAGAGATGTAACAAAATGGAGAAAATTTCATCTATCAAAACACCTCGGAGGGGGCGGTTAGGATACTCCTTGGTGGGCTCCCTGGGGGCATGCTTGACTAATAATAGCTAGCCATAACATTTCCTTCAGAGGGTGGGCCTTGAGATAGTCATGACTTCGTTTATTTGTATAGAGATTTGGGCACAGAGCTGAAATCCGCGGGAAGACAGTGGAGGAACTCAAGAAAGCGAAGAGATTACGCTGCCCAGCTAAGCAGGAGTGAAGAGAGTGTGGAGAAGGAAATCAAGATTTCTTCTGTCTCTCCACTGCACTCTTTCTGAGAGAGAGAGACAGAGAGAGACAGAGAGAGTGGGGGGAGGGGCAGAGGGAGAGAGACTCCTCAAGCAGACTCCTCGCTGAGCGCAGAGGATGGCCCAGGGCTGATCTCATGACCCTGAGATCAGGAACCTGAGCCGAAATCAGGAGTTAGATGCTCAACTGACTGAGCCACCCCGGTTCCCCTTTCCTATGAATTCCTCAGTAAAATCTACATCTTTCCCCAGGACTTTTCCCAAAAGATCATTCTTCCTGAGGACTGTAACTGACAAAGTGTCCACCATCTCCAGACATTCAGACAGTAGGTGATGTTGGAAATGTGTTTATTTATTATGTACATATTTGCCGAGTTTCTTCCAAATGGCAGGCACTGGGAATACAGTGCTGAACCAGATTCCCAAAGACTCCCTTTTCTTCTGGAACTTACCTTCCAGGAGGAGAGCCAAAAATCGCAGTGCAGACACAATAAAGCTTGTGATGAGTGCTTTAAAGGAAAAAATATAAAAGACTTATGTGACAGATATGAAAATAAAGTCAAAGGTACTTTCAATAGGACCATCAGCGTTGTTGTTCAAAGTGAGATTTAAGGAAGAGGAGAAGCAACACAGGTTAAAAGAAGGAGAAAGAGAATTCCTTGCCCAGGGAGCAGCAACTAAAAAACACACCGAGGCAAAAGATAGACTGGCATGTTCTAAAACTGTCAGAAGACTATTACGGTTGGAAAAAGTGGTGGGTGGCATAAGATGATACAATAGAGAGTTTATACGAATTCCTAGTGTAACATTTACCTTCGTCGGTTTGGGCTGCTGTACCCAAAACACCATATACTGGGCGGCTTACAAACAACAAATTGCTTTTTCACAGTTCCGGAGGCTGAGAAGTCCAATATCAAGATTCTATGTCTGATGAGGTCCTGCTTCCTGCTTCCTGGACACATGTTTTTATTTGTTTGTGTGTTTGTTTAAAGCTCTCTGGGGTCTCTTTTGTAAGGACACTAATCCCATTCACCCAGCTTCTACCTTCATAACCTAGTCACCTCCCCAGAAGCCCCAACTCCCAATACCATCACACTGGACATTAGGTTTCAATATAAACATTCTCTCTACTTCCGCCCTAAACCCACTATGATGATAAAATGGTAATGGTATTTATACCGGGCTGTCCAGTTGGGGTGGCAAGAGCAACGTGGAATGTGACATCTTTTAGGGAAAATTTGAATTTGGAAGTCCTCTGTACATCCTTCTCACTACCAAAGGAATTACCCTTTTTTAGCAACACTGGCTGATGCCTTGTCTCAGAGCTAGCGTCTATTTTACTCTGTTGCTTTTTCCAAAAAAGATGGAAAGGATTTTATTTCTTAACTACAAATGACAGTAGAGCATTAATGTGATGAATAGCTTTAATTTCAGTAAGTGTGTTCAAACCTGAGGAAGGCCAGAACGGAAGCATTCTGCCGATACATTCTAAAAGCAGTATGTCATTATCCATCAATAGTTACTTAATCAATCCATCCAAAAATTCCAAAAGCAAAACGGGAAGTTAGAAATAAATGGGTTTACAAAAAAGACACCAACAGAGTTTTTTCACGAGGGTCTTTGCTTTGCATATGACCAAGAATTAGATGATATTCTGTCACGTACGAACTAAGCCAAGAAAGCAGGCGAGATTCCAGCAGTTTCTGGCAATTTTCAGCATGTTGAAATGAAATAAAAGACCACCACTCGGAAGCGAATTTCTTACATTTGGGACCTGAGAGCAATTATGAAGCCCAGTAGACTCCTCATTTCTGATTTTTTGATCTCTCTTAACAACTGAAGTGCAAAGAGGTGATGGGGATTGAAGAAAATAAAATAAAACAAAATAAAATAAAATAATAATAATATAGAAAGGTTAAAAATAAAACCAAAACAACTGAAGTATTTTGAAAGTCATAAACATTGGCCAGAAATGAACTGTCACAATGGGGCAGGCTTTCACTGGAGTGTCCTAAGGAATAACCCTCCTCCTAGAAAGCTCTTAATCTGGCACACATCCATAAGAACTTTCAAAATTCGGGGCGCCTGGGTGGCTCAGTGGGTTAAAGCCTCTGCCTTCGGCTCAGGTCATGATCTCAGGGTCCTGGGATCGAGCCCCGCATCGGGCTCTCTGCTCAGCAGGGAGCCTGCTCCCCCTCCCCCCCGCCTGTCTCTCTGCCTACTTGTGATCTCTATCTGTCAAGTAAATAAATAAAATCTTTTAAAAAAAAGAACTTTCAAAATTACCCTTTATGAACATTAATGAGACTAGCACCCCAGTGATAAATTGTGCTTCATTGTGGTATATGATTCTTTTAAAATTCTATTGAATTGGGGGCACCTGGGTGGCTCAGTCACTTAAGTGTCTGACTCTTGATTTTGGCTCAGGTCCTGATCTCAGGGCTGTGAGAACGAACCCCGTGCTGGGCTCCATGCTGAGTGTGGAGCCTGATTAAGATTCTCTCTCTCTCAAAATAAATGAATGAATGCATGAATGAATGAACAAATAAAAATAATAATACAGCACATAAAAAGGATAGGACAGTTTCTTGCAACCTAATAAGCTCTCAATATTAGCTATTCTTATTGTTCCAACTCAATATTGTATATTTTAGGATAATCACGTACATGTTATAAGAAGTCTCCTTGAAGTAAAGAGCCCTATTACATATCATGTCATAATATGCTGTTTGTACTGAAGCCATATTACTTGAACAACAACAACAAGCAACCCACACACAGTAAGATATCTGGTTATATAATACTGGAAAATCTTGTAGTCATCTTTTTTTTAGAAAAAGAAAATTTTTAAAGATTTTATCTATTTATATAAATAGAGAGCACACAAACGGGGGAGCTGCAGAGGGAGAAGGAGAAGCAGGCTCCCCATGAAGCAGGCAGCCCAATGCAGGGCTTGATCCCAGGACCCTGGGATCATGACCTGAGCCGAAGGAAAATGCTTAATGACTGAACCACCCTGGCACCTGGAAGAAGTATTATTTTTAAAGTAGTCCTAGAAAATCAAGATCTTCAAAAAACCAACAAATAAAAAACAACAAAAAAGAAAAAAAACAGCTCTGAAAATATGGCAATGACTTCTTATCTGATGTGACAATTGTTTATTTATGTAATCAATTACTTTGTCTAGAAAAGTAAAGCATGTTACCACAAGAGGAAAATTACATGTCAGTTCCGTGAGGATGTATCCGCTCTCAGCCTGTTTGAAAGTGTAAAGGCTGTTCTAATTTGTGAATCTTACAACAAAAATAAAGATACATGGGGCGCCTGGGTGGCTCAGTCGGTTAAGCGTGTATCTTCAGCTCAGGTCAAGATCTCAGGGTCCTGGGATCGACCCCCGCATTGGGCTCCCTGCTCAGCGGGGGGCCTGCTTCTCCCACTCCTTCTGACTCCGCCCCTGACTTGTGCTCGCCCTCTCTCTCTCTCTCTCAAACAAACAAACAAACGTAAATGCAAGAGCAGAGAAAGAGTGGATGCAAAGAGAGTATGATAGGATAGCAAAGCAGCTTGAGAAGGAAAAATAGTTAGAAGCAGGTCAGCTATAAGGGAAATACCGCAGGGAATTTCTAAACCAAAATCAGGCAAAGAGAAGGCCAGTCGACGTAGACGTGTATGATAAGGTCAGGCAAAACTGCTCAGGTTTGCTTTACCTGAGAACTTGGCCGGTCACCCTGGAGGACCAGTTGCGTTTTACTTCATACACTACACGTTTCCTCTGGACGCAGCCGTGACTTTGCACAGAGAGAAATGTTGGAAGCTGGAGCCAATAATCCCTGTTCAGTTATAATGTTTCCAGTGATCTTAAAAGTCCCGTCCTGTGTGCCAAGCATTTGGCAAGCTGCAGTGTCGATGATGCACTGATTCTTGTGGAGACATAGCGTGCAGAGGGGAGCAATGAACACGCATTTATAACTAGCCATTCCAATAGCCAGCCTTAATGTCTCCCCAAAGCACCAGGAGAAAAGGTTCATTTAATTTTTATAAAATAAGCTATGATTCCAACTGAGATGTGGCACTTGATCGTTCACACATGCCGCATAGATATAGCACATACTCCAAATTCCCATTCAAAGTATGAGAAGGCATAGAGCGCAGTCTTTTCTTTTGTAAATATGAAATGCGTGATTAAGATCAATAAGAATGGGCGCATCCTTGCACGTGTCTGTCAGCTTCGACCTGCCTCTTGGACACAATGTTGCAGAGAGTGAAGAAACTCTGGAAGTCATTTAACCAGCCTATTTTTCTGGATAGAAAGACATTCTATTCCGTGCCTTTTAATTTACTTTAATACTTTCATCATGTGGTGTGTACGTTAGAAAACACGTAAATACTCACTGTAGAATACGGAAAATATTAGAAACTGGGAAAAATAACAGATTCATTCCAGAAAGACATGATGACTTTTAAAACATGGGTACTGGATAGAATAGAATTTATGAGAATTTCTGGGTTTCTAGGGCATGAACCTGTGACCGTACTACAAACAGTGAAAATGTTTGTAATAGCACGTATGGGACAGAAATGTACCAGAGGTTGTCTCAAATCAGGCACACACAGCATTACCAATAACAAAATGCGATGCTTAGAAAACCTTTTTTAAAAGTACCACTACATTTTTAAAGGGTTGACGATGTTAGAGGAAAGGCTAAATTATCTGCCTACAATACTGATGATATAAAAAGATATTACAAAATCATTGTCATACGAAGAAGCAATCAAATCGTATTCAGCCAGAACTGTAGAAGGGTATCACAGAGGTGGGTCAGGAAGTTAATTAATTTTTGAAACATTCCGTTTCTAGACTAAGAAACATTTGTGTTACTCATCATCTTTGTAAATTTTTTACTTTTCCTGATTTCTCTCCTTATTCTAAATAATATTCATATGTTTACTTACTATATATGTTAGTATTTTGTCATGTTTTAGTCAAAATTATACTGTGGTTAATGTGCTGAAAACTCTACAAATATTACATATTGAAAATATTGGTTTCAGTTACCCTATTGTTAGACATCAGTTGGTTTGTGTATTTTGATTCTTAAAACTAATATGACAATTATGAGGGGTGTGTGTGTGTGTGTGTATATATATATATATATTTATTTATATAAAAGAATTTATTTATTTACTTGACAGACAGAGATCACAAGCAGGCAGAGAGGCAGGCAGAGAGAGAGGGGGGAAGCAGGCTTCCCACCGAGCAGAGAGCCCGATGCCGGGCTCGATCCCGGGACCCTGGGATCATAACCTGAGCAGAAGGGAGCGGCTTTAACCCACTGAGCCACCCAGGAGACCTGTATGTATATATTTACCTCTGTGTGTGTGTGTGTGTGTGTGTGTGTGTGTATAAGTTTTACTTATTTGAGAGAGAGAAATAGAGAGAAAAACAAAGTGGGGGAGGGGCAGAGGGAGAGGATGAGGGAGGGAAGTAGACTGCCTGCTGAGCACCGAGCCCCACATGGGGCTCCATCCCCGGACCATGAGATCATGACCTGAGCTGAAATCAAGAGTCAGATGCTTAAGCTACTGAGCCACCCAGGTGTCCCTATAGTGAATATCTTTGATAAAAATATGTTTCTATGAAATTTGGGAGATGATGATGTCAATGTAGTTTCATCAGTTGTCACAAACATACCACTCTGGTGGTAGGTGTTGATGACGGGGAGGCTATGCATGTGTGGGGACAAAGGGTATTTGGGAAACCTCTGGGGTGCCTGGGTGGCTCAGTGAGTTAAGCCTCTGCCTTCAGCTCAGATCATGATCTCAGGGTCCTGGAATCGAGTCCCGCATGGGGCTCTCTGCTCGGCAGGGAGCCTGCCTCCCCCTCTCTCTCTGCCTGTCTCTCTGTCTACTTGTGATCTCTCTCTGTCAAATAAATAAAATCTTAAAAAAAAAAAAAGGTATATGGGAAACCTCTATACCTTCTTCTTAATTTTGCCATGAGCTTAAACTGCTCTAAAAAACAAAGTGTATTTTAGGGGCACCTGGCTGGCTCAGTCGGTAGAGTGTGTGACTCTTGATCTTGGGGTTGTGGGTTCAGCCCCACGTTGGTATATAGAGATTACTTAAAAATAAAATCTTAAAAAAAACCAACAAAACACTGTATTTTAAAAAGCCCAACTTGCAGCAAGTTGTACTTAAAAGTAACATACAGAGAAATCAGGGGAAAACAATCTTTGCTTCTGTACATTATTTTCCTTAATCTTATGACTCTCTTGCTCTTGTTCTCCCTCACTTTCTCTAGCAAATCCTTTTCAAAATGGGTTTGACAGTTTACATTTCCATTAACACTCCTCATCACCACTGTGTATTGTCATTAAAACGAATACGTGCCAGTTTGATAAGCCAAATGTATCTTGTTTAAATTTACATATTTGTTTGACTCCCTACTGATTCTGAACATTTGGATGCCCAGCATTGAAATGAACTGTTCGACTCTTTTTGAAAGTTTTTATTGTAATGTTGGTGCATTCATTATGGAGTTGTTTAATGTATCCCGGCATTTCTCCTATAGCTCAAGGTGTTCATAAAAAGATTTGTGTATAAAGTGATCCATTAATGAGGCAACATAATTCACAACTGGTTTTAATTTTCTGGTTATCTGAAACTGGCACCAGGAGCACAGGAGGATAAAAAATACGTATACTAACAAAAATCTCCTTTGTCATGACAGGGTCATTCGCAGTCACTTTCTATCTGTAAAAAACACAAGGATGAAGTGATAAAAATATGTAGGGAGAATGAACTCCTGTGGCCGAAGCGATGCTGGAAACCATAAAACTGAACTTACCTGTAGTGTGTAGGTTATAGAACTATACCCTCTCTTACAGCTCTAAAAACACCTAATTTAAATGTGCCCACAGAAAAATAAGTACTATTGAGTATAAGTTTGTTTGACTTTTCCCCTTCTGTAACAATTACCTTCATACAAAATCAGTGAGAAAATTGCCTAGTTATGTATGTGTATTGTTCTCCTATTACAAATATTTACTGGTTCATTAATTTATTAACCTTTTGTCATATTTCTCACAATTTTCCCTTCTTTGTTATTTGCCCATTTCATTTGTTTGTGCTTTGATTAGTAAAAAGATTTTGAACCATTTTTTTTAAGATTTTATTTATTTACTTATTTGACAGACAGAGTTCTCAAGTAGGCAGAGAGGCAGGCAGAGAGAGAGAGGGGGAAGCAGACTCCCTGCTGAGCAGAGAGCCCGATGCGGGGCTCGATCCCAGGACCCTGGGATCATGACCTGAGCCGAAGGCAGAGGCTTTAACCCACTGAGCCACCCAGGTGGTGCCCCAAAAGATTTTGTACGTATTTGAATTACTTTTTGTTTTTATTTAATGGCTTCGATAGCTTCTGTGCTTACAGAATTCTTTCCATTTCTGTATTTCTAGAAATACTATAAATCCTAATCCAAATGGCCCATGTGTTTTATGACTTCGTGTTTTATGTTTCATTGTAATCCATCTAAAACTTACTCCAGTATACGGTGTGAAGAAATCTAGTTTTCAGTCAATTCACTTAATTTCTTGAGGAATCTCTCTACCTTGTCTTATTTCCTTAATTTTATACGAAAATTCCATAAAGAGTTAGGGTCTGCTTCCAAGCTATCTTTAAGTCCAACACATCTTTTTTTTTTGTTTTTTTTCTTTTTCTTTTTTAGGATTTTATTTATTTATTTGACAGCGAGAACACAAGTAGGCAGAGCGGTAGGCGAAGGACAGGGAGAAGTAAGCTCCCTGCTGAAATCCCAGGACCCCAGGATCATGACCTTAACCAACGGAGCCCCCGGGGACCCCCTAACACATCTTCATAAACGCTTTACAGTACAATTTCATGTTTGGCAGTGGAACCACCCTTTTTGTTCTGAACATTATGGCCACAATCACCTCTCTTCATTTTTAGTTTCCACAATATAGGCTATTTGAGGAAGAGAATTTTCAGCACAATTACAACAAACAAACCTACAAAACAAAAGGAAACCAACATCTTGTTTTTCCAAGAGAAATGAAATCAGTTAAGATAAAAAAAGACTATTGTATTTAAATGTCCTTTTACTGATGGTTATTTATAGGCTAATTAAGAGAAAATTTAGCACTTAATTCTTTTAGCTTATCCCTTCTTATTCTCAGTACATACCGAGATGTGCTAGTTCCAAAAGCTTTACTACTTAATAGAAAAACGAAGTCAGTAGCCTGAGTTACAAGACTCAATAATTTTGCCTACCTGTAAAAGAATTCTTGGCATTTTCTAAACCTGCATCTTTAGATTTTTGAGAAATCGTATGAAAGCCCATTTGTGGGACATGTTTTCCTTTGTAAATTCATCTCTTTAAGTGTTTCAGCATTGTATTAAATGCCATTTTCATTTTAATAAATTTCTCTTGATGTTATTTCCATATGAATAAATTTTCCATGGTGATAAAAATTTACTATCAAAGCATCCACATTTTTAATGGAGTCTTTTGATGAATAATTCAATAAATATGCAAATAAATGACATATTTACATGTACCGTAATGCGTTTTTCAAATTTAGGCAAAGTCAATATTCCAAACTTATTCAGTTGTGAAGGAAGCCTTTTCTTACGGGTTCACCATGTCTCAACTAGACAGTGAAACACAGTAGAGTTGTTGAAATGATTATTCCTTGCACTGGACCTTAAAATAACCTATATTAAAATATTAATGCATTGCAAAATATGTATGTAAGTAAACAATCTCTGGTAACACTTGAAGGTTTGACAGAAAGTAATTTAAAATTGTCAGTCCACTCGAAGTGACATAGACGTCATGATCATCCTCCTACCTTTATTTTTTGAGGCATCACATTTTGTAGTGGATGCCGCCTTATGAAATCAGGTCATACTACCATATTGGGCCATGGCATATTGGATTAGTAAGAAGTATATACTGGTTTAGTCAAGGTTAGCGTCTTCTAAGATCGGGGATCTCTGCTGGTAACTTTACACAGTCATTTTCATCTCTGATCTTTGCAACCAGCTTGCTAATGTATTATTACCATCTTTTTTTTTTTTTTTTTTGAGAGAGAGAGAGCAGGGGGAGGGGCAGAGGGAGATGGAGAGAATCTCAAGCAGACGCCGCTCTGAGTGTGAAGCCCCACATAGGGCTGATCTCACGACCCTGAGATCGTGACCTGAGCCGAAACCAAGAGTCCCAACCCTTAACCGACTGAGCAATCCAGGCCCCCCAGTATTGTTATCATCTTCATTATATGATGAGCAAACTGAGAGATACATTAAGTAACTTGCCCTGGATGTCACCAGAGTGATCTTGAGTGTTAGATGTACTCATGGATGGCACACATATACAAACTTACAGTCATATGTATTTCAAATTCTTTATTGCAAAACAGAACTTGATACCTCTGACTCCAGTCTAACGAGGTACTAGAGTTCATTGTAATGAACAAGAGTTCATTGTAAATTTTTCTCCCTGTCCATAATGTTAACTCCCTTCAATAAAAACACTGGATCCCATTAGCTTAATATATTTACTTCTTTACTTAATTCCCTTGAATGTGACTAATACCCAGAACCTCTCAATCAGCTGCCGCACTTGCCACCTCCTTCCCTATGGTCTGCTTAAAGGTTTTTTGAGTGAAATCTTCAGATAGGAAAGGAGGGAAAGGGAAAGGGAGGGAAGAAATGCATACATTCACTTCTAGACAGTTTTTTTCATTTCTTCATCATAGGCACCGGTACAAGTTTTTAAAGATCCTTCTTGGTGAGTACTCTATGATATTTTATATTAACTCATGCACACAAATACCCTAAAATTGTGGCAAGGATGAAACAAAAATCTTTACTTTCTCATTCCCTCTTAGCATAGTTAGGTATTAGGTATTCGAAAGCTGTACTCCATACCTAGGCTTCACAAAGAAGAGCAAAGTATTTTTCCAAAACTTAAGTCTCCAAAGACGCAATTGAAATGTAATTTTTTTTCCTACCTAACAGTATTCAGCAGAGAGAATCCAAAGGGTTAGAGCAGTTAGAGTTTTGACATCCTATCCTCTTTTCCACATAGGTGACATAATAAGAATGTAATTGATCAGTAAGAAAAGAAGGTCTATATTGCTTTGTACCGAAGCCCTATTTTTTTGTTTTCTGGTTTTGGTGGGTTTTGTTTTTATCCTGTTTGGTTTTGTTTTCTTCTAAATTCAAGTCGTTAAGTAGAGACTGACCATCTCATACTTCACTGCAAAAATGTACACAGCCGACAGTGGTGCTGGTTAGAATCTTGTCTTGAGAATTTTCTGGTGGTTGACATTTTGTTGTTTCAGAACAAGTCACTACAAAAGCCCAATGTGGTAGTTGTAGCCACGACTGTGGTTGGAACAAACCTGGTAAATGGCTCGGAACCCACAGGGAATACTCTGTTGTGAGATAGTCACTAGGACCACCCTAGGGACGATTTATTATCTCTCCTTTGTCAGTTTAATAGAAAGACTCACCCCTCTTTTCCCACAAGAGCTGTAGCAGTCTAGGGCACACGTTCCAAGTGTGTGTCCGTGTCTGAGAGAGCGTCTCCATCTAGTGTAGTGATTAAGTCTACAGACTACCTTGCTAGGGTTCTAATCCTGACTCCACGACATGCTAATTCTGAGTGGCGACACGCAAGTTAATTAAATGCTCTGTGCCTCAGTTTCCTCATCTGTAAAACACAGGTGATATGTGTGTTTCCTCATACAGTGGTTGTGAGGATTAAGTGTGTTAATACATATTAAGTACATAGAACCGTGCAAAACACTTGATGATCCCTTTGGAAGCACGCCAGAAGGAAACACTGTGTGTTGGTGTGCACACATGTGTGCTGAGGAGTGCAGACGAGATGGTGTGGGAGTCATCAGAGAAGGTTTGGGAGCATAAATGATTCTTGGGAAATCTTGAAGAACAACTCGTTTTCCGGGCAGACAAAATGAGGAGGAGAGACAGCATCCCCAACAGCGGCCGCTTCGTGAGAAAACCTGATGCTCTCTGGGAACTGTAGATTCCATAGAACTGGAAGGGCTGTGTTTGGGGGAGGGGCAGGAGGTGTCTGCTAGGCTGAGGAGTTTACCAGGGAGGAGGTTGAGACTCCGAACTGAAGTTGTGTCCATCACTAGGACCCACACTTGTCTGGGAAAGCCTAGGCAACTGAAGGGATGAGCTCAGTAGAATGATTTGGGGAGCGTGGCGTTGGGGGGGCTCTAATTGAGGAGACAGAACGTCTCGTAAGAGAAGAAGAATCTAGGCGCGTTGAGTTCGATATACTAAGCAAATCTTGGCTGTCGATGGGGAAGAAGGTGACTCGAAGCTCGGCACAAAGGAGAACCCCCTGACCGGTGATCCCAACCCTCTGGGCCTCATGGCTGTTCAAAGGGAACGGCCTTGGCTTTTCTGCCTGGCCACAGAGGCGTGAAGAACTAGCTGCCATTCCTCCTCAGCGAGGCCCCTAGCAGGTGATTACAGTTTTCAAAGGGAATCGTTGACTGCCTGCCATTCCAGATTGATGAAGGAATTCCGTGCAGACCATTTGCCTGGCCGCCTTCCACGCACAGCAAAAGAGGTTTTTGCCATCAATGCCAAGGTTTCAAATTGGCATTTTCATAAAAACAGGCAAAGCAGCCCATTATCTAATTGATGTCCCTAAATTATGGGGGCTGAGGGAGTCAATGTCAATGCACATGGTGTTGAGCCATTTTTTTGGAAGGCACTCAATTCTAGGCTTGGAATAGTCTCTGTATAAAGAAAGGCCTAGATTCCTTTACTAAAAAAAGAATTCAAACTTCCTCATTTGAACAGCTTTCACATACACAATTTCTGGAAGCAAACATTAGGACTCTTTACCAAGTTCCCTTTGCAATCTATTGTAAGTAAAGGAAATGTACCATGACATTTTAAGATGAATTAGAGGTGACACGTAACACAGCTGTACATATCTCTTAGCAGAAACAAGCTTTCTGCCTAACAAGACTTGTTTCTGTTTGGGTTTAATTTCTCTAGAAAATCATCAGCCAGCTTCATCTGAGGCTCCTCAGGCTACAGTAATGACATCCATCCTTGACTTACCACCAGAAGCAACTCAGTGTCACCAGCAATGCGCACGGTGCCCCACTTAGAGGAGAAGAGGTGAGAACTGAGATCACTTTATGAAGAGGGGATGGTGTTTTCGCCAGCAAAGGCAGGCCCATCAGGGAGGAAGAGGAATCAAGTGAAATCGAAGCAGATAACACCATGCCCAGCCCCACTCAGCTGCCTGGCTGGCCCTGGATGGGTGGCCTGGGCAAGTGCGTAGCTGCGCCTCGAAGCGTTCAGTCACCCCAACGTTATGCAATGCGTTCCACTCCTCCCATGTAGCCACTAAAACAGACCAACAGCCTACCCTCCTCGCATGGGATTCCACCGAGTGCCTGCTGTATGCAGACTCTGTGCTGGGTGCTGGGAACAAGAGCTA
Source organism: Martes martes (assembly GCF_963455335.1). Classification (NCBI taxonomy): domain Eukaryota; kingdom Metazoa; phylum Chordata; class Mammalia; order Carnivora; family Mustelidae; genus Martes; species Martes martes. The sequence goes on from NC_137897.1 coordinate 111,797,964, forward strand.
CCTCGGCATGACCCGGTACTTGCGCCCAGGGCCAGTCCAGCTACAGTGGTTCCTTGGATGCTGGGGGTCCTGACCTCTATGGAAGTGAAAATCCACGTCTAACTTTAAAAAAAAATTATTTCATTTATTTATTTATTGTTTTATTTGAGAGAGAGTGCGTGTGACTGGGGGAGGAGAAGAGGGAGAGGGACAAGGAGACTCCATGCTGAGCATGGAGCCCAACGCGGGACTGGATCTCACGACCCAGAGATCATGACCTGAGCCAGAATCAAGGTCAGATGCTCAACGGACTGAGGCCCCCCCGGCGCCCCGAAAATCTGATACACTACGTAGCCTTGTGGGTAACCTGGTCGACAAGCATATTTTGTGTTATATGTAATATATATTTTTTCCATAAAGTCAGCTAGAATGAAGAAAATGGTATTAAGGAAATCATAAGGAAAAGAAAATTCACTTGTACTGTATGGAAGAAAAAAATCCATGTACAAGTGGACTTGTGCAGTTTGAACTACGTAATTCAAGGGTCAACTGCACTTTATGTGAATTAACTCATAAATCTTCACCACGACCCTGGGTGCTATGGATTATCATCACCATTTGCAGGGGAGGAAAATGAGGCATGGAAACTAATTTGCCAATGGTCACATGGCTAAGAAATGGAGGAGTCAAAATTTGAAATCAGAGAGTGGGGTCTAGCGTGACATGCTTTATGCTTATCTTCCCCACCTTCTATGATGTATGAGGGTGTCTGTACTAGGAAGGAACAGAGAATCTAGGTAGGCAAGTAGACATAAAAATGAATAAGTTATCATACCATATCATATGAATTTGAGCTAGCCTTGAAGGCACAGACGAAAGAATAGAACTTTCCAATTATTAAGTACCTACTAAGTGCCAGTTACTATGAAAAGTGCCATACTGACATTATTTCATTTAGTTCTTTGAGTATCGGGATCCTGTCGGTAGTTGAGGTCACCTTAGGCTCCCCAAAATACTATAGACAGTGTAGCATTTCAAAGATATACCTTTGTAGTCATCATTTTCCTTAGTATGGGTAAAGAAATAGCTTCTCTCTCTATTTTTATAACAATTTATTGAGATGTAATTCACATAAATTAAATTCACCCTTTTAAAGTGTGCAATGCAGGGTTGCCTGGGTGACTCAGTTGGTTAAGCATCTGACTCTTCCTTTCGGCTCAGGTCATGATCTCAGGTTGACAGGGCTCTGTGCTCAGAGGGGAGTCTGCTTCTCTGCCTCGCTCTCTGCCCTTCCCCCCGCCCCCACCCCCCCCCACATGCATTCTCTTTCTAAAATAAAAATAAATTAATCTTTATAAATAAATAAGTATATACATAAAAAAGTGTGCAATCCAGTGGTGGTTAGCCTAGGCACAAGGCTGTGAACCATAACCACTATCTTGTTCCAGAACATTGTCATCACCCTAAAAAGCAATCCTGTACATTTTCAGCAGTCACTCCCCATTCCCTTTCACAGAGATGGTCTCTCTGAAACCGTGGTCTGCTTCCTTTTTTTTTTTTTAAATAAATAACAGCTTTATTGGGATATAATTCACACACCATACCACTGACCCATTTGAAGCTTACAACTTTAATGTTTGTTAAGATATACCTGGCATTATGCGATCATCACTGCTATCAAATTCCCAAATTCCTGCTGAGGAGAGGGGGATAAAAAGAGCACAAGTAGGGGCGCCTGGGTGGCTCAGTGGGTTAAGCCTCTGTCTTCGGCTCAGGTCATGATCTCGGGGTCCTGGGATCCAGCCCCACATCGGGCTCTCTGCTGAGCGGGGAGCCTGCCTCCCCCTGCCCCCCGCCTGCCTCTCTGCTTACTTGTGATCTCTGTCAAATAAATAAATAAAATCTTAAAAAAAAAAAAAAGAGCACAAGTAAATTGTCACAATGCTTTGTTCTTATAAAGACTCAGCCGTTTTCCTTGAATAAGAGTTACTTGAATTGTTGCAAAACTTTGGTTAATTTCCAGAGTTCTGAAAAAGTCCATTTGACAATTTTTGCTCACGTTCTTGTTGCTTTTATGGAAGAGTAGATTTCCTGAGTTCCTTACTCCATCATCCCTTTGGAAATAGTTTCTTGTGCACGACTAAAAATGCAAAAGCTCTCAGATGCTCCAGGTCCATTTATAAACTACAAACCATCTTTCTTAATATAACAAGCCCCACTTGCATCATGTAGCTATATATTTTAAAGTCTCTTTCCTTCCACTTTTCTTCCTTCCATAAATACTTACTGAACCTCTACTATGTACTAGGATCCGAACTAAAAGCTGGGAGTAAAAAGCTAAATAAAGTAGAATTTATGCACTCATGGATCTGGGGGTGTTGGGGTACAGACAAGTAACCTATCCAAGGATATCTAGGGCAGAGGGCACTGGGGCCTATTATTATCTCCTTCCAATGAAGCTTTGAAGGAGGATAAGACTCTGAAATTTATTCATTCAACAATATATCATATGTCAAACACGGTGCTGAATGTTTAGAATGTGGCAGTGAACCATCAGATATGGTCCCTGATTTCATGGAGCTCATAATCTGCAGAAGACTTCGTGGAAATCCACCATTCACTTGATTTTAGGCACTGTCTCCATTCACTGTGGAGTTTGGACAACATTACAGTAGTTCCCATGTGCGGAATAACAAAGACAAAATAAAAGGAATCATAGAAAGAGGCTGGTATTGAGCATAAATTCTGACTGAGTCTTGTCATAGAGTGACCAGCCATCCCAGTTTGCCTGAAACGTTTGTGGATTTAGCGTCGTACCTCCTGGTACACCCAGGACGTTGATCACTCTACTTGTTAATTAGCATTTGCGTTGGTAACTACAGATAGATAAAATTTATATACACATATATAAATGTATTATATATAAATACCATCTATGTATTATACATATTTAAATACATAATTTAATACATTTTAAAAAGAGTTTATTTTATTTTAAGTAATCTTAATTTTAAGTAATTTTAAGTAACCTGCCTACCAGGGACTCAAACTTAAAACCCTGAGATCAAGAGTCACATGCTCTACTGACTGAGCCAGCCAGGCTCCCCAAAATATGTCTTAGTAAGGAAGAGCACCTAAGTGTGTGTGAACGGTTGTACTGAGGCGGGCCATGTATACAGAGGCAGCATTACAGGTAAGATTCCCATAAATGAACAACAGCAGATGAAAATATCAACTTAGAAGTTGTGCCGGATTGTTTATTTTCAACTTTGTTCCACCAGGACCTCTGTTTCTCAGGCCCCCTTCCCAGTATGGCTTGAAGTCAGAGTTAGCCAAATCTGGGAGGCAGAAGCAACAGCTGCTGCGCCCGGGAGGGTTAGCATTGTTTGCGTGCAGTGAGAGACCACACGGGGTGCTGGCTGTCCTGGTTTGCTTTCCCTCCTCCCGACTCGACTCCAGATTACCAGTCCTGCTGACCAGAAGCGACCCAGGTCCACCACCAAAGCATCCCTGAGCAAGCTCGGTGGCGGTAGACGCAATCAACAGTGTTTCATAGACTTCTACGTGGCCCCCTTCCTGGGGTCTACGCAGATTCCTCTGTAAGCTCTGATTGTTCGCCTCCATCAGGGCACCTTAGTGACTTCTGTCGGATCCTTCACCTCCCCTTTCCAAAACTTTACTTCCCAAACTCCCCCACAACCGCATGTGGTCTAGTTCTCACGATGAACTCTTTATTCCACAACAGCCTGATAGATGAAACAGCAAGATATTCTGACCTAAATTTCATTTCTTGAGGACAAAGAGGTTTTGATTAAACCTAAAAATGGAGTTCCTTCTCTCTTGAGTACCTGCCAGTGGTTCAATGTTAGCGATGGATCGTGCGCTGTTTCCTTCATGCTCTCATTACTTAGTCCTTTGACGTAAGTAGTTTCAATCCTGATCCCATGCCTTTTCTGACTTTTAATTGATAGTCATAATAATGATTATGATAATTATTAATATTAATTAAACATGCACTAGTTGCCAAGAACACTGACAAGCATTTTACATGCATAACTTCTTAATTCGTCACAACAACCCAATGAGGTAGCTCAATGGACAGCTTTGTTTTATAGAGCACACAATTTAAACTTTCAGAGATATTCGATAACTAGCTAAAAGTCACCCAACTAGTAAGTGGTAGGACAATAATTAGAACCAAGATCAACTGAGCCCTGCTATTTCCAAAGGCTAATTGTGAAAATATACTTATGTTGTCAAATGCTATTTCTCCCCCCAATCTAAATATAATGCATGTATTTTTGAGGGACTGTGGATTACACATGAAGCATCACACTTGACTAACCTTGCATCTAGCAGTTCACATCTGATCATTCTTATAAGCTAGTTAGGCGTTCTTCATATTTTATAGGTGAAGAAACTGAGGCTCAGGAGGGTTAAAATATCTACCAATAACAAAATAGTCAGGAACTAGCAGCGACTATGTTCACTCTCAATTTTTTTTTTTTTTTAAGATTTATTTATTTATTTGAGAGTAGGGAGGAGACAGAAGAGAGAGAGAGAATCTTTAAGCAGACTCCCTGTTGAGCCCAGAGCCCAATGCAAGGCTCAATCTCATGACCCATGAGATCATGATCTGAGCAGAACCCAAAAGTTGGGCACTCAACCGACTGAGCCACCCAGGCGCACCCCCCCGCCCCCACCAATCCTTAACAAAGGCAATTCTTGACACAAGAGATGTGTGTAAAGAAAATGTTTGAAAGGGGACTGAGAATGAAGAGCATGTGGCCATGGCTGAACAGCGTTCGGGTAAGTGGGAGTAGATGAGACTAGAAAGGTGGGCTGAGGCCACACCATGAAGGGCCTAGCCTGATCTGTTAAGGAATTAGGACATTGCCCTGAAAGCATTGACTTGTCTAAGAGTACAGAACTGAGCTAGGATTCAAGTCTAAGTTTCTTATTCCAAAGCCCATGATAGGATACATCTTCTAGTCTCTGCTGTTGTCGCTGCTGTCTAGTATACCACATACATGAAAATTCAGTTTACAAATCACATTTATAGCCATTATGTCATTCAAACCTCACATTCAACCCCGTGAGATAAGTATTGCTTTTAACCCAGTTTAAACATGAAGAAACTAAAAACTTGCTAGTAATGTTAAAATAAATATACAGATACACAGTGTGAATGTGGCAGATCCCACAATGAATCCCTAGGAATCTTACGCAAAATGTCATGCTTTTTCACTTTAATTTCCTACTGGATAATCTATAAATCTCTCCTTTAAGCACAATATGCAAACATATAATTTTCTCACCAAGGCCTGCTTCTCCTGTCATCTCTTTCTGGGAAAACGCACTACTCTCCAGGAAGTTATCCAAACCAAAAAAGCCTGAAGACATCCTGAAAACCTAAACATCTGAAGAGTTAGACTTTCATCAGAGTTTAAAAGTACCATCTGTCAATCGAGACACAAAAAATGACTATAAAAACATGAGTTAAAAAAATACAAAAAAACCCTGAGTTTTTAAATCTGTAATATCCCATATTCGTAAGTTGATTACTCCCTCTCTGGTTCCCTGTAATGATTACCAACAAAGGTTTGATAATTGATAGACTTGGACATGATGGGAGGTTACCATGAGGCTCGGTCTGAGAGCAGGGAACGCTATTCTACAATCCTATGAAAGGCTGCCTAATAACATTTTTTAAAAAGATTTATTTATTATTTTAGAGAGAGAACACCTGAGTGGGAGGAGGGGCAGGGGGAGAGAATCTTTAAGCAGACTCCCCGCTGAGCCGGGAGCCTGCCATGGGGCGTGATCTCAAGACCCAAGAGATCATGACCTGAGTCAAAACCAAGAGTTGGATGCGTAATGAATGGACTTAGCAACCCAGGTACCCCTGCCTAATATCATTTTTTAACAGATCTATTGAGGCATGATCGACAATAAAATACAATACAATAAAATACAATAAACTACACATCTTTCAAGGGTACAAGTTCATAGTTTTTGACATATACGTACATCCATCAATACATCACAATCAAGACGGAGAGCGTAGCCATCACAACCCCCAAAGTCTTTCCTTTCCCTTACTGGGTCTTCTATGAGTCCTTCCACTCACTCCTTGAGCAATGACTGATCTGCCTTCTGTCATTATACATCAGTTTACATTTCCTGTGTATTTTTCTGTAAATGGAATTCTATATTTCCAACCAAGAATCCCATGGCATCCAGTCAGTCAGTTTGTTGTGAGAGCAGCACAATAGGCGTTTTAACACTGAAAAGTTTATTTGCCATGCATTCTTCTTCAACAAATTACTAGGAGAGAGCTTTAACAACAACAACAAAATGAAGGCAAAAACTGAAACAGAGAAACGTACAAAAATGAAGAAACAGGACCCAACAAAAGAAAGCGGTAAACTAAATTTCTGGGATGATTATAAAGGGGCATCTTAGCGTGGCAGCTGTGTCGCAGTGCCAGAGACTAATCCGTCCATTGGAGCCAGAGGACAGAATACCACTTGGGCAATGACTTCAAGAAAAGAAAGTAACCTGACTGATTATCTATTGTGTGGGTGTGGAAAAAAGATATGCATTGCCCTATGGGCGTCAGGGGCAATGCAGACAGGTGCTTTGACGACTAAACAAAGAAACAAACAGGAAAATATAAGTAACAATTAACTCCGTGAGGATAAAACAGGAAACCTTATGCAAGAAAGGGAATATAATCAAAGTGACACAGGTGCAAAATTTTTGTGTGTTGGTAATAATAATTTGAAACCTCTATATATATTTGGCCAAAAATGGTTGCATAGCTTTATTCAAATGATGGTGATTAAAAGAACGTTGAGTGGGTGATGGGTAAGTGCAGTGTAAAAGAAAGGTAAGCTCTCTTTGTTTATAGTAGGGGTCAAGAGACTCTATTTGTTTATGTCTATAAAAATCCGAAGAATAAAATATGTGGAGATTAATTTAAATATGAAGGAAACAAAAAAAAGTTAAAAGGTCAAAGTAGATTTAGAGAGTGGGAATCAGGGGTGGGCAAGAATATGGTTGGAGACTGGGACTACTGCTTTGGTTAAACTTCGAAGGGCCAGTTGACTTTAAAATTATGCACCTATGGGGCCCCTGGGTGGCTCAGTAGGTTAGGCGTCCAACTCCTGATTTCAGCTCAGGTCACGATCTCAGGATTGTGAGATGGAGCCCGTGTTAGGAGAACAATGAATAATACATCGTGAGGTGATAGATTGTGTGGCGTGTGATGTGTGGGGGGTGTGTGTGTGTGTGCGTGTGTGTGTGTTTGGGGGAAGATGTGTGAAGAAAATACAATCAGAATATTGAAATAAAGGTGTTTTTAAAGGGATAAGCTGAGATTCCACTTGTACTTGATTGGTGAGGGGATGACCAAGAAAGATAAACTAACATTCTAGGAATCTGATGTTCTCATGTATCGCCTCAGATATTTCCAATAAGGCTGTACCCAAGAATGAGGACTAGAAACAGATTTTAGTGACTCTGTGCAGCACACTTGACTCCAAGCATATTGATTCCATCTGAATTAAACTCTCTGAGATGATAAAGAAACACTTGATATTTATTCCTGTAATAAAAGGGTTTATTTCTTATAAATTTTTTCACTCAGTGGGCGGGTTTTATATGACTCGTGTGCCTCAGGTCAATGCCATGTGGAGCTGGTGGAGCCCTTAGTGATTCTAACAATCACCCGCTGGAATTAGCTAGAAGTTCTCATCTCACGTTTCATGTTTTATCCCTCTCAACTTTTAGGTCATCCTATTGTTTCATCATTTGACTCTGTGGTCATCCCAGGAAGTAGAAAAGTGTAATGGTCTAGAAATCTTCAGTAAGTTCTCAATCAAGAGCCCGGATCTGAGGGAACAGCACCGATAAGAAATGAGAGCACTACAATTGGTTTTATAGCAATAACTCGTTCTTACATTTTCTTCCAGACCAAGGATATCTTAGGATGCATCAAACTTCATTTATATTCGATTTATTTAACTTTATTAAAAATGAATGTAAGCAGTTAACCACTGGTAAGTAACGTGTGGAGAATTATTAACATCCTGCAGATAACTTACGAGGATCTTATGTTTTACTTTACTGAACCTGATTCACAATTTTTTCAGTGCCTATTATGTGCCAAATGCTAGGAATACAAAAATTAGCTTCCACCACTGCTAGGTTTCATAAAACCATAGACAGAACTGTAATCTAATATCTATTATATTAATATATAATATAATTATAATATTAATATTATTATAATATATATTAATATATTATTTATATATTATTAATATTATAATATTATTATAATTATATATATTATATCTATTATTATTAGAACTGTAATACTAAGTGCAGTGAGAAATACAGTGTGTTATGGGAGCCCCTGGAGATGAATTTGGGACTGAGAAACGATGGAAGGGATCGTATCACAGATTGGGGAATGGTTTGTGGATAAGAAGCGATGACGTCATCACTGTTGCTTTGTTACTTATAAGTCTTATGTAATGAAATGAACAGTGAGGTAAGTGACAAGGTATGGCTTCCTTATTTACTCTAGTACAGCCTGAGAAGAATGGACAGGCCTCTTTCCTAGAAAGAAACCTTCGAGAAGGCTGCTTACTGCCTGCCATCTTGATTCCCACCAAGGGGTCATACCTGCTGACGGGTGTAGTTTGTAAGGCAACATCTATAAGAAGACAGTTGTATGAAAGTCCAAAGGAACTTTCACTCTTCTTTTCAATTCCCTGCGAACCTAGAGGTAGGTTAGATATTTTTGGAATGTGCCACAGACAGCCAGGCAGGTTGGGGATTTCATGCCAGCCGGTCTCTGTTCTGAAATAATGAAAGAAGCTCCAAGAAATTGTACCTGTCAAATCTGCCAGGGACTAAAAGCAAGAGGAGATCATTCTGACAGTTTTCAGCAGCCACTGTGCTGATCACCCATGTTACTACCGCACTGTGTTCCTGGGGAAGTGATGGGTGAGTAGCGAATTATGTGTTTCAGAATTAACTCAAAAAGATCTCTCAAATGAATTTGTTGCATTTCGACAAGTTTGGTAAAGCTGACTTTATATCCTAGTAAGGCTTGTATTGAGAGAGAGAGAGAGAAAGAGAGGGAGGGAGGAGACTTAATACATATTGGGTATGTATAGAGCAGACAATATGATCATATTCTGGTCTTGTTTCTCAGTTCTTGTTTTCTTGCTGTGGATTTAACTCGCAAATGGAAATGAGCTTCCTGACACCCACGTGCAGTTGGGATGCATTGCATTTCTCTCATTTCCAACTTCACTGCAGGGAAAACAAACAAATAACATGAAGCAAATACCATTGGCCAAAAAACGAGCATCTGCATCCAGATGAGAAAGGGAGGATTGGCAATAGAAGAAGACATTGGCTCTGCTTCAAAATAAGTTTCTCTGGGGAATTTACTGGACTATTCTGAGTGTCAAATCATACATTTCCTAGTCACAAAGTTGTCTGAGTGTTATCTAATCCAGCTCTTTGTTTTGTGATAGGTTGACTCAGTACCTTCTTCCAAAGATTTTTATGTGATGGAGGGTTTAAATTTTAAAAGCAGATTATCTGAATGCATTATGACAAGAGTTTAATCCAGAACTAAGTACTGAAATATTACAGATTTGGGTTTTCGGGAGTCCCTCTTAATCTCGGTTTTGCTTTCTATGGTTTCAATTCCCGTGGGCAGTGATACTCTGGAAGCAAGTGATCCTTCTTCGAACGCAACATCAGAAGATGGACAGTAGCCTGACAGTCTGTCACGATGTCTACGTTATTCACCTCACTGTATCTCATGCCGTGGCCGTTTTATCATCTCACATCATCACAGTAACATATCTTGAGAGAGAGACACCACATTCACATAGCTTTTGGTACAGTATATTATAATTGTTCTATTCTATCATTAGTTATTATTGTTAATCTCTTCCTGTGACTAATTTAGAATTTTTAAAAGATTTTATTTATTCACTGGAGAGAGAGAGCATGAGCAGGAGGAGGGGGAGAGGTGGGGCAGAGGGAGAGGGACAGGCAGACTCCCTGCTGAGTGATGAGCCCAATGTGGGGCTCAACAGTGGGGGGGCTTGATCCCAGGATCCCGAGGTCACAACCTGAGCTGAGCCCAAGTCAGATGCTCAACCGACTGAGCCACCCAGGGGCCCCAGCCTAATTTATAAATTAAACTTTATCATAGGTATGCATGTATAGGAAAAAACATAGTCTGTGTGGGACTCAGTACTACCCGCGGCTTCAAGCATCCACGGAGTCATGGAATGTATTCCCCACAGAACCACTAGTTTCTTGAATGGAGTGTCAGAGAAAAATGTTAGACTTAATCGGAAAACTTGGGATGAGTTTAAGATTCTCCTCTTCCACTTGTTAGCTGTGTACCTTTTGACAAGTCACTTAAACTCCCTGAGCTCTAGTTTCCTCATCTTCAAAATAGGGAAATAACAGCTAGACCGTGTGTGTGTTGCAGGGCTGTTTTCATGAGTGTCAAAGGAGGTCATCTATTAAATGATTTTGGAATTTTTAAAGAGCTGTAACAAATGTGAAGCATTGTTAAAGGCAGTAATAATACTTTTTATTGTGGTAAAACGTACATAACTTAAAATTGACCATTTTAACTGTTTTGACAGTTGAGTAGCATTAAGCACATTCACCTGATCTTGAAACTATGATCCCTGTCTCCAGAGCTTTTCACTCAAACTGAAACTCTGTACCCGTTCCACAGTAACTTCCCATTCCCCACAGTCCCCCCCGCACCAGTCCCTGATAACCACTGTTCTACCTTCTGTTGAAAAGAATTTGACAACTTGAGATATTTCATATAAATTTATCCTTTTGTATATGGCTTATTTCATTTAGCATAAAGGATTCAAGGTTCATCCATGTTGTAGCATCCATCAGAATTTCCTTCCTTTTTAAGATCGAATAATTGCATTGTATTTGCATACCACACTGTGTTTATCCATTCCTCTGTCTAATGGACATTTGGGTTGTTTTGCTTCATCTTTTGGCTATTGTGAATGATGAATGCTATCAACATGGGCATACAGATGTCTGTTTGAGTCTCTGCTTTCAATTCTTTTGGGTATATGCCTAGAAATGGAATTTCTGAAATCATATGGTAATTCTACGTTTAAGTTTTTGAGAAACCGTCATTGATTTATATTTTCCTCACCCCAAAAGTATGCATATAGTAAGATCTCATGGTTAAAAAAAAACTCACCCCCCCTTCTTTCCTTCCTTTCTTCCTTGAATCCTTCCTATCTTCCTTCCTTCCTTTCACAGTAAACCCCTGCACTATCCAGATACTATACTAGACACAGAGAATGGTGTAGTAAATCAGACCTATTGTATGTCCTCCCTGATCAGTTATTAATAGAAATTTAATACTAGAATTTGACTTTCAATAGTCACATATTATATTTTACATGTTCCTTGGTTGAGGGAGCTTTACAATTATATTGCTTAAATTAAGTTCCTTAAAATATTTTTTAAACGTTAGGTAGCATCCAATTAACTGTGAAATAAATTTAGTGGCTCACAAGAAGAATGTATTTTAAGTATAGTTAATAAAATACAATAGGAAGTTTCAGAAAAGCATCTCAAATTAAGGGTAAGTATTATTTCATGATATTTTTATTTTGGCATACACACACAATTTTACGTAGCAATTCAAAATTACTTCTTGCTGTGAAAAAAAAAATCATGCAAAAAGTTTGGTAGCCATCCATAAAATTCCCTTTTTGCAGTGCAAAACTTTTGCTTCTCCCTCATTTGCCTTGCCTTTTTATAAGCTCTGCTAGAATTTACCAAAAGCAACTTTCCCATACTTCAGCTCCTTTTGAATGAAAGATTCCAATACTGTAGCTTAAAAAGTAAGAGAAACGAAGTTGTTTTGATTTTTTTAACTAAGAACTTCATAAACATGAGGGGAAACATTTCTTTTTCTTTTCCTTTTAAAACTTTAATTAAAAATAATTAATTGACATATAGTGTATTATTAGTTTCACTGGTAGAATTTAGTGATTCATCAGGTGCATATAACCCCCAGGGCTCATTACATCATGTGCCCTCCTTAATGCCCATCACCCAGTTATCCCCTGCCCACCTTACTTCCAGCAACCTTCAGTATGTTTACTAAAGTTAATAAGAGTCTCTTATGGTTTGTCTCCCTCTCTGATTTTGTCTTATTATATTAAGGAAAATCATTTTTATATATGTAACCATTGCAAAAAACAATTTTCAGAGAAAAATTTAATTAGTATCCTATAATTACATCTCTGTAGAGCCAATGTAAAAATTAATATTGTCCTTTCTCAATTAGGAATAAATATAGACTTTTTTTAAAGTAGGAGAATTTTTTTTAAAGGTAATTTCTTTTTTTAAATTTCTTTTTCCTTTTTAAGATTTTATTTATTTATTTGACACAGAGAGAGAGATCACAAGTAGGCAGAGAGGCAGGCAGAGAGGGGGAAGCAGGCTCCCTGCTGAGCAGAGAGCCTGATGCGGGACTCGATCCCAGAACCCTGAGACCATGACCTGAGCTGAAGGCAGAGGCTTAACCCACTGAGCCACCCAGGCGCCCCTAAAGTAGAAGAATTTTGATGTAAAATGTGAATGTCAAATCCTCACAACATTCCTGCTTCCGTCATGTAAATGCTCCACCTTGTTTTTGCTTGGTTTGTTTTGACTTTCGAGGTAGTTTAACTTGAACAGAAAATATCTACCTTAAATTTTGATCATCTAACTTGAACAGGAAGCATTCAACTTGAACATAAGACACGTAAGTCAGTTCCGCATGTTGCTGTCTTTTAAATTGAGACTTATACATTTAGTTAAGCCAATTTCCTTAATCATACAGTGTGAAAAATACATAATGTGAAGTATTCATGAATGCTCTTCACCAAATATGTCCAAGTCCCTGTCTCCTGGCCACATGGTGAGATTAAACATGTAGTTGAGTGGGGTCTCATGAGATCTGTTCAATGAGTTTAAGTAGAAATAATGTACGATTACTCCCAATGGGAGGATTTATTTCCCAAAACAACATCCTCCAGACGACTATTACCGAAGGTAAAATAACCAAGGACATTTGAGATGGTGGCTGCTCTGTCTGTGTGGATCCTTGAGTACCAACGATGATCCGGGCCCCCTGCCAATTGGAGATTTATATATTGCATAAGCAAGAGTAAACCTTTTATTGTTTTAAACTCTTGAAATTGTGTAGCTATTGGAATCAGAGCATAACCACACATATCTTGTCCGACACACATGAGGAAATTCAGTGATGTTCACTCACAACTTCTGAACGAGTGGTTGACACGTTGGTTTGCTTGAGCTAGAACTGTAAAGACCCAAGATTTGACCACCTTTGACCAATTCAGTCAAGAAAATGAACTGATTAATAGTATACAGGTTTAACAAAAATCATGGAAATGCTTGTTGTGTATTTTTTTTTAAGATTTTATTCATTTATTTGACAGAGATCACAAGTAGGCAGAGAGGCAGGCAGAGAGAGAGGGGAGGGAGCAGGCCCTCCGCCGAGCAAAGAGCCTGATGTGGGGCTCGATCCCAGGACCCTGGGATCATGACCTGAGCTGAAGGCAGAGGCTTTAACCCACTGAGCCACCCAGGTGCCCCGCTTGTTGTGTATTGAAGGGAAGGAGAAATTCTTCTCTACCCTCAAGGTCTTCCTGGACTAATAATTAAATTTACATGAGATAATTTGGCAGAAAGAAAAACCAAAGTTTTATCATGTGCACATGGAGCCCCAATAATGAAATTGAAACCTAAAGAAACTACCAAGGCACAAGCAGTTTCCATATTTTCTAGATAAAGGGACAATAAATCTGTGAGCCCTTGACAGGACAAAAAAAATTTGGGCAGCTTCAAGTAGTAAGGAATTCTAAAGAGAATTTGAGCTGAGATGGTAAATTAGTAAAATGTAACAAGTGTTGTTTATACAGCCTTCTGGGCTCTGAATTTCCCGCCTCTGGTGATAAGGATGTCCCTGACCCTTCTGGTACAGGAAGGGTACATTTCACGTGGGAGATTTATTTTCTGCTTTCAGGGGGACAGGGGAGGGTCTGAGTGGCCTTTTGGTGCAGGCTGCCTCTTAAGTAACTTTTATTTAAAATAATCAATAAGCCATTGTTGCATGTTTGGGGGAAGCCTAACCTTGGCACCTATAGTATATAAAGTTTCTAGTTCATGAAAACTCCTGTTTCATAGTCAAAACAAAGATATTTCTTTGACTTTATAATCTCAGTCTTTATAATCTCATAACTTTCATAGTAGTTGCAACCAATATCAGATGAAAGGTTTGGATATTTGAAAGACTTAAAGTTATGTAGTAACTACAGGAGACTCAAGCCATATTTCTAGGGAAAGTAAGACCAACATAACCACAAAATATGTTAAATGGCAAAAATAAAGGTGAAAATATACTGAAGTCTTTTATAAGAAGCTGATACTAAAATGGTACTAGAATTCTCATTCCTTTAAGTCCTAAAGCATCCAAGTTGTAAAATATAAGAAACGTAAAGTCTTAGTAAAAATCGTTTATGATTCCACAGGAACATTTATGGCAGTGATGTGTGACACCACCAGAGGCAATGAAATATCAAAAAAAATTGGGGGAATATTAGATTAACAGAATGTCAGGACATAAATTTGCTTATTCAGCAGATCCCCAGAATTCCACAAAAACAGATCTATAAAAAATGCAAAATGATATTTATACAACCCAATACTCTTATAGAGAGAAACAGAGGGTTAACAGTAAATGTTTAAAGATAAAGCACCACCTCTTGATGGCCTTACAACATGAAGAAATATTATAAAAAATACTTTAAATACTTGGAAGAAATATGATATGTCTTCTAAAATGTAAGCTATGGGTCCAGTGTTCTTAACATGTGCTACACATCTTGATGGCTATCTGTCATTTTCCTTCTCTTGATGATATATAGGCCCCTGCTCAGCTCCCTACTACATAGGCTAGATACCACAGCAGAGCTCAATGCTTTGTGCACTGAATAGGAGTTGTGTTTAAAAGGCTAAAGGGTAAATTTCTCTTCTGACTTTTCATAGCGTATTTGATAATGTGACTTATAATGCTGTTATTTCCAACCATGTTAGTCATGACAGTAATTATATTGATAAAGAGAATAATTATGTATTTTATTCATTAACCTGACCAGTTAGTCTTATATTCTCTTTATTTAATGAAATCATCTGGCATTGATATTAAAACCATATTGATGAGTAATGATATGTACTGTGTCACTACTGGAAAGATGAGTAATTTTTTTTTTAAACTGAAGTTTCATTCTTTTTTTTTTTAAGATTTTATCCATTTATTTGACAGAGATCACAAGTAGGCAGAAAGGCAGGCAGAGAGAGGAGGAAGCAGGCTCCCTGCCAAGCAGAGAGCCCGATGCGGGCCTCGATCCCAGGACTCAGGGACCATGACCTGAGCTGAAAGCAGAGGCTTTAACCCACTGAGCCACCCAGGCGCCCCAAGATGAGTAATTTTTTAATAGCTCTAAGAAATGTAAGTCTGGGCACATTCATGATAATCTCATATGTTTTACTGAGAAAATAAATTTTAGATAGCAAAACTTGAGAAATGAAAAGATATGTGCAAATCTAAGATGGCCATTATCACCACTATCATCTATGTAAGTCAATACTTTATGTTTATTTCTCTAAAAAAATCCTGTGCAAATATCCCTCTACTTATACGTAGCTGTACGTTTCTTCTTTTTCTTTTTTTTGGCGGTGGAGTATACAATGTTTCTAAGGAAAAGATAGAGAATTAAAGCTTCCCAAATTTGGAAGGTAGCTTAGAGATCTAACACAAGGGCTCTTAAGCCATTGACCATGGAAGGGCTTCACAGAGTTAGTCGACCCAGTCATTTTAGGAAACGATTTAATCTGCTTCCTTATGCAGAAAAAGCAACTATTTGGAGTCTGATTTGAAAACAGATCTCCCACTGTGTTGCATACCTGAAACAAATATAATGTTACATGTCAATAATACTGCAATTAAAAAAAAAAAAGAAAACAGATCTCCCAGTAAGTGGAAACATGGTATCTATCATATGCAGTATAATTAAGAAACTCCCCTGGTTTGTACTATACCATCATTTCATTCCTAATGTCCAGTCAAGCATCACTTATGAAGCAGTACCTCTCATTTAATCCTTACCATAATCCATTAAGTAAACATGGTAAGAATATGTTTTGATAATGATGCTTTTATGAAATCCATTTGTAATTTGTTCATGGTCACAAACTAGGTAGATTTTACATGTTTAAACAGCTTTCTGTGTGCTGAATGTGTGGAACAAAATGTGATATAACTAGAATTATTGGGGACTCCTTCTTTTAACCACAATGACATAAGAGATGCTAGATTTACCCTCCTGTCTAAAACAATTTTTTAAAAAGTAACAAAATTTTCGAAAGAATGGTTTTTAGGGCATTGAGCATCAGGAAGTAGAGGAGAGGGATCCCTGAGAAATGAGTAACAAATGAGGTATCCAAGTAAGCTCTCTAGCCTCTGCCTTACTGTCTTGAGATATTTTCCAGGTTGTGATGCAAACAGTAATCCCCAGGTACCAGACAAAGCCTGACAGATACCCTGAGCCTCTGAAAAGATAAAGGCAGAATTCTCAAGACAGAGTATTAGAGGGAAAAAAAAACCCTTAACTTATTGATAACCACGTTAAATGAAAATAATATAAATGTCCTCTTGTAAAGGTAGAGATTATCAGGTTGAACTTTCAAAAAAAGTCTTAGCTGAAGTGATCAGGAAACAAAAATAGCAATGACACAAATTACCAACTTGAGGAATCAGAGAGCTGACATCACAACAGATTCTACAGATGTTGAAAGGATAAGAGGACATTATATATAACTGTATATTAATACTTCCAACAAATAAGAGAGAATGAATAAATTTCTTGAAAGACACAAACTAACAAAGCTCATCTGAGAAGAAACAAATAACTTGAATATTCCTATATTTATGAAATAAATTGATTTTGAAAAAACACCCTACAAAGAGAACTTCAGAACCAGATGGCTTCATTGGTGAATTCTATTAAACATTTTAGAAATTAATAAATTAATTCTAAAATTCATATGGCAGTTGAAAAATCTAGAATAACCAAAACAATTTTTTTAAAAGATTTTATTGATTTATTTGAAAGACAGAGATCACAAGTAGGCAGAGAGGCAGGCAGAGAGAGAGAGAGGAGGAAACAGGCTCCCTGCGGAGCAGAGAGCCCGATGTGGGACTCGATCCCAGGACCCTGGGATCATGACCTGAGCCGAAGGCAGAGGCTTTAACCCATTGAGCCACCCAGGCGCCCCCAAAACAAATTTTTGAAAAAGAATAGATTTAGAGAAAAAACACAACATGATTTCAAGACTTTCATAAAAAACCATAGGGGTGCCTGACTGGCTCAGTCAGGAAGGCATGAAACTCTTGATCTTGGGATCGTGAGTTAGAGCCCTAGGTTGGGTGTAGAGATTGCAAAAATAAATTTAAAACTAACTTTAAAAATCCTACAATATCATGCCAGTGTAATACTGGCGTTAAGAAAGAAAATAAATCAATAAATATCTTTGTGTTCAGAAGTAGACTTTCACAAATATGGGCAACCGCCTTTCGACAAAAGTACAAAGTTAACTCCACAGAGAAGGAATATTCTTTTCAAGAAGTGCTACAGAAACAAATGGATTTCTATATGTCAAAATAATGAACTTCAAACCAAATCTCACACTGTATAAATATATTCACTCAAAACAGATAATAGACCCTTAATGTAAAACCTTAAGCTACAAAATTTTTGGAAGAAAACATAAGAGAACATCTTTGCAACTGTGGTGTAAGTCAAGATTTCTTTTTTTGAATTAAGATTTATTTATTTATTTATTTGAGAGAGAGAGAGAGAGAGAGAGAGAGAGACTCCCCACTGAGTGCTAACCCTGATGCTGGGAATATCCCAGGATGCTGAGATCATAACCTAAGCTGAAACTAAGAGTCGGACACTTAACAAACTGAGCCACCCAGGTGCCCCTTAAGCCAAGATTTCTTAAATACATCATTACAAAGATGATGCATAAAACACAGAAAAATTGGGGAATCACACTTCATCAAAATTAAAAATTTCTACTTTTTAAAAGAAAATATTTATTTATTTATTTGACAGACAGAGATGACAAGTAGGCAGAGAGGCAGGCAGAGAGGGGCGGGGGGAAGCAGGCTCCCCGCCGAGCAGAGAGCCCTATGTGGGGGCTCGATCCCAGGACCCTGGGATCATGACCTGAGCCGAAGGCAGAGGCTTTAACCCACTGAGCCACCCAGGAGCCCCTCTATTTTTTAAATTGTACTTTTTAAGAGAGTAAAAAAGCCAAGCTCACGATGGAGTATTATTCAGCACCACAAAGCCGTGAGCTATCAAAACATGAAAAAACATGAAAGAAACTGGAAAAAATATTAAGAAGTGAAAGAAGTTGATCTGAAAAGGCTACATACTGTACGATTCCAAATATATGACCTTCTAGAGAAGACAAAACGATGGAGTCAGTAACAAGATGAGTGATTACCCACGGTTGGGAGGAGGGAAGGATGAATAGGCTGAGCCACAGAGAAATTTTAAGTCAGTGAAACTAGTCAGTAGGCTACTATGATGGTGGATATATGCTATTATAACCTTGCGCACACTCATAGAATGTGCAGCACCAAGAACGATTTCTAAGGTAAACTATGGACTTTGGGTGATAATGATGTATCAATGGAGATTCATTAACAGTAACATATACACCACTCTGGTACGGGGTGTTGACAGTAAGAGGCCCTTGGGGAGGTGGGCGGGGAAATTTGCTGTGAAAGTACTGCTCTGAAAAAAGTCTATTTTTCTAGATTTTATTTTATTGCTGTAAGAATACGACATGAGATGTAACCTCATAACAAAATTTTTTAAAAAAGATTTTAGTTTACTTATTTATTTGACAGACAGAGATCACAAGTAGGCAGAGAGGCAGGTGGGAGGACGGAGGGGAAGCCGGCTTCCTGCTGAGCAGAGAGCCTGATGCAGGGCTTAATCCCAGGACCCTGAGATCATGACCGGAGCAGAAGGCAGAGACCCAACCCACTGAGCAACCCAGGCGACCCACACATTTTTAAGTATATAATACATAATTGTTGACCATAGGTACAATGTTGTATAGTAGATCTCTAGAATGTGTACATCTTCCTTAACTGAAACTTTGTGCCTATTTATTAGTAACCTTAATTAGCCCCTTTCCCCAGCCCCTGGCAACTGCCATTCTACTTTCTGCCTCAATGAGTTTGACTACTTTAGGTATCTCATAAAACTGGAATCACGTAGGAACTCTGTGAATTGTTTATTTCACTTAGTATAATGTTCTGAAGTTTCATCTATTTTGTAGTATATGACAGAATTTATATTTGTGTCTGAATCATATTCCATTGCATGTATATATCACATTTCCTTTATCCATTTATTCATCGATGGATGTTTAGGTTGTCTCCACCTCTTTGCTATTGTGAATAATGCTGCAATGAACATGGGAATGCAAATATCTCTTCAAGATCCTGATTTCAATTCTTTCAGGTAAATAGTCAGAAGCGGGATTGCTGGATCGTACAGTAGTTCCATTTTAAATTTTTTGAGGAACCTCCATACTGTTTTCCATAGCGGTTGCACCATTTTGCATTCCCACCTACATCGTGCAAGCGTTCCACTTTCTCCACATCCTCACCAACTCTTTTTTAACAAAAAGGGAAGGAGAAATAAAAACGTTCTCAGACAAAAACACTAACACCCAAGCAAAACAAAAGCACATGTGGTTAAAGAATCAGCCAACAGATGCATCCCACAAGAACAATTACAAAATGGGGCAGTTTCTTCCTCTTGTCTGAAATCCAGATGACCTATATCTATATGCCTGACACATCTTAGAGTCCATGGGTTTAATAAGGCAGGAAACCAAACCTTCATTTCAGCCCCATCAGAAGTGGTACAACCACTTTGGAAAGCAGTTTGCCAGTTTCTTAAAAAATGAACCATATGCCTATCCTATCACAGTCATTGCACTCCAGGGTATTTGCCCAAGAGAAATGAATTCATATGTTCACATGAGAACTGGTACACAAATATTTATACCAGCTTTCTATGGCACTTGACCTGGAGGCCACCCAAATGTCCACCACACGACCTTGGTGAATCTTTTTTTTTTTTTTTTTAAGATTTTATTTATTTATTATTTGACAGACAGATCACAAGTAGGCAGAGAGGCAGGCAGAGAGAGAGGAGGAAGCAGGCTCTCCGTGGAGCAGATAGCCCGATGTGGGGCTCGATCCCAGGACCCTGGGATCATGACCTGAGCTGAAGGCAGAGGCTTTAACCCACTGAGCCACCCAGGTGCCCTGACCTTGGTGAATCTTAACGCACATACATCAAGTGAAAGATGCCAAAATAAGATTCCATTGAATCTACTTGTATTAAAGTTCCTGAAAATGTAAACTAATTTATAGGAGGCAGGAAAGGTGGGACTAGGGTTTACAAACGGCCGTGAGGAAACTTTTGAGAATGATGTTTATGTTCATCTTCTTGATTACCATGATGATTTCATGTGTATGTTTATATATACATATGTCAAAAATTATTAAATATGTACCTTATATATGTAAAGTTTATTGCATATGATATAATTGATAATTATATAATCATATAAATTATATTATATCCATTATATATAATTATATATCAATTATATCAATCATAATTCCATAAATCCATTATAGTTAAATTTAAAACACTACTGGTATTGATTGTTGATTGATTTCTAAAAGACCTAGTAAAAAGGCAATTTCCCACTGTTGGGCTTAAGTGATTAATGATTTCAATTGATATCGGTAATGCCAATGAACTAGAAAAAGTGTGATTTAATTTTTGTAGACATGTTATAAACTGAGTTTATATCACAGAGAACAAACTGTATGGCCTTTAAAGGTGGTCTATTTGCCAAAATATAATAAAGCTTTGGAAATAGTCTTGAATTTCCCAAATTATAATGGTGATCTGTACATTTATACTGTGAATCAAATACAGTATTCTACCTCGTTCCCTGAACTCTATAACCAATTTTTATTAAAGTTAATGTAAGCTCAACTTCTATTTTAATCACTGGAATTAAGACAGCCTAAATAATGACACTCTTAACTGTCCTTGGGAGGAGGCTGGTTGAGAATAAAGACTCCTTTTCAATTGTTCAACCTGAAATTCAGGCAATGAAAGGTTTCCATATTTACCATGAGAAACCAGCTTTTTGGGGCCCAGGTTAGCAATGATTTAATTTTGTTCCACTACAATTAGCGGCCAGCAGGTGTGCAAATCATCTCTCCTAGAAATAACTTGCTCCCTTTAATTCAAGTCAGTGGACCAGACTGGCCCTAGGAACAAAACTACAATTGGCTCCTTAAACGCCACCCAAGAGGGCTGGTACCCGGAAGTGAAAGTCCATACTTAGAAGAAAGGGAGAGAGAGAGATGTGGTGGAATTGTTGCCCCAAAGAGCCCTGCAGTTTCCTGCTCCTTTTTGTCAGCTTCCTTTGATAGTGGTCAGCAATACTTTTCTCGTTGATCCAGACAGATTTCCATTGAGAACTTTTCTTTGGTGTTCCGATTTAAACATATATAAGTGTTACGAAGTTGTATGAGAAAGGTGAGACAGGAGCACAGGGGAGAAAGCAAGAATGATTTCACGTGGAAATACGATGAGGGTGGTCATGCTTCATGGTGGATTCCTTGAAGAAATTCCATACGATCTCCCTACTGAAGCGTGGGTGCATTTCAACAAGCAGATCTGGGGAAGCTTAGAGGAGTGATAATGGAGAGACAGGATGGAGAGGAAGCTTACAATCAGATAAGTGGGTTGGCTTTTCTTCTCTCTCTTTTTTTTTTCCCCATTCACAAAGAATGGAGAGTCAAATCATTTTTGAACTCAAGCATTCACAGAACTCTTTAAAAAAAAATTTAGTTGTGTTGCATGGAATGGTCAAGTGAGAACTAATCTTAACTCCTTAGCTTGGTGCTACACTTACTTATGTACAATTCCTGTTTCCTGGAGCACCTATTTCTTTTTATTCTTCTCTTTTCCTGATACTTGTGAATACATCGTGCCTATAGAAAAGAGATATAAAATATACTTCATAAGCATGGTATAACACAGAAATGTTGCTTTCATTTACTGTATTATGTAAATCTAAAATCTATTATGACTAATTTCAGAATGACATGGTATCCCTACAGATAAATTTTGCCATATTTATTCCATCCACCTTAACAAAATTCTGGAGCGTCTACGCATACGAATATGTTTTTGAGAAGGTGTATTTAAAGGAGCAAATAGAACATTCCCGAACTGTGGCTTCATGAATCTTCAACTATAAGGCTGAGTGTTGATTAATATAAAAAATGCCCTCGGACTTGAATTCATGTGTTAGACGATGAAAGAGTGACAAAGTCAGGTCTCAGATGTCATGTCAGCCTTCCCCTAAATCATGTTTCTTCCAGGGGAGGAGACCACCTGAAAAAATAGTTTTCCTCAATTACTGAGAGAAAAGTTTACAGTATATCCAAGAGCTTGGAGATATCTGGGAAAACCAGATATCTCCAAGGCCCATGGCCTTTGAATATGTTAGAGATCCCTTCCCTTCTCTGGTCCTGTTCCAGGCCAGACAAAACTCTGTGCTTTGAGAGTACGTAGCGCTGGTTGCCTGGTTAGTCTGAGCTCTAGTCCTGGTGTCGTTTTTCTCCTCATCCTAGAAGCTCGAGTGAGTCCTTTACAAATTCCTTGCTTCATTTCCTCATGACAGGAAACTGAGGTTGAAGTTAGCGTTATAGAAGAGCCCTCTGGAGTGGCAAGGTATATTTACATCTGGTGTTTATTAAGTGATGAAATAAAGGTATTAACATTCTGAGGTTCACCCATAACTGAGACCTCAGTGAAAGTTTTCATTAAATGTTGGTTGGATTTAAGGTTCAAATTGACTACAGAGGCAATAGAGGGAAGTAGTTATGTGTATAGACTCTACATTCAGGCTACCTGAATTCAAACCTCAGTTTCATCACTTCCCAGCTATGTAAGTTTGGAAAAGGTATTTATCCCACCTGGTTGTTTCTTATGCACCCAACGTGTTGCGAACAGTATTCACTTTGTAGGGTTCTTGTGAGATGTATATGTACTTAGGCGTGTGCGTGTCTCTGTATGTATGTATATATGTTATGGAGTGTCACCTATTATTATCTCTGTATGCAGAAGATGGAATTAAAGGACACAGTTTATGGTCTTAACTCTAATATTTGAAACCAGGAAGGCCTTAGGTATGTTCTGTGTATTCTCATCTTGGAGGGTTGAACCAGAGGGTATCTAACTTTATTTTCTCAGGTTGGTTATACTGTCTATTAGACATAAAATTTGTCATTATTTCATATTACTCCATAATATTTCATATACTAGACTCTTTTGAAAAACCTCCAAACTCCATTTTGCACTATTTTTTTTTTCCAAAAGGATAAATTGTAGGAAAATGTTATTTTGTGGAAAATCATTTCTGCTCTGTGGTTTAACATTGAAAAAGATGCCTGTGTTTGCTGAGATAGGAGTTACCAAAGATCAGAGTCCGACTGACCTGGTTTTCACTAAACATTGCAGTGGATTCATAAAGTAAATTTTCAGCTCCTGGCTCTCTACCA
The DNA here is from genome assembly GCF_963455335.1 of Martes martes. Classification (NCBI taxonomy): domain Eukaryota; kingdom Metazoa; phylum Chordata; class Mammalia; order Carnivora; family Mustelidae; genus Martes; species Martes martes. Next base: position 111,821,803 of record NC_137897.1, read on the forward strand.
TCCCTGTATAATGGCTTTTCTGTAGGCTCACCTTAAATTTCATGAACATATTTCAACTCAGAATTTCTTTCAGGCATTTTCAAAACCACCAGTGGATGTGAAGCTGTTTTTTTCCCCTTGAGTTTACATCATTTTCTTAATTCCGTCTTCAATTTATCTGTGAGAACCACAGTCCCCGTGAAGGAAAAGAAACTAGAATGAGGTATATAGTAGCTAAAAGGCCTCTTCTAGTCTTCCGATCTTAAAGGTCTCTGTCTTTTGTGATTTAAAAGTCTCTTTGGGTCTCATATTATAGATCAAGAAAACCAGAGAGGAAAGTGACAGGGAGGAGGTTTTACATCAATGTCAAAAAAATAACTTTGCAACTGACAGAGTTATTTATCAGTTTACTTGGTTGTCTTATGAAGTATATTTTTGAATGCAGAAGTAATGAGATGGAACCAGAAATTACTGTGTCAAGAGGAGACCTTGGTGTTAGGTAACTAAAACTATACACTCACTGTGGGTAGCAAAATCAGTATTAGAGCATAGGCTTTGGTAAAAGAGAGACATGGGTTCAAATTCTAGATTCACATATGAGTAGAGCTATATGGCTTGGGTAAGGCTTAATAATCTCTCTAAGCCTCATCTACCTCCGTAATACAGGGATTATAATTATTAGCTATCTCATAAAGTTGTGAAAATTAGGTGAGGCAATTATGATTACTGCACGATATTTAGTAAGATGAGTTATTTTTGCTTTTTTATGTTTATTTTTGGTGTTTAAAGAAGATTCACAAAAACTGATATTACGTTACATATTCCCCATCCTCCCTGTTTTTTGACAAATACTGAGAGACTGAGGCATGAACTATGTGGGTCTTTTTATTCCTCAAGTCATTGGTCTTTGGTAAAAGTAGCAGAAGACTCTAAATGATGTTCAGTGTTCAACAATTCACCCGAAAAAGTGTATAGCCTGGGCCAGGTTCTGACACACTGGGGTGAGTTACTGCAGCGTGTCTTAAAACTTCTTAGTGTTTCTGTGAAAATAACAACTTATGACTGGTGATTTTGCAAAAGCTGCTCTAAATTGAGTCTTCTTAAAGCTTGAATAGGTGTCCTGAATTATTTTCATGTCAATATGTCTCACAATTTAAGCCACAGATTTGCCAATCATTAAATCAAACTCAGTAAGCTTTGGAAAAGGAAAGGTGTTGAAAGCATTTGCATTTGGAGGAAGAAAAGATCATAATCCTCTGTACAGTATTTAACATGTATTTGCTAAAACAAGTCCAGAAAAATATTTTATTTGTAACAGCATAACTTAGTCCTTTGCCACGTATATCATATTTTAGAGGACAATGACGTTACATTAAGGCTCTTTTAATTGGCCAAATCATTAATAATGATTTTGAAAATCATGATACTGGTGATGATGACAACAGTGGTGGTCTTTTAAAGAGTAACCAAGGGCTTTTCCATGATTTTCATTTAGGGAGCCTGGACCTTTTATCTTGGGGTTTTCTGTTTTTAATGCCCCTGTTGTTTTCAAGTGTATAATAATGTGGCAAGTGTCCTGTAAGTATTTCCCAATAGAGAAATCTGAGGTGATTTTTCAGTAAGCGTAGTATAGCATTTTATTTGGAGTCTGAGAGAACTTAGTTACAATACTGGCCTTGTCACTGTTTTGGTGCGTGTCCTTGGTGAAATTATTTAATCGTCCTGAACTAGAGTTCCCTTATCTGTAAATGGTGAGAAAAATAATCAAGTAGGGTGTTGTGAGGATTAAATGTAATGATATGCATAAAGTAGTTAGTAATTAAATAAAGTAATTTAATGATTTCTGGCACATTGTAACTATTTAATAGTTTCCTTTCCTTCACTATTTTATATTTCCTCCTCTATACTTGGAGACAGAATAGTGCAAAAAAAATTTAAAAAAGGCTCTGGAACTGCAATGCATGGGTTCAAATCTTATTTTTCAAATTATCAGAATTTACTAGTCCTATGACCTCGGGCAAGTTATGTGAATATTTTTTGCTACAGTTTATTCGATTGTAAAATGGAGAATACAAAGATTTTGTGAGAAGGAAACATGATAATGCATGTAAGAAACCTGAAGCAGTGCCTAGAGCATAGCAGATGCTTAGTAAATTATGTGTTCATTAGTTTCAACATTCACTCGGGTTTGCAGTGAAAGAAACACATATATCTTTCTGAATGGGAAATTATGGCCCAATTAATATTAAGTGAATATGTTGAGTGGTACATTTCATTGAAGAGAATAATTGTGTTATCTAAACATCAATTAATATTCTTCAAAGATTTCTTAAAAATCATTTACACGTTTGTTCAAAATAATAACAACAATGTGTCAGACGACTAGCTTATGGATAAGTGAAATGAATGATGGCAATGTTATAAAGGACAAGAGAAAGGAATCTAGAATATTTTAAGATACCTGTACTACCTATGAAGCAATATAGTATATTTGAAAGTGGGCCAAGGCTAGTTGTAAATGTGTATTTCAAACTCTAGGAAAATAATCAAAAAATTAAAACAAGAAGTAAAATTGATATTCTAAGATATTCTAAAAAGGAAGAAAAATGGAATCATATAAAATGCTCAGTTAAAACCAGAGAAGGGAGAAAAATAGGGAAAGACCAAAAAAAGAAAAAAAAAGAAAGAAGCAAAGAACAACAGCAACAAATAGAAAACAATTACTAGTATGATACATATCAATCCAACCTTCTTGTAATCATGTTAAATGTAAATGGTTACATACACCAATTAAAAGACAGAGACCACCAGAGTTGATCAAAACCAAGAACCAACTACATGTTGTCTACAAGAAATCCATTTTATATGTAAAAATACCGCTACATTAAAAGTAAAGAGATGGAGAGTTATACCAAAATCAAGAGAAAGCAGGAGTAACTATATTAATTTGAGACAAGTCAGACTTCATAACAAGGAAGTGTATCGCAAGTAAAGAGGGGCATTGATGTAATGATAAAAGTGTCAATTCCCTAAGAAGACAATGAAACACAATGAAGACCTAAGTCTATGACATTAAAATCCTTAACATGTGTGCATCTAACATAACAGAGAATCAAAACATTCGTACTAAAATCTAAGAGAACTTCAAGGACAAATAGACATATCCACTATCACGCTCAGAGATTTCAACACTACTGTATTATAAACATATCCAGCAGGTAGAAAATCAGTAAGGATATAGTTGACTTGAACTTGATCTAATTGACATATATAGAATTCTTCATCCAACAATAGCAGAATACACATTCATCTTAAGCTCATGGGGAACATTCACCATGGTAAGACAAATTCTGACCATAAAAAAATACCTTAACAAATTTAAAAGAATGTAAATCACATGAAGCCATATTCACAGAGCAGAAATGAATTAAAATTACATGACATCCTAAAAAAGTTAAAGCTATAGAAACAGTATCAAATTCTTTGGTCACCAGGATTTCTGGGGGAGGGAGGAAGGGATAGCTTAGTTAGAGCAAAGGGCATTTTTAGGGTGGTGAAATTATTCTCAATGACCCTGTAACGGTGGATGTATGACATGCATGTGTCAAAACTCATGGAAATGTGCAACACAGTGAAAACTAATATAAACTACAGATTTTATTTAAAAATGACATATTGATATTGGTTAATCAATTGTAACAAATGTAGGGCACAATTAGAGGAGGATCACAGGGGAAAATTCTGGCAAGAGGACTCCCCCCTGTACTCTCTTCAAGCTTTCTCTCAACTTACCACTGCTCTAAAAACTAAAGTCTACTAATAAAAATAATCACTTATACACAGTATAATTCCTTTAGATATGATTGACTGAGAGATATCAGCAGGAATTTAATGGAAATCAGGCATGATTATTATTCATCACCTTTCTAGGCCAGGAAAGATTTTCTCTAGTGCTTTGCCACAATCCCCGGGATGTTTGAATAGAAATGACTAGACCTTTCATTTTAATGTGTGTTTATACAGCATTTATTGCTCTAACCCTTAAGGACTTAAGAAAAACACTAAGGAAATATACAACCAAACCAAACAAAGGTAGTGTTGTGATTTGGGAGGGCATAAGGGACATGAGTAAAGAAATGGGCAGGAGTCTGACCACAGCATGTAAACAAAAGTAAGGTTACCAGCTTTGTCAAAGATTACCACACACATACACGCACACCCACAGAGAAGTCAAAATATTATTTTATCTCCTGACATTTGAAATTTTTTCAATACCTACAAAGTTATATATATAAGTGTGTTCATGTATATTTTTTTCTTTAAACCATGAAACATTTTGCAAAAATAAGAAACTTTCATGCCAATACCAGAATGAAAGCAGAAACCTAGAAAGAAAAGCAAAAACCCAAAGAACTACAGCCATATTAAAAAATATATATATCAGCTTCATGAAGATATAATTCATATATCATATAATTCATGAATTTAAAGTACACAATTCAATGGTTTCTAATATACCCAATTCTTTTATACAACATGGAACTGTAGAGAAGATTTTCTTGTTAATGACTAGAGCCGGCAAGGACATATATTTGCAACCTGGTTTAGGATGATCAAGAAAATCTCAAGGTATTAAATTGCCTTAAGGAATTCCTGGATTAGGGGTGCCTGGGTGGCTCAGTGGGTTAAGCCTCTGTCTTCGGCTCAGGTCATGGTCTCAGGGTCCTGGGATCAAGCCCCGCATCGGGCTCTCTGCTCAGCGTGATCTCTCTCTCTGTCAAATAAATAAATAAAATCTTAAAAAAAAAAAAAAAAAAGGAGTTCCTGGACTAGTATCCTGCCAGACACCTGACAGACGCAAACACAAATCTTCCCCGGAGCAAGGTACTTCTACCCTGGACCTTAAGGACTTTATCACTTCTCTTTTGCTGCTTTAACAAATGACTGCAAACTCAGTGGCCTAAAAGATTTGTCTTTAAATTCTACAGATTAGATGAGATTAGAAGAATCAATAGATTAGAGTCTATACAGTGAGAGTATAGACTGTGTCCCCTTAAAGATTTTATTTATTTATTCGACAGACAGAGATCACAAAAAGGCAGAGAGGCAGGCAGAGAGAGAGGGGGGGAAGCAGGCTTCCTGCTGAGCAGAGAGCCCGGATGTGGGGCTCGATCCCAGGACCCTGAGACCATGACCTGAGCTGAAGACAGAGGCTTTAACCCACTAAGCCACCCAGGCGCCCTCCTGTGTCCCCTTAAATCAAAAGTCTTGCCTTTTCTAGGTGCTAGAGGGTACCTATATTTTGAAGGCCCAGTGTTGCATCTTTACACTTACATCTCCTTCTCAATATTTTTTGAGGTTATACTGGGCCTACCTGATTAATTCAGAGTAATATCTCTATTTTAAGTTCAGTTGATTAGCACCTTTAATTCCATTTTTCATCTTAATTTCCCTTTGCCATGTAACCTAACATATTCACAGGCTCCAAAGATTAGGACATGGAATATTTGTGGATGGGCATTATTTTGCTTGTAATATTCTCCATACCGATAATTCTTTTGGTGCCAATAACCATTACACAGTCAAGAGTAACCTAACATCTAAGATGCCATGAACAAGAAGAAACATAAACATAGGTAGTAGAAATGGAATATTAAAAAAAAACAAAACCAACTTCATATGTTGGAGTGATCAGAGATGATAAAACAACTGATTATTATAAGATATAACTCATAACTATGAAACTGTTTGGAAATAGGAAACCATAAACAGAGACCTAGCAAATTTACCAGAGAAACAGAGTTCTAGAAATGAAATATACAATAAACATAAAACAATGTATATTTCTTCTTTTAATAAAAGCAGATCAGGTAATTCAGACCAGCAATAACTCTGGGGACAACTAGAACGTCTGGACAACAGTTTTATAAAATAGCGTTAAGGGATTGCAGAACTAATAAAACAGTGAGGAATTACGGCGTCAATACTGAGAAGACATAACCCCAGAGATCATAGGACTTAAGGTGTTTTCCTCCAAAGGGTATCTTTACTCTGGAAGATGTTACCAAGAGGCTAAAATGCCTGGCTTTCAAGACCATCAAAGTGTGATCTTAACTGAAAACTTAAGCTTATCTCCCTTTACTCTCATAGGACAGTGCCAAGTGCTTAGGGACTCATGGGAAAACTGTTAAACTGAATGGTGGTCATACTTTGTGCCTCAGGTTTTACCTGTTATTAGTTTTGCATCCAAGCATATTAACTAATTATACTAAAACTCTCTTGAGAAAAGAGGCAGGCAATGTTAAGTCGAGCTTTCATTGTATGACTGCAAGGAAGATGATCCGTTCAACTTCCAACATTCTGGGAATGGTTGTGATCAAGACCCTTCTTGTTAAAACTGCAACACAGGGGGCGCCTGGGTGGCTCAGTCTTTAAGCATCTGCCTTAGTCTCAGGTCATGATCCCAGAAGCCCCTCCCTGATCCCTGGGGAGCCTGCTTCTCCCTCTCCCACTCCCCCTGATTGCGTTCCGTCTCTCTCTGTGTCTCTGTCAAATAAATAAATAAAATCTTAAAAAAAAAAAAAAGAACTGAAACACAGAATTCACCAAATCATCAGCCATTTTATGAGCTGTTGTCTCTACGTGTCTTACTGTCTACTAAGGCCATCATGCTTAGCTGCTATATGTAGTCATTTCCTCTGATCAGGATCTACTCACCATCTGCTTCAGTGAAAGGCAGGTCGGGTGATCAGAGGAGTACAGAAGCTTGAGTTTATAGAGAGCCAAGCTCAAGCATGAGTGAAATTCAAAAAACCAAATGAACAACTATTTGATTAGAATTCTGTTTCACTGTTGATAAAATTTTGATTATTGGTGTTTGTTTTATAAAACTAAAATAATACTATATGGGAAAACATTGTAGTTGATTGTTTTCATGATATTTGCTTGAACATGACTAATATCTTGATTTTATAACTGAGAAAATAATATTTTCAATAACACATTTTAAATTAAGCTACTTCTGATACTGATAATCATAATCATAGATAAAAGAAGGACTAAAAAAATAATTCAACATTATATTACCAAACTGTAAAGAAAAATAGTACAAGGGATTTTTTCCCCTCTTGTTTCCAGCATTAAGCAAATTTCAATTAGAAAATCTTCAATAATGCCTAGACTTGGTTGATTATAAATTTGTCTTTTTGAAGATAATTTAATATTTGTTTCTTGCTTTTGGTTTAAAACAATTTGAAATTTGAAGATTTTGCTATAAAACAGATTTCGAAAAGGAAATGCAGCTGTCTTCATAAATAATTAAACTGATTATTTTAATAATCGTTATGACTGATCTTTTCCTGGAGTGAATGTGTTTTATTTATTTATTTATTTATAAAAAGATTTTATTTATTTGACAAAGAGAGACACAGTGAGAGAGGGAACACACAAGCAGGGGGAGTGGGAGAAGAAGTAAGCTTCCCCCAGAACCGGGAGCCCGATGCGGGGCTTGATCCCAGGGCCCTGGGATCATGACCTTAAGCAAAGGCAGACACTTTTAACGACTGAGCCACTCATGTGCCCCTGTATTCTGAATACCTTATTCTCCTAACAGATTCATTTGGCGCTGAATGCTTTCCTGTTACGATCAGCCAGATATATTTTTTTAAACCTGAAAGGTAGTTGAGCATTTGAATATATGTTCTATTAAAACTGATTATTTATGAGGAGTAGCATAGTAGATCCTATTATCCAAAGAACCAATGCCTTTTATTTTTATAAAGCAAAATGAAGAAAGTCTCAGTTAATACAAGGAAGTCAGAATCTCTGGATGACGAGTGAAGACTATGCAGTTGACTTGCATTCCTTCAGAAAAATCCAAATGTTTAACCCTTTTTAGTATGATTGATCTATTCTTCCTCTGCCTCCTGCAAGATCCCCTTCATTTTTGTTTCCTCCTCATTCAATGTGTCAAATCTTGTGCCAAATTCAAAATATACAAAGCTGGTTTTGTCATGATCTCTGTTCTCCTGGGGCTCATGAATTAGTAAAGCATTCAGTCGTGGCTACATATTAACATTATCTGCAGCATTTTTGTAAAGATCTCAATGTCAGGATCACAGTCCAGAACAATTAAATCAGACTATTGAGGGAAGAGGTACCCAGGCATCAGTATTTTTTAAAGCATCCAGGTGCCTCCAATCTATTGTCAAAGTTGAGTGACACTGGCTAGATCAATGATTCCCACATTTCAGAGATATGCCTGTATCAGTTAAAGGGTTGGTCAGAACAGAGATTACTGGGTGACACTCTGGAATTTCTGATTCAGTGGGTCTGTGGTGGGCCCCAGAAATCTCCATTGTTAACAATTACCAAAGGATAGATCAACGGTTCTAAACCATAAATGAACATTAAAATGACCTGAGATGCTGAGAAACAAAACAACAGAAACAACCATAAAACACAGCAATGGCTATGCCCCACCCACAGAGATTTTGGCTTTATTGGTCCGAGATAGAGTCCCAGCATCAGTTTTTACAAGTTTCATAGCTGATTTTCATGTACCTATAGGTTTCAGAACCAGTGTTTTCTTGGAATCAAAGGATCTCAAGCCCTGAACATACTGAGATAGAGGACAGAGACGTTTGTGTCCATAGAAAAATATCCCCCCAAAAGGAGATGCTTTAAATTAACCTTGAAGTTAGCCAGATGGATGGGTATTCTAGGTCCGTTTGTCAATTCGTCAAAAACCATTTAGCCAAATAGTCTCAGGTGTGCCTTTAGCTTTCCTAAATTAAAATTTCATCTAAGGGCTTATTTTTGTTTTTATAGGAGTTATTAAACTACTTTATATAGCTGGAGACTTAGTTTCATAGATTTATAACCTGTAGGGCTCTTTTTTTCCCTGGTCATTTATATAGACAGAAAATGGCTGCCTAGAGTGCCTGGGGGCCAGACAGGTCAGCATCTGCCTTCCGCCCGGGTCACGGTCTCTGACTGCTGGGATCCAGTCCCCCATCAGGCTCCCTGCTCACTGGGGAACCTGCTTCTCCCTCTTTCGTTCTCCCCGCTTGCGCTCTTTCTCTCTCTTTGTCAACTAAATAAATAAAATCTTAAAGAAAAAGAAAGAAAGAAAGAAAGAAAGAAAGAAAGAAAGAAAGAAAGAAAGAAAATGGCTGCCTAAATGCATAGCTTTAGTGCCCTTTTCTCTGGACTTCGATCTGATGACCTTTCCAGGAGCAGCTCCTAGATTAAGCAGGTGGCCTAGGTGGTGCAAACAGGGCTTTGGACTCTACTGGGCCCAAATGCAGAGGGGCTGTGGAAAATCCTGTTCCCCTCATTTACATGAATTTTTAGAAAATGGGAAACTTGAGTGATACAGGCAGATAGTCTGGCCTTTTCTCTCTTCCTGCTCATTCCTTGTGACAGACTCGATAAACTTCTCTTTTGTTAAAAAACGAAAACAAAACTTTTGTTAAAAAACGAAAACAAAAATAAAACTGTTATCAACTGATATCAAGCAGGTTGTTGGTTGTCTGGAGTCACGAATAGGGGTGAGGATTCATTGCAAATGTGCAGGGGGGAATTTTGAGGATGAGGGACATATTCTAAAACTGGGTTAATGTTTTAGCGATGCAAACTGCATAGATTGAACAGAACTCATCTAACTGTAAATTTAAAAGGGTTCAGTGATAATTGTTAGTACGTCATGCCTCAAAAAAGCTATAAAAATGAAAGTTTATGGAAACTGAAAAGCCGATATTTAAACAGATATGAATGTACAAATGTCCAATAATAGTTAATGCAATCTTGAATAAAAACCAAAAACAATAGTAAAAAGAAAAACAAACAAAAATGGAAGGACTTGCACTATCAGGTATCAAGTTCTCTTACAACAATATTGTAGTAATTAAGACAGGGTGCTGTTGGTGTAAGGATAAGCAATGCAATAGCATGGAGAATACAGAAACAGACCCTCACATATATAGTCAACCGATTTATGAGGAAGGCGTCACTGCAGTATAACGGAGAAAGGCTTATCTTTCAATAAACACTACTGGGAATAATGAATGCCCTTGCAGGGGTCGGGGGGCGGATATACACAAACATACACACACTCTTACTTTACATCATACACAATAGTCAGTTTTGATCAATTCCAGAACTAAATGTGAAAAAGGCGTAACTAATCCATGGTATTACAAGTCTGAGCAGAAGGTTTCCATGAGGGGAAGGCATCTGGGATGCTGAACAATTTATTGTTTTCATTTTTCCATCTAAGTTCTGGTTAAACAGATGTGTTCAATTTGTGAATGCTCACTTAGCTGTAGCCTACTTAGTAAGTTTGCCTTTGTGTAGGTCTCTAAACTTTAAATAATAAAATAAGAAAGAGGTGCCTGGGTGGCTTAGTTGGTTAAGCCTCCAACTCTTGATCTCAGCTCAGGTTTTGATCTCAGGTTTGTAAGTTCAAGTCCCAGGCTAGGCTCCATGCTCCACGTGGAGCCTACTTAAAAAGTAATAAATAAAATAAAATAAGACAAAAACATAGAGGTTAAAAATAAAGGGATGAACAAAACTAATAATAGGCAGATATGAAAATTATCTTATCAAAGTATAATTTTAAGTTTAGTTAGAATAAATAAATGAAAGCCACACTAAGCAAGCTTAATAAAATACGTAGTATACATGATGGCAATCAAAATACATATGTAGCTAATCACACAAAAGTAAAATAAAGCATGGGGCCCCTGGCTGGCTCAGTCAGAGGAGCCTTGAGACTCTTGATCCTGAGCTCCTGAGTTCGAGCCCCACCCTGGGTTAGAGATTACTTGAATGAATGAATTGGTAAACCTTTAAAAAAAAAAAGAAGTTAAATAAAGCAAAACCATTACAAATGCCAGGAGAAGTTGCAAATAGTGCAGTTTTTACTTGAACATCGGAATATGTTTCTTACATAATCAAAACGATCTAGCAGATGAAAAGTAAGGAATCACATGGGGTGGTTAATTAATATACATTAATAATATACATTATACAGGGGCGCCTGGGTGGCTCAGTGGGTTAAGCCTCTGCCTTTGGCTCAGGTCATGATCCCAGGGTTTTGGGATCAAGTCCAACTTCAGGATCCCTGATCAGCGGGGAGACTACTTCCCCCACCCCCTCTCTCTGCCTACTTGTGATCTCTGTCAAATAAATAAATAAAATCATTTAAAAAAATGATCATTTAGGGGCGCCTGGGTGGCTCAGTGGGTTAAGCCTCTGCCTTCGGCTCAGATCATGATTCCAGGGTCCTGGGATCGAGCCCCGCATCAGGCTCTCTGCTCAGCAGGGAGCCTGCTTCCTCCTCTCTCTCTCTGCCTGCCTCTCTGCCTACTTGTGATCTCTGTCAAATAAATAAATAAAATCTTAAAAAAATAATTATTTAGCAACAACAGAAACCTTAACAAAGATTTAAAAATCTTTTTATGTCACATTCTCTGATAACCCAATAAAATTTGAAATAAGTGAGCAAAAAAAAAGTAAAGTTGAAAAAAATGCTTAAAACTTAATTAAGAAAACTTACTAAAACTGTCTTGGCTCAAAGAGGAAATCAGTACTGAATTTGTAATACTAAATTTGCAAAATTTCTTGTAGGGAATGAGTTGTAGACCTTTTCATATTATTATGTGATCCCGCTAAATCTATACTAACTGAAAAATTACTGTCATTTTTAAAGAAGACAAGATTAACGAAAGAGTACAAATTTAGGAGAAAATCGAAATATGTTTCTCAACCCTTTCAAAGCTTCTGCGTTGTCTTGTTTAAAGAATCACTCCCAAACCTAGGCCTCTATTTAATATTTTTATATTTCTCCTGATGTTTAAGCCTTACGCCCATTTGAATTTATGTTGTAAAGTATGAGGTAGGGATTCTTTCCCATTTTTATCTAAGGTGATAAATAAGTGACACAGTTATCATTTTAAATAAAAATAACTTTAGCCTACTGAACTGATATACAATTTAAATTTCATGTTAAATTCCCAATTAGCACTGGGCTATTTCTGTACTTCACAGTTGAAAGGATTTCAAAGATGCGGGGTTGGGGATTACCACCACCACCCCATTCAACACATCTATTTGGACTTTGTAGAATACAGATGGAACTTGGAGAATGACAGTGGATTATCACAGGCTTAACCAGGTGTTGACTCCAATTACAAGCATTACACCAGATGTGATTTCATTGCTTGAGCAAATTAACACGTCCCCTGGTACTTGGTATGCGGCTATTGATCTGGCAAATGCCTTTTTCTCCATCCCTGTCAATAAGAACCCCCCAAAGCACTTTGCTAACAATACACCTTCACTGTCCTACTACCTCAGGGACATAGCAACTCTCTGGTGCTATGTTATCGTTTAATTTGCAGGAATTCTGATCACCTTTTTCTTCTACAATATGTCACATTAGTCTGTTGTATCGATGACATTATGCCGATTGGACCTAGTGAGCAAGAAACTACTCTAGATTTCTTGATAAGACGTTTGTGTGCCAGAGAGTGGAAAAGACAGCCAATATAAGTTCAGAGGCCTTTTAGCGCAGTGAAATTTCTAGGGGTCCATGCTGAGATATCTCTTCAAAGGTGAAGGAGAAGTTGTTGCACTTGGCCTTCCCTATAACCAAAAACCAGGCACACTGCCTAGTGGCTTTGGGAGACAACATATTCCTCACTTGGATGTGTTAATCCAGCCCATTTACCAAGTGACCCCAAAAAGGTACTAGTTTTGAATGGGGCCTAGAACCAAAAGGAGGCTCTGCAACAGGTCAGAGCTGCTGTGCAAGGTACTCTGTCTCTTGGGCTATAAGATCCAGTGGATCCAATGGTGCTTGAGTATCCGGGGCAGGTAAGGATGCTGTTGGTAGCCTTTGGAAGACCCCTAGAGGTAAATCTGCAGGCCCTTGGGATTTTGAGCAAAGCCTTACCATCGTCTATAGAAATCTACCCACTGTTGAGAAACAGTTCTTGGCCTACTATTAGGCCTTAGTAGAAACTGAATGCTTAACTATATACCACCAAGTTACCATACACCCTGAGCTGTTCATCATGAGCTGAGTGTTATCTGACCCACTAAGCCATAAATTCAGATATGAACAGTAGCACTCCATCATCAAATGGAATTGGTAAATATGTGACTGGGCTCAAGAAACCCCTAAAGGTACAAGTAAGTTGCACAAAGTGGCCCAAATGGCTGTGGTCCTTACTCTTACTATACTAAATTCTCTCTCTTAGCCTATATCTATGGCCTCATGGGAAGTTCTCTACAATCACTTGACAAAAGAAGGGAAGACTTGAACCTGGTTTCTTGATGATTCTGCAAGATAGGCAAGCCTATCTGAACATGGACAGATACAGCACTATAGCCATTTCTGGGACATCCCTGAAGGAAGTGGTGACAGGGAATCTACCCACTGGGCAGAACTCATTGCCTGAAAAGAGAAATGGCCAGATGTATGATTTTATATGGATTCATGATCTGTGGTCAAGGATTTGGCTGGATGGTCAGGAACTTAGAATGAACATGACTGAAAAATTGGTGACAAGCAGATTTGAGGAAAAGTTATATGGACAGACCTCTCTGAATGGTGGTGGTGGTGGTGGGGGTGATGTGAAGATATTTGTGTTCTGTGTGAACAATTCACCAAAAGGTGACCTCAGTAAGGGAGAATTTTAATAATCAAGGGAATAGGATGACCTGCTTTGTGGATTCTAGCCAGTTTCTTTCCCCAACCATCCCCATCATCACCCAATGGGCTCATGAACAAAACGCCTATGTTCGTAGGGATGGAGGTTTTACATGGGCTCAGCAGCATGGACTTCCACTCATCACTGCAGAGTGCCCATTCTGCCAGCAAGAGTCCGACACTGAGTCCCTCGTATGGCACCATTTCCCAGGCTGATCAGCCATCTACTGGTGGCAGGTTGATTGCATCAAACCACTTCCATCACAGAAGAGGCAGCATTTTGTTCCCAAAAAAGAAACACTTAACTCTGCATATGGATTTGCCTTCCCAGCATGCAATGCTTCTGCCAAAACTACCACATAGAATATTTTATCCGCCATCATGATATTCTGCACGGCATTGCTTCAGATCAAGGAACTCACTTAGTAGAAACTGAAGTGCACCAATGGGCCCATGCTCCGGGAATTCACTGGTCTTACCATATTCCCCACCATTCTGAAGCAGCTGGCTTGATAAAATGATGGACTGGCCTTTTGAAGACTGAGTTACAATACCAGTTAGGTGGCAATACCTTGCATGGCTGGGACAAGGTTCTGCGGAAGCCTGTATATACTCTGAATTCACATCCAATATATGATGCTGTTATCCTATAGTTAGGATTCCCTAAGGAATTAAGGGGTGGAAAAGGGAGTGGTACCACTATTATCTTTAGCGACCCACTAGTAAAATTTTTGCTTCCCGTTCCCGTGACCTTATGGTCTACTGGCCTCAAGATCTTGGATACAAAGGGAGAAATGCTTCTATAAGGAGTCACAACAATGATTTCATTGACTTGGAACTTAAGATTGCTGCTGGGCAACTACAGACTCCCTGGGCCCTTGAATCAACAGGCAAAGAAGGGAGTTCCTGTGGTGGCTGGAATAACTGATTTGGTTCCCAAGAGGAAATTGGACTACAACTTCACAATGGAGGGAAGGAAGACCGTGTCTGGAATACACAAGATTCTTTGGGGCATCTCTTAGAATTGCCATGCCCTGGGATTAGTCAGTGGATAACTACAATCACGCAATCCTGGCAAAACTATTAATGGCAGAGACATGTCAGGAATAAAGATTTGGATCACCCCACCAGGCAAAGATCCACAACCAGCTGAGGTGTTTGCTGAAGGCAAAGACAGTATGGAATGGGTAGTGGATGAAGGTAATTATAAATACCGGCTATGACCAAATTACCACTTACAGAAACGAGGACAGTCATTATCATGAGTATTTCAACCTTATTTTGTTACGAACGGCTGTGTGTGTTTATATATGTGTCTCTATACATCAATACCTATATGTCAAGTCTTTCTTTTCTTCCCTCTTGTTTACTTTTAATGTAATATTAGATGTATTGACTTCATATTTTAACATTTAAGCATTATTAATTTTATATCATAGTACCTAAGTTTTGGGATACCAAGAAGAGCAAACATCACTCAAAGACTTTACATCCTCTTCTAGAGAGAGTGTAGTGCCTTTTCAGTTACACACAAGGAAGTTGTTCGGTGGAATTATGACCCTGTTAGTGTCTTTCAGGTGAGTATGGTTAAGGAGATGTGTTTGGGTGATGAGTTGACAAAGACTGGATTTGTGATGGTTAATTTTACATGTAAAATTGACTGGTCCATGGAGTGCCCAGCTATGTGGTCAAAAATTATTTTATGTGTATCTGTGAGGGTGGTTTTACATGAGATTAAGTTTCTTTTCTTTCCTTTTTTAAGAAGATTTTATTTATATATTTGACAGAGAGAGTGAGCACAAGTAGGCAAAGTGACAGGCAGAGGGAAAGGGAGAAGCAGGCTCCCCGCTGAGCACGGAGCCCGACGTGGGGCTCGATCCCAGGACCCCTGGATCGTGACCTGAGCTGAAAGCAGCCGCTTCACTGACTGAGCCCCCCAGATGCCCCTTAACTTTCAGCTGGAAGGCTGAACAAAGCAGATTGCCCTCCCTCATGTGGGTGGCCCTGAACCAATCAGTTGAAATCTGAATAGAATAAAAAGACTCATCCTTCCTCAAGTAAGGGGAATCTCCTACGGCCAGAATGTCTTCAAACTCAAACTTCTTGCATTTCCAGGCTGCTGTCTTTCAGACTAGAACTTCCTTAGTCAGCTCTCCGTGTGCTCAGGCCTTCTGAATCAGACCCTATCAGCTCTCCTGAGTCTCTAGCTGGCTGACTGCAGATCTTGGGACGTTTCAGCTTTTATCATTACATGAGCCAATTTCTTACAATAAATCTTAATCTCTCTCCCTAGATAGACAGAAAAGTTATTTACGTGCACACACATACATAATTGATACATACATATGCATATAGATGTATATATATACATAGTCCCCTTTGGTTCTGTTTCTCTGGAGAACATTGACTGATATAATCAGGAAATAAAATAATTTATTAAATCAATAACATACATCATTGCAAAAATATGAGCTATATTCCAGCAGATATTCTCATAAAATATCTAAACCTATTAAAAGAATAAAGATAAGTCACCAAAAAAAAAAGTGCTGTCATCCTAAAATGTAAAATGCAAAATTCAGTTCCATTAAGACAGAAAACATGACAGAAATCCCTGCTGAGAATATTATAATTTGACATTATTTTGGAGATTCTAGAGGGAATGCAATAATAGCTCAAATAAGAAAGGGCTGTTATAAATATTGATAACTGAGAGACGAAATCCTCTCCCTGTCTTCTTTCTCTTCTTTGTAATAGGATTCTATATCTAGAACTAACCACCCAACTAAAAGACTCTTTTTTAAGTGCCTGATATAGATTTTTAAAAACCTACATTGTTCCATGTAGGGAAAATTATGCTCATGTGTTAGTGCTTTAACAAATTAGTCACTACCACAATGTTAATGCTTAATTTTTCAGGGAGCCAAAATTTCAGGTGACTTTTACTTTCCTAATTATATTTTTGGTGATATTTGGCTTTACTTATTAAGTGATAGACATTGTTAATATAGTCATAAAAACAAAGGTATTCTCACTGGTGAGAAACAATTCTTACATGATTATTAGAATAAAATAAAGAACATAGTGATGTACAAAAAGTTAATTATACCACTAACCATACTCATCCCAGATGGCTGTGGTAACCAATGTTTTAAGAAAATTCCTTATAGTCATGTAAATATATATAAATATATAAGCCTTTAGATATGTTCTTTTTATCTATTTAGTGTGTTTTATGAAGATACTATACAAACTATCCCTCAATATTTTTTGGTTTAATATAACATGGTTATTCCTACATGAGTAAACACTATGCTCACTGTGAGGCTCGAACTTATGACCTTGAGATCAAGAGTTGCATGCTCTACTGACTGAACCAGGCAGGCACTGCTGACATATTCTTTCTTCTAAGTCCTCAACATTTCACAGAATGTCCATAACATTTCTTATTTAACCACTTACCCGATATATATGGACTTAAGCTTTTTATTATTATTAAGAGTTTTTAAAGATTTTTATTTATTTACTTGACAGAGATCACAAGTAGGCAGAGAGGCAGGCAGAGAGAGAGGGGGAAGCAGGCTCCCTGCTGAGCAGAGAGCCCGATGCCGGGCTCGATCCCAGGACCCTGGAATCCCTCAGCCGAAGGCAGAGGCTTTAACCCACTGAGCCACCCAGGCGCCCCAAGAGTATTTTTTAGACCAGTTTTAGTTTCATTAAAAATTGAGGGGAAAGTACAAAGATTTACGCTATACCCCCTGCCCCCACATATGCATAAGCTCCCTCATTATAATCATCCCCCACCAGAATCGTACATTTTCACAATTAACAAACCTACATTGACACACCAAAATCACCCACAGCCCATAGTTTTTCTTATTTTCAAACTTTATTTCAGTGAGTGAGAATGAGAACATGAACGAGGTGAGGGGCGGGGGGAGAAGGAGGCTTTCCGCTGAGCAGGGAGCCAAATGCGGGGCTTGATCCCAGGACTCTGGGATCATGACCTGAGCAGAAAGCAGACGCGTACCTGACTGAGCCACCCAGGGACCCCCAGTCCATAGTTTCCATTGGGTCCGCTCTTCATTTTGTCCATTCTGTGGGTTTGGACAAATATACAATTATATTTATCCATCATTATAGTATAAAAAGCAGGTTCACTACACTAAAAATCCTCTGTGCTCTGACCATTCTCCTGCAATGCCCACCAACCATTGAGCTTTTCGCTGTCTTCATAGTTTTGCATTTTCCAAAATGCCATATAGTTGGAGTCAAATAGTATGTAGCCTTTTCAAATTAGGTTCATTCCCTTAGT
The DNA here is from genome assembly GCF_963455335.1 of Martes martes. Lineage (NCBI taxonomy): Eukaryota > Metazoa > Chordata > Mammalia > Carnivora > Mustelidae > Martes > Martes martes. Next base: position 111,839,814 of record NC_137897.1, read on the forward strand.
GATAACACAGTTCATGTCTATTCATGGCTTAATAGCTCATTTCTTTTTAACGCTGAATAATGTTTCATTTTCTGGATGTATCACACTTTATTCATTCACTTACTGAAGGACCAAATGTTGGCTTCTAAGTTTCGGCAATTAGAATAAAGCTGTTAGAAACGTCTGTATGCAAGTTTTGTGGACATAAGGATTAAAATCCTTCGCGCAAAAAATAAGGAGCATGATTATATGGTAAGTGTATGCTTAATTTTATAAGAAATCACCAAACTGTTTTCCAAAGTGGCTGCTCTCTTTTGCTTTCCCACCAGCAATGAATGAAAGTTCCTGTCGCACCACACACTCACCAGCTTTTGGTGTTGTCAGTGTTCTGGATTTGGACCATTTCAACAGGTGGGTAGTGGTAGCTCATTGTTTTAATTTACTTTCCTTTTTTTTTTTTTTAAGATTTTATTTACTTACTTGACAGAGAGAAATAGATCACAAGTAGGCAGAGTGGCAAGCAGATAGAGAGGGGGAAGCAGGCTCCCCGCTGAGCAGAGAGTCCAATGTGGGGCTTGATCCCAGGACCCAGACATCATTACCTGAGCCTAAGGCAGATGCTTGACCCACTGAGCCACCCAGGCGCCCCTCATTTCTGATATTAGTAGTTAGCATACTCTCTCATTTGTTCTTAGTCTGGATAGAGAATTATTGATTTTACTGATTTTTTCAAAGGTCCACTTTTGGTTTTGCTGACTTTCTCTATTGATTTCTTTTTTCCCCTTGTTCGTATCTTTTTGTTTTATTGAGACATATTTGACATATAACATTATAATAGTTTCATTTGTATAACATAATGACTCATTAAATGTATAGATCATGAAATGATCACAATAAATTTAGTTACATCAATCACATATATTGCTGTAAATTTTTTAAATGTAGTAATAACTTTTAAGATTCACTGTCTTAGCACTTTTAAATATGTAATATTTAAATATGTAAGTGGAAGTTTGTTCCTTTTGACTTCCTTTATCCATTTTGGTCATCTCTGTCAAAACACCATTCGATTCTCTGTATCTATGAGTTGTTTCTTCTAGATTCCACATATGAGTGAAATCATGTAATATTTGTCTTTCTTTGTCTGACTTACACCACTTAGCATAATGGCCTCATTTGTCTTTCTTTGACTTATGTCACATAGCATAATGGCCTCAAGGTCCATCCATGTTGTCACAAATGGCAGGATTTCCTTCTTTTTTAGGACTGAATTTTATATATATTTACATATATATACACACACACACACACACACACACATATATATACACACACACAGATACATATCTATAGATATATAAATATATATATTTTATATATAGATATATGTGTCTGTAATATATAGCATATATATGCTATATATATAGCATATATGTGTATATATGTATATATAGATCTATATATACATATATACATATATATGTATATATGTATATATAGATATATGTATATGTATATATGTATATATACATATATGTATATATAGATCTATATATATAGATCTATCTATATATAATATGTTATATATGATATATATTAGATAGATCTATCTATATTATATATGATCTATATATATGATTATATATATAGATATAGATACTTACATATAGATATCTGTATAGATAGATCTATATATAGATCTTAATATATAGATAGTATAGATATATATATAATTATATATATATTCCTTATATATATAATTGCTATTTTCTTTAACTCTTCAGCCATCCATGGACCTTTAGGTTATTTCCATGTATTAGCTATTGTAAATTATGCTGCAAAGAAAAAGGAGGTACAGATGTTTTTGAGTTAGGGTTGCATTTCCTTTGCATAAATACTCAAAAACAGAAGTTTTCAATCGTATGGTAGTTCTATTTTCAGTGTTTGAGGAACCTCTATACTGTTTCCCTCAGTTCACATTCTCCCAACAGTGCACAAGGGCTCCCTTTTCTCCACATCCTCACGAACCCTTGTTTCTTGTAAGACTATCCATTCTAAAAGCTGTGAGAATATTTCATTGTGGTTTGTTTTGCATTTTCCTGGTGATGAGTGATGTTGAGCACGTTTTCATGTATCTGATGGTCATTTTTATGTCTGTGGAAAAATATTTATTCAGACACTCTACCCACTTTTTAATCAGGTTGGTGGAGTTTTTTGTTTTTTTACTTTTCATTTCGCTACTGGCATAGATGAATTCTTTGTATATTTTGGGTATTAGATATATGATTTGCAAATATTTTCTCCCATTCTGTGTATCCCCTTTTCATATTTCTGAAGGTCTCCTTTGCTGTGCAGAAGCTTTTTAGTTTGGTAGTCTGGAAATTTTTAAAATTTGGGTATATGCACAAAGGGACAGAAAATGATTGGGGTTAAGTTACTGTGGGCAATACTCTAAAAATATGTATTATAAAAAACATTAATTCCTACGTCATATCTCAGAGTTACTAATTCAGAATCACCAGGGGAAATTCTTGGGAAATATTTCAAGACAGTTCGTGAATTCCTGCTACTGATAACTTCCAGAGTAGCTACCGATTTTGCCTTTCCTGAGGCTCATTTGTTCTACATTTCTCCCAAATATTTGAACTACATCTGTTTTCTAATAAATTCCTTCTCTTCTCTTTAAATTAGTCAGGATTGGGATGCCTGGGTGGCTCAGTCAGGGGAGTGTCTGCCTTCAGCTCGGGTCCTGATCTCAGGATCTTGGGACTGAGTTCCACATCAGGCTCCTTGCTCAGCAGGGAGCCTGTTGCTTCCCCTTTCGCTCTCCCATGCTCTTGAGACAAAGAAATAAATAAAATCTTTAAAAAAGAATAAAGTAGTCATATAAAATAAGCTACCAAATTAAGTCATATAAAATAAGCTATCAAATTAAGTTTATAGCTTAATATCATATCTCCCAGAAACAACACTCAAGAGAATGTATCTGTGATAGTTTACTGAGCTAAGATAAAAGCCAGCAAGATGCCCATTCAGATGCCAGAATGGCAAACTAGCGGACTATGTCACAGAGTATGGAATAACCTAACGAAGTAAGCTTGAGGTATCCTGAGGCAATGGGCCCCCTGAAGGTGAAGTTCTGGAAAGCCAGGTAACTGCTGCTAGGAACTAATTTAAATGGGAAGGTCTACGATGAATTTTTTGACAGATCAGATAAAGCTCAAATCTCAAATTCTTCCCTCAAGGCATGTAATAAAACTCAGGACTGTGACCTGAGACCTTTTTCACACACACACACACACACACACACACACACACACAATAAACCAAACACAAAGGTTGATGCAATGTTTGAATCATAACTGCTGCTGGGGCGAATTCAGTGACAGAATCATCACAGTGATTAGGAAAGAGTAAGATACTGATAATTAGGATGGTGATACATGGTTGGATACAGAAAACAGAGATAACTTAAAAAAAAAATCAGAAATTCTTACAGGCATGCTTTTCATACCTAAAGAAGTCACTGATCCTTTGCAAGTAAAATCTAATACTGTCCCCAAATGCCTTTCCTTGCACTATGGTTAAGCAACTATTAGCAGTTGGGTTCTTCAGCAGAGACTTTGAAACAGATATGCAGGATGTTTGTTATAAGTGACTTTTGGTCTACACCTGGAGAAAAGAGGAAGGAAACCGAACTGGGCAGAGGAAGTCAGGCTGAGATATAGGCTCAATCTTAGCCAAGGCCATGAGCAGAGCAATCTGAATGGCTAGACTAGCCATTTTAAATATGTAATATTTAATATGTAATATGTAAAAATATTATGTACAAAATATTATGTATAAAACTATGTAATATTTGGAGTGCCTGGGTGGCTCAGTGGGTTAAAGCCTCTGCCTTTGGCTCAGGTCATGATTCCAGGGTCCTGGGATCGAGCCCCGCATCAGGGTCTTTGCTCGGCAGGGAGCCTGCTTCCCCCCCCCCCCTGCCTGCTTGTGATCTCTGTCAAATAAATAAATAAAATCTTTTTTATTTTATTAAAAAAATGTAATATTTAAAATGGCTAGTGTAGCCATTCAGATTGTTCCTAGTTGTACTAAGATGATGGAACCTTTCATGTGAACTTGAAGTCGGTGGGTTGAGAACACAGACTGATCTTGTGTGTTTTGTGGAAGTACTTGGAAGCAGAGTTTACCAGTGAGTTTAGGGGGTCGCAAAGGAGGGTGGAAGTTCTATTGTCTATCGGCTACCCATAAGAATGCTGTTTGATGCAGTTCTGCCTGGGCTTGGATGTTTTCACAAGAGTTAATAATGTTGCAAATTCTTAAATAAAACTGATTTAAAATTAAAAAAAAGATGATCAGACCATTATACTTCTGCACTAATCAGTCGCTGAACATGGGCTATCGTCCAAAGGGGCATGACCTAAGCCAGGCAGATCTCTGAACTTAAGGACACTCTGAAGGGGTTGACAACTAAAGGACGTTTGCTGATACAGTAGCTAAATCATCAAGTCCAGCCTCAGAGAGGGATCTGGGAAGTGCAGCTACGTGTCCCTCACAGTCCACCCCTCGTGCTGCTTAGATCCATTTCATATCTGTATCAGATGCGGTTCCTCCAGGATGCTGGGGAACCTCTCTTCCTGGAGGAAATGTAGAAAAAGGTTGGTGGGATGAACAACGCACAATGCTCCAGTTGGTTTCAAGGTCACAGCTGATACTCGTTTCCTCCTCCACCCTTGTTCTAGATTCCTTTCACTCTAAAATAACAACTCTGCTGGTATCTATGACTTCCCTGGTGACATGATGCAGACCATAATTCATGAGGAGTTTTAGCCCTTTGTCACTAATTCCCTTTCCTGGTCTAGACCATTGAACTTATTATTAGAATGGGAAAAGTAAGTAATCAGGCGTGACCCTGGAGGAGCACGTGGACACACACATATTCTCCCGATCCCATGGTGTAATAAAAGCCCCAGGTCCTTCTGATGATGATGGTCAGTATCCACGGCAGGTTCTTGATTCCTCTTCTCGTCTGCTATTTCTTCTGCACAAGCAGACTGGAGTGCTAAGGTAGCAGTCACAGCTTTTGAGTCAATGTTACTCTTCACATGTTCCCTGGCAGAGGTATTCTTCATTTAGAACTAAAGACCTTTAAACTAGCAAAGTCCAGATTTGTAGGGATCAGATGTGAATATTTTACAGTAGAGTCACTCAGACTGATAAGAAGAAGTATATGGTTTCCAGGCCCATGTGGTCTTCCTACATCAGACTAGCACTACATAAATGTCTTTGATTCAAGGTAAAAATGGTGTCCCGGAGATCGCACCCTATTCTTATGTAGTATCACCCTTAACTGCCATTTAAGTTGTATTTAAAAAAATTAAAAAATAAAATAAAAAAATTTAAAAATTTTTTCTTAAAGTATTTTATTTATTTATTTGACAGAGAGAAATGGTGAGACAGGGAATACAAGCTGGAGGAGTGGGAGAGGGAAAAGCAGGATTCCTGCCCCGAGCAGAGAGCCTGATGTGGGGTCCGATCCTAGGACCCTGGGATCAAGACCTGAGCTGAAGGCAGACAGTTAACAGACTAAGCCACCCAGGCACCCATTAAGTTGTTTTTTTTAAAAGAGGTTTTCCAATGTTTAAGAGGACAGGAGTTTTTATTTTTTATTCATTTTTTAAGTTTTTATTCAAATTCCAGTTAGTTAACATACAAAGTCATATGAGTTTCAGGAGTACAATACAGTGATTCAACACTTCATACAACACCCGGTGCTCATCACAAGTGAACTCCTTAATCCCCATCACCTATTTCACCCATCACCCCCACGTCCCCTCTGGTAACCAGAAGTTTGTCCTCTATACTTTTTTTTAAAGATTTTATTTATTTATTTGACAGGCAGAGATCACAAGTAGGCAGAGAGGCAGGCAGAGAGAAAGGGGGAAGCAGGCTCCCCGCTGAGCAGAGAGCCCGATGTGGGATGTGGAGCTGGATCCCAGGACCCTGGGATCATGACCTGAGCTGAAGGCAGAGGCTTAACCTGCTGAGCCACCCAGGCGCCCCTGTCCTCTATACTTAAGAGTCTGTTTCTTGGGTTTCTCTCTCCCTTTCTTTGCTTTTGATCCTTTGTTTTATTTATTAAATTCCACATGAGTGGAATCATATGGTATTTGTCTTTTTCTCACTGCCTTATTGTGTTTAGCATAATACTCTCTAGTTCCATTCAAGTCATTGCAAAGTCAAGACTCATTTTTTATATATGTATATATTTTATACATGTGTATGTATATATACATATATGTACATAAATATACACACAGACACATACCCCATCTTCTTTATCCAGACATTCATCAACTGATGGAACACATGGACTGCTTCCATAATTTGGATATTGTTGATAATTCTGCTGCATGTATCCCTTTGAATTAGTCTTTTTGTATTCGTTGGGTAAATACCTAGTAGTGCAATTGCTGGATCTTGGTTGGTTCTATTTTAAACTTTTCTGAGGAATGTCCATACTGTTTTCCACAGTGGCTGCACCAGTTTGCATTCCTGTCAACAGTGCAAGAGGGCTCCCTTTCTCCATATCTTCATCAATACCTGTTGGGTCTTCTGTTGTTGATTTTAGCCATTCTGACAGGTGTGAGATGTGATATCATTGTTGTTTGCATCTGCATTTTGCTGATGATGAGAGATGTTGAACATCTTTTCAAGCATCTGTTGGACATTTGTATGTCTTCTTTGGAAAAGTGTCTATTCATGTCTTCTGCCCATTTTTAATTGGGAGTGTTTGCTTATTGGGTGTTGAGTTGTATAAGCTCCTTATAGATTGTGGACTAACCCTGGATCAGATTTGCCATTTGTAAATATCTTCTTACATTCAGTAAGCTGCCTGTTAGTTCTGTTAATTGTTTCCTTAACTGTGCAGGGGTTTTTATTTCGATATAGTCTGAATAGTTTATTTTTGCTTTCGTTTCCTTTGCCTTGGGAGATCTATCTAGAAAGAAGTTGTTACAGTCAATGTCAAAGAGGTTACATCCTGTGTTCACCTGTAGGATTTTTACGGTTTCCTGTCTCACATTTAGGTTTCATCCATTTTGATTTATTTTTGTGTTTGGTGTAAGACAGTGGTCCTGTTTCACTTTTTTGCATTCTGCTGTCCATTTTCCCCAGTACCATTTGTTGAAGAGACCACCTTTTCCCCATTTTCTTGTCTCCTTTGTCAAAGATTAATTAGCCATGTAGTCGGTTTATCTCTTGGTTTTCTATTATGTTCTATTGATCCGTGTGTCTATTTTTATGCAAGTACCATGCTGTTTTGATTACTACAGCTTTGTAGTATTACTTGAAGTCTGGAACTGAGATGCCTCTAATTCTGCTTTTTCTTTTTCATGATTGCTTTGGCTATTCAGGGTCTTTTGTGATTCCATACTCAGTTTAGGATTGTTGTAACTATGTGAGAAATGGTGCTGGTATTTTAATATGGATGGCTTTAAATGTGTAGATTGCTTTGGGTAGTACAGACAATTTAACGATATTTGTTCTTCCAATCCATGAGCATGAAATGTCTTTCCATTTTTTTATGTCGTCTTCATTTCTTTCATCAGTTTTTTATGGTTTTCAGAGTCTAGGTCTTTTATCTCTTTGGTTAGGATTATTGCTAGGTATCTCATAGTTTTTGTGCAATTGTAAATGGGATTGATTCCATAATTTTCCTTTCTGTTATATAGAAATGTAACAGATTGCTGTATATTGACATGGTATCCTGTGACTTTACTGAATTTACTTATTATTATATTCTAACAGTTTTTTGGTGGAGTTTTCCTGGTTTTCTGTATGATGACACCTGCAGACAGTGAAAGTTTTACTTCTGCCTTACCAATTTGCATGTCTTTTATTACTTTTTGTTGTCTGATTGTTGCTGACTAGGACTTCCAATACTATGCTGAATAGAAGTGGTGAGAGTGGACATCCTTGTTTTGTACCTGACCATAGAGGAAATCTCTGGTTTTCCCCAGTGAGGATGATGTTAGCGGTGGGTACTTTTTTCAAATTTCTGCATCTATTGAAATGATCATATGGTTCTTTTCCTTTACTTTATTAATGTGGTGTATCACACTCATTGATTTGTAAATATTGAGCCACACTTGCAACCAAGGAATAAATTCCACTTGATAGTGGTGACTGATATTTTTAATGCATTTTGGGATGCATTTTGCTAGTATTTTATCAAGAATTTTTGCATCCATGTTCATCAAGGATATTGGCCTATAGTTCTCTTTCTGTTGTATCTTTATCTGGTTTTGGGATCAGGGTAATGTTGGCCTCACAGAATGAATTTGGAAGTTTTCCCTCTTTTGCTAATTTTTGGAATATTTTGAGAAGAGTAGGTATTAATTCTTCCTGATATGTTTGATAGAGGCCAGCAACTTGTAGAGGGTACCTCTTCCGCTCCTTTGCTTTAAGTAAGTCTTCTGATTGCATGCAATGTTATATGGAAACTCATGCAGCTAAATTCTGATCTTGTTCCAGAATATCTGGATGCCTGTTTTCTGATTCTCCCTCTGGTTCTGTCAAAAAACGCTGTGAAGCATTTTCCACCCTCAGTACCTCCAGCACCATACATCTGCCAGATCATACATCCCAAGAGGAAGGTGCACTTGTATCACAGCCTGGACCCGATATAGATCTTTCCTGCTCTGGGCCCAACTCAAAGCTGGCTGTCCTTAGGATCACCTGGCATATTGGTTGGAGCAGTTTTCTTAGGTAGAAAATATGCTGCTAAGAAAATATGAAGAGTCTGTCAGACATCGTACTTCTTTGTCAGTAGAAGGTGCAAGTTGCAATAATTTGTCTTTTACTATGGATGGTGTATTAGTTTCCTAGGGCTGCCATAACAAAATACCCGACTGGATGGCATAAACAATAGAAATTGATTTTCTCACAGTTCTAGAGGTTAAAAATACAAGACAGCAGTGTCAGAAGGTTTTTATTTATTTGTTTTTACCTAAGGCCTCTCTCCTTGGCTTGCAGATGGCCACCTATTTCTTTGGTCTCTACAGTCTTTCTTGTTTGTGTATATACCCTGTATCCAAACTTTCTCTTCTTATAAGGCCACCTGTCAGGTTGGATTAGGGTTACACAAATGGCCTCATTTTGTTTATTAATTTTAAGATTTTATTTATTTGTTTGACACAGAGAGAGAGAGAACACAAGCAGAGGGAGCAGCAGAGGGAAAGGGGGAGGGAGAAGCAGGCTCCCCACTGAGCAGGGAACCTGATGTGGATCCAATCTCAGGACGCTGGGATCATGACCTGAGCCGAAGGCAGACACTTAACAGACTGAACCACCCAGGTGCCCTAATGGACTCATTTTAAAACTCTTCTTTTAAGACTCTAACCCAAATACAGTTATATTCTGAGGTCCGGTGTTTAGGGCTTCAACATATAAACTCAGAGTGGAGGACACAGTTCAATCCAAAGCAGAAGGGATATACTAGAATGCCACTGACCACAGACATGTAAATTTTTACTAATATGTCCAGGTCCTTAAAACTTTTGGATGTATCTCCCACTCTTTAGAGAGTGATAAAAATCAAGATTTCCAATATGCGAGCTACTTTTTGTTCATACAGTCTGATTAGTCTGACCTCATAGATCTAATAAATGAGTCTCTTGGGAGATTATATAGGGGCAACAAGCTAACACTGTCTCCTGAGGACCTACCGCACAATTTTCATTTATTGGTCAGAACAAGGCCATACGGAGTTAGATGATAAGTAGAATTTTCAGTTGAAATGCTCATACTTGACCATATAACAACAAACTCATACTGTTTTTTTCTCTTGTTTCTGAGAGGTTTTTTTGAAGACAAATATCTTCAACCAGTGGCATAATTCCATTTTCACTTTCTATTAAGTCAAGTAAGGGCTACCTATCAAACAGTGTATTCCTCTAGAGGAGCTACAGAGCACTTTGTCACCATGGAATGACTTGAAAGACTTAAGCCTATTCGTTCTTATGATAGCACTATTTAATTCTCTCATTTGGCCAATAAACAGTGCAACAGGTCTTGCAGAATAGTATTAGATATCGGTAAAGTTAATCAAATAGATTTTGTAGCTACAGCTCAAGGTGTGGTCTCCTTACTGGAGCAAATCAGAGCTGCTAATGTTACTTTCTCTCTTTATGCTTAGTCCAAAGGAGACTTAAATATCCCACAATTTCACAGGATGACAATGTTGATCTGTTAGTGATGTACATCGGAGAGGGTATGTGCTACGGTGAGTGCTATGAATTGTGTAAGACTGATGATTCACAGACCTGTACCCATGGAACATATAATATATTATATGTTAGTGAAAAAAAAATCTTGCTGAGATACTAGCAGTTTCCTTAGATGTCTTGGGAAAATGTACAAACACTGCAGAAAAAAAACCTCAAGAAAATAGAGCAGAATTCCCAGGAACCCACTCATCTGAAGGCATGTTAGGATATCTCCTTCATGGTGAAAGAGAAGTATCTTATGGCCCTAAGAAAGATGTGTAACGGTGTGTGAGACTATTCTTTGGAGGTAACACTGCATTTTTATACTGCTAGATTTTTGTGGGGGCCAGAGAAGAGAAAGATCTCCAGCTGCAGTTATAACATCACATATCCGAATATAATTAGTGTCACTAGCATATTTGGATGCTCTATGTAGCCTATGGTAAACTCAAATGGGACAACTTATATTGGAAACCAGTACAATTTTGGAGCAAAGCAATACTACCTTTTAAAAACAACTTTGGAGAAAAAATTGGTGAGCTGCTATTGGCTGGTAGAAAATACTGAAAGCAAGACCATGAAGCAGTGACTATGACAGCCAAGTGCTTGTCATGAATTAGATATTCGCTGAGATATCTACACTTAATCCGTTTTTAAAGATTTTATTTATTTGAAAGAGAGAGAGAGCGAGAGAGCACGAGCAGGGGAAGGGGAAGGGGCAGGAGAGGGAGAAGCAGACTCCCCGTAGAGCACGGAACCCAATGTAGGCCTTGATCCCAGGACCCTGAAACCATGATCTGAGGTAAAGGCAGGCACTTAACCAACTGAGCCACCCAGGAGTCCCTAGCTAAAGATAATCTTGGCCTGGAAAAGAGTATTTTGTCACCAAGTAAAAATGGCAAATCCTGAAGACACAAATAATTCCTATAATCATATTTTTTACACTCCTAATTTTCCTTATACTAAAATTATATTTCTACCTCAACTGAAACCTGAGGTGTCACGAGGAATTTTATATAATCAGATCACTGAGAATTAAAAATAAACATTTGAGTCTGGTTCACAGATATTTCTGTACAATATTCCAGGATCACTCAAAATTTTATTGTAAGATGTTATAGTTCCACTCTGAAATTACCCTGAAGAATAGAAAATGGAAATCCCAGCAGGAAGAAATCAGAGCAATGTAACCAGCAGAACATTCATGTTAGAAAAGAAATTTCTCAGGCTCTGGACCTATTACATGATGTTTATCTATATTTCTGTATCTAGTCTTTCTTGTCTTTACTCCACGAAGTTTGTTCCCTCCAAGGCCCTGTTCATCCAATAAGAATAATGTCAGTTGGGGCGTGTAGGTGGCTCAGATGGTTAGGCATCTGCCTTCGGCTTGAGTCATGATCCCAGGGTCCTTGGATTGAGCCCCACATCAGGCTCGCTGCTCGGCAGGGAGTCTGCTCCTCCCTCTCTCTCCCCACTGTCCCCTCTGCTTGTGCTCTCTCACTCTCTCTGTCAAAGGAATAAGATCTTTTTTAACAACAACAAAAAAAGAATAATGTCTGCTATTTTATGACTAATGTAGAATCTTATAATACACCATCTGTCCGTGTAGGAAAATAAACAAGACTTCCTTGGTGACATAACAAACAACTTTTGCAAATATTTAAGTTTTCCTCATCTAATTTCCAGTGATCTCACAGGAAAAGTAACAATACAGGTTAGATTAGAGGATAAGTATAATCTGAACTACATGAAATTTACCTCATTTAAGCAGACACAAAGTACCACCATTGATTAACCAATTTCCATCAGGGGCAACCAATCTTGTTCACATGATCTACCTAGTCATAGGCTTGTACTGTACCACATCTATATGGTGGAGAGGACAAGACTTTGTTCAAAAATATAGATTTTACCTTGGATTTGCTATCCATGCCCATTCTTCCTCTCATAGCGTGTATGAGCTTGCTAGGGCTGTCATCACAAAACAACACAGACAGGGTGGATTTGACCAAAAGAAACTTATTTCTGACAGCTCTGGATGCTAGAAGTCCATGTGCAAGGTGTTGGTAAGTTTGGTTTCACTTTCTGAGATGCTAGGGTTTAGAGTTTCAACATATACATTTGGGGGGGGGGGGTTAGCCCATAATACAGAATGTATGAACTATCTTACACAATGATAATGCATCGCTTCACAGACAAAGAAATAAGACAGGGATACACTGCCCATGCATGTCTGGAAATGAAAAAATTTACAATGTTTGAGAGACATCTTGACTCACTTCTATCAGAAACTGATAAATCAGGAAGATACAGAATTTATAGGAATATGGAGAACAAACCAAAGAGTTATCAAGTTTGTTGTAAACCACATATGTAGGATGTATTCTTTTCTAGCACATATGAAATATTAACAAAAATTTTTGTCTATGTCCCAAAGGAATTCTCAATGAATACGAAAGAATCCAAAATATACAGACCACAATCCCTGAGTACAGTGTAATAAAGTAAGAAATCAATAATAGATCATTCTGGGTATAATAAATAATAAATACTTTGGAAACAATAAAACACAAATGGAGAAAATGAGAAACTATGAAGGAAATTATAAAATATTTAGAAATAAAAGGCAAGGAAAACATGACATATCAGATTTCCTGGTAGGCAACCAAAGTAGTACTTAGTGGAAAAACGTATGAGTAAAAATGCATATGTTCGAAAATGAAAAAGATAAAAAATTAATGGGATATTTGTTTCATTCTAGAAGTTAGAAGAAGAGTAACAGAAGAAACCCACAAAAATGGAGGGGTGTTAACAGCAGGAATTAATGAATAGCAAATAAGCAAGAGAGAGCTTCAACACACTCACACTATTCTTTGAAAATTAATAAAATAGACAAACTGCTCTTTAAGAGTATGCAGGAGAAAATCCTAGGAATGAGAGGAGACATAATTAAACATAGTACAGTTTTTTAAAGTAATAAAAGTAATATGAACAGTTTTGTCCTAATAAATTGGGGAAAACTTGAAACAGGCCATATATAAACTACCAAAAATGACTCAAGAAGAACTAGAAAATATGAATTAGGGCACAGAAAATCCATCTTTATTTAAATTGTTTCAGTTAAAAGTAAAAGAAGAGAATTCTTATTTCCTTAAAATAAAAGAATGAAATCTTACTTTTTAATCTACAAGGCTTTGAAGTCTGATAAGAGTTAGTAGGATAAAGAAGCTGCAGTCTTATGAGCATAGATGCAAAATCTTAAATAACTTACTAAAAAACTGAATCCAGTAGTATGTAACATGTATGCCATGACTAAGTAGTCTTTCTCAGGAATGAAAAGATGCTCCAACACAAAACAAATCGACTAATTCACCTTTAAGAGATTAAAGGAGAAAAACTACATGATCATATAAGTGAAAACAGAAAAGGGCATTCTGTAAATCAAACAGATGTTTGTAATAAAAACTCTTAGCAATCTAGATATTCCTCAAGTGGATAAAATATATCTACCAAAAACCTGCAACAAGCACACTTAAAGTGACAGATTTTAGCTTTTCCTATCAGAACAAGAAGAGAACTTTCACCGTTGGTGCTTGTTTCCACACCACACTAAAATTCATAGTCAACAATAACAGAAGCAGAATAAAGAAGAACAAAGGAATTAGAAGGTAATATGGGTTTCATTTTGAAAATCAAATTCCAGTTACAAGATAAATGCATTTATAAATAATGATCTGACAGGAAGTCTATAAGAACTGTAGATGAAGAAACAAAGAGAAGTAACAAATTTTGCTCAAGGACTAAGAAGATGATCTGAATAAATGGGGAAACATCCCAGTACAAGGAGTCACTCTTCACTTCTCTCTTCCTCGATCTCACATTCAGTCCTATCCTCTGTACCTCCAAAATATCTTGAATCTTTTGACTACTCTCTCCAAGCCACTGTTCTTCCCAGCTTTGACTGTTCAGTAACCTCTAAACGGGTCCCCGTGCTTCCATTTTGTGTTTCCACAATCCATTCTCCACGTACCACCCCAAACGGTATTTTCTCAATGTAAACACAGCCATAGCTTTCCCCTCACTAAATTCTCCAAATGTACTTCTTTGCAGATAAACTAAAATCCAGCCTCTCGCCATGCCCAAATCTCCTTTCTAGATCTCTTATTAAAATCTCTTCCATAAAATAAAATAAAATAAAATAAAATAAAATAAAATCTCTTACTACCACTTTCCTCACTCATCTACCCCCAAACACACTGGCCTTCCCATTCTTCAAATGAGCCTCACAAACTGCTGTTCCTTTTGCCTGAATGGGTCGACCCCAAGGCTTTTTCTTGGCATGGACACTTCAGCTCAAATGGCAGCTCTTCTGAGAATCATTCCCTAATCATACTTTTTAAGTGACCTTCCCCCAGACTCTCTCTCTCACACACATACACACTGGTACTCACTGTGACTTCGACCCCATTTTATTATCTCAAAAGCATTAACCATAAAGTATTTTTTTGTTGTTGTCAACGGTTCATTCTATAAGTTCATAATAACGAGATGTGGTGAAACTTTCTTCTAATTTTCCTTTCTGTGTCCAGCACCCAAACTAGTGTGTCACATGTGATCACAGCTGACTATGTCTCAGCGGAGAGGCACCATTTGGGCTCTAACTTCAGTAGATCTTTGCAAAGTGTAAGGCGAGAAGAGGGCATTTTAACTGTATGCCCAGGAATATCTAGGCAAAGAATGGATTATATATTTATAATTATATTTATATGCTTATATAGTTGATTATATCGTTTTCTGAGACCAAGACTGAAGTTCGAATGATAATAAACAGGAAAAACACAGCATATCTTGACAAGTATTCTTGGCATTGTTGAAGCTATTGATTGTATTACTCTGGAGCACTCATTAGATTATGAATCATTTATCTTCAAATAAATTCCAAAAGCTTCAGTGTTTTGGACTAAAGTGAGTAGTCATGCACGTGCAAACAGTTGAGATGACAGAGAGAAATCTAGAGAGACTACGTGAGTACTGCAATCTTTACTAATAGTTATTAGTAAATTAGAAAACAAGCGGCAAAACAAAACAAAGCAAAGTTACCTACCCAAATTAAACATCTGATCTGCACTAGGGACAAACACGACTTTTATTTTTGCAATTAGATACTCCAACCAGAGTGTATTTACTACAGATCTGATATAAAAATGTATACAACAGCATATAATTTAATTCTGTGCATCTCCGGAGAACTTCAAATCACCAAATCATTTCACTCAAACTGGATTGATATTTGGAAGAAAAAGCAAAGCCTGAAGACTGTGACTCTGACGGCACAATTAGATATTCAGCGGGCACAGATCTGTTCACCCTTGGGTTTGATGACTGGCAAAGAAAACTATTTGAATGATCCACATATCAAACAGCAGAATCTCACAACTGTGATTGCCAACAGAGTTAAATTTGAAGAAAAAGGAATGACGGTGATCTTCAGATTCTACTGAGTTTAAGTCAAATATAATGCTTGACCAAAAATGTTGGCTTTTCTACAGAAGCTACAGAACCTTATTCAAATTACTCCTTTGAACTTCGGTAGCTCATTGTCAAAAGTAAAGAAAATAGCACTTACTTCCGAGCTATTTGAAGATTTAGATTAAATAACACAGGTAATATTTCGCACATCTTACCACTGGTATTTGTTTCAACCAACTTTTGCTGTGTAATAAAATTACCCTGAAATTGAATTGCTCAAAATAACAATCTTTTATGAAGTCATGGTGCTGAGGGACAGCAATCTGGGCTGTGCTCAGCTGTATGATTCTTCTGCTGATCTTGCGTGGGTTTACTTATTTGGTTCCAGTCACTTGTGAGACCAGCAGGGGCTGGTTTGTATAATATAGCATGTTCCTGGGAGACAAAGGACGTCTTTATTGGTCTATTTTCATTTAAGGGCATCCTGATGGCTTTGCTCAAAGTTCTTGGGATTCCACCCGAGTCCAGGTTGCATCCACCCAACTTTCTCTCCCTCTCTTCTTCCCTGGCTTTCAGAAGAGTTGACAGCTCTTCCAGATTCCCCAGCTCACTCCATATTCTCTTTCATAGTCAGTCCCCTAATAAAATCCTTGCACATTCCATCTTCTCTTCGAGTCTGCTTCTTGGAGGACCCAGGCTAAGATAAGTGGTACCTGGAATGGTCCAAAACAGTGAGTAGGATAAGGAATTCTAGCTGGTTCACCTACCCTTCCATCTCTACCCCACACTTCAATCCACACTGAAGATGAAGAGGACACAATCTTGATTAATTCCATGGAGAGTTCTTGGCCCAAAAAAGTTATTCAGTGGCTAAATATTTCACCCGTGCTATACCTTGGAAAATATCTCAGTAGGGGAGACTGCTGCGGCAGGTGCAAGGACACAGGATTTGGAATATATGCGCAGACGAGTGCCTACGAAGAATGGAGTTGGCTGGTTAATGCTAAGCTGTGTTGACACACTGCAAACAGATAATGAGAGACTTAGAGCTGTTAACAAGCAGTTAATAGCTAAGTGCAGGAACCAAGGGCCTCAGTGGTAGCATATAAAGAGGCCTTCATCACCCACAGCAGAAGGCCAAGACACAACGAAACAGCAGGCTGAACAACTAATTGTGAGAGTAGCAGAGCTCCAGAGACGCTAAAGCAGGTCTGTTATGTGAAGTTCAGGACCCTGTTAGGGAAAACCCAGTATCCTGAAAACATGAAGGGACGCACTGGATGGCTGTCCTGAGCATACTTTACTCTACAGCCCTCCCATACTCCACACACAATCGCACCAGGCATGATGTGTAGACAGCCCACTCTTCCCATATAATGGATAGAACGTCTGTTGTAATTCAAGAGGCTGCAGAAGCCTCTCTGCCCAAAGGCCACTGGTGCCCATTCAAGAGTTTTTCCCATCTACACTCCTCGCCAACAAGCTTATAACTAGTGTCAAATTCCAGTGTAATCTTTTTTTTTTTTTTTAAGATTTGTTTATTTATTTGGGGGAGAGAAAGAGAGAGAACGCGCACATGCAAGTGAGTGGGGGGAGGGGCAGCGGGAGAGGGAAGGAGAGAATCTCATGCAGACTCCCCACTAAGCATGGAGCCAGACATGGGGCTTGATCTCACGACCCTGAGATTATGACCTGAGCTGAAATTAAGAGTTGGACAGTTAACTGACTGAGCCACCAGGTACCACAAATTTCAGTATAATCTGATTGTGGACAAGCTGGGACTGATAAGGAAGTTAACAGATTATATACTTAAAGAATTGGAGGAATAATCCAGCATATACCAATAGGAACTAGGGGGACTCCAGGGACTGTTTTGAGGATACCTGATGGGGTAAGAAGTAAGGATGAATAAGCAAGAATTCATTGACTTTGGAAATTTTCTTGGGGCATGAGGTTTAATCCTAACAAGGACTCCAGAGAATGGGGCAAACTTGCTGTTAGGATGATTCTTACAAGCCTTGAAAAAATGATGGCCAGTGTTCAGTAAAGAAGACATGCATACATTTCCCTGCAAGATGAAAAACGAGAAAATAAAGAAGCTTAGGGAAATGGACATCCAGGAATGGATACATTAAGGCCAGAACTCCACAACAGATGTATGTTTCCTGAGAGGAGCCACAGTATGCACAACTCATCAAGGTCATCAGGATTGTACTGATGATAGGGACACAAGCATCACTGAGAATTTCAGTGGTGGTTCTCCTTATTAAGGTTGGGTTACTATTAGGAAAGGCACCTGCAGAGCTGGACTCATTAATGGCCATAGTGATGATGGAACCAGGATATAACAGAGGCTAAGGGACAGTGCTTTACTACCAAAGGTGGAAGGCGACACTTAACCACAATTACCAGGAAGACCTGAGGAGCAGCTGAAAGGGTTTGACCCACGGTGAGCTGCAGATTGTTAATACAGCATGGTATTACTAGGGACAAAATAAAGGGTAGACAACAAGGGTGCTGCTTAATATTTACAGCCAGAAAAAGGTAAGAATGGAGAAGCAGAAGACTGAGGGAGGTCACCCCAATAAAAAAGTCACAATCTTTTTTTCAGTTCCTAGACCTGGGATAATTTTCAGTTCTAGAATCCATAGACTGAAAAGGAATCTGAATCTCTAGGGGACGGACTTCATAACAACATGGAAAATATATGCCATGACAATTCCCCCAGGCCTTGCCCAAAGGGACTTATGGCTATTTACTCACGTGACTGATAAAATGAGAATAACTAGGCATTTCAAGAACTGTTAGATGCAGAATGTGAGTTGATACTAATACCCAAGGAATCACTGTAGCTCCCCTGTGGGGTAGGACCCCATGAAGATCGAGAAATAAAGAGTCCTGCCTAAAGGCTGGCTCACAATGGGCCCAGTAGTCTTTTACCCAGATGCTAAGTATATAATCAGAATGGATATACTTGCTGTTTGGAGTAATCCCCACATTGGAGGAGGGGGGTCCTTGGCTTGAAGAAGGCCTGAAGAAGGCCAAGTAGGAATCACTGAAAATGTTCCCCATCTACTCCAGAGAAGATATTAAATTAAAACCAATGTATACATATTATTGGAGGTAGAAATTATGGCAATTATAAGGGCCCAAAAGATGTTGAGGTGGTGGTCCATATCTTATCTACAATGAATGCACCAAGGTGGCCATTAAGAAACTTAACAGATCCTGGAGAATGATGGTAGACTACCAAAGACTGAATTAACCAATATAAGCCCTGATTATGGTTTTATAGTTACCATGCCATTTATAATATCACTGCGAGAGCACATTAATAAGGATTGACGTACATGGCAGTGAACAATGGCACTGTCAAATGTTTGGAGACCTGGAAGAAGAAAGACAGATTCATAAGGCAAGGAGTTTAGCAGTAGAGGCATGTGGATGGGCATATGGGAGAACAAAATGTGAAGATGTTTGTGCTACAAGTCAATACCCACTGGAAAGCATCTACCTTAGAAGAAACAGTGTACAACCACGTTGACAAAATAACTCGGCCAGTTCACCTTAGTCAGCCTTCGTCACTGGACATGAGAAAACTGGCAGAATGGGCACATGAACGTGTCTATGGTGGCATTGATGAAGGGTACATGTGGGCCCAACAGCATAGATTCCAACTTAAGGAGAGTCCTTTAGTTACTACTGCCTCTCAATAATAAAATTGTCAGCAACAGAGACCAACACTGAGCCCCTAGTCTAACAGTATTCCTTGAAGATATTTACTGGCCAAGTTGGCTATCTGAGACTCTCTCTTCCCAGAAGGGCATGTAGTTAATCCTCACAGGGACAGATAATTATTCAAGGCATGAGTTTGCCTTCCTGTTTGTAGAGCTCCAGCCAGTACCAAAATCTGTAGACTTATGCAATTCCTGATCTCTAGGCCTGCAATCCCACACAACATAGCATCTGATCAGACTAACCTCTCACAGAAAGAGTGGGCCAATGACCACTGCTCCACTGGTCATATGACATACCACACCATGCAGAAGCAGCTGGTCTCAAAGAACTCTGGAACAGCCTTCTGAAGGGACAACTGAAATATCAGCTAAGAAAAAGCACTCTGAAGTCAGAGGGAAAACTTTGAAGATAGAGTATAGTTTTTAAATCACAGACCCCCTATATTAAGGATGCTGAATTTGGGAACCTAGGGGCTGGAAGCAAGAAAGGCCCCAATTACCTTTACTCCTAATGACCCTCTGAGAGGCTTATGCTTTCTGTCCCCTCAACTCTGGGCTCTGCAAGCCTGGAGGGTCTGGTTCCCAAAGCAGGTACACTCTCCCCTTCCAGGGAACACAGCAAGGTTCCCAATGAATTACAAGTCAGAGCTGATTCTACAGTGCTTTGGACTCCTTGGGCCCAGAGACAAGAAGGTGAGAGGAGGAGTCACCGTCCCTGCAAGGGTCATGGTTGCTGGTGCTCTGGAGAAGGCAGGGTGGCTTTTCCAAAATGGCGGCCAGGAAGACTTACGTGTGTACCCCAGGTGATCCACATGGGTATCTCCTATTATCCACTTGACCCACTGTAACTAAATAACAGCGAGTCTCGTACCACTCTATCCTGAAGGTTTGGGTTCTACCACCAGAAATGCTGAGCAGACAGCTGAAGGTCAGGTGAATTTAGAATGGGTAGTGCATGAGGGGGAGGATCAGTGGCAGTTGTGTCAAGACCGACTGCAACGACCAGGGTTGTTGTCCATCCCTCGAACTACCTTCTTCTGAGCTCTCCTGCAGAAGGAATTGTCCATGGGAACTCTGTAGGAGCTTCTCCACAAAACGTTATGGAAATTAGATCTGCATGGCCCAAGAGTTGGATGGTGGCGGCCAGAAGAATGCACTCACAGTCCTACTACAGAGACCATAGTTAACCAAAGGCCTCAGCTGCCGCACTCAGAGATCCAACCTTGTGGTTGTGCCAAGTGCGTCTCCCATCGTCTTCTCCCAGTATTCGAATACTAAGGAAGTTACAAAGGCAGACCCACTCCAGGAAGACAAGGGGCTCCTGTAGTAGTTGACTTTGGCTCAAGGAGTGCCCCATGGCTTTGTCAAACCTTCCTTAGAAAACACTGCAGTCGAAGTCCCTTTCACCCAACCTTCTTTCCATCTACCCTTCAGCTGAGGTCATATCTGGTGTGGAGATTTGACTGCTTCCTCAGCCTCCCCAACATCACCATATTTACATCCACACAGCATTTCTCCTAATAAAACTCTTGCACGTTACATCCCTATTAGCATCTTCTTCTTTGAGGGTTCCAACTGATACTAAAGGTAACTATAGAGAAATGTACATTATGTACTTGGGAGTGGATGGGTGAAATGGAACGGGGTCCCTGGAGTTTAGGAGGTGAAGAAATGAAATACTAGGTTTTGGTGTGGGTCATTCAAGTTTGATATTAACAAAATCCCATTAGTGATGGAAATAGAGATGGTTGTAAAGTAAATAAAACTGTAAAGATAGTTGTAAAGTGTTCAGTGAAAATAAAAAGGCCGTCCTGGAGGATATCTGAACCTAACTAAATCAGAAGCTAACGGGTAGTATAGCAAAAAGAATGAAGCTCAATGAAAATGTTTTAGAGAGGGACGCCTGGGTGGCTCAGTCGGTTAAGCGTCTGCCTTCGGCTCAGGTCATGATCCCAGAGTCCTAGGATTGAGTCCTGCATCGGGCTCCTCGCTAGGCAGGGAGCCTGCTTCTCCCTCTGCCTACCACTCTCCCTGCTTGTGCTCTCTCTCCCTCTTTTTCTGACAAATAAACAAAATCTCTAAAAAAAATGTTTTACACAGATAATATTTCTATTTTATAAATGAGCATAAATACAAATATGACTAAATAGATGTAATCTACACATTCTACGCAGAATATAGAATACATAGATTATATGTGTAGACTATACTTAAAACATATAGATACGTAAATAGATATAGAATATAAGTATATTTTCTATCTATAAATAGAATATATCTAGGGGCACCTGGCTGGCTCAGTTGGTAGAGCATGCAACTCTCGATCTCAGGGTTGTAAATTAAAGCCCCACGTTAGGTGGAGAGATTATTTAAAAATAAAATCTTTAAAAAAGAGAAAATACCTATATATCTATACATCTCTAATTCTATATCTATGTATCTATACTAGTGTAGTGCAGTATAGTGTAAGATAAAAGGTAATTTGGTTATCAGGAACATGCATTCCAGCGATCCAGTTAGAAAAAGTTGGCAGTGATATTGTAATGAGTATACAAGTCAAGAATAACAAAAGGCAGAGTAAGATAGAGTGAGACTATAGGAAAAGTTAGGTGAAAAGAAGGTAGTATAAAAGGGTGATAGAGGTATGATTTTTTTTTAAAGATTTTATTTATTTATTTGACAGATAGAGAGCACAAGTAGGCAGAGAGGCAGGCAGAGAGAGAGAGAGAGGAGGAAGCAGGCTCCCCGCAGAGCAGAGAGCCAGATGTGGGGCTCGATCCCAGGCCCCTGGGATCATGACCTGAGCCGAAGGCAGAGGCTTTAACCCACTGAGCCACCCAGGCGCCCCTGATAGAGGTATGATTTATGTAGCTTTATGGTTCCAAAGAAATTATAGCATTGTTCCTGGTTCACAGACACTGATAACTTAGGATTGGTACGTTTTACTGTTTGCTGCCTAGTTAGACATCGTTGGCCTTTGCTTGGGATTTCAAACTCAACAGAGAAAAAATGGATTTTGCACTATGAAATGTCCATGATGTCTTTATTTCTGTTAAAATTACTTCAATTTCCTATTCTTTTGTATTTCTCCACATTCAACATTTTGTATAGCTTCTTCACCTTACTCATGGGACACAAACTCACCACATCAATCACGCCTTACATTTATACAGTGCTTTGCAAAACGTTCACATTCAGAATCTCATTTATGTTCACTAACAAGTAAGGAAGTGAAAGGATTCATTTTCCCATTTTAAAAAAGAGGGAGCTAAGAGTTTGAACATACTGGAACTTCTAACTTCAAGTTCTGTGGTCAATTTTCACCAATGTGCAATGTATCAGTAAACATTTTTGAGCTATTTAGGGTTTCAAAGAAAAATTAGAAAACAGAATCTCTGCTCATATTTCACAAATTACGTGATTCTTAATGATATTAGAGATGATTCTTTGAAAGGAAGGATTAATTTATAACTATTTATATGAAATAATGCATTTAAAGCCACAAATTTCTAGTTCTGCCAGAGGATCTTGTATCATACTAGCTCTTGCAGAATTAGTCATTGTAAACACTAAGATATTATTTAAAATACTAGGACCTATTTTTATCTTACACTTTCAGAGGTCAGAAACCTGAAAGGGATCTCACTGTGCTAAAATCAAGGTGTTGGGAAGGCTGTGTTCCTTTCCGGAGGCTCTAGGCCAGAATGCACCTCCTTGCTTTTTTCAGCTTCCAAAGGCGCCCCATTCCCTGGCTCATATCCTCCTTCCATCTTTAAAGCAAGCGACGGTTGGTCAAGGGTTTCTATCTCGCTGACTATGACTCCTACACCTTTCTCTTGCATTTATATAAGGACCCTGTGGTTACGCTGGGGCAATCAGGATAATCCTTCCGTCTTAAGGTCTGCTGATTAACAACTCTAATTCCACATGTATCCTTAATTCCCCTTTGCCATATTCCAGGTTCCAGTGATTAGAACATAGACATCTTTTGGGTACCATTCTGCCTACTGCACAAAGCCCACAAAAGCGGGTAAAAGCACGGGAAAAGGGACAACCTCTGAACGGAGGGCACTCAAGGAAGTTAAGAGTCACATTCGTAAAAGCTTTTAGTCTAAATGCAGCCCCCGTCCATGTTGCACAGACAGGCCTTGTGTTAAGCAGGAGGCTGCAGTTACATTAGCTTGAGCAGAAGACCCAGGGTGAGGCTCCTAGAGTAACAGCAAAAGGAGAAGGGCAATCACAGGGTAGGGAGGGACAGACTGGAGAGAGAGCCTCCAAATCTACATATATACTTCACTCAAACCCCACGAATTCCTGAACTGCTTCTGAGTGAGGAAGACCACAGAGTAACAGCCGGATGTCCGAAAGAGCTAATCAGAGATTTCCGATGCTTCCGAATGGAAGGGAGAGTAGTGACAAACTGTACGTCACTATCTCCCAGGAGAAACATCAGTCTTCTTCGGAGATAGAGGACAGAATCCAGATTTTCTACAGTATACAATGTAGCAACAACAATATGTAGTTTCTAACTGAAAATTACTCCATATGCCAGGAAACAGGAGAAGAGTAAAGAAGAAGAAAGTTAATAGAAGCCAATACCAAGATGCCTGAGATGACGTAGTTAAGATACAAGGCCATTCAATTAATTCGATATGGATATGTCCAAAGTGGTAAAATATTGCCATAACGCGTGAAGAGAAAGCAAGTATTAATGACAAACTTAAGACTATAAAAAATAGGGAGAAGAGAGACCTGAAAGAAGCCAACTGAAATTAAAATTCATTAAATGAGCATACATGGCCCCGGGAAATTAGAGTCAATTACTTGAAGGCAAATTAGTAGAATACATACAATTTGCAGAATAGAGAAAAATTCATGATTAAAAAGAAATAAACAGAGCCACAGTGACATGTGGGAAAATGTCAAATCACAACCATGTAATTGGAGTTCCAGAAACAAAGAAAGGAGAGAGAGTAAGGGAGAAAAGTTGTTTCAATAAATAATAGCTGAGGGGCACCTGGGTGGCTCAGTGGGTTAAGCCTCCGCCTTTGGCTCAGGTCATGATCCCAGGGTCATGGGATCGAGCCCCACATCGGGCTCTCTGCTCGGCGGGGAGCCTGCTTCCCCCTCTCTCTCTGCCTGCCTCCCTGCCTGCTTGTGATCTCTATCTGGCAAATAAATAAATAAATAAATAATAAAATAAATAATAGCTGAAATTTCCCAAATTGGTTTAAAAATATCAACTTACAAACTCAAGAAACTATAAACAAACATTAAGCAGGATAATTTTTTATGTGTTTTTTTTTCCTTCCAATTTTTATTTAGATTCTAGCTAGTTAACATATAGTGTAATATTGGTTGCAGGAATAGAATTTAGCAATTCATCCGTTACATACAATACCCGCACACATCACAAGTGCCCTCCTTAATGTCCATCCCCCATCTAGCCCACCCTCCCACGCATCCCCCTCCAACAGTCCTCACTTGCTTCTCTATCCTCAAGAGTCTTAAGGTTTGTTTCCCTCACTCATTTCCTCCCTTCCCATACATTCGTTTTGTTTCTTGAATTCCACATATGAGTGAGATCATACAGTATTTGTCGTTCTAAGGAGGATAAATTAAAATGAGTTAGAAGAGCAAAATAATTAAACTGATACCAAACTTTCTAAAAACATAGTAAGCAAGGCAACAATGTAGAAACATTTTGACAAATCTCAGTGAAAGTGCATCGAAGGATTTTACTGTTCATTCAAGCTGCCCTTGAATTATCAGGGCTTTAGAAAAACAGCTTTACACAAGCAAGAACATGAGGATATTCTTTAACCATAAGTCCTTTTTGAGAATGAACACTGGGAAGACATCAAGAGAAAAGACTGATGATATTTAACTAAAACAAAAGTGGGGTAGAGGGTAAGAAAATGAATTTATAAATCTTATATGCTATGACAAAGTAGCAATTACAGACTGGCCAGATGCAGGCCCTCCCCCAGAAACAGAGAAAAGGATTCCATTTTGCAGCCTTGCCAGAGCACCTGAAGATCCCCGGTGCTAGTTGTGATCTCAAGGGGAGGTTTCCTGACGCTGAGATTAGGCCATCTATAGCACACTGACCCCTGGGGAGCAGGACACACCTTTAGGAGTTCATCTATATCCAGCCCTTTGCCTTTGGTTAACTCTTGGTGTAACGTATTCTTTGGGTTTAGACAACTGTATAATGACATCAATCCATCATTACTGCATCACACAAAATATTTCCATTGCCCTAAAATCCCCTGCACTCTGTCTGTACATCAAGATTTTCCCCCTAAACCCCTGGCAACCACTGATCTTCATAATGTCTCCATAGTTTCGCCTTTTCCTGAATGTCAGATAGAATCATGCAGTCTGGATCCTCTTCACATTGGTACCTTTTACTTAGTAATAATATTTAGATTTTAGTGCATTTAAATTTCCCCCATGTTTTTTGATGACCTGATAACTCGTTTCTATATAACAATGAATAACACTGCATTGTACAGATTTACCGTGTTATTTATCCATTCACCTATGAAAGAACATCTTGACTACTTCCTTGATGTGGCAATCCTTAATGAAGCTGCTATCAACGAGATGTGGAGGTTTTTATGGGGGGGGGGTAAGTATTCAACTCATTTGGGTTAACAGCATCCAGATTGCTGGATCATATGGCACATTGTCCTTTTAATTTGCATTTCCCTGACGATAAGGTGATGTGGACTATCTTTTCCTATGCCTGTTTGCTGTTCCCATTTCTTCTTTGGTGAAGTGTCTGTTCAGATTCTTCATCACCATTTAACACTTGACTAAAGGTATTACTCAATGGAACTCGACAAGGGAGGAAAAATCAATCTGAGGTATCATAACTGGTAAAGAAGTGACGCTATCTCTAATTTCAGATGCTCTGATAGCGCATCTGAAAATCTCCAAAGATTCAATGATAAAACAAATTGCAACAATAAAAGCATTCAGTAAGATAGAGCAGGATATAAAATTAATGTACAGAAATTATTAGCTTTCATACAGAAAAACAATTGCGAGTTACGGGGAATAATAGGACAGAAAATACCATTTACAGCAGCATCAGAGATTATTTTTGTAGGAATAAAATGAACATGAGAAGTACGAAACTTATACCAAAAAAATGTTAAAACACTTGAAACACATTCAGGCACACCTGGACACACTGAAAGCTATGCCTTGATCTCCCATAGGAGGGATCAACATCATAAAGATGTCCATTATCTCTGTTAACTTATAAATTTAATGTGATTCTAATAAGAATACTTATTCACATTTAAGTGGAGCTAGATATGTTGATAATAAAGATAAATTGATAATAAAATTTATATAGAAAACAATCATGCAGGTAGAACAAGGATAATACAAAAAAACAAAAAACAAAAAACTGCAAGGACAGACTAGTCCTATCAGACATTAACACATATTGTAAAGTCCCATTAAATAAAACAGAGTAGGGCACCTGGGTGGCTCAGTTGGTTAAGCGACGGCCTTCACCTCAGGTCATGATCCCAGAGTCCCGGGATCGGGTCCCACATTGGGCTCCCAGCTCCGCAGGGAGTCTACTTCTCCCTCTGACCTTCTACCCTCTCATGCTCTCTCTCAAATAAATAAATGAAATCTTTTTAAAAAAATAAAAATAAAACAGTAGTTTTATGACACATGAATGAAAAGACCAGTGTGAGAGAAGAGAAATGCCCCAAAATGATCTTACCTCATAACGAAATTGAGTGCATGATTAATGTGGCATCTCAAAACACCGGGGAAAAGGTGGACTTCTTGAAAAATGGTGCTGTGGGCATGCCTGGGTGGCTCAGTTGGTTAGGCGTCTGCCTTCAGCTCAGGTCGTCATCCTGGGGTCCTGGAATGGAGCCCCACATCAGGCTCAATGCTCAGCAGGGAATATGCTTCTCCTTCTCCCTCTCCCTCTCCCTCTGTGTGGCCTGTGCTCTCTCTCTTGCTGTCATTCTCTCTCAGATAAATGAATAAAATCTTAAAAAAAAAATGGTGCTGTGAAATTGGTTGAAGATTTTGGAAAAGATGTAATCATAACTACCTCACACCAAAATCAAGAACAACCTCCAAATAGATTACGTATCTAAATGTAAAAACTGAATGACACTGACCCTGGAAGAAAACGGGTGAATTTCTGTCTATCCTATTTATACAGCTAAGTCTTCTAGCAATGGCTTAAAATCCAGCGGCAACAAGAAAAAATATTTATGACTTTGGTGCTATGTAAATATTAAAAAACTGTTTCACAGCAACCAACAAACACCCACCATAAATAAATCAAAAGGTAACTGCCAGTCTGGGAACAAATGCTTGGAATATATGTCATATACAGAGTCAATATCCCTAATATATGTGAACATCTCAAAATCAAGGGGGAAAAACCCTCAACATCTTGACAGAATAAATGAAGAAAAGATAGGAACAAAAAATTTACAAAAGCAGACGTAAAAATGGCCCTGAAACAGGTGAGAGGATGTCCATTCTCACTCCTATTTGGGGAAGAGCAAATTAAAACCATATGAAGAAGCAATCTGCCACCTATCAGACTGACAAAAATTTATTAAAATGACAACACATGATGTTAGTGATGCTGCAGTAAAATGGAGATCTTCAAACACTGCTGGTTAGCATTCGAGCTGATAACATTCCGTGGGAGGAAAATTTGGTAATATACAACAAAAGTACAAATGTACTTACTATTTGAAATAACAGTTCTACGTTGGGAGAGTTACCCTGAAGAAGTACCTCCACAAAAAAAAAAAAAAAAAAAATGCACACAGATATACATGTAAGCATTATGAGTAATTATAATATATTGAAAACAACCTGAATTCCCATGTAGAGAAGAGTGATTGGATAAATTATGGTAAATTATATATTGCAATATGATACAGCTGTAAAAAAGTACAAGCTTGGCTTCTGTAAAGAGATAAGAAAGTTCCAAAATACATTGTACATAAAAAATTCAGTCCAGAATATTACCCTGGATAATGGTATAATATTTTGTGTAAGAAAGGTAAAGAAGATGGGGCCCTGGGTGGCTCAGTGGGTTAAAGCCTCTGCCTTCGGCTCAGGTCATGATCTCAGGGTCCTGGGATCGAGCCCCACATCGGGCTCTCTGCTTGGCAGGGAGCCTGCTTCCCTTCCTCTCTCTCTCTGTGTGCTTCTCTGTCTACTTGTGATCTCTATCAAATAAATAAATAAAATCTTAAAAAAAAAAAAAAGAAAGGTAAAGAAGAAAATTACACATGCAGATACACTCATTTGACAAAAAGAAAGACAAGGAGAATAAACCAAAACTAACGAGGTCATTTATATAGACAGAGTGGTCAAAACATATGGACAATTAGAATGAGGAAAATGGAGTGGGAAGAAAACTTTCTCTGAGTATAATGTTTTTTACATAATGCTAACTTTTAGATCTTGGTTAATATTTCTTAGAATCTATAATAACGACATTAATTAAAAAAAAAAAACTACAAGGATGAGAATTAGGACCCAAAATGGAATACAAACAGAATCATTCACACAACCATAATGAAGAGCTTCTCTAACTTTGGGGAAAAAAATACCATGACTATTAAGTTTACTTCATCTATAAAAAAATAAAAAATTAAAAAAAAAATACCATGACTGAATTTCTAGGGGCAAAGACAAAAATGACCTTAAAGAAACACTGTACTGTAGTTAATAGGTCGTTTTGTTTTGTTTTGTTTTTTAAAGATTTTACTTTTAAGTAGTCCTTACACTGAATCTGGGACTCGAACTCCCAACCCCAAGATCAAGAGTCACATGCTCCACCAACTGAGCCAACCACTGTCCCAAGTTTTTTTTTTTTTTTCCACAGAAGTATATGTTACCAATTTTCAAATTTCTTCAAATGTATTCTAGAATTGAGCAAATAAGTAAAATATTGTATACAAAGAGTGATCTATTTCTCCCTGTAGAAGAAAGGAAGGAAGGGATGAACCTGTGACATTTGAGTACAACTGGCAGTTTTAGTATGACCCCGTGGTCTTTAATAAATTTACACGGAAATGTGGACATTGATAGATGTATACATAAATACATACATATCTTATCTTTGACCATCGAGGCAGCCTACTAACAATGACACCCTGCTATCAGTGAACACGATTAGCACCTGGGTCCTGAGTTCAAATGACCATGAAACAGCAAAAGGAATGAGGGATTAGAAAAATAAGTCAATCAGAGAAAGAGAATTATCATACGATCTCCCTGACATGAGGAAGTTGAGAGGCAAGGTGGGGGGTATAGGGGGTAAAAAGGAAAAAATGAAACAAGATGAGATCTGGAGGGAAAGAAACCATAAGAGACTCTTAATCTCACAAAACAAACTGAGGGTTGCCGGGGGGAGGGAGTAGGGAGAGGGTGGTTGGGTTGTGGACACTGGGGAAGGTATGTGCTATGGTGAGTGCTGTGAAGTGTGTAAACCTGACGATTCACGGACTGTACGCCTGGGGCTAATAATATAATGTTAGTTAAAAAATTAAGAAAACAAAAAGGAATGAGGGATTCATGGAGACGTGGTTGATTCCAGGGCATGGGCAGGAAAGTAAAACCTCAGCCTGAAACATCTTATGGTACCAAATCATAACGAAGTGCACACGAAGTGACAAGGACACAAAAGCCAAGTGAAGGGGCTCTCAGTGGCCCGATCTGGGACAATGCAAGCAATAAAGTAAATAATAATGGTTGTTAATTTGTTTTGTTTTTGTAGATTCCACATGTAACCGAAACCACGTAGTATTTGTCTTTCAGACGTACTTCATTCATTTAGGTACCCTCTAGGCCCATAGATATGGTCAGAAGAGGGGGGTGG
Organism: Martes martes; assembly: GCF_963455335.1. NCBI lineage: Eukaryota > Metazoa > Chordata > Mammalia > Carnivora > Mustelidae > Martes > Martes martes. Next base: position 111,870,167 of record NC_137897.1, read on the forward strand.
GGAATGGGTGAAATAGGTGGAAGGAGACCAAGAGGAACAAACTTCCAGTTAGAAAATAAATAAGCCACGGGGGAGAAAAATATAGTATAGGGAGTATCATCAATAACATTGTTATAATGTTGTATGGTGACAGCTGGAAACTAGAATTACTAGGGTGAGCATCACATAATGTACAGAATCACCAATTCACTGTGCCATACACCGGAAATTAATATAACATTTATGTCAACTAAAAAAAAGAAAATTGTGCTCTGTAAAAAAAAACAAACAACAACAAATTCCATTAAGTTCCTGCTGTGATAAATAATAATTTAATAAATAAATGGGGGAGTAGGGAACTTTCTTCCTCACAATATAACTCCAAGTAATAAAAATAGAAGGAATGATTGAAATAGAAAAATACTCATTTGCAGGGCACCAGGGTAGAGCAGCTGGTTGAGTGTCTGACTCTTATTTTCAGCTCGGGTCGTGATCACAGGGTGATGAGATTGAGCCCCATGGAAGGCTCCATGCTGAGTGCTGGGACTGCTTAAGTTTCTCTCTCCTTCTTCTTCTCCAACCCTCAACCCCCTACTCCTCTGTCTCTCTCTGCCAAATAAATACGTATTTAATCCCCCCCTCCAAAAAAACAACACCATTTGCAAGCACTGCAGTACTAATCATTTCAGGCAAGAATCATCAAATGATGCTAAAGTCAGGGCACCTGGGTCGCTCAGTTGGTTAAGCGACTGCCTTTGGCTCAGGTCGTGATTATGTAGTCCAAAGATCGAGTCCCACATAGGGCTCCCTGATCAGTGGGGAGTTGGTTTCTCCCGCTGACTTCTCTCCTCTCATTCTCTCTCTCTCTCTCTCCCCCTCTCAAATAAATAAATTAAATCTTTAAAAAAAAAAAAAGAATGCTGAAGTTAGTAGGCAATATATGATGAAAAACATGATGATTATGTAAGCTTATAGTATCAGCCTCAAGAGGCCTATTATAATAAGTTAAAAATAATAACTTTATGGTAGAGGAACCTAGTGGGAAGTACCTTAAGCAAATGACCAAAATTAACAATCCAACCAAAGAGACGAATCAACACCATGTGTTCTTCCTCAGATGATGCACAGAGAAGGATATAACATCAATTATGTGGTACTCCTGCCATGAATTCATAAGATGAACATAATCAAAAGGAAACCTCATACAAACCCCAAATGTGGGACTTTCCACAAAATAGCTGGGTGGTTGTCTTCAAATATGCTAAAGTCATTAAACAAAATAAAGGGGCGCCTGGGTGACTCAGTCGGTTAAGCATCAGGTCATGATCTCAGGGTCCTGGGATTGAGCCCTGCATCAGGCTCCCTGCTCAACGGGGAGACTACTTCTCCCTCTCCCTCTGCCCCAAACCTGCTCATGCTGTCTCTCAAATAAATAAATAAAATCTTAAAAAAAAAAAAAAACACGCACATAGAAAGACCGAGGACTTGTGTAAGAATAAAGAAAATAAGGAGCAACAAATATTAAATACAATGTCTGATCCTGGACTGGATCCTAGACTAGAAAAAGTGACTAGTAGGATAATTGGTGACCTTTGAAAAACAGTCAGACATTTCTGTAGATTTTATTATAGAACTGCAACAATGCTAGTTTACCGATTTTGACAACTATACTATGATTTCAAAGGATGTTAGCACTTCAGAATCCGAGTGATGTATACATACTTAAACTCTGGACTATAATTATAACATTTTCCTAGGTCTGAGATGAAAAGTTTACATATTTAATTAACCCAACAAAAAGCAGGACAGGAAAAACAGAACAAAAACCATGTGATATATAGAAAACAAACAGCAAAGTGGTACACAAAAAGTATAATCATATCCATATACACTAAATGTAAGTGGACTTAAAAATCCAATTAAAATTCAGACTGTCAGGAGGCACCTGGATGGGTCAATCAGTTAAGTGTCTGACTCTTGATTTTGACTCAGGTCATGATCTCAGGCTCATGGGATCAAGCCCCATGTCGGGCTCCACACCCAGCGTGGAGTCTGCTTGAGATTCTCTCCATCATCCTCAGCCCCTCCCTCTCCTCTCAAATAAAGAAATGAAATAAATAAGCAAAAATCGTTAAGATGCAGATTGTCAGACTGGATAAATCTGGCCAAAATATATAAAGTCATTTTAGTTTTGATCTCCATTTTTATATTTAAAGTCTATCTCTTGGAAAAATCACATAGTTGGAATATAAATGACTACTGTATATATTTTGGTCAGATACGTCATTTGTAAATATCTTCTCCCATTCTGTAAGTTGCCTTTCAGTTTTGTTCATTATTTCCTTCACTCTGCAGAAGCTTTTTATCTTGATGAAGACCCAATAGTTCATTTTTGCTTCTGTTTCCCTTGCCTTTCAAGACCTCACAAATAAGAAGTAGGTATGGCCAAGGTCAAAGAGGTTGCTGCTTATGTTCTCCTCCAGGAGTCTGATGGTTTCCTGAATCACATTTAGGTCTTTTAGCCATTTTGAATTTGCATATGGTTTTTGCATATGGTGTAAAAACGTGGCCCGGTGTCATTCTTTTGCATGTTGCTTAACAGTTTCCCAACGTATAAAACTCAACACACAAGAAATAAAAAATCCATTTAAAAAAAGGTGCAGAAGACAGGAACAGACTTTTTTTTCCAAAAAAGATATATAGATAGACAACACACACATGAAAATATGCTCAACATCATGGAACTACAAATCAAAACCACAATAATACTAATTCACAGCTGTCAGAATGGCTAAAATTAACAACTCAGGAAACAACAGATGTTGGTGAGGATGTGAAGGTAAGGGAACCCTCTTACTCTGTTGGTGGGACTGCAAAATGGTGCGGTCAATCTGGAAAACAATATGGAGGTTCCTCAATATATCAAAAATAGAACTACCTTACAATCCAGCAATTGCACTAGTAGACATTTATCCAAAGGATAGAAAAATACTGATTTGAAGGGACACGTGTCCCAGTAATTGTAACGGTATTATCCATAATATTATCAATATAATAATATAATCGATATTATAATAATACAATAATATTATAATATATATATAAATATTATCAATAATAGACAAATTATGGAAAGAGCTCAAATGTCCATTGACTGATGAACAGATAAAGATATGGTGTGTGTGTGTGTGTATACACACACACTGGAATATTACTCAGCCATAAAAAGCATGAAATCTTGCCATTTGCAACGATGTGGATGGAACCAGAGGGTATTATGCTAAGGGAAATAAGTCACAGAAAGACAAATACCATATGATTTCACTCATATGAGGAATTTAAGAAACAAAATAGATGAACATGGGGGGAAAAAGACACAAACCAGAAAATGGTTTCTCATAACAACAGAGAAGAAACTGATGGTTACTGGAGGGGAGGTGGGGGGGGAGCAAGAGCTAAATGGGTGATGGGGGTAAGGGAGGGCACTTGTTGGGATGAGCACTGGGTGTTGTATGTAAGTGATGAATCCTAAATTCTATACCTAAAACTAATATTACACCATATAACAAACTAGAATTTAAATAAAAAGTTGAAAAAAGGAGAAGTCTATGGAAAAATACAACCTAAAATGATTTAAAAAGATGTAGGAGGCATAAAGTAAGAACAAGAAAGCTGGAGTGATAATATTCATATAAGACAAAGCAGACTTTAAGATATATTGACCTTGATAGAACTCTTAGCCAAACAACAGCAGAATGAGCACGGTTCAAGTGTGCACAGAATATTGACCAAGACAGACCATATTATTTCAAAGCATTCCATTGATACAGAAAATGTGTCCTCTATCCACAAAATAATAGAGTTAAAAATCAATAATAATACCTCCGAAATCCTCAAGTAACTGTACATTAAGAAAAAAAACATGCTTCTCAATCATTGTTCAAAGAAGAAATCAAAAGGGATATTACAAAGTATGCTTAACTGAAAAAAGAGAAAAGACAACGTTAAAATGTATGGATTTGTAACAAAAGCAATGTCTAGAGAGAAATTAGTTTGAGTGCCTATATCTGAAATCAAACAAATTCTAGCTTTTCATCATACCAATCTAGGTAAAGTAGATCACATAAATCCAAAGTAGAAGGAAGGCTATAATTAATTAAAAAGAAGTAAAAAGGAAAAAAAAGTAACAAAGCCAAAATTTGTTTCCTTGAGAGATCAATAAAATTGATTGCCCTCTAGCAGACTGGCTGCAGAAAAAAGGAGAAAAATGGAACTTTCCTGTGTCCAGAGTGAATGATGGGGTATTATTATATATCCTACATGTATCAAAAGTATGATACAGAAATATTAAAAAGAACTTTATGCCAATTGTTGTAACAACTTAGATGAAAAACATTTCTTGAAACACACAAATTATCAAAACTGTTAAAAATGACACAGAAAATCTAAACGCTCCTGTATCTATTAAATAAATAGAATAATTTGTTCACAACCTTCTCAGAAAAAACACTACAAGCCCAGAGGGTTTCACTGTTGGATTCTAACACATGACGGAGAAATAGTACCAATCTTAGACAAACACAGTCAGAAAACAGAAGAGGAGAATATAATACATGGCAATTCATTTTATAAGGCCAGCAGAACCCTGATGCCAAAACTGAAGAAAAAATTACAGTGAAAGAAATGACCAAATATCGTCTGACTATAGATTAAAAAACAAAAAACAAAAAACACCCCACAGAAAAGCAAATCAAATCCAGAAATACACTGATAGTATTTTATGACCAAGGACAGTTCATCCCCAGGAATGCACCAATGGTTTCCTATTAAAAAATCAATCAGTGTGATTACATTAGAAGAATAAAAGAGAAACTCATTTGATTATTTACATACATATAAAAAGCAGGAATTGACAAAATTCAGTTCTGTTCAAACACAAATTTTCAGCAAGCTAGGAATAGAAGGGCATTAATTCAAATGATAAAAAGCATCTACAAAAGACAAAAAAAATTACAGTTGTAATCATGCTTAATGATGAAAAGCCATACAAATTTCCCTTGGATTAAAAACAAAAATGACACTGGAATCTCTACTGCCGATTGCAGAAATAATGTGGCTTTAAGTTTGCTGATTTTGATAACGGTACTGCTGTTTATACAAGAGATTGTCATTGTTCTTAGGAAATAGACCCTGAAATATTTAGGGCAAATGGGCACAATATCTATAGCTTAATATCGAACGATTCACTGAAAGTTTAAAGAGGCAGAGAAGGAGACAGAGATGCAACGATAATGCACCTGGGGTGAAAATGTGAAGGATTGGCTAATTTTGGTAAAGTGTAGCAAGAAGAGTCCTTGTAAAATGATTGCAACTTATCTTTGTGGTTTACAATATATTAAAATAAAAAGTTAATGAATTCAGTTGTTAGTAGAGCATCTGGTCTAGTACGGCCAGTTAATGAGTGATGGGCATCATTATGAATAATGAATAATTGAAATAATTTGAACAGCAGTAGAAACGAGAAAGGGTAAAACTTGTTGATTTGCCAATATGGTAACTCTGAACCTAATACACAAAATGTAATCAATTTTTCCAAAATGTTTACATTGTTACCACAGCTTAGTGAATTTTATTCAGACATTGAAATCTCTAAAATCTTAGAATTAATAATTTGTCATGCTAATATTTTTAATACAAAGAAAGACCTGGTGTTATAAAGACTAAAAGAAGAATTCGCTGACAAAAAATCAGGCAGTTTCTTGACATACCCTACATAAATGTGCAATAAGAATGCTATTGATTATTTTTTACATTGTTTGGGTCAAATCACAAATTATATCATTTCCCTGGGAGAACCGAACTTGAGCACTTAATGATTTTCATTTTTGCTACGTCTTTGCTCAGTAATGCATGCTTCCTGGATATTCAATAATATTTGGTAATAACAGCTATTGCAAAACAATAAAATGTTCATGCCAACTTGTTTTTTTTTAAAGATTTTATTTATTTACTTGAAAGACAGAGATTACAAGTAGGCAGAGAGGCAGGCAGAGAGAGAGGAGGAAGCAGGCTCCCTGCTGAGCAGAGAGCCCGATGCGGGGCTCGATCCCAGGACCCCGGGATCATGACCTGGGCCAAAGGCAGAGGCTTTAACCCACTGAGCCACCCAGGCGCCCCTTCATGCCAAGCAAGATCAGAATCTGAGAACAGGTTAAGTCTTACATTGAATTTCCATGGTGGGATTAAGCATGATTTCAGGCAGGAGTCTTGACCATGAAGCATTATGTATTTACATTCAACTGCTTCCTGTCTTTGCCTAGAACATCCGCAGCATTCCTTGTTTATAATTAAGGATGGGCAGGGAACCATGATGCTGGGCTCTTTGCTATATACCAGGCACTGTACAAAGGCACATTTAGTAAAAAAGAGCCTTTTCTCATTAAATGCTCCCAATAACCCTATAAAGTATTATTATTATTATTATTTTTTTAAAGATTTTATTTATTTATTTGACAGACAGAGATCACAAGTAGGCAGAGATGCAGGCAGAGAGCAAGGAGGAAGCAGGCTCCCTGCTGAGCAGGGAGCCCGATGCGGGGCTCAATCCCAGGACCCTGGGATCATGACCTGAGCTGAAGGCAGAGGCTTTAACCCACTGAGCCACCCAGGCGCCCCTAAAGTATTATTATTATTATGGGTTTTTTTTTTTTAAGATTTTACTTATTTATTTGACAGACAGATCTCAAGTAGGCAGAGAGGCAGGCAGAGAGAGAGGAGGGAGGAAGCAGGCTCCCTGCTGAGCAGAGAGCCCGATGCGGGGCTCGATCCCAGTACCCTGGGATCACGACCTGAGCCGAAGGCAGAGGCTTTAACCCACTGAGCCACCCAGGCACCCCATATTATGGGGTTTTTTTAAAGGATTTTATTTATTTGACAGGAAGAGAGAGCAGGAGCAGGGAGACCACAATCAAACTGTATAGATTATGAAATGATGATGCAATGCTTTAATGTAAGTCCTGATTCCATCCAGAATCTTGGTGATTTAATCTCTTGCCTGATATCTCCGCTTGATCTACGTGAATATGGTGAATAAGCACATTTCTTTTTCCCAATATTTCAAAATATTTCCAATATTTCCAAATACGGTATTTTCAAAAATATTTACTTTTATTATTACATGAACTTTAACAAAATCTATAATTGGTCAACAATTGTAGTTTTTCTCCTGGGCAAAATGAAAGTTGAAATGTTTCTTTATGAAAACATGACTCTGTAAAATTTATCAATCTCAGTTTTTCTTTGGAGAAATGGATCATTAAGTGCCCACTCTATGAAACACCAATATGTACCCCATTAAGGAAACAATCCACACTGTAAAATCAAACAAATATTTCAACTCAATATGGAAAACGAATGAAGTCCATAATCTACTTGAAAAGAGAAATTAAGATCGGCATAGTAGGAAATGAGGTTTAGAATGTTTGTCTGGAAATCAATAGAGCTGCTCTACAGATAAGTATGCATTTAATACTATATGGAAAGAAACAGAAATACTGCATTTAAGTGAGGAACTGTAGTGTAAGTATGTGGGATCTCAAGGAATATTCTGCCCATCCTTCTTCCATTATTAGGCTGTGTTAATATAGGGGGAAATAGGAAGTTTATGTATGGTAGAAAGTTATTTTTTCCTTTCATTCCATGTCCATCCTTTGGACTTCTACAAAAATGTGACACCAGCTAGACTATATTCTTTAAAAAAACAAACAAAAAACCCAAAAAACCTCAACTTTGCATACATAAAAAAAGGACAAAAATACAATTGTACATATTGATAAAATTTTACAAAATGACCATACCTATGCTACTCCTTTTGTGCCCTCTTCCCATCACGACCCACTCCCGTCCCTCCTGAAGGCAAAATACTATCTTGCCTTCTAACAGTGTTAAGTTTGCTTTGTATGTTTTTGGTAAATGGAAGAAAAGAGTACATACTATTAAGTCTGGCAACTCTTGCTCAACTACGCTTGTGAAATTCATCCATTTCGTTGTAGGTAATTCTAAGTCATGTATTCTCTCACCGCTGTGTAATACACATTCCGTTGTGTGATCATGTCCCAATATATCACAAGGGGAGCTGCTACGGGCACTCTTCTACATGTTTCTAGTGAGGATCAGAACTTATTTCATTTCACTTATTTCATTTTTGAAAAGTACCCAGAGTTATAGTCTGTACAAGTATTCAGCTTTTTTTTTTTTTAAGTGTTCACCTTTATGAGGTCCTGCCAGACACCGCTTTCCAAAGTGTCTGTATCAATTTATACCCCGATAAACTATGGCTGAGAACTCCGGCTGCTCCACATTCTTATCAACCGTTGGTATTGTCAATCCTTTTCTTTCTCCTTCCTTACTGCCTTCCTTCCTGCCTTCCTTCTTTCTCTCTCTCTCTCCCTTTCTTTCTTCTTCTTTGTTAAGATTTTATTTATTTGACAGAGAGAGAGAGAGAGCACGAGCTGGGGAAGCAGCAGGCAGAGGGCGAGGGAGAAGCAAGCTTCCCACTAAGCAGCAAGCCCAATGCAGGGCTCAATCCCAAGGGGCCAGGATCGTGACCTGAGCCAAACGCAGAGGCTCCGCTGACTGAGCCAACCAAGCATCGCTATGGAACTTTTTCTTGTATATTTCTATACTGATATTAAAATTTTGTTAATGCAAATGTAAATTGGTTCAACCTTCCTAGGAATTAATTTGGCAATATATATAAAATACCTTTTAATGTTTGTTTCTATTGACCTTTCCAATGCTCCTTTGGGGGACTTTCTTTTTTTTTTTTTTTTTTTTAAGATTTTTTTCTTTCTTGACAGAGAGAAAGTGAGAGAGGGAACACAAGCAGAGGGAGTGGGAGAGGAAGGAGCAGGCTTCCCACCAAGCAGGGAACCCAGCTTGGGGTTTGATCCCAAGATTCCAGGATCATGACCTGAGCTGAAGGCAGATGACTTATTTGCGATAAGAAAAAAATGGAAGCAGTCTAAATATCTAACAGTGCCAAATGGTTATACAGTACTAGTATTAGTAATAATAATACAAATTCACCACACTTTAATGCTTATCTCATATTTTAGTCAGTATTAAGCATAGTATACATATACATACATATATGCCTATACAAAGGGTTGGAAATACTTCCTTTAAAAAAAAAAAAAGATTTTAAGTATTCTCTACAGCTAATGTGGGGCTCAAACTCACAATCCCAAGATCAAAAGTTGTAGGCTCTACTCACTGAGCCAGCAAGGCAGCCCTGGAAATACTTATTTATAGTAGCTTTACCCATAATAGCCAAACCTGGAAGCAATTCAAGGGCCATTAACAGATGAAGATATAAACAAATTTGGGTGTATCTATATAGTTGAGCACAACTCCCGAAGAAAAAGGAACCAACTCTTGGTACCACAACTACATTGATAAATCCCTGAAACATGCTGAAAGTAGCCTAACATAAAAGAGCATATACTATACAATCGCATTTCTATGAAATTCTCAAAGAAACAAAACTAACCTATCGTACCATAAAGTAGATTGGCGGTTGCCTAGGGCTGGAGATGAGGGAGATTGAATTCAACGGGGCATGAGGGAACTTTCTGGGGTCATGAAATTTTTCTATCCTTTCATAATGGTGTGATTTCACAGATGTAGACAGTTAACAAAACACTGGAATGTACAGTTGAAGTGGGCTCATTTTATAGTAAGTAAATTATGTTACAAAAATTAAGGGTGACACCTAAAATACAAAAGAACGAGGTTTTTCACCTCACTTTTCTCCTATCACCTGAAAGAAACGTACGGCTTTGGAAAGGAAATTGTTCCTCCTCTCTTCACCTATCTTTTCTAACAGCTGGCTCATTTTTTAAAAAATCAGGGGAACAGCCGTGCCCTGAGAGAATTTTTTGTAATGTGTGGATGCTCTGTTATAATATCAAATTAGATTGTCTTGAAAAATAAAGCACTGCAGTCATGTGTAACTCGGAGGTTATTTCCTAACACCAAAGGCTATTCCCTGACACCAGAGGCGGTTTTCAATGGTCTACACGGTGAATTAGCTTCGTAGCCTCTATTCATATTAGGAGTTTTACTTCTGTTCTACAGCTGATGGAGCCGAACATGCACCTGAGCTTGGGCGGGGCGGCGGGGGTGGGTTCTCATTTGGACTTCATAGAAGAAAGCTTATGTCACCATTTTTAAATGAAAAAATCAATGAAAAACAAACAAACAAATAAAAAAAACAAAGAGAGTCCAAGTTCTTGCTTAGCAAAATGCCCAGAATGTGTCCCTTTTGTTTCAAACTATCTTAACAGACTCTTTTGATCCTTTAAAGGATATATGATTGGAGAGACTCCTGGAAATCCTTCGGTAAGAGATGCGTAATACTTACAAAAAGTGGGTATTAGCAGCAAGGATTGGGGCACCTTCCTTCTCTCTTCAGACTCCCTAGTAATCCTTCTCTCTTACTGGAAAGAAATATTCCGGCAAGCAAACAACTGTGAGCATGTTTGCTTATGTTACCAGGATTCCAGATATAAAGTTATTTTCATTCTATCTAGTTTTTATTTCTCTTGATGCTGGAAGAATGATAGTGAATGTCAATCAGTTCCATTCATTGCTTTCTACATGTGTCCTCCAAGTTCAGATACTCAGAAATCTTACCGAGGGAAAGAAAATAGGTATTGTATTCGAAGTAGCTATACCAGAAAAAATGGTGAGATCTCCAGTGAATAGCTCTCACAAGATAACCCTGTGTAGTTGGTACCTTTTGCATTTTTTAAAAGACTATTTTTAAGTCATCTCCACACCCAACGTGGGGCTCAAACCCACAGACCCGAGATCAAGAGTTGCGTGCTCTATGGACTAAGTCAGCCAGGCTCCCCTGGTACCTTTTGCATCTTGAAGCCTTGTATTTTCCTATCAGACTACCAGAAATCTGTTATCCTAAGGCAGGGATATACTCAATAGGATATAGGACTCCTTCAACTTTATATAAGGTCTTTTACATATGGTCATCGTATGCCCTATGAATGAGCCACCATGCACCTGCCCCTATGCGTGTTGGAGAAATAATATTCCATCTGAGTCAATTTTTCCACTTATAAGTCTTATTACTGAGTGCACGTTGGGTTACTATACGTAGAGAATGTTGGACATAGGGCATTTTCACCAATTTTTGTTGAAATAATGCAGTTGGGTAGGACCAACTCATCTTTGATCTGTTTCCATTACCCCCCAAAATAGGAAATATGCTCTTGAAACAGGAAACAACGCTATGCATAGTGCAGGCGGTCTACAAGGCTAAGAGCCATTTATTGGGCATCTCTTAATGTCAAGCAAAGATAAATGTGATGTGATAGTTGCTTTACGAGGGCTAATGGATGAGAGATTTGTTGGGGAATATGAAGAATTCTTGGTTTCCTGAAAAAACATATAATGAGGATACTAAGAGATCTGTATTATGTCAGATTCACTAGGAGTCTTAGCGAACATGCAGGGTACCCTTCTGCAACAGCCCCAAGGATGTTCACACAGGCGCTTCTCGAACACATGTAGTGACTAAGAACTCGCTACCTCTTAAAATAGCTCATTCCATCATTGACCAGCTGTCTGTTAGAAAAGATTTTTCTTATATCAACTCAAAATCTATTGCTCTGTGACTTCTACACAAGAGTCCTAGTTATTCCCTCGGGGGCAATAGGAAATATAAACCCAAGTATATTTTTTCTTTGAAAATATTATTCACTTTAAGCTTTCACTGTGTTGAAATGATAAGAGTCGAAAAACAACCTTTACTCATATAGTCACTATCACTGAGAGAAATCTTAACTTTTATGCTCAAAAAAGTATGCCATTTCTTTTCCAGAGACTATGAAAGAGCCGATGGTTTGAACATTTAAAATGTCAAATACTGAGTAAACCCAGTAGTTAAGGTATATGGATGTGATTTTTATAAAGGGAAGAAAAAGAAATTAAGGAAAATAGCATTTATTCACGATCGGGTACTGGGAACTATGCTACCTACCCTACACATCTATTACGTAGTAATGACAGACAGTGTTGTGAGGTGCTATTTCATTTCCATTTTTCAGATGAGCATAGTAAACCTCAAATAACTGATAGTACGTTTCAGCCTGAATTTCTCATCAGGACTCTCCCTGAGATTTGCTTGGTGCTATGCTCACCTCCATTGTCTGCTTTTCTTCCTTGGTCACCGAGCCTGGCCTGAAAGTTTATTTAGCTCCACTGGTGAACAAATGTCCTCCCTGCCCTTTCTCAGAGTCACTGGCTGCCTGGACTCCAACAGCAAGGAGTGTCTGAAATTGCTGGTGCTTTCATGTGACAAGGTCAACGTCACCGTCACTCGTATTTTCACCAAGCTATAGCTTTCCCTGTGATCTTCGGTGTGTTGGACTAGTTTGAAAAGGTGGGCTCCGACGCCGAGTCCAATTTGGAAAGTTGGACTACTTTGGTGGAGCCCTAACTGACTCTTGTCAACTTCTTTCCCTGGACAGCAGGAGTCCCTGATATAACTAGTTGCTTTCTGGGGAATCTTTCTCCGAATACGTTCATCACCCATAATCACCAAGCTGTTAATCATGTGACTATACCCATTTAAGCAGTAAGTAAATAGACAAGTAACCAAGTATCTAGTATGTGAGGACAGGGGATAGAGACTTATTTAGGAGCTCACAGTCTACTGAAATGAGGGCGGCAGCACCCCTATCAATGGTCTGTTCCAGAATTAGGGAGAGAGGCAGTTCAGTAGGTAGCAGGGAGAGGGGTCAAGGATGTTCTTCTAGAGGAGAAGATCCTTGTAACGGAGTCTAAAGATTAAATACAACTCATTTCGATAGAGAGGGGGTGAGACGAAAGAAACTGCACCTAGGTGGCCCCCACACACCCTCCCCCATGCCCGGCAGGAAACTTGGATAATGCTTGCAGCATACAACGGTGGGGAGGAAAGGTGAGGGACCATGGAGACGTAGGAAGGCGTCAAGTGACACAGGACCTTGTTCCCATGCGCAGGACTTTGGACCTGACACAGTGACACCACATGGAAACATCTCCTTTCCCATCTTATCATTGGCCTAGAAAGCCTTGGACCTCAAATCTAGAGTTCTAGGTCTACTGCCAGGTCACGCATTCAAGCCGCACTCCTGGAGGTATTCTCCGCCCCACTATGCACTGGAGACCTAGCTCTCTCCTTGCCTCTGTTCGTCACTGTTGGTGAGCTTGGGGCTGCCTGACTCAGGAAAGAACTTGGGAGGTCTGCTCCTTTACAATAGTTAAATGTACTCTGTGATGTGCTAGAAGGAATGAAAACATTTAATTTTTCAGAGACTCGTATGTCCCAAAAGATAATTTTTATAAATAACTTGACTCATATATTTTGTACGTTTGCATTTTGAAGAAATTCCTTTAGCTCAGAGCTACTGCACAGGTGAACAAGTGCACTGTGTGTGTGTGTGTGTGTGTACACACACACGCGCGCATGCGTGCATTTTAATTTTTCCAGACAGGAAGGAAAACAAATCTAGGCTTTCTGGGTCTCAGCCAAACAAATGTGGCCAGCCTTCTGGTTGGGTCTGGCTAGGGGACTGGCTTAAGGAGAGGCTGGAATCGCACTGTTCCAGTGAGAAGAGTGTCACAGTGTATGCATGGGACTTCACTGCACTGTTTCCTTAAGGCTGAATCCAACTCAACACTGCATGCAGGAGATAAGTAAGCCTGTTACAAACTGCCTGAGCCATCAATTCAAAGGAGCAGTGGTGAGATAGATTTGGGTCGTTAATAGGATTTGAAATACCATATAATGTTGCAGTTATTTAGTTCTCTGGTAATGGTCCCCTGGCATTCGACAGAAGGCGGCACGGCAGAAAGCGTCGCGGTTGGGGAGCAATCTTGGAATCTGTTAAGCTATTCATAGCCACACCACTTTGAAGCCCACTTTCTGCAACAATCTTATTTACTGTATATTATGACATTTAGTAAGACGAGGAAATCTAGCTACTCGGTGGTGTTAATGTTGGTGTTAAGTATTTTTTTTTTCCTAAAGATTTTATTTATTTATTTGATAGACAGAGATTGCAACTAGTCAGAGAGGCAGGCAGGGAGAGAGAGGAGGAAGCAGGCTCCCCGCTGAGCAGAGAGCCCGATGCGGGGCTCGATCCCAGGACCCTGAGACCATGACCTGAGCCGAAGGCAGAGGCTTTAATCCACTGAGCCACCCAGGCGCCCCTGGTGTTAAGTATTTAAAGGGAAAACATCCAATCTCCAAGTGTTTCATCAAAAGGGCCATACAGAGGTGAAAAAGAACCAATCATCGTCAGTCTTCCCTCACTCCTGTTTCTGGAACTCCAGGGTCGAAGGGAGAGCTTCACCCCGAAGGAAGGTAGACAGAAACATAAAAATAAAACCACACTGTTCTGCTGACTTTTAAAGTGATACGATTTCAAGATTTGGAAGATGGGGAGGTAGGGAAGAAAGACTGGCCATGCCAGGACTCGTAATATCAGTCACCTAAGATGTTCCTCATGCTCCATCCCTGAAATGTTACTTAGACCAGAAAATACAGTGGGAATGTCTCCCACATCGTGCTGCCCCTACATGTGGAGCCTACTTGATCCCTAGACTGTACTCCAGGATCATGGATTGACCCTAGGCTTAGGTGGGAGGAACAGAAAGAGTCCGGGGTCAGGAGTACCTTGGGTAAGTGTCTACTACATCATATGTCTGACCCCCACTGACCTGTGTACCCCAATTCCCAGTGCTTACATAGCTAGAGCCATTGTTGTTCCAAAAATGATTGATAGCCTTTTTCAAAAGTACATACAACACAACAAATTAAACCATACAAATTAGTATGCTGTACAAATTAATAGGGTTTGCTCACGTTCTAGACATGGACAAATTCATATATACATACATTCAGATATATTTAATCAGGTCTGGAAAATACCACCCCTCATTAGAAGTTGTCTTTAGTTAGAGGGAATATTTTTCTCTGTTTTATATTATTTCATGCAATGAACAGGTATGACTTTTGAAAATAGATCTGATTTTTTAAAGAAAGTGAGAAAATCAGTGCAAAGAAAAAATAAAGAAGGAAAACATGACATGAGGCCAGGGTTAGCGCCCAAACTGAATTCCACAAGTTATTGCGAACTTGCATTTTTCATCTGACAAATATTTTTGTTCATCTACAATTTGCTGGGAACTATGCTAGGAACTGAGTTAAAGAAGATAAATACTTTTGGACAAACCATGAGACTCTTAATATCACACAAAAAAACTGAGGGTTCCTGGGGGGAGAGGGGGTGTGGAGAGGGTAGTTGGGTTATGGACATCGGAGAGCGTATGTGATATGGTGAGTGCTGTGAAGTATGTAATCCTGACAATTCACAGACCTGTACCCCTGGAGCTAATAATACATTATACGTTAATAAAAAAAATTACTTAAAAAAAGATAAATACTTTCGCTGTCTTCAAAGAACGTATTCTCTAGTGGAGAAGGCAGATATTAGTAATATAATCATATAAATAAGTGAAAATGTGGGTCTCTGATGAGTTACATAGAAGAATGTATGCTTATGAAAACATAATAAAAGAAGTAGATTTTTGGTTTGGAAATTATGTTGTTCAATGATTGATTCACTGAATACCACACTTTTCTATTTGCAAACACTTTGTCTCTGAGCTTCCTAGTAGCCAAAGCAAATAAGAAATACAATTGCTTACGTGACTCATTGCCAGGAGAACAAAAGCTGTTTATTTTTAGAACTAAGACAAAGTTTCCATAAGGGACCTTGAAAAGATGATACTCTTCTACAGCATTAACAACATCTCTACAGTGAGTAGGAGTCTATTGTCAACCACCAGGGACTGGGTTCTTGTCTTTCACTGCTGGAGTTTCTTTTCCAAAATCTCACTGGCTCAGAGATTATGTAAGAAATCCCTTCAATTTCATTTCCTTCCATTTCATTTCCACTACTTGCACTACTATCTGGACATTAGTGCATTACATGATGCCTCCTCCCTAAGTAGGTGATTTGCTTAGACCTCCCTTTAGGATTTGAGTTTTAGCATTGTGGCAGAATGTTTTCATCCCTAGACTTGCTCGCCTCGGGTTAAATAGCCTTGCCAAAACATATGTCTAAAACTCAAGCAAGCTCTTTCTTAATGAGACCTAATAAAACATCAGTAAGGACAATGGTCATTGTCATTAATGAGCACGTACTAGGCAAAAGTCCCCAAGCTAAGCACTTTAAATACAATATTTAATCCTTCCAGAACCCGGTAAGGGAGAACCTTAGTCTTGTTCCTATTGTTAGGATGAGGAAATTGAGACAGAAAAATGGAACAGTAACTTGCTTAAGGCTACCTATCTATTACATGGACAACCTGAGCTGTGAACCAAAGATCATGCCCCAAACTACCCAGCTCTCTCCAGTGCCTGTCATTATTGGTAATAAGCCAATGCCTATTTTTCTTGCAAAGACGTCCCTGGACTGGCTCAGCCCTTAACCTCCGCCATTATTTATACACTCATTCACTCATTCATTCACTCAACTAATATTTATTGAGGGTGTCTTATGAGCAAGCACTACGCAAACCATGAAGGCTATGACAGTGGGCAAGAGAGATAGAGACACACTTGCTGACGCAGACTCACTCGAGCACGTAATTACGAACTGTGATAAATGCTATGTAGTCTACACAGAAGAACCCACTATAACCTGTGAAGTTTGGGACTGGAACCCTGAGGAACGGACAGTAATTAAATAGGCCAAAGTGTGGCAAATGACGGGGAGGGACAGTTGCGGAGTATTTTAAATGGAAGGAATAATTTGCGAAAAAGCTTTGACATGGTAAAGAACGTGCCCAGTTGAGGAAATTACATAAAACCAGCAGAGTAGGAATAAGGGGAAACTGCAGAGAGGAGGGTAACACGCAGTAGGAGACTTTGGTAGGGGTCACACTCCTGCTGACGTAAGTACTACGAGTAGATAGGATTATGGGAGACACCGAGGTTTGTTTTTTTTTTTTAATATTTTATTTATTTGACAGAGAGAGAGATCACAAGTACGCAGAGAGGCAGGCAGAGAGAGAGAGAGAGAGGAGGAAGCAGGCTCCCTGCTGAGCAGAGAGCCCGATGCAGGACCCTGAGATCATGACCCGAGCCGAAGGCAGAGGCTCAAACCACTGAGCCACCCAGGTGCCCCTGAGGTTTTTTTTTTTTTTATCAGAAAAGTAATGAAAAGCTATGGATTAAGCAGGTGGATGCCATGGATGGAGTTGTTTTGTTTTGAAACTGGTAAACAGTAGTGGAAAACATTAGAAAAAAACAGGAAGAGAAGTAGGAAATGAGATTTTATTTATTCATTTGACATAGAGAAAGAGAAAGCAACCACAAGCAGAGGGAGAGCGGACAGAGGGATAAGCAAGAACCCCACTGAGCAGAACCTGG
This sequence comes from Martes martes, assembly GCF_963455335.1. NCBI lineage: Eukaryota > Metazoa > Chordata > Mammalia > Carnivora > Mustelidae > Martes > Martes martes. Next base: position 111,887,649 of record NC_137897.1, read on the forward strand.
GATCCCAGACCCTGGCATCATGACCTGAGCCTAAGGCAGATATCTGACCGACTGAGCCACCCAGGTGCTCCTATTTTTTCTGGAAATTCGAGATACACATGACATACAACTCTGGTTAAGTTTAAGGCATACAACATGTCAATTGGAAATGTTTCCATATTGCAACACGACCACCACTGCGTTAGCTAACACCATTCTAAAGGCCTGGGGTTTCAGGGTAATATGACAATTGAGCAAGATTCTACCCATATACATCCTGTTTGAATAACCCGATAGTTTAGACACAACCGATAGAAAGAAATGGATTAATTCAATCAAGTATCTAGTTGCTTTGGAAATAATCTGGCTACAAAAAATCGAATACTCACAAAGTAGGGTATGCAAAAATGTTACTTACATGTACAATTAAAGCAACTCAAACTCCACACCTACATACAATGAATGGGCAGATCTCATACATTTTAGCATAAACAAATCAACTTCAATAATCTGTAAGCCAAACTCAAGTAATATAACGTATGTTGTGATTTCCTAGCTTAATCATTTTCAGTAAGTCCTCAGCCCTTAATGGTTAACTTCTGTGCCTCTGCCCACCTTTTGGCTTTGTGTGATGGCAGTTGTTTAAGTTGTGGTGGGAAGGAGCGCGTGTGCATTACTCTGGCATTGGGGACGTGGTGTCCGGTCACTGTAAGCCGCTGAGACTTCCCACGCTTCTGGGCACCAGCTCCAAACCACAGGCACAATGCCCAGAGCTCAGCAGGGGTTTATTGAGTGTATCGCTTGGTTAAATCATAAGGAACATTTCCGAGATCTCACTTACAGATTATTCACGGAACTTTCTTCTAGACTGGACAATGTAGTAACCATGCTGTAATATCTTTATAGAATAATGCTTTATAAATCAAGCCTATTCCACAAATAATTTGATGAACAAATTTGGAATTCATTCTCCGAAACTTCCACCAAGTATAGTGCAACTTCTGCTTTACTTGGTACAAAGTCAGGGGTAGAATTAGAAGTAGGGAGGTTTGAATCAACACAACATCTACATGTACGTTCATCAGAATTGTTTTAGGTCCATGATTTGCGTATCTAAGCTTCACTAGGCTGTGAGTTTAGAATGAGGTCACATTGGATTTCTTTCCTTATTAAACTTTAATGCTCAATTTGTAACAGCCCAGCCCCCTACTGATTCAAATGTAGGAATACCCGCCCACCAGTCCTTGCCAACAGTTCTGGTGAGCTAGACTATTATCATGGATGTGCTCACAGCTAATCCCCAGTGCTCTTCCTTTCCTGTTCTTGGGCCTCCTAGCTGGAGGCCGCTATCTATGACATCACCTAAAGAAACTCACCACTGCCAATATCACAGTATCTTTCTTGAGACTTCCTTGGTACCGGGAATGCTTTATCCCGGTGCTCTTTCTCAAGAGCCTGAGTGACTCTCCATGCTCTGCAAAGCTGGGAAGATATGTCCTTGCCTTTGTTTGATCTCATCCTGTCGTGTGGGCCCTGACATGACATTGTTCAAGTCCAGAGTCTCACAGACTGTCTCAGGAATGCTGTCCCTGCAACTGCTTCAAATTTATTTATCGTAACAATTTATGCAACGAAACAAGACATGTAGTGTTTGCATTTCCTATCTCTATGAACATATATCTTTTTGAGTAAAAACCATGAAGGACATACTTGCCATAGGCACTTGCAGAATGAATACATACTGGCTCTAGAGATATGAGATTGGAGGGACTTTATTTGCAGAATGTAAGTGCATGCCCAGGCTAAAACAGTGAATTATAGTTAAAAGTCCTTTTTCTTTTCCTTGAATGATCTTGATAATCATTTCAACATCTTGCTAAACTGTTCCAAAATAGAATATCTATGTTAAAAAATAACAAAAACTATTATAAACATGTAAAAATAATAAAAGAATCCCATATATAAGTCAAAAGAGAAAATAACCCATATATATTCTTTAAAGGAAAAGAAATGTACAGGAGAACAATAATGCAGTTTCTCTCACTAAGTGCCAAGTGGGGAATAAACAGGCTATAAAAGACACCAGGGGGGAAAAACGGCATAATTACCAACCCCAGTAATTCTTTCTCAATTATTTTTAAGTTATAATTATTTTTCATTCGTAAAAGATTATAGGAAAACAGTGCCACAATGGAATGTGTAATCTATTCATCAGAGGAGCCTGTTTATTGAAATGTAGAGATTAAAAAGGTTTTTTAAAAAAGATTTTATTTATTTATTTGATAGAGAGAGAGAGAGAGAGATCACAAGTAGGCAGAGAGGCAGGCAGAGAGAGAGGGGGACGCAGACTTCCCACTGGGCAGAGAGCCCAACGTGGGGCTCGATCTCAGGACCTTGAGATCATGACCTGAGCTGAAAGCAGAGGCTTAACCCATTGAGCAACCCAGGCACCCCAAAAAGTTTTATCTCCATAATAATCAGAACGTCCGAACAAAAGCCTGAATGTCACTAACTTCTAGTTTCTATATTATGTACCTAGCTTGCCTAACCCTGTCCCTTCTCACTGGCATCTTGTAAAATTATAAATAAGTAAGTTCTAGTGCACGAGTTACTAACTGTGGTGGCACACTGCAATCGCCTGGGAAACCTTGAAAGAAATCATTGATTTGGGGCTTCACACCTAGAAATTCTGACTCAACCAGTACATGGTGTAGCCTGGCTTTGGGAAAGTAACAAGTCGCCAGGTGATTCTAAGGGCAATGTTACCACCCAGCTCAGATTTGTGATGAGGATGAATTAAATAAATTCTGCAAAGCATTCAGCATCCCGGCACATGGAGTACATGCAATATGGATTAACAATTCATAATTTTGACTATTATTAATAACTTAAATAATACAGGTAAATCATCTACCAAAGAACTTGACACACTAAATGTTTGCTGGTGCTATGCTGTTATGATTATTTAAATGATATAACTTAAACTCTATTTCTTTATTTATAAAATTCTATTATTTATTTATTTATTTGTCAACAATGTGTAACCTGAATCCTATCATGAGGAGACGGATAAATCCAGAATGTGGGACATTCTGCAAGACAACTAGCCTAGCCTTCCTTTATTTTATTTTTATTTCTTTTAAAGATTTTATTTATTTATTTGACAGATAGAGATCACAAGTAGGCAGAGAGAGAGAGAGAGAGGAGGAGGAAGCAGGCTCCCTGCCGAGCCCGACGTGGGGCTCGATCCCAGGACCCCGGGACCATGACCTGAGCCGAAGGCAGAGGCTTTAACCCACTGAGCCACCCAGGTGCCCCTATAAAATTCTATTATTTAAATAAAGTTTATTTATTTAAAATGCAGTGCCTTCTATGGTCACATTACCAAATGTAAGCCCTGTGCAGCAGCCAATTTTTAAAGAACTTAATTAAGAGATATATCTATTGCTGCACTTAAAAAAAACAGACTAGAATCAAACACCTCGTCTTTTTAAAGATGAATTTGGACAACAGCCCAAGCTATCCATCTTCATGTCCAAAGTATAGCTTTGATAAGCTAAGAATTAAAGCAGTTCAGAGACATTATATGCTATACAGATAGAAGGGTTAATGTTCTCCAGTTGTAGATAAACTACTGCTTCTTGTTTTTACTTTAATGTTGCATAAGAAGTGAAAGATTCTTTTCATATCTATGTGAATGATGGTGCACAAACAAGTGATATCGGAGAGAAAGGCAAAGAAATAACACAAATAATGAAATGAAGAGTGTTGTGTCAAATTCTCATTTGAAAAATACCAGGCTCCAGCTGATAAGATGCTGGATTGGTGGTGTATGCTTCCTTATATGACTTTTTATTTTGAAATAATTTTAGAGTAAGTGGCAAAAGTAAGTACAAAGTCTCCCCGTATGATGGTGATTCACTCAGTTTCCCCTAATGTTAACATGTTATGTAACCACAGTACAGTTATCAAAACAAAGATAACATTAAAATTGCTATCAACGAGCCTACAGAATTCATTTCGATTTCACCAGCTTTGACCCTAAAGTCTTTTTCTTTGCTTTGCTTTTAAGATTTATTTATTCTTTTGACAGAGAGAGACAGTGAGAGAGGAAACACAAGCAGGGGGAATGGGAGAGGGAGAAGAAAGCTTCCTAGTGAGCAGGGAGCCCAATGTGGGGCTCAATCCCAGGACCCTGGTCAAAGGCAGATGCTTAAAGACTGAGCCACCCAGATGTCCCTAAAGTCTTTTCTTTTTCTGTCCCAGGATCCACTGCAGGCTACCCCTTTTAATATAGATGTCACATCTCCTTGCTCTCCTTCAACCTGTGACTATTGCTAAATCCTTCTTTGTCTTTTGACGTTAACTTTTTTATTTTGTTATTTTGTTTTATTTTATTTGACAGAGAAAGAGAGAGAGAGCACAAGCAGGGGGATCTGCAGAGGGAGAAACCACCCAGATGCCCCTTGACCTTGACATTTTGAAATGGCCAGTTGTTTTGTAGAATATCCTTCAGTTTCGGTGTATCTGGTATTTTCATGTGATTGGACTATTGCTGTGGATTTTTAGTGACAATGCTACGGAAGTGAGGTACCCTTCTCAGTGTAACAATTGAGGACATAGAGGAGGTGGATAGGTCTCTTTCCTGTTGATGTTAACCTTGATCACTTTGTTAAGGTGGTGTCTCATGGACCGAGTCTTTGCTATAAAGTTACAATTATTCCCTTTGTCATTAACAAATACGTTGGGAATGATACACTGAGACTACAAAAATATTCTGTTTCTCCTCAAACTTTTGCTCACCAAATTCACCATCCATTGCTGGATCTTGCTTGCAGCAATTAATAGTGTTACAATGATTAGTTGGTGGTTATTTTCTGTTATTTTCATTCCTTCCACATTTATCAATTAGAATTCGTCAGTAAAAAAGAGCCATTCTTATTAAAGAATTAAGTGGGTGAGGGAGATTAAGAGGTGAAGATTTCCAATGATAAAATAAGTGGGCCACAGAGATGAAAAGTACAGAATGGAAAATGTAGTCAATAATATTATAACAACTGCGTGTGGTGACAGATGATAACTACACTTCCTGTGGTGAGCATTGAGTAATATACAGAATTGTCAAATCACCAGGTATGTTGTACACGTGAAACTAATATAACATTGTATATCAACTCTACTTCAATAAAAAAATAAAAATAAACAATAAAAAAGGGCTATTGCTTTCCTGAATTCACTGATAATCTCTAGGTTTCTATCCAGTACTATAATTCCTTATATTGTTGTTCAAAACTGTTCCAGCTTTCCCCATTGGAACTCTTTCAGATTGATGTCTCTGCTCCTTCGATGTGACTCCTCCTTCTTTGAGCACTTAATTTTTGGCACTGCAAAATCTTCCAGAACTATTTTGTATTTTCTCTGTCTTCATCCTAGAATCAGCCGCACTCTGGTGCCTTTCACGGGAGAATCGTATTTGGAAACTAACACCTAAGTATAATAAGGTGTGCTCACTGCTACTGGGTATCACTGCATCTAGGCCTCCTCAGTGAGCAGATCTTGGATATACATATGTATATCATATATACATCTATATTTAATTCTCATCTATATATCTATATCTATCTATACATCTATGTTAACAAGAACATGCATTACCTCCAATTCCAATCTAACACCATGAGATTCATTCTATGACTCACTCATGTTTATAGCTTCTTTTTCTGACAGTGAGAACTTGTTCTCATTTTCTATAATATATTTACTTCTTCAACTTTGGTGCATATACGCATATAATAGGTTCAGAATTGTTCCCCCAAACCTATATGGGTTAATATTAACCAGTATACTCCAGTTATCAACTGGAGTATAAATGTTATATAGAGTTATTTTTGTCTTTACTTACAGAGTACTTAGTCAAAATATTCTTCCAAAGTAACTTGAGCCCCAAATATTTTTATCCAAATATTTGCTGATGCTTAAAACTCCTTAGTAGGTAAAGAAGCATCATTCTTTACATAATCAAGGTGAAATTTGTCAAATATCCTATGTTTTCATTTCATTCAATGGTATCTTATGAAGTGTTATCTTGAAGCAAGCCATCATATATTTGCATATTTTTGACGATCAAAGAGATCTTGAATTGTAGCCAAAACGTTTCACTCCAGCTTCTATACATTGGATTACATGTATATAAATTCTGTATTTAAATAATACAGAAGTTGGTTTATAAGAGTCAATTAATTCTTATCATTTAATTCTTTAGGGGTATATACTGGGACCATTACATTATGTATAAATGTACATATTAGTAATCTAGAAGGGAAAAAAAAAAAGAAAGCAAGAACTTTATTCTAGCTTGTACCTGAAGCCATGACAAATCTTATACTATGATCTTATCTTATTTTTCGTACTACTAGTGAACTATGGCTTTCCGAATAATTACATACAAACATATGCAATGGTATGAATATATATATTTAGGAAAAAAAGGTATATTAATACATGCTCTGTGATATTCTTTTTGTGGAATGATTCTAGATGGATTACCTTTGTTGTAAGAAACTCCTTTGGTATTACTGAGATCTTTTTCACAAAAGCAGACACTAATAAAGTGAAAGATATGTATCTTGTGTGGATAACTAAAGTCTGTGACCCATAATCTGTTCAGTGTTTTAAAAAAAGCTGATCTTTTAAAATAAAATTATTTTATCAATCAAAGGGTAAAGAACATTTATCATTATTAGTACCACCGCCTTTCTTGTAGATTTTCTCAGCTGCGTGAAAGCTAGTTGATATTTATAGATTTTGCTTTCTGCATGATGGCATGGGGCCAAGACAGCAGCCAAATGAGGAAGAAAACTTGCAGAGAGCCAAACGTGCCTCTGCTTCTGGGCAAGCAGTGGTAGGGTGATAGGCAGACTTGGGAGGACTGCCAAGAACCTAAGGCCTCCGAATTCACTCATCCCCAGTAGACAGTGGGTATGCCTTGAATTAGGAAGGAAGGGTGTTTCTTTCTTGGTGTTTTTAAAATCCTTTTATTTCTGATTACATTCTCTGCCTCTATGGCTTAGCTCATAGCGGATGCTCTAAAGGCATTTCCTGAATGAATGACTGAATGGATCCTCAAGTATTTGCTGTTAAGGGCCATGGGAAAGAGACCAAAACGTGCAGCTCAACACCCAGGCTTTGCCTGCCGCCTTTGGAGTCAAATGTAATAGTGAGTGGCGGCAGAGGTTCCCGAAGAATCTTCCATCCAAACTCTGACCAAAGACCTCATGCATGAGTTCAGAGAGGATAATGAAGCTGAAATTCTTGATAAATTTTCTCAGGATTTGTCTTCAGTAATTGATCATTCCTTCAGGCTATTGATTTTCCCTTTAAAGAAAAATTACTTTCTTTCTCTTTTCAAGTTACTATGAATGAACAGCGGCATTCATCACTGTGAGCAATTCTTACTCCAATTTAATTTAGCTGTCAACCATAAAATATCCCAATCTTAGGAAGAGAGTAGGATTATTGTTTGAAATCATTTTCTCATCTTTTGCTGTCTCCTGATTTGATCAAAACCAATATAAACTAAATGACTTCAGAGCGCCAGATGGGAAAGTTACCTTCTCATAGGGATATAAACTTGTTTCCTAGGACTGAATAATTCTTTGACAGCAAATAGTACATTGGAATTAAAAAAGGAAAGGACAACATATAGAAATTTCTGCACGTGCGTATGTCTTTATTAGTAGCATCTATATACCAAGAAGGCTTACATAAAATACCTTAACAGTCTATTTTAAGCTGATAACAATTTCAACTGCATCTAAAAATTATATACTTTTCTCCCACCACATTATATTTTGTCACAATTTACATTATTTTTATAGTGCATTCATTAAGAAATTATTGTGACTATAGTATTTTAATACCTTTGCCTTTTGTTATAAAGATTTTATTATTTGACAGAGAGAGCATGCGCACGAGCACACAAGCAGAGAAGCAGGAGAGGGAGAGGGAGAAGCAGGCACCCTGTTGAGCAGGGAGCCCCATGCGGGGCTGGACCCCAGGACCCTGAGATCATGACCTGCCCGAAAGGCAGACACTGAACTGACTGAGCCATCTGGGCACCCCAATATTTTTGGCTTTTAACCTTTATACGAGAGGTAAAAGTTGCCTTTTACCACCAAAACATCCCATTACCACCAAAACATTACCAAAAAACATGCTACTCTCACGGTTCTAGAGTATTCTGAAGTTGACTCTATACTTAGGGTTGCCAGAGCTGGGTTCCCAGACTGACGGGACTAGAGCTGAGTTACATGGCTGCTGTGGGGTCCACAGGTCGGGTCTGAGGATAGCAGGCCTGGCACTTCCGATCAGATCCCTGTGTGCATAGAACTGCTCAGGCACCTGCGGGCGAGCGCAGAGCTGAGCCAGTCCTTGGAGCTACTTCTGGGTTGGCCTGTTAGCAGGTACACAGATGGGTTTGACTGCCACTAGGTCTCTGAGAGGGCTCCCCGAGTGGACAGGAATGCCTCAAGGACCATGGTAGAGAGGGGCCAGAGGTGGGTCACCGGGCTGCTCCGGGGTCTGTCCGCAGGAATAAGGTCATCAAGCCGGCCACCAGGGATCTGAGTAGCCGTGTCTTCGGTCAGTTCCATGAGCGGCCAAGACGTCCCCCAGACCAGGGCAGAGTGGGACTGGAAGCAAGTCTCAGAGCTGCTTCAAGGTCCACAGCTGGGACTCAGTTATCCAGACGGCTCCCAGCTGCATGGACTGATATGGTTGGGTCTCTGGGCCAGCAGGATGGCAGGCAAATGAAGCTGGGTGCGAGTACATAGTGGATTGGGGCTCCTTTTGATCAGTAGGTGAGCCTCCCACCAGAATGGGGGCTGCCTTTCCAAAGCAGCACATTTCAGTCTTGGAGTTCATTGGGGTTTTGCAAACTCTTTCCTGGATCCCAAAGCGCCCACAGTGGCACTTTTGTTCTTGGATAGCTGCAAAATTGTTTTGGATGGAGGACATCAACCGGAAACCTCCTATTTCTCCATCTTGCTGCTGTCACCTCCTCCAGGTTTTTGGTTTGCATTTCCCTAATGATGAGTGGTGTTGAGTATTTTTACCTGTGTTTCCTGGGCCATTCACCTATTACCTTTGGAGAAAGGGTTATTCAAGTCATTTGCCCTTATCTTAATCAGGTTTTGTTAACCATATTGTCGATCTGTTGATGTTCCTTATTAAATTTCTAGATGTTAACATCTTAGCAGATATAGTATTTTGAAGTGTTTTTCTCCATTTCATGGGTTGCCTTTTAACACTGTGGATAGTTTGTTTTGATATATATAAGTTTTTATTGTTATAAAGCCCAATTTGTATGGTTTTTATTCCGTTACCTACACTTTTGGCGTCCCATATAAGAAATCACTGCCAAATCCAATGCCATAAAGTCTTCCTTTATGTGTTCCTCTTAGAGTTAGCTCTTCAATTTAGGTCATGGATCCCTTTTTAGATAATTTTTGGATATGATACAGGGTAGGGGTCCAGCTTCATTCTTTTATATGTGAATACCTAGTTTTCCCAATATTATTTGTTGAAAAGACTGGCTTTTCCTCATTTGAAAGATCTTGGCACCCTTGTCAAAAACTTATCTTTCATTAAAATTCAGCATTTCATTTTAGTTTTAGCAGAAAAAGTATTGGTCCTGATCAAAACTCAAATATGAATATTTAATCTCCCATCCCATACATCTAATATATGTTACTCCTTGGGCCAACGTCAAATAAAATTCACCCCAATAAGCAATATTTTGGAGATAGTGATTGAAAATGATGCTGTCACAGATCATCTGACTCTGCTGATCCAGCTATAGGCCATTTTACCACTCTAAAAATAATTCAAAATTTTGGAGCTTTGGTCATGATGAAACAAAACCATTCATATATTTTGGTGATCTTAGTCAATAAACTAAAACTATATTTTTTAAAGATTTTATTTATTTATTTGACAGAGATCACAAGTAGGCAGAGAGGCAGGCAGAGAGAGAGAAGGGGAAGCAGGCTCCCTGCCGAGCAGAAAGCCCAATGCGGGGCTCGATCACAGGACCCTGGGATCATGACCTGAGCCGAAGGCAGAGGCTTTAAACCACTGAGCCACCCAGGCGCCCAACTAAAACTATTATTAATGAACATTTTTAATAGTCTAATTTTACATTAAGAACCAAAATTCATCTTGCCAAATTGACAAATGTTTTATATCATCAGCTATTTGGGTCTGCTGTCCAACGTTGGTAGCATCCCATTGTACTAGTAAACACATTGTCTATAGCATTGACACCAGTGACAAAACAAGGGAAGATAAATCACATTAACCTTTCTATTGAGCCATTATGAACAGTCTGTTAAAGAGAAAAAATCCAGGTCCATTTTGAACATTTTCCTAAGAACAAAAGAGTAAGTCTCAGTTTGCAGCCTCACCATAGGGAAATCTAATTCACATTTGCTTAAATTTCCTGGAAGAAATGACCTTGAAAATGAGACAATCTTTGTTCTAATATTTTCATTTAATTCATACATGAGTGAGCTGTGATAAGAACTGCACCTAAGTGATTTGTAGAATTCTTTCCTAATTCTCTCACATTTTGAAGATATTTGTTCTGTATAGTGGGAATATTCATGTGAATAATAAATGAGAACATGAAAAGTCACACAACTTTTGGGAAATATGGAAAATCTTTTCAATTTTCTTATATAGGCTGTATATATTACAGTGTAGAGATTTATTTAGAAATAAATAATTTAGAAACATGGAAAATTTACCACCTCCAACAACAATATATTTGGAGCTTTTAACAAGCTTGGGTTTTTGAATAGAATTCTAAAATGAAGAGGAAGAAAGGAAGTGTGAGGGTATCGACTCCAATGTCACAATGAATGATCAAAAGAAACAAATGCAAGGAAGGCCAGCTTACTAAATCACAGGAAAACTATATGGAGAGGGAAAAAAATTCCAAGTTTCTCAGAACATGAAAGAAATGCATTTTTTTCATCATTGCAATTAAATACAATCCACGTTAGCAAAGTGGCGCAGAAGCTAGAAAGAGCTTTAGTGACTGGCAGTGGGTATCCCAATGAGTGGTATGAGACTGAGTGATTTTGAACATGACCTGAACAAGAGAGCAAGAACCTTCATGCATATTAAAGCTTCCGACATAGTTTTTGTGATTAAAAGGCAATTATTTTCTAATTTTTTCTATTTCTATTTGCAGACATTTTACAAGTTCCTGTATCAAGTTTGCAAGTTTAGCCTAGGTTACCTTTATTAACTTTGTAATTTTACATACTCAATTGAAAGGAGGAGGAGGAAGCAGAGGAAGAGGGAGAGAAAAGGGGAGAAGAATCCATTGCCTATATAAATATTTTTAAAACACTGCTTGAGGTCAACAGAAATACCTATAGTTGGGATTAAAAAACATCTGGAACTGGGGTAAGGAGAGATAGTAAAAGAAAAACACAGCATCATAAAACAGCAATGAAAAGAACCTTTTCCTCGTCATTGATTCTTTGACAAAGGAAGTACTGGAATTCTTTGAGAACATAGTATTTTGGAACGGCAGGCCCGAATCTCCAAACTTTTCAAGGTAGTAATTTGGCCCAGTTGGTTGGTTTTGCTTTTTTCCATTTCAATTTCCTGGGTAGTCATAAAGTAAGTCAGTTCTAGCACAGAATGGGCTGGTCTAATATTCCAAAACCCAAGAATAAGACAGGTAGGATCTAATCTATGAGTTGATATGCATTTGACTTTCCAATAAAACTTGTTTCCTTCTGGTTCCTCTACACAATATATCGTTTTTGATAATGCATACTAAGTACATACTATCCTAGCTCTTGGTTACACGTATGGGAGAATTCACTATTACACAATTCATAGGAGGACGTAAAAGATAATCCCCCCAAAATCAAGCAGTACACATTAACAATTCAACTCAACAAAAACAATTATTAAGTACCTAATGTTTGCTAACAATAGCACGCAAGGGCCACAGTATAATATAATAGTGAGAGAAACATAAATACAAGGCTGATACAAAAATCGAGTAAAGTCATAATTGATGAGTCACAGTCAAGACTCAAGATGTCATCTGATAATAAAGCAATGCTTTCCTTTATTATGTCCATATGTAGATATTATACATTTATGCTTTCGAACCTAAGAGGTCAACAACAGGGCCGTTAATTAGGACTAGCTACATATGAATGGAATATGCATAATAAATATGGATACAAATATGTATACATTATTGTTGATAGGCTATTAAAGGAATTCTTGTGATTTCTCAAACATGTTTAAAATAATTCCTTTTTTCCCTACACCATGGTATGATGGTAGAGGACCAAATTTTGAATCCTGTCTCTGTTGCCTGGTAGCTGTCCAACCTTGGACAACTTATTTAAACCTTTTATGCCTTCATTACCTCAATTTTACAATTAATATAGACTACCTGTGTTGTGGGGTTGTCATAAAAATTAAATGAGTTAGTATTTACAAAATATCTTTGAATGGTGTCAGACACCAAGTAATTATGATCTGTTTGTTAAATTAATATAATAAATGTTTTTAAGGCCTTTGGCGGTTTTCCTATTATTGAGAAAGCAGAAGCATCTAACCATGACCCACTTCCCTCTCTACCCTTCTATTTAAAGAAAAGGTTTCCATTAGTTAAGTATCCTAGAGCAGTCTGGATTCTTTAGGCTGTAGTAAAGCAAGTTACAGCTGAATAAATTCTCCACCTGATGGGCTAGATAAGGAACACAAACAATCTAAGTGTGTTTAATACAAAATAACTGAATGAAGAAATATATACTTATGTACACAGCACACTAATTTTTGTTGCATTGCCAAGATGGTCACAGATCCAATATATCAATGTGGAGAGAGCAGAATACATTTTCCTGGCTTTGATTTCAATTCTGTAGGCTCGATGAAGAGAGGTGCCATCATGAATACTCATTATATATGAGAAGAAAACTGTGATGAGAAGCAAATGTTATGAATGGTCTCACAGGTAAAAGCAATATTAAATCATGTCTTTCCAAAGAACTATGTAGGATAGGACTTGAATAAGTATGACAACTTAAGAAGGTGAAAATGTTGGTCTAATATCTGAATTTTCTCTGTGTACTTCATCATAATTTGTAGAAATTACTGCACTCTGGTTTTGTCCTTATAAAAAGGGCAGAGTCGAGCAAATCCAAAGTCAACTTCTCCCCTATTATGCTGTTACCTCAATTACACTAAATTAACCTTTCTTGATTGGTGCACAACTCTTAACATATACAAAAATTTGCATGGCATTAAATATTGATTACTTTCTTCATTTCTATTGAAGGCATAAACTTTCTCCTAGTGGTAGTGAAATGTAGTGAAGAGAAATGAAAGCTGATGACGGATACATGATTGTGTGACCTTAAGCAAATGAATGTCTCTGAAGCTTTAATTTTCTCACTTACAAAATGGGCATAATGGTAACTATCTGCTAGAATGGTAGTGAAAGTAAGAATGGTATTTTAAAAATACTAACCATTTTGGGACGCCTGGGTGGCTCAGTTGGTTAAGCGGCTGCCTTCGGCTCAGGTCATGATCCCAGCGTCCTGGGATCGAGTCCCACATCGGGCTCCTCGCTCGGCGGGGAGCCTGCTTCTCCCTCTGCCTCTGCCTACCACTCTGTCTGCCTGTGCTCGCTCGCTCTCTCTCTAACAAATAAATAAATTAAAAAAAAAATACTAACCATTTTTCTCTACTAATGTATAAGCTCTCCTGCTTCTTCCCCTCACCTCATCTCAAGAATTGTGGTATACTTTGCCTCAGCAGAAGGGTGTGACAGAATAGAAATCGGCTCCCCCAAGGAAGAATTCCAGATTTAGTTTCGAATCAGGACTTTAGGAAAAGACAGAGTTACTGAAAGGCAAACAGAGATTTCATTTCCACGGCAGTTGTTACATACTGCCACACAACAAATTATCCCCAAATGTAGCAGGTCAGAATGACAAACATTTCTTATCCCACAATATCCAGGAGTCAGTGATCTGCTAGGTCCTGTGTCTCAGAGTTTGTCATGAGGCTGTAAGCAAGATGGCAAGCTGCGGTCTCATCGTGAGGATCGAGGAAGGAAGGTGTCAAGACATCAGGGGGATCCATACTCTGGTTACTACGTAGGAGACACAAGGAGACAGCAAGATGCCAGACTGGGAATGGTTCTCTGTTGTGTCTCAGTAGATGAAGCGTAAACAGGCCAGCAGTGTTTATACAAGCCCAGCAGGGAATGACTAATACAGATGGATTCCCAGATCCTTGACTACGGTGGATAAGTAGTGGCGAGAACCACCTGAGGGGTCTATGAGGAGAAATGAGGGATGCCTCCACGGTTCCCTGCAAGGATCGGATCACCGGAGAAACAGATGTACCCGCGCCCCCACTCATCAGCCCCGTTCTCGGCCAATGTTTTGGCATCTTCTAAGTCCTAAGCCACACATACACAGGGATGGGGAACGGGAAGGAGGAAATCCTGCCATGACAGTGACTCACTCACTGTCTGCTACCCTGGGACATGTGGGCCATAAAAAGAAACTGAGCCAAATCATAAAAAGACAAAGAAAGTTCTATGTCTTTCCCCCTTAGCTGTGCAGATTATCTTGCCATCTCATGTATATAAAGGGCTTAGTTTAGGTGGCTCAGTCAGTTAAGCGTCCGACGTTTGGTTTTGGCTCAGGTTATGATCTCCTGATGGTGAGATCGAGTTCTACCTTGGGCTCCATGATGAGAGTGGGCTCTGCTTAAGATCCCCTCTCTCTGTCTCTCACTGCCTCTCCCCCGCCTCACCTTAACATGCACTCAATCTCTCTCTAAAAATAAATAAATAAATAAATAAATAAATAATGGGCTTTGTTCATATCTTGAAACACTGTAGATGCTTATTAAGTTGTAGCTATTATTTTAATAATTTAATAATTATTTAATAATTATTTTAATAATTTCCCAATTTAACTGATATTCAGAACACCTCACAGAAATCAGTTCTATGTAAAGAACATACGCTCTATTACAACCAAGACTCTACTTCTATCTTGGGGGAACAGGGAGTGATTGATCAATGTGTTCTCAGAATTACCTATCTAGTAACAGAGCTCCTGTACTGAGACTGATGTTGGGATCACTGACAATCATCTTCTCGTAGCTGTTTTCAGAATGCCATTTGATATGTGGGAATATCACTCTCCCCACCCAGACAATGGGTACCTTAACTTCTCACCAAAACGGTATTTAAAAGTAGATGGTCGTGCTGAAATAGTGCATTGCTCGATGTTCATAATAAAGAGTTGGGATTTTTTAAAGATTATATTTATTTATTTGACAGAGAGTGAGAGAGCACAAGTAGGAGGAGCAGCAGAGGGAGAGGGGGAAGCAGGCTCTCTGCTGAGCAGGGGGCCCCCAGTGGGGCTAGATCCCAGGACCCTGGGATCATGACCTGAACCGAAGG
This sequence comes from Martes martes, assembly GCF_963455335.1. Taxonomy (NCBI): domain Eukaryota; kingdom Metazoa; phylum Chordata; class Mammalia; order Carnivora; family Mustelidae; genus Martes; species Martes martes. Next base: position 111,903,151 of record NC_137897.1, read on the forward strand.
CAGATGCTTAATGACTGAGCCACCCAGACACCCAGGATTTGGATTTATGTTTTTTTTTAAAGATTTTAATTATCTATTTGATAGAGAGAGAGAGAGAGATCACAAGTAGGCAGAGAGGCAGGCAGAGAGAAAGAGGGGGAAGCAGGCTCCCTGCTGAGCAGACAGCCCGATGCAGGGCTCCGTCCCAGGACCCTCAGATCATGACTTGAGCCGAAGGCAGCAGCTCAACCCACCGAGCCACCCAGGCGCCCAGAATTTGGATTTTTAAATTAATTGTTTCCATTCAGTTACAGAACAGAGTAAGTATACTGAAAGAGGAATGAGCTATAATTGTTTGATTATATAGGAGATGACTATCCGCATCAGGAACTAATTGCCAATATTAATGACTAATATATCCCTGGGACTTTTCTAATTGCTTTGAACATATTATCTCATTTAATCCCTCGGCACATCCCTATGAAGCGGGGAGTATAACAAGTTCCGTGACAGAGACGAGAAAACTGAGGACTATGCTCCCACAGCTGGTAGGTGAATGAGCCAGAATTTGGACACATGCATACTGGTTCTAGAGTCTGTATGCTTGAAGCGCCTGGATGGCTCAGTCGGATGAAACCCCTGAGACTTGATTTTGGTTCAGATCATGATCTCAGGGACACGAGATGGAGGCCCATTTCAGGCTCCGCACTCAGCAGGGAGCGGGGGAACAGGGAGAATCTTGAGATTCTCTCCCTTCCAACTCTCCTACCCTGCACCCCCTCAAATAAAGAAAGAAATCTTTAGAGTCTACATACTCAATCACTTTCTCAAGAATCAACTTGTCACATGATCCACACTGGGAAAGTGCTGCGACTGGAGATTGAGAGACAGCTCAAACTGCATTTCATTCAGACTGTTCGACACCTTTGAACACGTTATTTGACAACTTCATTTTCTTCAACTGGCTTCTCGTACCTACCTGCTGTATTTGTGGTTAAGAATGGAAAGAAGCAACCCTTCTGCACTGTTGGTGGGAATACAAACTGGGGCAGCCAGTATGGACATCAGTGTGGAGGGGGCTTGAAAAGTTAAAAATAGAACGAGCTTACGATTCCGTGATCTCACCACCAGTATATACCCAAAGAATGCAAAAACTTTAATTTGAAAAGATAGATGAACTTTGATATTAACTGAACTTTTTTTTTTTTTTTTTACTTACTTATTTGTCAGAGAGAGTGAGTGCAAACAGGGGGGAGCAGCAGGCAGAGAGAGAGGCAAGTGGAGGGAGAAGCAGGCGCCCCGCTGAGCAAGGAGCCTGATGCAGGACTCGATCCCAGGACCCTGGGATCATGACATGAGCCAAAGGCAGACATTTCACCAACTGAGCCACCCAGGTGTCCCATTAACTGCAGTTTTATTTACAATAGCCAAGATCTAGAAGCAACCCAAGTGTCCACTGAATAATGAATGGATAACAAAGATGTGGTATGTATGTATATAAATATAAATATGTATATATATATATATATATAAAACAAAGGTGTGTGTGTATATATATATATATATATATATATATACACAATGGAATGTGTGTGTGTGTGTGTGTGTGTGTGTAATGCTAATTGAAATACGTCAGTCAGAAAAGACAAATACCATACGATTTCACTCATATGTGGAATTCAAGGGAAAAACACACACACAAAAAGAGATTAAAAAAATGCACTCTTAAATATAGAGAACAAACTGGTAGTTACCAGAGGGGAGGTGGGGGGGATGGGAGGAAGAAGTGAAGGGTATTAAAACACACTTAAACAAGATGAGCACTGAATAATTTACAGAATTGCTGAATCACTATATTCTACACCTAAAATTAATGTAAGTCTTTGTTAATTATAATGGATTTTTTTTCAATTTTAAAAAAGAATGGAAAGAAGAAATACAGAGCCTGAAACATATTAATAATTGTCTTGGAAGAGCAAATTTGCTATTTTTAAGTATTATGTCCAGGCTTCTTAGATGATCAATTGAGATAATTTCAGTAAAAACATTTTGAAAATTGTAAGTCACAAGATAAATGAAAGAAGCTATTTCTATTAATTAGCACTATTAATATAAATAGCTAACAACTTTAATGTACCAGGCGCTGAGCCAAAAATTCTGATCTATGAGCTAAAAAAAAACCAACTCTAAAGAAACTTTTAAAAAATCCCCCAACTACGTGCTATTCTACAGGTGAGAAAACGAAGTCACAGAAGAGACAAGCAGCATGTTCCCTGTTATGGCCAGGGAGTTCTGGAGTTTGGCGTTTTACTCCAACATCATTAACTCTAAAACTGTCTGAGTGATAGCATGAAACATAATTAAAAACATACTGCCTCAAGCACGTTAAAGTTATTCTTATTTTTTTCAGTAAACGGTGTGGGACTCAAACTCACAACCCTGAGATCAAGGGTCACATGCTATGCCCGCTGAGCCAGCCAGGTGCTGGCTTTAAGTACTTTAGAGGCAATCATTGCACTGTGAACAAAATAACTCTATTGTAACCAGGCAGCCAATTACTTTAGCTGGTGAAATAACATTTTTAAGACTAGTGACTTCCATCATAATGGCTGATATATTTTTGGCAGGGCTCTATGCACCTGGCGAGGAGGAAGGGAGTTACTAAAAGCCACTGAAACAGTACAGTGCTGTATTTTCAAACTTGTTATACAACACTCACATTACTTGATCTATCTGTTCTTGCATCAGCCCAAATAATCCTTCCTTACTTCTTTCCATACGTATCTGTCAACCAGACTAGTCTTTGCCCTGAGCATTGTACCACAGAGCATTAGAACATGACATACCTAAGTTCAAGCGACAGCCACAGAAATTCCCATTCGTGTGACTTGTAAAAGTCACAGAATCTCAAAATAGAAATCCAAGACGTTCTCTATCTTGGAGAGCTGTTGTGAATACCGGATGAGAAAAGGCATCTAGAACACTTAGCAGAGTGTCCGGCATGCGGCAAGTACTCGGTAATGGTTTGTGACCATAATCGCCTTTTCATCTTCTCATGGACATTGCCCAGTTTACGAAAAACTTTTTATTTTTGAAGTTCACCATGTCTTAACTGGTTGGCTAGGAACAAAAGTCCTATTTCTCTGGACATAATTGCTTATCTAGAAACAGAAGCGCTATTTTCCTAGAAACAATCTTATAAACATTTCTTGGATTCCTGGGATAGCCAGCCCAATTCCATTACTGCCATCATGTAATTTTCTAAATATTATTCCTGAAGTCTCAACAAACTAGAGACAGGCTAGAGGTCTTCAGAGCCCTAGCCTAAGGGCTAGGAAAAACTGATAGAGATAGAGGTTGACTGGAAGGGTTGTAGCTATGTTGAAATGAGCGAGCTAGGAAGGGAAATGAAATTATCACAAATTGAAGATTCTAGGTGTGAATAAATGGACTGATTTAACACTACTAAGTTACTGAGGAGGCGACATAAAACGGGAACAAAGAGGCCAAAATGTCAGTTGGGTAGAAAGTGGAAGAAGGGCAGTAGAGATGCAGGCTCCTTGCTTCCAGGAATATGGCCTAGGAAGACAAATTTGGATGAGACACCAAGGAGAAGACAAGACCTGTATTTCGCTGGGGTAACACAGGAGCGAGGTCCTCTATCAGGCTGTAATTTTCCACCTACTTCTGACACTTGACGGCTAAGCAGTGAGAAGATCAAGGAGGTCTGGGTATGGTTGGCTGAGACATTTGGACAGTATGGTGGAGGTGATGAAGAGATGTGATTCAGGGAGTCAACACTTTCTAATAGAATATTAGTCTCAATGTGTACAGACTGTTTTCGTGTACACTTAATAGTCCATCTTACTTCCAGGCAACTGGACAAAATCCTGTAACTCTGAGCTTTCGCTTGGAGTCATTCAGTATTTTTCACTTAGCAGTCCCAGAAAGATAAACATCAGAACATTAACATAAAAATCTATGAGGGGATGTTCTAGAGCTCGGTACTTATTAACAACAGAGTTACATCATTTTTAAACAAGCTGGGGGGCAATATTCATTTACTCCCATTGCCATTTTCAGATGCCATCACATATGAGGGTCCCCAGGAGCATTACCAGTGGGCTAAACCCTTCAACGTATAATGTGAAAGCTTTCTATAGAGGAATAGAAGATTCCCTAGAGTCTCCATTCAGCGCCAAGGCACACAGATTGTTTTCCCTATATTGAATCGAATTTGTTGACATGTGGCTCCATCGAGTCCTTAGAGTCTGACAGAACCTCAGACTTGTCAATACTGTACACAGAATCCTGAACCGGCCAGAGCACGATCTGTCATGATACTGGGTCTCCAGAAGTGAGGGATCGAGGACGTCATCTGCCCGGAAGAAGTTGGCATTATGGAAATCGGACCACATTGCTTGGCCAGTATTTACAGGGCAACAGAAAAGTGTTTACATGGTCTAAAATGCAGCGATCAATTGCCCAAACATTTTCTTTTCCCGCCTCTCAGGAGAATATAAAATTAGACGAAAGGCAGAAGTCAGTCGTTCAAGGCAAAGTGCTGTCTGTGTGCTGACAGGTATCACTTCCTCTCAGGTAATAAAAGGAGGGAAACATTTCTGAATATTTGACTTCTACGAAGTTCAGATTCTTTTTTTTTTTTTTCCCCCCATAATGACAAGCTCTAGTTAAGCTGGGATGGACCCCCAACATGGCTGTCCTCTCAGGAAAAAAAAAGTGTGCTTAACACCATGACGGTGTTTCTGATGCCTGGGGGTCATTATCAGGCACTAAATACAGCTTGTTGCAGTGGGTCCAAATTACCACGAACTGAGAGATTTAACCAACAAAATAAAGTGGCTTGGGGCGCCTGGGTGGCTCAGTGGGTTGAGCCTCGGCCTTTGGCTCAGGTCATGATCTCGGAGTCCTGGGATCGAGCCCCGCATCAGGCTCTCTGCTCAGGAGGGAGACTGCTTCCCTTCCTCTCTCTCTGCCTGCCTCTCCGCCTCCTTGTGATCTCTGTCAAATAAATAAATAAAATCTTAAAAAAAAAATGCAAACACACACTCACTAAACATACACAAATACTGACTTACTCTTTCTACTTAATACAAAAATCTCACCGAATATGTGTGTATATAACACATGAATTTATTCTCTTATAATAGTTGCACAGTAACCTAAATTATAAAAGTATCGTATTTTATTCAACTATTGCTAGTCATTTAGACTATTTCCAGGGTATTTCTGTGTGGTTTTTTTTGGAGGGGGTATTACCAAACAATGTAACTATAAACATTTTAATAATACTTTACCCATTGGAATCTTTGTTTCTGTCACTAGATCACCTAGAGTGGGATTATCAGACCAAATGTTCGGAACATTTATTATGATAAATATTTCTTGGGTAGAGGCACCTGGGTGGCTCAGTTGGTTAAGCATCTGACTTTGGCTCAAGTCATGATCTCAGGGTCAAGAGATCAAGCCCATTGTCAAACTTCCTGCTCCTCAGGGAGCCTGCTTCTCCCTCTGCCTCAGCCCCTCCCCCCCACTTGTTCTGGCTTTCTCTCAAACAAAAGAATAAAATCTTAAAAAAAAAAAAAAAACAAACCCACTGCTTGGATATTTTCCAACAACACTGCTGTTAATGAATAGTTCTGAAAGCAATGTATAAAAATCCTTATTTCCACAACTCCCACCCCCAGCAATGAATATGTCTTTAAAAAAAAAAAATATATATATATATATATATAAAATTGGTCACATTGTTTTAATTTCTGTTTCTCTGAATTCTGGTGAAGAAGTGCATATATTTATATTTTATTTCATTTTTTGCTGTTCTTAACTTTAACACCTTCATAAAATACATAATGCAAAAACTACCAGAAATACAAGGAGAAATACATATTATCACAACTACTGTAGATGACTTTAACAAGTCTCTTTAAAACTGAGAGATTGAGGGGCGCCTGGGTGTCTCAGTGGGTTAAGCCTCCGCCTTCGGCTCAGGTCATGATCTCAGGGTCCTGGGATTGAGCCCCACATCAGGCTCTCTGCTCAGTGGGGAGCCTGCTTCCCCCCGCCCCCCCACGCCTCTCTGCCTACTGATGATCTCTGCCTGTCAAATAAATAAATAAATAATCTTTTTTAAAAAAATTGACAGACCGAAAGGATTTTTTAAAAGGGTTTATATTACTAATAACAAACTGTGTATACTTCATACCTTTATAAAAACCTCTACTATTTGATAATAAGTGGATAGGAGAATGTGTGCATTCCAGATTTCTGTTAAGAACCTGGACAGCAGGGAGGCCTGGGTGGCTCAGTAGGTTAAGCCACTGCCTTCAGCTCAGGTCATGATATCAGGCTCTGGGCTCAGCGAGGAGCCTGCTTCTCCCTCTGCCTGCTACTCTCTCTCTCCCTGACAAATAAAATCTTTTAAAAAAAGACAGAACCTGGAAAGTATTTATTACACGGTACATATTCTTTATATCACTACAGAGATCAACACAATACAGTCTGACCAGACCCTTCTGAAATGGATGTACTGAGGATATGGCCTTCAATATAGAATAGTGTAGAAATAGGAATGTCTACTAGTTTTCTGGGTCATACTCTTAAAAATCTATCTTGCACAGCTTCCCCTGGGAGAAGTGGTCATTTTCTTCTGATTGACTGACTTCTAGCATTATTGCAATATGATTGATATATAATATTGTGTAAGTCTAAAATGCACGATGTGATAAAAATTAAACAGTATTTGTCTTTTTCTGTCTGACTTATTTTACCTAGACGAATGTCTTTAAGTTTATCCACATAGTCACAAACACCAAGACTCTCTTCTGTTTTATGGCTGGATAATATACATACATACATATATATGTTAACATATATTAAATACATAGAATATTATATATAAATATATATATTATGTGACATTTGATAAAGAAAATGTGACATTTTCTATATCTATTCATCCACTGAATTTTCATTAAATTAATTTCTATATACCTTTAAAATAAGCCATGAAAAAATTTCTTCCAGAACATCAAAGTCTTGTCTTACGTAAGGATTATTTTCCAAAATCCAGTTTAGAGCTTAAATCGGGTATGTCGCTATCACCCTTTAAATATTTTAAATGATCCATAATGTATTTATATCATTCTTAATTAACCCAGAACAGCCAGTTTTTCCTTCAGTCTGTTGAAAGAGACTGCTATTTGAAACTATGCTATTTTTAATGTTGAGCATGCACTCAAAGACTTGGCTTGCTAGTGAGTTTATGTTACATGAGAAATGTGTGTCATTAATCACTGGATTCACACTGAGACCCGAACGCAAACAGTTTGAGTCATGTGAGTTAATTGTGCATAAAGATGGTAAAATCTTGGAGCACAAGCTGCAAAACCCCTCCATTGAGGCTCTTTATTAGAAGAGGAATTGAAGTTTGGAACCCTGAAAAGATGGCTGAGGAGGGACAGGGTATTTTGCAGTGCTGATTTGAGAGAAAAAAAAAACGTCCAGGAAAAGTAAACCAGGATCTGACAATTGCACTCATGTGTCTATTAAGGAAGTCGAAGTAACACACAAAAAGTTGGTGTGCTCTTTAGCATAAAATAATCACAACTGGAAATAGGATAAAATGTTTTCCAAGTAGATATGAAGTTTAATAAATAGTCCCCTTAACATGCCATGTCGCTTAAAGCCACCCAAGACTTCTTCTTTTTGTTTTTATTTCTGTCTTTCTCGGGCATCCAAGTTGTTACTCGGTATCTCCATAAGTCCTCATGATCCCAGGAGGCAAGCAAAATCAGAAAGACATTAAATCTTTGAATGGTGAAGCAAACAGGATAAAATGCCTCTTTTGTATTCCTTAAAATAGAATTCATTTCTTTAAACTTCATAGGAAAAGGCAAAGCTGACTGTTTAGGAAGCAAGTGATGATAACTGGAAATCTGTTGGTACTATTATTATTACTTTATTTTGTAAATAGTTTTTACGTTCGCTTTTCCTAATATACTACCTTTGTTGGACAAAAACTCACAGGCTTTCACAATTACTGGCTATTGCCTACATGACCTGAAGGTCTTTAACTTCAAATTTCTGTACTAGAAGGGTTCAGGCACCTAAGCCTCACTGTTGGAGAGGAATTATTTCAAGGGAAGAGTATTCAAAGCAGAGGATATGTTTGTAAATTTTATATAAGTGGGGAATATGAACCACACATCTGGTGAATGTCCAAACCTCTTGGCCACGGTTGTCTCTGTCATCAACTAACCCAGAATTTTATGATGAATCAGGAAATATGTATAAAACATTTGATATAGAATAAAATTTATATGTAAGGACAGAGCTGTGAGTCCTACAATTGATTTGAAATTTTTAATTCTCTTGGCACAATTTTGTGATTAAAAAGGTCCCTCTCTTGCATTAGTTACCCACCTTTAAAAATGTAGCTAATTCTGATTCTGACTCAACTGAGATCCTTATTAGTGAATATCAACAATGACATCAGATGAATGAAAACATTTAAAATACTTGAAACTGATAAATTACTAAACTCTACATCGGAAACTAAAGAAGTACTCTATGCTGGCTGACTGAATTGAAATTAAAAAATTAAATTAAATTAAAAATAAAATTAAATACTTGTTGCTCTAAGGATCTTATATTTAATGCAGGTGTCCAAAACGGCTTGGCCATATTTCTGGCTTCCGACGATGTATGAAGTTAGAGAGACTCAAATCTTTAAATGGCTTAAGAACCAAAACTGTTTACTTATCTCTTCATAAATAGTTCAGAATGGATAGGAGAATACTCTGCTCCATGTGGTCACTTAAGGATTTTGACAACCTTCTTCTTACTTATCTAGCTTTATTCGTAGGCATTGTTGTCATTGCGGGTACGTCTGTGTTTTCACTCGCAGGAAGAGGAAGGAGCGTGGAGAAATTGACACGCACTCCTACAAGCGTCAGGCTCTTCTCTTCCTCTGCGTGCACATCGAACACGGGGAAGGAGCAGCATCGCTGACCTGGTACCAAATGGCTAATGGGAGTTGAGGGTGTATAAGAAACAAACTTTCAAGGGGCGCCTGGGTGAGTCAGTGGGTTAAAGCCTCTGCCTTCAGCTCAGGTCATGATCCCAGGGTCCTGGGATGGAGCCCTGCATCGGGTTCCCTGCTTGGCGGGGAGCCTGCTTCCCCCTCTCTCTCTCTGCCTGCCTCTCTGCCTACTTGTGATCGCTGTCTGTCAAATAAATAAAGAAAAACTTAAAAAAAAAAAAAAAAGAAACAAACTTTCAAGAGTAGTGCAAAACACCTTGTGTTTGTTCAGAAAACCACTTTGGGCCCAGCTCAGACTCATTTTTGCTGCGCCTTGCTTGCTGTCTTCCTTCTCTGAAGTGAAAATAGATTATTTTCCCCCAAGTGCGGGTATTCTGAATTTTCTTGTCAGAGGTTTAAAACTGCCTTCAACATATCTGCAATATATTTTTAAATTCTACAGGAAAACATGTTTTTTTTTTCCGCACAAAATGAGTCATTTTCTCACTCTAGTTCTCACAAGTTTGCTCAGTCCTGTACACTTGCTAAATAAACATGTTTACAAAATGTTCAAGCTCTTCATCGCCTAATTGGTCATCTTAAGATGAAGTCGGGCAATGGGAGGTGTCGTTTAAATAATGTTCCCATGGGGCGCCTGGGTGGCTCAGTGGGTTAAAACCTCTGCCTTTAGCTCAGGTCATGATCCCAGGGTCCTGGGATCAAGCCCCACATCGGGCTCTCTGCTCAGCTGGGAGCCTGCTTCCTCCTCACTCTCCGCCTGCCTCTCTGCCTACTTGTGATCTCTGTCTGTCAAATAAATAAATAAAATCTTTAAAAATAAATAAATAAATAAATAAATAAATAAATAATGTTCCCAAACTTTGGTGATGAATATCATATTTCACCACTATCATCCTCGTGTTTCTGACCATAAATGGAATACAGTATTTGTATGAATTTTAAGCTTTAAATTGGGCGGGGGGATGCTGAAACTTTAGGAAGCCCATACATTTTTGAAAAAGCTTTCTTTTAAAAATGCTTATGCTTTTCAAAAAGTGGCTGACTTACAATAATAACAGCTTGAATTATTCAAGTACATCAATTTCAATTCAATCCCATGTTGTAATGTTAGTTCAGCTTGACACTATCATGTGAAATCAATAATAATGTGTAGCTGATCTAGCAATATGGTGTAATGTCTGAGAGAGCACTGACAGTTTTCCAGAAACTTACAGATCACCTATCTTTTTAAGATGGCTCTGTTGTCTGAGCTTAACAAGGGCTCTTTCAGCAGGCCGGTCATTACATTTTAAACTTTCTCCATAGACTGTTTCCTCCTGCATTTGTTCCAGTGCCTTGGTGCACAGAGGCAGTCAATATTTATCACCCTCATGAGTTTTTAGCATTTCTATACTTTTCCTTAAAAAAGATTTTCTTTATTTTTGAGAGGGGGGAGAAGAGCGGGATAGGGGCAGAGGGAGAGGAACAATCAGACTCCCTGTTGAATGCAGAGCCCGATGCAGGGCTTGATCCCAGGACCCCGAGACCATGACCTGAGCTGAAGTTGGACGATTAACCCACGGAGCGACCCAGGCGCCCCGAACATCTGTATATTTAGGCATCTTATCCCATCAACTGAACTGTAAGTAAATGGAAATCAGAGGTTGATTCTTTTTCATCTTTTTTTTTTCCCTCTGATAGCATTTAATATATTCCTCAGCATAAACAGAGAAGTCAGTAAGCAATTTTATATATATGTGAAAGATTGAATTAATAATCATAACCATACAGTAGGCATGGAGAGAGCATGTTATGGATAGGCACACTTTCCTCTGCCTCCAAAATTATTGGTATTTTAGGAAAAATATAACCAAAAAGTTTAAGTATATAAGTACATGTCAATGGGAAACCGACAAGTAAGAAGGAGAGCGAGAGAGAGAATAAAGCCATAACAGAATAAGTGAAAGGTGACGATGCCAAAGCACCTTAATGACCTATAGACCGTGGAAGGCTTTAGACATTAGGAGATGGGACCAGAGACACAACTGGACGTGTAGTGACCATACATATGTCAGTGTGCCTCTGGAAGAAGAAATGGTTCTTGTGAGTGATACTTTGGTCAGGGAATCTTTCCCTTTCTCTCTCTATTTCTACACAAGGTGGCCCAGAACTCCACCGCCTAAGTGGGGAGTGTACATGCATGGAGAACTGTTGGGTGGAAATGTCCGTATGTGATGGTCTGGCAGTGTACCCATGCTCAAGCTGGCCTAATGCTGAGTCCTTTATACAACATGATATCACACATTCCATGAGCCTGTGTGATTATTTGTTTAATGATTATCTCCACTCCTGGAATGTGAGGTCCTTGAGATCATCTATAAACAAGATTTTATGTATAATTCCAGGTAGTGCCAATGATCTTTGAAGTCCATTCATTCATTGAACGGATACTAACCGAGCAGTCACTGCATGCCCGGGACTACATTCAGCAGTGGCACATAGGAGTGAACAAGTCAGGCCTAGTTATTGTCCTTAGGACATTCCCTTCATTCCTATCTTATAAGAATCATTTGCATACCAGTGTATTGCCACCTGTGAAATGATGAGCTGCTTGAGAATTTCAATCTGGATCCAACAGAGTTTTTGGCACATGCCTGTGGGGGGGCGGGCAGGAAACTGAACTATTGTTGTTGTTGTTTTTAACTGATTTAGCAGACTAATAAAAAACTGGCATTTCAAGTAAATTAGCTATTTTTCATTTCTTAGAAGTGTCATATAACCTTCTCATCACACCCACATGAGAAATGGGTGTTATAATTTACTGCCCAAACAATTTAATAAATGAGTGATAATTAACAATCCCTGTAGAAAGCTAGAAATCTGTTTTCATAGGAACCTTTGGAAAAGAGAATTTATAATCACACAACCTCACGGGGGTTTTCATGGCAAAAGAAACAATGATAGTTTTATGATTTGTACTTCACTGTAGAATCAGAGATTATCAGAAATTTGTGAGGAAGGAAAATATATAAAACAACAGGAGAAAAATAACTCTTATGAATTCGTAAATAGTTATGCAATTTAGCAGTGAAGGAACAAGAGAAACAGAGTGAGAGAGATTGAGACTTCTCCCCTAAACAGAGAATGTGCCCACGTGTCAAGCACATCTGGACATGGGCGCACACCAGGGTACCTAGGATGGTTAATTATGTTCAGAGAATTTACATGAGATAGGGCATACTTTTTCTTTCTATCACAGGGTGATAATATTAAATGTGAATAATAAAAAGAGAGCAGGAAGGAAATGGAAATTATAAAACACTTAGAACTGAGTGATGATGAAATCACTACAGATTAAAATGAACAAAGCGGGAATTTTTATTTTAGGAAAGAAGAAAAAGACTACTGAGAAAAGCGTGTTCTCAAAAAGTTACAAAAATAACCACGGAATAAATACAAATAAAGCAGGAAGGAGGAAAAAGTATGTATAATTAAGAATTAAAAAATAAGATTATAAACAATAGCACCAACAAAACCCATAGCATTTAAAAGAAGAAAAGGGAATCTTCTGAGAAGATATTTCTAGAAAAAAGTAAAGTCAAAGTAAACATTAGCAACTAAATGTAAACATATATAGCTATGGTAGAATATTAAGTATGAAAAGACTATAAAAATCACTAATGAATTTGAAAAGTTACAAAGCATGCATTTCTAGAAAATATAAATAAGCAAATGTAAGAGAAGTAGAAAATTTGACTAGATCAATAAATTATATATGTTTAATATGTGTTCCTCCTTTCAAAATAAGCACAAGATTCATAGTTTTAAAGTTCTGTTTTTACAAATGTATAAGAAGCAGACAATTCTAATCCAACAAAACACTTTCAGAGCCGGAAGAGAAGAAAAGAACCTGAAATAACCTTGACAATGACACTTGACAGGGTCAATGCAGTAAACAAAAATTATAGGCCTATCTCATTAATTAAAATACATATAATAAACCTCAATAAAATACTGATAAATTGAAATCAATGCATAAAATATATGACACATCATAATTATGTTTAACCCAGCATCATGAGGATGGTTTCATATTAGAAAATCAATTACTATAATTTAAAATTCAATGCCCATTCATGAGAAAGTTATTAAAGAACTAGGAATATAAAAACGATTCTTTAATTCATAAATACATGTCTTTCAGAAACCTATAACGAACATCATATTTAGTATTATAACTGTACTGTTTTAAAGATTTATTTATTTATTTGAGAGAGAGAGAGAGCGAGCGTGCGCGCACGGGAGAAGGAGAGAACCACATGCAGACTCTGCACTGCTCTCACAACCCTGAGATCATGACCTGAGCAAAAACTAAAAGGCGCTTAACTGACTGAGGTACCCAGGGACTCCTAGTGTTCCAACTTTAAAAGCTATCATTTACAAGTCAGAATCAAGTCAAGAATGCCTTCTATCATCCCTACAATTCATTTAGTAATGGACATCTTAGTCCATTAAATAAGACACAAAAAAGAAATATTACATAATGTTTATAAAAAATACAAGAAAATGGTAGTAATTTATAGATGACTTAATTATCTCTAAATCTAAGAACAAATGTAGACAACTATTAGAATTCATGACAAATCTATTATGTTTGTTGCATGCAAGAAATAATATAATTAATAGTATTTCCATATATCTCAACCACCAATTAGAAATTGTCATTAAAAATTCGCCATTCAGGGGTGCCTGGGTGGTTCAATGGGTTAAAGCCTCTGCCTTCAGCTCAGGTCATGATCCCGGTGTCCTGGGATCGAGCCCCGCATCGGGCTCTCTGCTTGGCAGGGAGCCTGACTTCCCTTCCCCTCTCTCTGCCTACTTGTGATCTCTGTCTGTCAAATATATAAATATAACCTTAAAAAAAAAATTATCCATTCACAGGTGCCTGGTGGCAGAATCTGTTGGGTGTCTGACTCTTGGCTTCAGCTAAGTCATGATCTGAAGGTGGTGAGACGAAATTAAGCACTGAGTCAGACTCAGTCCTCAGCAGGGAGTCTCATGCTCTCCTTCTCCCTCTCCCTCTGGCCCTATACAACCCCCCACACCCTGCCGCTTGTGTGCACTCAAACTCTCTCAAAATTATATAAATAAAAATTTTTAAAAACTCTTAGGAAAAAAGGCACCCTAAAACACTGACCTTAAAAATAAGGATTTTAGCATTTTTGTGAATAAAAAGCCTCAATATCTCATACTAATGTTAATTCCCTGGTAACTTGTGGAGAGTATCATGATCTTGGGAAAAAATTTCAGATAGGATTTAATGGAACTTTACAAGCTGAACTTAACATACAATGAAAATACTAAGAATAATTGACACAATTGTGAAGGTAACACACGAGATGGGAGAGCTTGCCCTAGGAAATATGAAGACATTGAAGAGCAAAAATCAGGGGCACCTGGCTGGCTCAGTCTGGAGAGTGTTAAAATCCTTGATATCAGGATTGTAATTTGAGCCCCATGTTGGGTTTAGAGATTGCTTAAAAAATAAAATTGTTTAAAAAAAAAAGAGCACACATTAAAAGTATATGATTTGTCACATGGACAATCAAATGAACCAATGGAAAGCAAATGAACCAATGGAAACTGCTTCATGTATACACAAAAGCAATGGCATCGAATAGTGGTACTAATACTACTGCTATTACTACTACTTACGGGTTCAAATCCTGGCTCCAACGTTTACTAATTTTGTGAACCTGGGGAAAATAGTCGACATTTTCTTTACATCAGTTTCTTTTTTTTTTTTTTTTTTTTTTTTAAAAGATTTTATTTATTTATTTATTTGATAGACAGAGATCACAAGCAGGCAGACAGGCAGGCAGAGAGAGAGAGAGGAGAAAGCAGGCTCCCTGCTGAGCAGAGAGCCCGATGCGGGGCTCGATCCCAGGACCCTGGGATCATGACCTGAGCCGAAGGCAGAGGCTTTAACCCACTGAGCCACCCAGGCGCCCCGTACATCAGTTTCTTTATTTGTACGATGGAAAAAAAAAAATACCTTCCTCATGCAAGTGTTATGAGGATTATATGACATAATGTAAATAGAATCAATGACTAAGACATAACATATGTACAATGATTCTTAGCTCTTACATGAGCATTTGGTGTACGGCAGAAGGGGGCACTGGAAATTAGTTGTGAAAAGATGGATTATAAAAAAAAATTGCTGGAAAAATTTGCAATCAATGTAAAAACATAAAATGAGATATAAAAAATAAAACCCTATCTCTTCAGAAACTTGAAAAGAGGGAAAAAAAAAACATTCAAACAAATTTAGGAGAGGTTGTAAAATAATATCTGAAATGTGGGCCTGGGCAGGGAAAGACCTATAAATAAGATACAAAAGGTACAAGTCAAAATAAAAGACTAATAATTTGATACCAAATTGAAGTTTTTCTGTAAGACAAAAGACCTCATAAAATAAGGTCAATTACAAGCACTGACATAGGAAAGATGTACTTGAAAATAATGAATATACATAATATATAAAGAATTAATGTGAAGCAATAGGAAAAAGGCTAATGACCTGGTAGAAGCATAGCCAAAGACTGGGAACAGATAATTCATAGAAGAAACACAAAAGGTCAATAACTAGAAAATAGGCAGAAATTTTTTAATACACATAAAACTACAAAATTAAAAAATATATCTCATACCCTTCAATATGGCAAAGTTTAAAAAGCACAACAATGCCAGGTTTGGGGAAGAAAATGAAAAAACAGACTTTCTTACACTCCTGGTGGGCATATCTAAAACGTCTTTGCCAATAACTCAACAAATTGAAGATATAAATTCCCTAAGAGTCACACATTCTACTCCCTGCTACATGTCCCGTCTCCCCCGCCCCGAAAAGAAATTATATTACAACTTTTCTGGGCTAAATTATTTTCCTCCCAAATGCATATGCTGTAGTCCTGACCTGAATAAATTCTGAATATGATGCATTTGGAGAAAGGACCTTTAAACCGGTGATTATGTTAAAATGAGACCATTAATGTGGGCCTTAATTCAACTCGATCAGTTATCCTTATTATTTTTTAAAGAATTTATTTATTTCTTTGATTGGGGGGAGAGAGACAGAATGCATAAGCAGGGGGAGGGGCAGAGGGAGAGGGAAAAGCCAGCTCCTCAGTGAGCAGGGAGCCCAAGGTGGGGCTCGATACCATGGACCTGGGATCATGACGCTTAACCCACTGAGCCACGCAGGCACTCCTACTGTTGTCCTCAGAAGAGGAATTTTAGGGACACCTAGGTGGCTCAGTTGGTTAAACACCTGCCATTTGCTCTGGTCGTGGTCCCAGGGTCCTGGGATCGAGTCCTACATGGGGCTCCTTGCTTGTTGGGGAGCCTGCTTCTTCCTCTGCCTGACGATCCTCCTGCTTGTGCTCTCTGTCTCTCTCTGAAAAATACACAAATAAAATCTTTAAAAAAAAAAAAAGTGGAATTTTGGATACTGTGGGAAGGCAGAGATCATGACCTGAGCGGAAGGCAGACGCTTAACCTACTGAGCCACCCAGGCGCCCCAAACAAAACTTTGAAAAAAACAATTATGCTGACACTATGTAATAGTCTGTCAAGTGTACAACAGTATTCTATCTGAAAAAACAATGCACATACCTTAATTTAAGAATACTTTCTTGCTAAACATTCCTAATCATCACCTGAGCTTTCAGTGAGTCATAATCCTTGATCAGAGATAACCATAACAGATTAATAATAATGCAGAGTATGAAATACACTGATAATTAGCAAAATCTGACACAGAAACACAAAGTGAGTAAACGCTGCTGGGAAAATCGGGCTAATAGAATTGCTCGATGCAAGGTTGCCATAAACCTTCAATGTGTAAAAAACGAAATATGTACAAAGTACAATAAAGCAAAGCACAATAAAATGAGATACGTCTGTATTTTCTTGTGGCAGCTCTAGCAAATTAATACAACAACATCTATCACAGGTGCACATAGCCATACATACAAGGATTTTTGCAATAATGAAAAAAAAAAAGAAGCAACTATTCATCAATAAATGGATAGAGGAAAGAATAAATCAATTCTGAGAGGCAGTGATATCTCCTGGTTAAGAATCTAGTCCTTGCGTTTTCAAAAAATTACAAGTGAACTACCTTATGCTCCTACAGTTGCGCTAGTGGGTATTTACTCAAAGAATATAAAAATACTAATTGAAAGGGTTACATGCACCCACAATGTGTATAGCGGAATTACCCACAATAGCCAAATTATGGAAACAGCACCAAGTATTCATCCATATGCAATGGGTAAAGAAGAGGCAGTATATATACACAATGGAATATTACTCAGCCAAAAAAATAATGAAATCTTGCCGTCTGCAATGACATGGATGGAGCTAGAGAGTATTCTGCTAAGCAAAATAAGACAGTAAAGACAAATACGGTATGATTACAGTATGTGGAATTTAAAAAAAAAAAAAATCAAGCAAGCAAAGGAAAAAAGAAAGAGAGAAACCAAGAAACAGACCCTTAATTACAGAGAACACATCGCTGGTTCCCAGAGGGGAGGCAGGTTGGGGGATGGGTTAGAGAGATGCTGAGGATTAAGGAGGGCACTTCCGATGAGCACCAGTGATGTATGGAAGGATTCGATCGTTGTGCCATACACCTGAAACTAGTATTATACTGTATGTGAACAAACTAGAATTTAAATTTAAATAAAAAGGGAAAAAAAGGAAACTAGTCTTTGGAACCTAGTATAAAGGCTAACTCTGCCACTTGTACAAACTTGGTTGAAGTTACTAGCTTTCTCTATGCCTCGGTCCTCGTTTGTATAATGGGTAGAACATAACTTCCTCAGATGGGTGATTTCAGCATAAAACTCAGTTAATACATTTAAGTTCTTAGCATACTAACATCTTCTAAGCCTAATGTGAATATTATTAGTTAACTATTTTATGTATATACATAATAGTTTATAAGATAAACTATTAAATTAAATATTTTTAAAAATACTTATTTTTAAAAAATAAACTATTAAAATAAAAATAAACAAAATCCTAATATATGTATAAGATTTTATTCATTTATTTGTCAGAGAGAGAGAGAGAGAGAAAGCGTGTGTAAGCGCACAAGCAAGGGGAGCAGCAGGCAGAGGGAGAAGCAGGCTCCCCACTGAGCGGGGAGCCCAGAAGACCCTGTGATCATGACCTGAGCTGAAGGCAGACGCTAAAGCAATTGAGCCGCCCGGGCATCCCAGTAAACTATTATATTTATATAAGCTACAATCCTATAAAAAGGTCACAGTGAGTAACATGAGACATATCGTTCTGCAATGTTTTATTTTATTAGAAAAAGTTCTGACTCAAATATTGCACAAGCTTTACATTTGGGTGACAGTTAAATGGGTTTTTGTAATATTATCCTTTGTGCTTTTCTGCCTGTTTAAAATACATTATAACTATAAAAACACAAAGTCAATTCAAAGATTTAGAATGTCTAAGAGGTAATAACTTTAGAGTTATGTTGAACTGGTGAAACAACCAGAATTACTAAATACCCACTTTTTAACGTTGAGCTGGGGCTCAGTTCTGCAAAGCTTTATCCAGAGTTCCAGAAACCATGTGAGGCACATGAGCGGTCTCAACCAAACACAGAGAAAGTACCAGACAAAAAGCATTTTTTATTGAACCAGAAACCAACATTGGATTCAAAGTTGATAAACCCAGCAATTTACTCTCAGTAAAAAAAAAAAAAAAAAAAAAAAACTATAAAGGAGAAAAAATGGTTTTCACCTCCTCACAGATCCTGAAGTGAAATTTACTCCGGGTTTTGGGGACAAATAATTGGAATATATGTTTTTTTAATGAGTGGATGAAGGTTGGGAACACATCAAAATGCAAATGTGACGTGGGGTGGGGAACTGGGGGGGAAATTCTATTGTTCTGGAAAAAGTGTCACTTGAAGAGACAGAAAGGATACCCATGGTTCAGGCAGGTACTTGGCTATATTTGTTTCATTTTCTAATTAATTGGATGCTTTTTCCACCTCAGCACCTTTTTGCATTACCTATTTTAAAAATAGCCTGCATTATTTTGAGTATCATTGTCATAATATTCTTTTTATGTTGGAGATGCATGGCCTCGATTTTGCAATCACTCTCAAGACTGTGCAGTTTATCCCCATTATTAAATATTTTATGTTATATTTCATGCACTTCTATAGACCTTTGAAGCTAATAGTTTATCTCGTGCCTGCTGATAGTATACATTATAAAGAAAGCTCATGAATTTATGAAGGCACATGCACACACCATTTCAGCAATTGGGGAAAATCAGGAGGAAGGATGGTGAAAACAAATGAATCATATTTTGGTCACACTGCAGTCAGCATTTGGACCACGCTCTTTGATGTTGGCAAGGCCCCAGGGCCAAGTGAATTTCATTCTTCAAAGAAATAGTTGTATCAACCATAAAATCCCTTTTAGTGTTCTCAAGATTGGAACAGGGATGGAATGTAGATAACTTCCACTTTAGTACGGATACTTAGAGATACCATTACATAATCTATACTCTAGAATATGCTGGAAGGCAGAAAATGCATCAGTGAGTGACATTTGACAACTTATACACTTTCCCAAAAGCAGAGGAGAGCAAAACCTGCTTGATCATTGCTTTTGCTCTGACGTCAGCTCCTGGCCGGTATGGAGACCCTCGTTCCCAGAAAGCGAACTGATGGCTGGCGAAACTGAGGCCTCCGACTTCAGTAACTGGCTGTCCTCAATGTAAGACTCAAAGGACAACAGAAACATTCTCTCAAACGTCTCCTCCAAAGAGCACAGAAGAACTGTGGCCAGTGAAATGATACGGTTTTCTAGATGGAATTCACATTGACATTTCTGAGCAGAATGAGTTCATGACGCGAAGCACTTTGGCACAAAAGTTCCTTCCATTGGGACCGTATTTGTATTTCCTTCCATGTTAATTTGTTCCAATTCTGCACAGTTTTGATAAACCACCTCCCTAGAAAGGATTTCCACGGTCCCTCCCTATGTCCCCTTCTCTGACATCCCTGTCCCCCACTTGCAAAAGGAAAAGGAGGAAGAGAGGGAAAAGGAAGAGGAGGAAAGAAATACCTCGTATTTACTGAGCGGTTATTGTGTAGGAGAAGGTGGGCTTCACCTCTACGATCTAATTAGATTATCCCAATAACTCTCGCAGAAACGAAGTAGTGCTATTACCATTTACAGAGAAGCAGACAAGCTCATCATAGATGTTAACCCTCCAAGGTCATTCATGAGCAAGACAAAATAAGGTATTACTTTCAGTATAAAAAAATAGCAAGCTAAAAAGGCTACACTACATATGAATATGCCTTGTCTAATAGTAATGATAGCATTAATAATGTTCATCTTTATAACCTTTTCCAGTTTCAGAAAATGTTTGTAGAGTGTAAAAGACATGAAAAGTTCAAAAGGGAGACCATAAGTGCAATTTTAATTATTATTGTAACAGTACCTAAAGAATACGTAGACTATATGATATATACTTAAAAATACCTTATTAAAATAATTTGCCTTGACAGTGAAAAAATAAGTTTTATGTATTAGGCTTCCAGGTACTCGAATTGATATTAAGAGCTGTCTGAAAAACTCAACACCTTTAAACTCTGTAAAGTAACTATCAAAAGAGTTAGGAACTAGCATTGAGAATATCCACAATTAGGCCATCGGGGTGAAATATTACGAAAACATGCCAGAACAGAATTAAAAGATGTCAAATGGAAAACCACACTTTTCATTCCCCACGGACAATAACTCTCAGTCTGTGTGAAAATCAAAGAAAATTTCACACTCGATTCTTAGAATCTTTCGTCCCGTTTTTGCCTCCAAAGGTAAAAACAGCTCTTCAGTTGATCGTAAGAAAAAGGAACACAAAGTTCTACTGCCGATTTCATAACCTCGGCAGACACACAGCTGACCTGATCTGCTGATACAGTGTAAGGTGTCTTAAAGGGTTAATTTGTTGACCCCGCCCCCCATTCTGTAAGGGCTAAAGAGGACTTATTCATACTATGCTGCGTTTCTAAAAATTGTCAAACATAGACGACTTACATTTAATGGTAAAGAACGCCAGTATATTACTGGTAACCTGATATCATCTGTTGTGATATGGCGTGGCCAAGTTTGACTTTGTGAACTGAAGAAAAGAAACGTGACACAACTGAAATGAGAAAAATGCGAGGCACACGCTATCACCATTTAAGACAACAATATCAGCAAAGACAATTTAGATAAGAGCCACTGAAAGGGGATAAAATGCGAGGAACATTCTTAAGAGCTGCTACAGAGACTTTTGCTGGGGGTTTTAGAACAAGGAAACAGATGGGGAAAATAATTATCTAATGTTTATGGTAATGTAGCATAAAACCCCAATTATCTAGGCTGCTTGGGGAATCAGGTGTTTGGCTTAATTTTTTTGGTTAGCTGAGTTACTTTAAACCCAATACTATCTCAGCCATTGTTGTTGAAAATTGTTCCAAAGAGGTTGAATAGCGCCTAGGGATGAGAAATTGCATTTTTCTTTGTAGACCTTGAAGCACTTCCATGTGGATTGTTCCTTGTGGATCTTGCAATGTTCTTCAAGGTTATCCATTCTGAATGGGAAGAGCTATAATGGTAGACATGGACCCCTGGGTGAACCTTGGATACAATGGAATAATTTTTTAAAAAATAAATATACAAGGTGCATTTCCTTTGCACTGATTTCCCTCCTTCTTTTCAAGCATTGCCCTCCTGTGCAGGCGGTAAAGGTGATTATGTCCTGGACATAATTTGGCAGTTCTTAGGGATGCTCCTGACTCCTAAAATGTTCTCAGCCGCACGGATCACCATTAGAGATGTAGTCATTTGAAAGTATAAATTAATCATTTTAAACTAAAATTATCTCTGAAAAGGCTGAAAATTGATTTATTTATACTGTAGTTTAAATGAATCTGATCAAACTGTTTTCTATCAGATAGCTACCTGAGTTCTATAAACAGATGGAATGGGAGTTTTAATTATGAAAGGGATTTCGGAGCATATCGGATTTCCAGGGAATCGTGCAATGCCTTCATAATAACTAAGGAAAGGAAAAACTTACCCTTATTAAGAATTACTTTTAAGCTCATTATTAAAGTTGCCAGTGTTAAATTATCATACTATTTCATGATTGCCCCTTTTACTCAACATTATCCATTAAAATACTACATATTCTGTGACGGCAGGGAGTGTCTCCTTCATAGTACTCGTCATACTCATATGGCTAGTTAATTAATAAGTGAAGTTAGGCCTTAGCATTATATCCACTGTGCCTAGGATAGTCCCTGACATAGAGGAGACGTTCAATAAGTATTTGTTGAAAGAATAAATGTACAAATAATGTGAAAATATTTGTGAACAGTAAATGAAGAGATAGAAGGGATTTTTATACACAGCAGCTGGTATTATTATTATTATTACTATTTCAAAAGTACACTGAATATTTATAAAGGATGAAATTGAGGTTCAGAGGTGTTACATATATTCATAACACCCTGGACTTCTTAATAAAATTTTTCAGGAACGCCTGTGTAGCTCAGTTGGTTAAGCCTCTGCCTTCGGCTCAGGTCATGACCCCGGAGTTCTGGGATTGAGTCCCGCGTTAGGATCCATGCTCAGCGGAACGTGCTTCTCCCCCTGCCTATGTTCTCTCTCTCTTTCTCTCTGACAAACAAATAAATAAAACCTTTAAAAGAAATTGTTCTAATAATCTGTTACCAAATAATGTTTATTGTTAGTCTACTCTCCAGAGGCTAGTGTAGTTTCATTCATGCTACATCCCAAAACCTACTTGCGTACCTACCATAAGTGATTTCTTGACAAATACTGTTTGAATAAACCAATGATTAAAATTTCATTGATAGCATTAATCATCTTGTACAAGTTTAAAGAGAAAATGACACTTTAATCCCATCCAATGTCATATGACAACCACTTCACTGGATTTCGGAGATGGTACTACGTGTACAGGATATGGTGTAGAGGAGATAAAACAATTTATATGAAATTAATAACAAACATGAATTTGAGCTATATTGGAAGGTGTATCCCATGCTTCAGAGTATTTCAGCATTAATATTGCTCTTGTACAAAAAATGATTTCTCACAGGAGTTTAATAGACATTTATACACACACACACACACACATATGTATATATATGGCATATCTGTATGGCATATACTATATTTATTATATATATTTACATAATTACATAACCTGAAAACTCATCATCTTATAGTATATATTGTCTAAGAGATTGGGTCTATTGAACATGCAACAAACTCTGATCACCTGTTGTCACACAGGCACCGACCTTGACCTCAAAGGCCAAACTGGGTAATGCACAGCCCTTGTTCTCAAGTAGATTAAGAAGATTACAGTCCACTGAGAAAGACAGATGCATGAAAAATGTGATGATGTGATGTATGGTATAACAGATGTGTGTGTAAACTATTTGGGGACTGGTTCATTCTTCTCGAGTGGGGTGAAGTGAATGGAGATGGTAAAAGAAACAGAGAGAGGAGGTGGTATTTATACTGGATGTTGAAGGATGAGTAAGAGAATTGTATGGATGTTAGTCAGAGCCACGAGAGTGCTGTGTATTTGGAAGAGTTATGGGCGATTACGGCATATACGCCATAGCCAAGCTTTGAAGGGCCTTTTTTATCAAGCTAAAAAGTTTGAACTTCATCCAAAGGCTAGTGGCGGGCTCCTACGTGTGTAGAAGCTGGAGACTGACAGGGGCAAGGTATTTGGTCTGATCACTCTGAGAGTGTGGATGATGGTTTGGGATAGAAGGGGGAAAACTGGATGGAGGAGAGGTCAGTACTGAGGATATTTTAATAATCCAAGTGAGAGATGATGAGAATTGAATTACGGAAGGGGCACAGATGATAAAAAGAGGAAAAGAGAAATGAGAGATATGGGAATTTTCATGTTTTGGGGGACAGTTTTATTGGTTTCATGAGGGTCAGCTCACATTATATTATAAATTCTGTGTGATACTATCTTTTTCTTTAACTTCAATAACCATTGCTAACAGTTACCTGATACACAAGATTCTGCGCTTGGCTCTAGGTAAATAGGTAAATAGGAAAATAAGGTACACTTTGCCCTCAAAGAGCTCACAGTCCACTGGTGATGAATAAATGGTATTCAGTACAGTGGTTACTATAATACCTTCCTATACGTTATGGGATAGGCAAAATATAACAATTTGTGGATTCAACCTGGAGATATCTGGGAATACTACAAAAAGAAGTTGCTGAAACTCCAAGAGTCTTTCAGGGAGAAAAGTTAAGAAAGGCTTTCCAAATAGTTGGTATGCAGAAGGAATGAAATAGATGAAAATCTGGCACTTATTTTAAGAGTCTTGTACACCACACTCAGGAACTTGGGTTTATTTTTGTTAAATGGTTACAAAAACTTGACTGCTTTTCTTTTTTCTAAAGATTTTATTTATTTATTTGACAGAGATCACAAGTAGGCAGAGAGGTAGGCAGAGAGGGAGAGAGGTGGAAGCAGGCTCCCCGCTGAGCAGAGAGCCCCATGTGGGGCTCGATCCCAGGACCCTGAGATCATGACCTGAGCCGAAGGCAGAGCCTTTAACCCACTGAGCCACCCAGGCGCCCATTAAGGTTTTCTGGTCAGCATGTGAAGACCAGACTGGAGGGGTGCACTCCTAGAAACCAGTTAAGAAACCATTTTGGTAGTCCCAGAGGAAGACAATGAAGCCTAGGATAGGGTGACAGCACTCAGGATAGAGAGGGGAGGATGAACTGGAGAAGAAGGAAGTAAAAGCTATTGGATTTTATATGGTACATGAGGGAAAAGGAAAATTCTAGACTGGCTCCTATTGATGTGGGAAACAAAGGCAAAAGGAAACTAATTTCAGTTAAAATCTCCTTACAGCTGGCAGCCCACTGATAGAGAACCTGACACCCGCAGAGTGTGTGTCCTGCCTCAAGGAACTTGTGGCCGCCTTAGCGCCTTCATTTTTTTTTTTTTTAAAGATTTTATTTATTTATTTGTCAGAGAGAGAGAGAGAGAGAGGGCAAGCGAGCACAGGCAGACAGAGTAGCAGGCAGAGGGAAAAGCAGGCTCCCTGGCGAGCAAGGAGCCTGATGTGGGACTCGATCCCAGGATGCTGGGAAGATGACCTGAGCCGAAGGCAGCGGCTTAACCAACTGAGCCACCCATGCGTCCCGGTGCCTTCATCTTTAAAGGCGACCTCATCTCGGCAGCAGCTGGCCCCTCCGGGTCCTGCCAGCCTTGCTTCCCGATTCCCTGGGGACTTGCGCTAGCCCCAAACCCCACAAATCAAAACGGAGACCGTCGGTCACCGCTCACGGTCCCGGGGCAGCTCTGTCGGCCCACAGGTCCTGTCCCATGAGTGGGGAGGGGGTCAAGGTGTAGGCAGGAGACAGAGGAGGCCCCCGACTCCCCTGACTGGGCCCCGGAACTATTCCTGGCCAAGCGCAGACGAGAGAGACCAGGGAACCAACCAGGGCGGCCCAAGAATCTCAAGGCCACAGGCTTCCCAGTCAGTTCTCAATAGAAGGGCGCCCCTTGGAGCCCTCAGGGGCAACCCATTCCGGACCCCTCTCACCCTAGAGAGCTTTTTCTTTCCGTTCGATTCTCACCTTCACCTCATATACCTTCCCTGCACTTCATCCTTGTGTGTCTCTGAGACTCGTTCTTCTACTCCGTGAGACAACAACCCCGTGATCCTGACACTATCACCACAGAATTTCTTTTTAAGTGGTCTTATGGTAAATGTGTGCTTATGGCTTCATGTTCTCGGATACAATGCCCTTCGATGGAAAACGACACAGAAGCACATGGCAGATTATCCTCAAACACTATTTCCTTTCTTTTCTTTATTTTTTACGATTTATTTATTTTTATTTGGGGAGGGAGGCAGAGGGAAAGAGAGTCTTTCAATGCAGAGCCCAAGGAGGGGACCAATCTAACGTCCCAAGACGAAACCGAGACTTGGATGCTTAACCAATTCAGCCATCCAGGTGCCTCCTCAAATACTATTTCTAAGTAGCATCATGATTATGACACCATGACACCCATACTGACACCATGACACCCATACCCATGAATAATTTGTTATAATTGATAGACACATAATGAGAAGAAAATACTTTTCATATATGTATTTGTTGAAATCATCTTCCTCATTATTTGTCAAACAGTTTGGGGTAAGATAAGTAAAATAATGGGGTCACCTGGAGAAAATCTTACACATATTACATATAAAATGCAGTTGACATGCTAACATTAAAAATGTCTACCACCAGTTGGCTCTTAAAGTGCTGCATGCGTGACAAAATAGCCTACCACGTATCTACCTCAAAGCTACAGATGAAGAGCTCCGCAGCACAACCCCAAACTATGGAAAGAGCCCAGATCTCCACTGATGGATGAATGGATAAAGACGATGGAGGGCTATACATACACAAAGACACACAGACACACAGACACGCACAGGAATACTATGCAGCCATCAAAACAAAAATGAAATTGTCATTTGCAATGATGTGGATGAAACTAGAGGGTTTTATGGTAAGTGAAATATGTCAATCGGAGAAAGACAGTTTTATGATCTCACAGATAAGTAGAATTTTTTTTTTTTTTAAAGAGAGAGAGTGCATGGACACAGGCAGGGGGAGGGGCAGAGGGAAAAGCACGTTTGGTACTGAGCAAGGAGCCCAAGTGGAAAATGGATCCCAGGACCCTGGGATCGTGACATGAGCCAAAGGCAGATTCTTACCCCACTGAGCCACCCAGAAATCCCTGATATGTGGATTTTAAGAAACAAAACAGAGGATCGTAGGCAAAGAGAAGAAAAAAATGGAACAAGGTGAAACCAGAAAGGGAGACAAATCATAAAAGATTCTTTTCTTTCTTTTTTTTTTTTTTTTAAAGATTCTTAATCATAGGAGACAAACTGAGGGTTGCTGGAGAGGTGGTGGGGGGGGATGGGGTAACTGGTTGATGGGCATTAAGAAGGGCACCTGTTATAGTGAGCATTGGGTGTTATATGCAACTCATGAATCACTAAATTCTACCCCTGAAACTAATAATACACTATATGTTAACTACATTGAATTTAAATTTTTAAAAAGAGGTTTAAAAAATGTACATTAGGGGCACCTGGGTGGCTCAGTGGGTTAAGCCTCTGCCTTCGGCTCAGGTCATGATCCCAGGGTCCTGAGATCGAGCCCCACATCGGGCTCTCTGCTCTGCAGGGAGCCTGCTTCCTCCTCTCTCTGCCTGCCTCTCTGCCTGCTTGTGATCTCTGTCTGTCATATAAATAAATAAAATCTTTAAAAAAAAAAAAATGTACATTAGCATGGCAGAGAGATTCTGAGATCAGAAGCAGACGTCTCTGTGTTGCACTCAAGTAGTTTGCAGTTGCTTATGCTTGGGCTTGGTGATGGGTTTGAGCCTTTGGCAAGTTATTTAGCCTTTATGAGCTTCATTTTCCACATAAAGAAATCAAGATTGATGGTGGCATTTTATTCCTAGGATTCTTTTGATGATCAACATATTTTGCCTACGTGAAGTTTTGGTAACATAACTGAAACGGCAGTAAATGAGATTTTATTATTTGTTATTGCAAAGAAAATTAATATATGAACGATTGAAGCAAAGAGAGAAAAGGAGACAGAAAAAGAGAATAGGAGAAGGAAAGGGAAAAGAAGAGAGAGAGAGATGCATAGACCGATGGAGAAAGAAAATAAATAAATGAATAGAACAAAGAGAAGAGCCAAGGTTAGGGTGACCCAGAGCATTTGACATGTTTTCCCTGATAGGACATCTTTGGAAAGCTGCTTAAAACTGCCCATGCAAATGGAAAGTATTTATGCTTTCTTCTAGGAGCATAAAAAAAAGTCTCTCGGGTGTAGGTGTCCTGCTAAGAGGAGCACTGAGGCCCAAGAAAAATTGGAGAGCCTAGTGCTCCAAACATTGAAATGAGGGAAGGACATGGCAGGGGCATGTGGATGTCCCCTAGGTAACAAGGGCACGCAGTGTCCCAAGGGAAAGGTTGTTGCTTGGGCTGTTCCCTTGCTGCTGGGCAATGGGGAATTCACAGCGGGCATAAGGCATAGGATTCTGGAGGTGAGGAGGGGTGGAAATCAGACTTCCAGGATTCAAAAAGTCATTTGTGTAGGCGAATAGGATTTACTTATCTTAAATTCTCGATGGCCTGAATATGACACAAACATTGTTGATGATTAAATATTAAAAACTGAAGATGTGAAAATCTAGGGAGCTGAGAGAGAGAGAGAGAGAGAGAGAGGAGGAGGAGGTAGAGGAGGACTAGTAATATACTTGGATATTATTAAGTACAGATTCCGAAGCATTGAATAAGCTTTCTCCATTTCCTTTAGCTTCCAGCTGAGATCTTGTCATGGGGAGCTTTCATATCCTCCACCATAACTATGTAATCCAGTCGTTTCAATAATTTTCTAAGAACTATTCAGTTGGATTTCATTTTATAAGCAAAGCATGCTGAGTACTTTCTCCAGCTGGTATCTGCCCTCCCTACCTCCAGGCAGCTAGACCGACTGGTATCTGTAATCAACAAGTGCTTGTCTCTCTTGGCTTCTTTGATTATTTGGTATCCAATCTGGTACGGTCCAAATGCTGACAACTGTGCCACGTGGATAAGGTCATCAAGTGCAAGTTATACTGGATGTGCCTTTAGAAGACAGGGTCACCAAAGTGGCTGGTTTGGGATGCAAGGACACTTTCTCCCTTTCCACTGTGCTGTTTCATTCCCAACTGTATTAATTTGCCAAGCACTTATTCAGACACCAGCAGAGATAATAAACAAATAGTATTTCTACTGTTTAAACAGGATTCCAATACTGAGCCCCTCTCCTGGACATGCCAGTTTCATTAGATGTTGACCCTAGAGAAAGGAGAGAGTGGCCAAGGCTGGCAGGAGTTACAACTACTGATAAGGTTAAAAGCTTATAGGGAAATATAACACTATATGTTAACTATGCTAGAACTTAAAAAATAATAATACATTTTTAAAAATTTTTAGAAAAAGAAACTTACTGAGGGGAAAGTTACAAGTAGGCATCTTAGATAAGTTAGGAGCACCCACCAAATCTCATCTGAGAATCTGTAATTTCTAAATCAGCAGTGGAAGTTAGGGAAGGAAGAACAAAACTAAAGTGGAAAGAACAATTACTGAGCAAGGAAGTTTTTAAATGGGTAGGTAAATTTCAACCACCACTGACTGCCTAAACCATAACAATTATGTTTAATTTGAGGAATTAAAATATAGAACTAAAGTATTAGAACACAATAAAATGGAAAAGACATAAGCATCATAGAAGAAAATTTAAAAGACAGGAAGAGAAGCTTGTGATCAAGTGTTCTAAAGGCTTTTTACTTTTTTCAGAATAGTCATGGTCAGCATTAAAGTATTAATGTTACTATATATTAAGGGCAATTTTTTAAAGTGTGTAAGTAGACAGAGTAACTTCTAAAAGTTGCAACAGTAGAGGAAAAAAATACGATATTTAAGAAATTCTCAAGCCATTCATATATAAAAAGGAGGAAGGAGAAATTATAAAAAGCGTTTTAAAAAAATCTAATAGAAAGCACAAGCTAAGAACACGGAAATGAGTCCAGTAAGCTGGCAAACAGAATAAAAGCCAAGAAAGTACTGGAGGAGTTCAGAACAGGTTCCTCCACCACCCCCAAGAAAATGCTACTCTGGCATGTGGATTCTTTTTTTCTTTTTAAGATTTTATTTATTTGACAGAGAGAGAGAGATCGCAAGTAGGCAGAGAGGCAGGCAGAGAGAGAGGGAGAAGCAGGCCCCCTGCTGAGCAGAGAGCCCGATGCGGGGCTCGATCCCAGGACCCTGAGATCATGACCTGAGCAAAAGGCAGAGGCTTAACCCACTGAGCCACCAAGGCGCCCCATGTGGATTCTTTTGAGCTGAAGGTACTTGAGAATGGGGGCTCAAGTGAAACTTTGGTCCCTTCCTTAACCACACAGAAGAAGAGAAATTGGGGGTCTTTCCCAGAATAAAGGTTATTAGCAGAGATAAATTTTATCTGAGGGACACATCTGTATGGCAGGGCAAACATCTAATCTTTTTATTGCCCTATGAAGTGCCTACTTTTCGTCTGAAATCTCAGGCCCCTAACCCCTTCTCCTTAGTTCAGAATGATTATAAACCTCATTTTGCCCAAATGTTGTTTGGAATTTCCATGTCTACATGGATTTCCCGAGGAGTACACCTGTTAAATTTGATTTTCTCCTGTTAATCTGTCTCATGTCAACTTGATTCTTAGTCCAGGTAGAAGGGTCTTTGACGGGTCCGAAATTCTTGTTCCCTGATATTACATTTCTGGGTAAAAGACAAAAATGTTGAAGCAGCATTTCAAAATTCAACTCTAGGGGTACCTGGCTGGCTCAGTCAATAGAGCATTCCGCTCTTGATCTTGAGGTTATTAAGTTCAAGCCCTATGTTGGGTATAGAGATTCCTTTAAAATGTTAAAAAAGAATTCATCTACAGGCTTTTCATAAAAGATAATATAAAACAGTATTAAAAAATTCAGTGTAGTCAAGTTGAAGATCTAATTGGCTTTATTAAGTGATTCATGAGTCAGGAAGCATCCAATCCAGTAAGGGTTGAAAGGCCCAGGAGTTGTAGAAAATGTAAGGTTGCTCTAGCAGGAGGGAGGGGCAAGGAAGTGATTAGAAAAAGAAAAGATGCTTTCTTGGCTGGGGTGGGGGGGGGTAGAAGAAAAGCACAGATTTTTTTTTTTCCCCCCTAAGGAGAACCACAATAGGGCTCCTGGGAAATTTCAGATCCACTGTTTAAAGGCCACATTCACCGGCAAGGATGAAACTGTAATTAAGTTACCATCTGCTGTTGAGGGGGACAAATGCCTCTCGATTTTGGGCTGTTTTTTCATCTGTTTCTTTTTTAACAATTACCCCCTTTTGATCAGACTCTTATCTAGCCTGAGAGGTGTGATAAAAATAAGGGCATTCGCACCACTCTCAGCCAGCAGGCTGCGGTTCTTACCGTTTTTTACAAAAGCCACAAGCTCTCTGCATCTGTGTTTACACTTGCTCTAGTGTCCCTGGGAAATCCCTGTGAGGCCACGGATAGCACTGAACTGTATATATACTACGTTTCCTCCTATATATATACACGTATATAGATAGATAGGTTAATATTACAAATCAGGCAAGGGAAGAGATGAATAATGATGTGGGAAACAGAGGCAGAAGAAAAGTTATTAAAATTTCCTTACCGACTGACAAGCCCTTGAAACAGGTAGAGTAGGGGCGCCTGGGTGGCTCAGTGGCTTAAGCCTCTGCCTTCGCTCAGGTCATGATCCCAGGGTCCTGGGATTGAGCCCCACATTGTGCTCTCCGCTCGTTGGGGACTCTGCTTCCTCCTCTCTCTCTCTCTCTCTCTCTCTCTCTCTCTGCCTGCCTCTCTGCCTATTTGTGATCTCTGTCAAATAAATAAATGAAATCTAAAAACAAACAAACAAACAACAACAAAAAAAACAGGCAGAGTGACATTCCTCTAGGGACTCAACTACCTCCACCTTAAGGCTTTGCTAAGAGCAAGGGGCAGTCCTAGCCTGACAGAGCCCTAACCCCAACCAGGATCCTGGAAGTCTACTTCAACAATTCCTTTGAAAACTTTATATCTAAACGCTCCAAGATAAGTGTTAACAATCATTCCCAAGCCTGTGGCCCATTGATATACATCTAAAGGGTCTCAAAAAAAGGTTTTATGACCGGTAATGAATAACCTTTTCCCCAACAATAGCTAGCCCCTCAAAGTCCTGGAAACCTTACTTCAAAATTCCTTTGAGACTTCTGCCATCTCTGACCCCCTCCCAAGCTGCAAGTATATAACAGACCACTCCTCCCAGCCTCGGGACAGCGACTCTTCCTGCCCATGGGTCCTGGCCCGGTGCTTTAATAAGCCACCATTTTGCACCAAAGATGTCTCAAGAATTCTTTCTTGGTCATTGGCTCCAGACTTCACCCCATCAAACCTCACTTATATTCTAAAACTTCACCAAACATTTAATAAATTAGAATATCTTCTTGCCATCTCTCTTCTTTGAATGATGCAAGATGATAAAGTGCCCACATGAGGAGACATAGTGAGATGAAAGACACAGGCCTTGTGGCTCGGTGTCGGGTTACTCCTGATCTCATACTATGCCATGAGGAGGATTTTCTGCTTCTGGACCTCTGTTGATCCCAGGGAACTGAAACTAATGAAGGACAGTCAGAAGAAAGGCAGGAAGGGACAAGCTACCCTCCCCCCCAAGAGGAAACCACCCTTAAAAGGACTCTACACCCCTCCCCCCACAAGAGGAAACTACCCTTAAAAGGATTCTACACACCTCTGGAAGGAGCGCTCCCCACTTTTCCCCTGTGTACGGGAGAGGTAGATCCTGGACAAAAACCGGACAGGAGCTTGGAGGGTTGGGTGACAGGCACTAGGAGGGTTCACCAGATTACAACAGCCCACCAGTGAGCCCAGACAAACCCCTAGACTTCACATTCCAGGGACAACCCCCTCTCGGGTCCCCTGCCTCTCCTGGAGCTTTGTACTATGGCTCACTAAGCTTCCCTTGGCCGCCCACCACGCTTCTTCCCATCGATACCATCATTCCTGGAAGCAGCAGGACCAAGAAACTCAGGCACTGAAGGAAAAGAAATCCTGCAACAAAACCACAGACAAGGAAACTGCTGACTACACTAATAGCTGTGGATTAGACATTATAGGCCCAATTTCCAAACACCTCCCTCTCTGTTTTTCTTCTACTGAGAAACTTCTCCCATAAATTTGCATTTGAAGGACGGCAATTTGGCTCGAGACAACAGTGTGTGAAATTTACATCACAAAGGAACAGAGTTTTGTGAGAGAGACCACTCCAGCCACATCTTTTCTTCAAGTCTCTTGAGAGGACTAGGCAAGGTTTGGGGCGCTGGCGGAAAAAAAAAAAAAAAAAAGGTGGGCACGTTGGTGAACTTTGAACCCTAAGAGCCACTCCTTTGGCCCTATGGAGATTTGCAGGACAAAGACGGGCTGTTTCCAATTCCCCCAAAACCTAGATTGCAGCCTGAACGAAGAGGCCGACGGTCCTTTCAACTACATTTTCTCCAATTAACTTCGTTGCCTCCGGGTACATAGTTTTGTTTTAACTTAGGAGAAAAGGCCTTAAGGAAATTTCTATCAGGCTCTAAATACCGGCTTCCACTTGGGTCCACATTTGTTATCACATTATCAAATCATTTCAAATATCTTGTTAAGGTTTCAGCCAGGACAAACAGTCAATGTTTCTGGCAGGATTAATAAACCCATTAATTTTCACTGTAGCTCCCCCTTGACTAGTTAGGGGAACTGCTACTAGTTTCCTGGAAAAGCCCCTGGAGGCCTGTCAATTGTGGGAGGAGCCCATATGGAGGCCCTCCTCTAGAGGTCCCTTGGAGAAGAATTTGCATAAGAATTTTGCGGATTATTTCTTTTCCAGGGTCCCAGCGGATTACAATTGAGACATCGATTTCTGGGCCAGTGTTTTGGTAATGAACCCCTAGGAGAACGTAATCTGGGAGGCACAGGTGTCATTTTGGGCCTCCTGCCTTGGAGCTGATGTAGCTGTAAAGCTATTAGCTTGGTGGATTTTCATTTTTACAATCTTGTTCCAGGGTTCTTTCAAAATACCCAGATATAGTCACCAGTTGACTCAGGCCCATGGCTTCCCATCCTATTTTCTGCCTTTTTTTTTTTTTTTTTAAATCAATCCACTAATCGGTGAGATAATCCTTTTGCAAAGAGAACATCTAGAACAGGCTGGGTAACCTTATTTATTGTATTGGATTCGGAATGCCCTGAGAACAGGGAATCCAAAAAGACTTTAGAGACTACCACCGACTTATTTTTCCTCTGCTTGAATGTTTGGATAATAGACCAATCAGTAGAGGCAGGGAAGACTCTTAAGAATTCAGGAGGGAGCAGAAGGCTAGCTGAGGACAGAGCAGCCTCCTCCACCCCACTCCTGGGTGAGCTATCTGTGACATTCTTCTGGGAAGCTCTCAACTACCTTACCTTGACGATGGCAAGGCCTCTGGTATCCCCAGAGTATACTTTAACATATGAAAATCCTTTTGAAATCTCCCTTTTTCCTTATCTCCCCAAACTCCCGAGTATATCAGCCACCCCTCACAACCTGGGGCACCATCTCTTTCTGCCCTTGGATCCTGTCCCCTTACTTTAATAAAAACCATCTTTTTGCACCAAACACGTCTCAAGAATTCTTTCTTGGCTCCAGTCGTCAACCCACCAAACCTCAGCTATATTCCAAAACCATATCAGAATGGCCTGTAAAAGTTCAGATGCTGGGGCGCCTGGCTGGTTCAATGGGTACAAGATGCAACTGTTGACCTCGGGGTCCTGAGTTTGAGCCCCATGTTAGATGTAGAGTGTACTTGTAGAAACCAAAGTTTTTATTTTGAGAGCCCTTTTTGGTGGAGGATCCCAAATATCATCCATGGGGTAAGGGGTTACCCTCTTGATTGCTGCATCCATTTTGGGGCTTCCCCTTCAGATACATAGCCTTGGGCCATGATATGGAGAACAAAGGAAGAACAAATGCTGAAAAAACTGATTTCCTTACAACTTACATCCCATTAGCAAGTCCTTGAGACAGGCAGAGTGACCCTCCTCCAGGAACTCAGCTGCCTCAATGTTTAGCATTAGCCCGACCTCCAGGATCCTGTAAGTCTCCCTTAACATATAAAAATCCCTTTGTAGGGGCCCCTGGGTTGCTCAGTAGGTTAAAGCCTCTGCCTTTGGCTCAGGTCTTGGTCCCAGCCTGCTTCCTCCTCTCTCTTGCCTGCCTCTCTGCCTACTTGTGATATCTCTCTCTGTCAAATAAATAAATAAAATCTTTAAAAAAAAATCCCTTTGTAGGGGCACCTGGGTATCTCAGTTGGTTCACTGACTCACTCCTGATTCCAACTCAGATCATGGTTGTGGGGTCGCGAATCTCATGTAGAAAAGAAAGGGTTTGAAGACAATGGCCAAGAAAGAATTCTTGAGACCTTTTTGGGGAAAAAGATGGTTTTATTAAAGCACAGGGACAAGACCCAGGGGCAGAAAGAGCTGCACTGGCATCATGAAGAGTGGCCCATTATATACTTTCAAGTTGGGAGGGGGTCAGGGATAGCATTAAGTCTCTAAGGAATTTTGGAAGCAAAGTTTCCAGGACCATGAGGGGACTAGCTGTTGTTGGCAAAAGGTCATTTATTACCATCTAATAAAACTTTAGTCATGCGATCCTTCAGATGTATAATGGTGGGTCGTATACATGGGGGATGGTTGCCAACACACACCTCTGGGGGTTTAGATATAAAGGAAGTTTCCAAAGGAATTACTATACGTTAAAGTGATAAGGGAAATCTGTCTTCTAAGATGGCCGACCGAGTCAGCAAAGGAATCCCAGGCCCTGCCTCAGGACTCTTTGGGATTCATCTCACTGCTCTGCTTCCCACATGTACCAGAGGTACCAAGTATGTGCAAGTAGAAGGGTATAAATTACCCTATTTGTTTGGACTCAGGGCTCAGACACTTGGAAATCACTCTCCTCTGAGCCCACCAGTGTTAAATAAACCTCCTCCTATCCTCCGAGATCTCCAAGTGCCCCTGGGTTCTTCAGTCCAACTATGCAGTCCAGGTTCCTTAACAAAAGGAGACTTACAGGATCCTCATAGGGGAGGGGTCAGGCTAGGATTGCCTTTTGCCCTTAGCAAAGTATTAACATCAAGGCAGATGAGTCCCCAGAGTAAACTCACTCTGCCCAGAGTCTGCATGGGATTCACTGTCCCTCTCCCTCCCCACAGGCATGCTCCCTCCCTCTCATTCTCTAAATAAACAAATATTTTAAAAATTAAAAATTCCTTTACAAACTTCCTTTTTCTCTACCCCTGCCCAAGATATATGTTAGCAATCATCTCCAAGCATATGGCTGACTACTATACATGTGATCGGTCTCATGAATAAGGTTTTACTAGAGAGTAGTAAAGGACCTGATCCAAACAACAGCTGGCCCCTCAAGGTACTAGAACCCTTGCTTCCAAATTCCTTAGAGACATAAGGAATCCTTAACCCCCTCCCAACATGCAAGTATATAATTAGCCACTCCTCACAACCCCATGCATCTATTTCTGCCCACAGGTCCTATCCTCCAGCTTTCATAAATCTACCTTTCTGCACTGAAGACACCTCAGGAATTCTCTCTTGGGGTGGGGGAGTAGAGATAAAGGAAGTTTCCAAAGAGATTTTTATATGTTAAAGATTTACAGGATCCTGGAGGTCAGGCTAATGTCACGTTAAGGTTAACACTGAGCAAGTTGAGTTCCAGGAAGAAGGATACCCTGCCTGTCTTAAGTACTTGCCAATGGGCTGCAAAGGAAATTTAATGTTTTCTGTATTTTGCCTTTTGTTCTCTACATCATCCTGGACTATAAATTCTTCTTTTTTTTTTTTAAAGATTTTATCTATTTGACAGGCAGAGATCACAAGTAGGCAGAGAGGCAGGCAGAGAGAGAGGAGGAAGCAGGCTCCCTGCTGAGCAGAGAGCCGGACTCGGGGCTCGATCCCAGGACCCTGAGATCATGACCCGAGCTGAAGGCAGAGGCCTTAACCCACTGAGCCTCCCAGGCCCCCCTGGACTATAAATTCTTAAAAAACCGCAACAACCTTTTGGGGTTCCTCCCTAGGCTTAGGAAATTCTTTAACTTATAACCCTTAGTTCAGCCTCTGACCAAGAGGTGAAGTGCACCTGAGTGGGTTTGTCTGCCACCTCGGGGAGTTTTATTTTCATTTGTTTTATTATGATATATTGTTAAGATCTTATTTTTAAGTAATCTCTATACCCCACATGGGGTTCAAACTCACAACCTCAGGATCAGGAGTCCACATCTTGTACTGAGTGAGCCAGGGAGGTGTCCTTTGGGGAGTTTTTTAAACAGTAACTGTGTGTTAGTCTCTTCAGAGCAGAAAGGCAGTTCAGAGAATTAGTGAAGAGAGAATACTGAGGTGAAAAAGGAAGGGGGAGAGGTCATGTCAATCCGATAGTCTTCTGATTTTGGTCCCTCTTGTGACTTTAATTTTTCATGAGCCTTTTGTAACAAGTCTTCTAATGAAGCTATTTTGGAATCTTGAAGGCTTTTGTTAGCTTCTGTATACCAATTAAAGGAGGCATCCCATTCTGTTCAACTTGGGATCTCTTGCTCTCAAGTGAATTTCTTAAATAAGCGATGCTGTCTAATTGGAATGCTACCCATAATGGCCAGTGTAATTCTAGGTTGTTTTTAGTAAAATTTTGCCATCTTGCTAGATATCTACAACTTCTGGCCTCACAGTTCTTATACATTAAAAAAAAGCAGGTTGCCAGAAGGTGGTATGATCAACCCTTCGGATATAAAGGATCCCATTTCTTTAGGTAGTAAGCCTGTGGGTTTCTCAGAGCCAAACGAATACCTCAGCTCTCTGGCTTCCAAAATTCCCTTTTAGCAACAGTCTACCTCTTGAGCATATCCCCGGAGGATATACAACTGCCGATACCAGCAATAACCAATGAACCAGGGACTGGGGATGGGATTGAACAAGCCAGCCTCAAAGAACGGGGAATATGGACTAATTTCCAACCAAAAGGAATACTACAGCCACCAACAACGGTTCCCAAGGTGGAAGCCAGGGAGGGATCCCAAACAAATGGAGAACCGTAGACTAAAGCATCAGTAGCTCCCAGCATGGATCCAGGGGCAAAACCAAGGCATTGGGAGGCATCATTAGGCTACACCTGACATGACAATGTTAGGAGAAGGATCATCTGCTTGGGTACCATAGTATCATCAGCCTCGATCACTGGAGAGATTCTTCAGACCGTAGTGTGGACAGTGGATTTTAAAAAGTTGAGACCAAAGATAGGAAAGATATGGAAGAGAGAGAAAGTACTTAGAATGGCATTGCTTCCCCTCAGGGAGAAAAAAAATGAGGAATTAAGGAAGTAAAATAGAAAACAAAATAAAAATAATTCAAGATTCATTTCAGAGGTGGAATTGACAGACCCTGGTGAGTAATTAGGTGGAAGATAGAAACAAAACAAGTATTACTGTTATAGTAAAAAAAATCTCTCTATGCAAATGCCACACTGTGATTCTACCGATAAATTTATTTCCTTGTATATCAGCAAGGAAGCCTCCGTACAGATAAGCAGACCCAGTTCGTGAACCAAATATCTATTTCTCTTGCAAATTCTTCAACTGGCATTCTGTTTCATTATCAAGGTCATATACTTTGTGGAATGTTTTACACCCCCGTATTACTTAAACAAGTCTGTGTAAACGAATAGCATTGATTTATTAGACTGTGATCATTGCTCCAACTTTCTGCTCTCTTTTGAGACCCTGGCCTGGAGCTAACACCTGACATCTCTTTGACATCACTTCTTAAATAAAATGGAAATTGAATAATGAACATGGAGATACATTTGTGATCTTTTATTCTGTGAGGTCAGTTGGTATCTATCACTTGGAAAAGAGTTGGAACATATTATTAGCTCCATGGCTCCTCTCAGAGTTTATGCTGGTGTCCCAATCACTATGTATTTAACTCAAGAATTTGGAGAGGACTGGAATATTTGTTTTTGTTCCAAAGATGTCTCAGAACAAGAGGAGCAGTGAATCTAAATATGACAAGCCATTAATTCATTTGATTAATTCTTTTTGGTGCCTGACATATGCTAGACACAATTACTACTACCAAAACTATCATTAGTACGATTAATAATGAAAAAAAAAACTATATAAATATAATAATGATCAGATTACACTTCATTTAAATTGTCTTAGTGTTAAGACATATATCAATCCCATGAAGTTATCTCTATGCCTTAAAGACTCATGGAAATCCTTAAATTATCTTTTGCCAAAACCAAGATTTATCAGCATCATCTACAAATCCTAAATCCCCTCAAATATCTAAGATTCATAAGCAAGTTCCAGCTCCTTATAGAAATTAAGATCCAGGGGCGCCTAGGTGGCTCAGTGGGTTAAGCCTCTGCCTTCGGCTCAGGCCATAATCCCAGGGTCCTGGGATAGAGTCTCGCATCAAGCTCTCTGCTCAGTAGGGAGCCTGCTTCCCCCTCTCTTTCTGTCAAATAAATAAATACAATTAAAAAAAAGAAAAGAGAAAAGACAGATCCATAACCTGGCTTCATATGCTGAACAGACACAAATATCCTTCTAGAGGGTTTGTCTCATCATTCCAAAGACTGGATTTTTTTTCCCCTACCTTTCTGGTTTTTGTCTTCACTTGAGAGATGTACTAAATATATATTAAAATGTACTACTTCATTCAACAGATCTACTTTATGCCTGACAATATTTGTGGTACCCAGGACATGGAATTTATAATGTAGTGGAGGAGAGAGACAATAGACAGGAAAATGAATAAGAAAATTATTTGGACTGATATAACTCATGAAAGTGGCAAAACAGGGTATGTGATGGAGTATGACAAATACAGATGCTAGACGCAGAGACCAACTGCTCCATGAAGTACCTCCCCTTCCTTCTTTATAAACATATTAAACTCATACAAGATTACTTCATTGTTTAAACAACTAACTATCAAACATCTACTCTATTTCACTATTGTAGGCAATGAGGATAGAGAAGTCAACCAGAGAAGGCCCTTCCCAGTATGGAACTTAGATTCTAGTGGACTCAGCATTTCTTGTCAAAGTTTCCATCAATACTTGCGGTCAATGTGTCCAAAGTTCTTCCCAAATAATGTAGTGCCTATTGTCAGACCAATCAAGTTACACAAAAAATGTGGAGGTGATAGTCCTCAGAGCAATTAATGTGCCAAGATGAATCTTAAATTAATTTAAATATAAAAATCAGTAGACTACTTATGGTGAACATATCTGCTTTGTAAGCAGTATATTTGTACACGGGTTGTGGCTTCTTACTATTAACAGCACAAAACGAGATCACAGGAAAAATTTTCTTCCAAATAAGTTAGCATAGAGCAGATTATCATTTGGAAAATGATTTAATTAGAGGGGAAAAGTTGAACCAAAGGTTACTAAAGTCATCAGGCTGTTACCTTTCTGAGTATCGGTTTTTTCAACATAGAGCTCTACATATAAGAAAAGGCATCATAAACATAAAAATTAAGCAGCCTTCTAATAATTGAAGAAATAGCTATTGAAATTTATGGGGATGGTTTAAAGCAGTATCACAGAAGCACCTTTCCTGAGAAATACGTTGTTGCTATTTTGAAAACAGGAACTTAATTATCTTTTTTCAATAAGAAATGACAGTTCGACACATGACACCCTATACTTGTCACTTTGCTGAGCCCCTACTATGTGCAGCACACTGAATTACTGAGGAACATGAAGACAAAGAACACAGCATCTGCCAAAATTTCTAAATGATCACCAGGACAACGGAAGTCGAAGTAATATTACAATTGACAATTTAACCACAACGTTATCTGGAAGAAGTATCTCAATATTGAATTGAAGCAAGAGTGAGGAAAGGATTATTTGTAATCAGGACACCAGTAAATACTACTAATTAGCTTTCACAATTAATCTTAGCATATTCAGTCGTAAATTAATTCTACGGAAATTCTCACAGAATTCAACTTTACTGGCCTGAAGACAAAATTCATTTTTATCTGAAATTGCTTCCTTTTTAAAAGGTTGCTTTCAATCATTTCACTATGTTTTATTAACATGACATTAGATTACTTGTTTAATGACATTTCCACTTTTAGGTAGTTATTCAACTGGCATAAGGCACACACATTAAAGCCAGTGCTTATAACCAACACGTGTTATTTCCTTTATAAAATGAAAGCCCCAAAAGCTTGCCACCTAATGAGAGACCATGACATTATCTTATACAGTAGGATTTACATTTATTTGTGTATTTCCTGACCTTTATTGTTCACTAAGATGTAAGGGTTTGATAATAAGCCTAACACCAATGACACCGTGTTTAGAAGCATCTACGATGTTGAAAATGTTTTGACTCCTCATCCACCACAACCCACATCCTGGCCTACTGATTTGCACAGACTTTCAATTTGTGTTAGCCTACTGTTACTAGAACGTATACCTGAATTGTTTGTTTTCTTTTAATTTTATTTATTTATTTGACAGAGGGGGAGGAGCATAAGCTGGGGGAGCAGGAGAGGGAGAAGCAGGCTCTCTACTGAGCAGGGAGCCCACTGTGGGGCTCCATCCCAGGACCCTGGGATCATGACCAGAGCACAAGACAGACGCTTAACCAACAGAGCCATGCAGGGGTCTCTTCCTTATTTTCTCTTATCTCTACCCTCCCACCCCCGAATCATTTGGGAATGATAGAGAGTGAGCAAGGCTGGTGGTGTACAAACAGCAGGTCATAACGAAGGAACTCTGTGATTAGGCACAATCATATGAAAGTTCTGCTATCAAATCTGCCCAACATTTGCCCCAACACTGCCTTACCCTGCTAAGGAAGCATACCTATTCTCTGCTCTGGAGGGAGACACTATCTCTATCTTCAAGGTAGCTTACTATACAAACATCCTTGAAAAGAGTATGAAACAAAGCAGTCAATGCCATTTGATTAAAAGACTTGGGGAAATGCGGGAGATCCACGGAGACATGCCTCCCACTATTGGACTGGGATTGTTGTTCATTCATCTACATAGAGTCCATCTGAGGTCAACAGTTACCTTTATGAAGTGCTTGATCAGATGCTGCCAGGCCTCTGAGATTCTCTATTGCCGCTCATCTACAAGTAAATGACTAGAGCACTCCACCTCCATTCACTAGTCCACTTGTGACTGGAGCTTTTACGTGCAATCTTTGTCAGGTTCCATGTGTTTGGTAAAGACTGAAAAGCAGTGGCTTCAGGGGAGAAGGAAAAGGAGATATAGTTGTGAATGGCATCTTCAGATAAATAATATAAACTTAGAATGGATGAGGTAAATTTCTAGACATTCTTCGATTTCCACCTTTTTGCTAATAATAGGAGTACCATGCACATACAATGTCTTATACCTTTACCATATTTATTACTAAAGCATCTCACCTAAGGAGACAAAAACAATATGAACATATATAGAGAGAGAAAAGCCTTTTCAATGATAGTGTCCAAAGTCTCAATTGTTAAGCAGGGTTATTCCCCAGGAACTTTGAAAGGGAAGAGCTGATTGACTAACTCAGCACATTAAGTCATAATCAAAAGGTCACTAATGATCTTTTCTTGACAGAGTGCTTCGATATTTGTGTTCAGAAGATAAAATGGACTCTCGGAATTGTGGTCATTTCAATATGACTATTGTTGGTAATGGGTAAACAAGTCCTAGCTCATCTGTAACTTCTTGGAGAGCCTAATCGTCATGAGGCCTGAGAAATCCAGTTTCAATATTAATAGCATTTATCCAAAAGTTACAACGTGAGAGCATCCTCCTAAAGTAGATGGGCATAATCACTTAGATACCTTTGAACCATCAGAGGATAGAATAATCCGGAGTCCAAGAAAACAGACAACGGTGGTAACATAGGATGGGGACAGTTCAGATAAAAGAGATATTGCGTCTTCTAGAACAAACACATGATTGTAAAGGATTTGTACCAATTATTGCCTTTAATGGGTACTCACGTAACCATACGAGTCCAGTATTCTTAAAAAAGTGCAATGTTTCATGACCAATGTCAATGGCTCCTGAAGACGAACAACCATTTAGTCTTATTGTTTATGGCTGGCTCTTTGAAGCATGGAGAAGGCAGGGACTAATTATTTTTTTCTTTCCTAGTCAATGAATTCATGCAGGGAGATAAATTTGAAAGTGCTTTAAAAAGAGAACTTCTATGAAATCACATTGCATACACGGATATTTTGATTTTACTATTACATTTAAAAATGAAATAATGATATCTAATACAAATCTTTTTAAGAAGCCAGTGGGATATAAGCTGGTTTATGTCAATAAAATACCTATGGTGCCTCTTTTACACAGTTAAACAAAAATTCAAATCTTCGAAAAACATGTAACGTTTCACAAGGTAATTCTCACTTGTATTTGTAGTTTCCTGCTACTTCCTCACGTGCACACGGAGCATTCATCTACTGAAAGCAACATACATTTTTGTATGTCCTTCAAGATGCACATTCCTTGGCATTGACCATCTTTCTCTCTCGAAATTTTCATCTGCTGAACTCCCCCTTTCGAGGCCGACCTTTCCTGACAAGCCATGTCTGGCAGTCTCTCCCCGTATTCTTCTCTCCCCTTTCCAATCTAGTTTCTCCCCCAAATATGTTTTTTTTCCCCTCCCCAACTATTTACATACCTTTCTCTGAACATTTGTTGTGTTGCTTTATAGCCAACGATCAATCTGACCCGTTTTTCTCCCTTGCCTGTAACATTCCCAATGGATGAGAACCATTTCTCACCCTTTGTTGTGCCCCTCGCCACACACACTGAGTGCTCAAATAATGTTGAATAGAGAAGATAATACGTTTCTCAGTTCCCACCTCACTTGACATTAGACCGTGTCATGATTATAGAAACATTCTCTTCCTTTGGTTTCTGTAATATCATTCACATCTGATATTTCTAGAAAATCCTCCCCAGTCTCTTTGTATATGCCTTTCTATGCTAACTCCTTAAATATTATCATTCTCAAAGTTCTGGCTCTTTCTTATTCTCTTCTTCATACCAAGTATCCCCTTTCTACAGCTTCTACTGCTGTGGCTTTCATTATCACCCACATGCTGCCGAATCCCCAATAAATATCTCTAGCTCTGACTTTTCTTCCCAAACCAAGCATCCATTCCCAACTGCACTGGTGTACCAAGGAAGGAGTGGGGAGGAGGATAGGCACAGACAGCTCCAAGAGGGAGGAGTATTTTGTCTTTATTTGCTTAGCATTGCTGGCACAGGGCAATACTACAAAGCAGATCACTTTTTAGCCAATTTCATTCTTGCTTACATTGTTGCTTACAATTTCATTCATGCTTGCTCCCTTGAGACCACAGACCATTCTATCCAGGGACAATGGCTCCCATTGTTGCACTTTTGATTACAATTGTCTCCTGCAATCTTTCGCTTGCTCTCTCACCCTTGTTATCTGCCACTGATTCTATCTATGCCCCAAACCTATTATTCCTTACGTGTTCTTGATCTCAGTAAATCACACCACCATCCACGAGGCTCACAATACAAAAATCCAGAAGTGAGTGCAGATTTGACCTTACTTTACCTCCCCTCGCCATATCCTAACAGTTTTGAAAGCCTTGCTGATTCCACCTCTAAAATCAGTATCTGTCTACTTCCCACCATTGTTACTCTACCTTAGTCTAGGATAGCGTGATCTTTCACCTGATGATTAACAGTCTTCTATTTTGTCTCCTATTTCCACTTTTGATCCCTCCAACCCATTTATCTTATCACACTTTAGCATTGGTGATATTTTAAGCATACAAAACTGAGGCAGTAACGTTGCTGATTATTGTGC
This sequence comes from Martes martes, assembly GCF_963455335.1. Lineage (NCBI taxonomy): Eukaryota > Metazoa > Chordata > Mammalia > Carnivora > Mustelidae > Martes > Martes martes. The sequence continues at coordinate 111,947,900 of NC_137897.1, forward strand.
TATAATATCTTCCCGTTGCCCTTAGGATTATTACAAAAGCGCAAGACTCTATACAACCTGTCCAGCCCTTCCCATTACCGCCCTTTAAACTTCTTTCTCTCTTCACTAGAATTTCTACTTTAAGAGGACAGGATTGTTCATCTTCTTCATTGCTGACTCTTCAGTGCTTAAATGAGCATTTCACATATGGTAGGCATTCGATAAATACTTTCTAAATAAAGAGAATGAATTCCTTATCTCACTTCTCAATGCTTTCTGTTGGATTGAACCATAGAGAGTTGCCATTCCGGTATCTAAAAATAGTGGCACGTTCATATGGTTGAACTTAATTATTTCCATCTGAATGTTCAGAATGTATTGATTTTATACATGCATACATATACATATATATCTTGAGTAGCTATATTTGATTATAAAACTCCCAAGTATTTCTGTATAAACCATGCTGTCACAGATCCAATAATACCCTTCTTGGTACCGATCTCATCAATTCATTCTTCATCTAGATCCAAGTACGGGATTACTAGCATCATCAACTTCAGTCACTGAGCAGGGAAACTTCTCTCGTTACCTTTCTCTGCATATAGATCTACTCTCACTAAATACATTGTATCTCACTAAATAGATTATAGGTAAAATCACCCCTCTGCGGGCTCATTTTTATTTTTCATTCAGAGTCTAATAAGTGAAATCAATAGATTTGTTCATTGTTTCTGAGATAACATGCCTAAGACCTGAAATTCCAGGAGTGAGCGTTCTAGGGTGCCTTGCCATCTGCTTTTTGTGGGTTTCAAATGGTTCAATTTACCCTCCTGCCGAAGGCTGACTGTGGAAGCACTCAGTCTCTTTAAAGAGATTCTGTATTCATTCCTCGACAGCTCAACTGTTGGTTCTACCCTCCCACATACTGTTTGGCATCCTTGATCTTGAGAGCATTCGGATTTCAGAAGTGTTATTACAGGGGCGCCTGGGTGGCTCAGTGGGTTAAGCCTGTGCCGTTGGCTCAGGTCATGGTCTCGGGGTCCTGGGATCGAGCCCCACATCGGGCTCTCTGCTCAGCGGGACACCTGCTTCCTCCTCTCTCTCTCTCTCTGCCTGCCTCTCTGTCTACTTGTGATCTCTCTCTCTGTCTTTCAAATAAATAAAATCTTAAAAAAAAAAAAAAGCGTTATGACAGTATTCAAGCCATACTCACCAAACCACTGTCAATTTTACCGACTGGATTTCCGAGAGCTGTCTTCCCGACCCAGTGCACCGTGTGTTTACTGACCACTTCGTAGGTGCTGAAGACGGTTGGATGGTTTGCACAGAACACAAGTCCTTAAGAAGTGGAAAATACAGCACTATTCATGAAACTTCTCTGAAGTTCCTCCATCAATTGTGAGATGAGGGCGATCACTACAACTTCAGTGAGTAGCCAAGATGAGTAACATTCATGTGGTTACCCCCTGGGGCCACTGTGAGTGTTAACTGAGCAAACACATGTAAAGCTCTTGGAACAGTGTCGGGCACACTGTCACTGCGGAATATGAGCTATGATATTCCTATCCTATTGTACAGAGAAGAATCTGAATCTCACGGTGAGAGGAACTTCCTCTGAGGCACAGAAGTTTTAAGCAGCAGATTTAGGCCATCGACGAACATTTATCATAGCATAAACCCCATGTTCTCTTCATTACCACAGAGAGCTGCAACCCGAACAGTCAGGGCAATCCTTTTCTTCTCAAGATCTTTTTAGTCAAGATTAATTGAATGAACACCGACCTGGATTTTTACAGCCACAAATCTGTAGATAGAAATACCTGTACGTGCCCTGTAGCACGCACTTGGCACAACAGCGCGTTAGGAACTCTTACTGTGTGTGCCATTTGCACAAAAGACATAACTGAGGCATGCAGAAGTTAAGTATTTTTGACCGAGGTCTCACAGCTAGTAAGCGATGAGGCTGTAATTCCGACTCATCTCTAATTCCAGGAACCACACTCACAGCCACGTTGCGCCAAAGTCTTCACTGCATAGGTCTGTAATTCCTGGGGATAGTTGTGATCCTGCATCTCTCGCAAGAAAGCGAGAACCGACGCGTACTCCCCAAAACATCACAGCCTGCCCTCCCACAGCTCTTTCCGGCTCACAATGGCCCCGACACACATGTTCTCATTATAATTCCACAGCTGTGTATTTTATCTATTATATTTTATTCATCCATTCATTCATTGTTCGTTTTTATTCTCCATTGGGCACCTAATTATAAGAAGTTCAGGAAAGAGGTTGCCTGCCCTTGGGTTGCTCACAGTCCTGCAGGACTGAAAAGCTAAAGAATTACTGTTCCAAAAGGTTCATGTTCTCCTTCTCTCTCCCTACCCCCAACACATACGCATCCATATATATAATAGGGGTGCCTGGGTGGGGCAGTTGGTTAAGCATGGAACTCTTGTTGGTTTCGGCTCAGGTCCTGATCTCAGTGTCATGAGATCGAGCCCCACGTTGGGCTCCCCCTCAGTGCTGCGTCGGCTTGGGACTCTTTCTCCTTCTCCCTCTGCCTCGCCCACCCTGCACGTGCAGGTCCACTCTCTCTCTAATAAGTAAATAAATCTTTAAACATATATTTCATCAGCCCTTCCCCGAATACTTACTAGAACCCAAGAACATCATGCAGTCATTCTCCCTGTATGATTATGCCGGTCAGTGCATTTCACGGTGATGTTATTATACATTTACGTGGACAGTGAAAGACTCTTCAGGACATTCGGGAATGACAGCTAAGTGTGCCAAGCTGCACTCGTGCCTTAAGTGGTCCCCGTCGCTATAGTCTTGATTTGAGGAAACTAAATGTCTGGAGCTCTCAGGGGAAAAATTGTATGTTCCTTGTTATCTGAAAATAGTGGGTCTCTGCCGGAGTTAATTACCTAAAGAACACCGCACAGAATCCGTGTAGCCGTGTCATGCTTCTCTCCTAAACTAGAACAATATAATTGTAACACGTAAAAATAAATCTTTGTATTTACTCTAATGAGCTTGCTTCTCAGTTTTGCTAGTGACACGAGAAACTAATAGCGAGGTCGATATAATGTCTCTATGGTAATTATCACGCCACTTCCTCTCCCTTCCTATATTCTTCTCATGTTACGTTTTAATGTGTTTCTGCTCAAGTCAATTCAATTTATCAGTAGGCAAGAGGCATGAAACAGGGCTGATTTGCTCTGGATCTACTTACAAGTAAACTGTAAAACTCAATTTTCAAGTTCAGTTTTCAATCAGATACACATGAGAAGAACAATTTGGGGAATACCATTATTTACAGAGGCTTAATGTGATGTAAATACAAAAGAAAAATATTAAAGGGTGGTACATATGTGGCATTTGCATTTTGTATTTGCAAAATCTGTATGTTTTCCTTTGGCTTCTCCGCTGCAAAGGGATTTTAGGGCTATCATCTCTAATACGATAACCTACAAGGGATCAAGAAATCAAAACATGAGAAGGGGTCCAAGAGATCCACCAGTGCCAAGGCTTGCAAACTAGAGCATGCCTGTCTGTGTACCGAGGTCCATTCAATTTTAAGGGGGTCCCTGGACGTGCCTAGGTGTAAGAGAATGGATTTTCTGTTTCCTTACTTCTCCGTGCCATTTTTGCAAACGATCTGCCTGGAAGCACCCCAGGAGTAGGTTCCAAGCAGCTTCTGCTTTCTAGTCTCTTTCCAAAGCCTCCTCCTCCCACTTTACAAAAGAAGCCCAGGGCTCCAGGACTGTCACCAAAACCACAGCCTGGGGTATCTCCCTGGGGGAGAAAAACTCCAAGCACCAGACAGACTCCATTTGAAACACCATTGTAACCATTCAGAATGTGAATCAAAATACCAGTGGGTGACCCATTCTTTGCACTTCCTTGCTTTCCAATTCTTTCCTTTCAACCACACTGAAGGAAGACCTAAGCCAGTTAAAACAGTTGATAAATCTTTGACATGTAAGTCAGAGTTGAAATGAGTGTGAGACATTAGCAATATCAAACTCCTTTCCGAACCCCATTTATCTAGGGGCATATAAAGTCACTGAAAAAATTACTTATCAAATGCACTTAAGAAACACATTTCTAATAAATACTAGTGGTATGTTTTTAACTTTTTATTCAAATGTGTAATGTGTTTGATTTGGATCAATTGTGTACTCGTAAAAAAGTGTAATAAGCACTCAATCCTGAATGATGTTTTTTCAAGCCATATGAATATGTGCTTACAGGAAATGTTTAAATGAGCATTTTAATGTACACACATATCTTTGTGCCAAAGAAATATGAGCTGATGTTCCGTAAAAGACTTAAGCATAAGATATATTACGCGACTATAAAATACTGTGGAAATGGCTGTATGAGTTACAGGACAAAAAGGAACAATGCTAAATTTCTGACAGCCATAGCACATATAGTTTGTGTTCGTTTTAATGGATAATAGTGTGTGTCCAATTGTTTTGACATATAGATACTATTGGACAACTCAAAAAGGATGATGAGATATTTTTATTTTAAAAACTCAACCTCTGTAATATGCTCTAAAGTATACTCTTTGTGACCATTTAAACAACATAGGGAAAGTTTTTAGCTGTTAATTTATAGGTTCGTGAGGGAGGAAGTGTATTAGAGGGTTTTCATGGTCTATAAAAGCAAAAACAGTTTGACGAACACTGTTCCAAGAAAACAACTGTCAAATAATTTTCACAGCGGAAAGCTTCCTTCAAATGCAATCTTACAAGCAATCGTAATACATAAAACAGATGTGCTCGGAACAGCTGCACAGCCCTTTCTCTTGCCACCCTTCTCTAACCCCGGCGGCAGCCCGGCAAGTGTCTTCTCTGCATCTGCTAGAAAACTTTTCCAATCATTTTGATCTCGTACAGCCTCTTATTTTACAGTTGGGAAGTAAGTGGCCCAGAACCGGGGAGTGACTGAGCTAGCTCTACCCAAACCCGAGTTATCTACCTGCGAGGCAACAGGATAACATACCTCATCACAACACACTGCTCTTCCCCACGGTTAATCCTCGACTTGAATAAATCACTGAAAAACGAGGTATTCACATATCATTTTTTATCCTGAGCTTTTTAAGCACATGAATATAAATGCCTCACTGTGAAAGCTTGCATCACCATTCTCCCTTTGTCTTAAGGGGTTAAGGCAAACCGAAGGGTAGGGTAAAATTCCAAGACTGCGAAATACCAAGACGCAGCAAGTTTGATTAAGTCAAAAGTGTTAAATGTATAAAGTGACTAAAGAAATGAAGTGTTATGGGGCATCTGGGTGGCTCAGTGGGTTAAAACCTCTGCCTTCAGCTCAGGTCGTGATCCCAGGGTCCTGGGATCGAGCCCCACATCAGGCTCTCTGCTCAGCGGGGAGCCTGCTTCCCCCCCACCCCTCTCTGCCTGCCTCTCTGCCTACTTGTGACCTCTGTCTGTCAAATAAATAAATAAATATTTAAGAAATGAAGTGTTATAACCAGTTCACCTAAGATGATATAGACTAGAGCACAGATGAGTAAAATAAGTGTGAAAAGTGTTTGGGTTCACCTCCAGGGATCAGCAGCATAAACCCCAATCTGTATTTGTGTCCAAGAATTAATTCCTGGACGCAGAAGTAACAGGGAAGATGAAAATGGCTCTTGTGTTTGTGAGGCTTGGTTACCTACAAATATATCCACCTAAACCTAGACTGCTCAACACAACTCATTTTAAATAAGTGAAACACAGGACATATATTGCATCTACATGAAAACACGTGACTGGCAGGTTCATTTCTGCATTGTTTAATAAGACTTTTTGATGTCTTGTTGAAAAGACTTTCATTTTGGGGGGGTAGAAATTTTTTTTTTTTTAAGATTTTATTTATTTGACAGACAGAGATCACAAGGAGGCAGAGAGGCAGGCAGAGAGAGAGGGGGAAGCAGGATCCCCGCTGAGCAGAGAGCCCAATGCAGGGCTCGATCCCAGGACCCTGAGACCATGACCTGAGCCTAAGGCAGAGGCATTAACCCACTGAGCCACCCAGGTGCCCCAATTGGGGGGGGGGGGGTGGTGGAAATTTTTTTAAAAACCGGAAGTTCCTCCTCTTCTGCCCACCCTTCAATGCAGTGTTACCTTCAGGTCAACTCCGCAAGTAGAGCATTACTCCATTCCATATACTTCTGATTATTGTACCAGTACTAACTTGAAACCTTCAGCACGATCCATAGACTAAAACCTTAGTAGCAGGTTGCTTGGACCGGTAATGGCAATCAGATGAGCTAATCTCACTGCCTGTACAAACTGCTCACGGTTAATTGCATGCATACCTCGCAAAGATTTCCCAGCCTCAATGTCAATATCTCCTGCCTCTTCCTTAGTTCCATGTTGGCACTTACTTCTCTGACCTCTGCTCCTACTTTTCTCCTTGCAGACACCCGGGCTCACTGACCTCCATGTCCTTCCAGAAGCTTCAGTGACTTTGCACTGGCCGTTCCTTTTGCCGGGAATACATGAACCCTGGGTAAGGACATGCCTCACCCTTGCACTTTTCTCAAGTCTCTCGTCTAAAACTCTCATTGCGCATGAGATACACTCTTACCGTTACCCTGTTTCTTCCTTCTTTTGGCCTTATTACCATCAAACATGCTATACAAGCTTTTTTGGTTTTGTTTGATTTCTTGTTTTGGTTTTGTGCTGTGTTCCCCTCTGTCATCCAAATAGAACGTCCGCAAAGGCAGGAATTTGTTTGTCTGAAGGAATAAATGCAACTTGATTTCAAATATGACAAAATGTAAAAAAGATTCCGTACTAAAGGATATAGTAATATATGATCGCGCGATCCCCTACATGTGGAAGAGACTAGTTTAGTAAATAATAATCTAGCAGGAAGCTAACAATAAGTACATACAGAGAAGTAGGTTTTAAATGATGATGTCATATTAAGAAGAACAAGAGAAAAGCATCAAACCCACTTAAATGTAGTTTGAATGAGTGCAGACAATTCAGCACAGCTGGATCCGACTCATTTTCCAAAACAGACTCAAAAGGGAACGTTGCCTGCCTGATCCTTCCCGTGACAAACTGAATTTTATCATCTGTGGTGCTTACTGGCCCTCAGAACCGGAAATACGTCTGGCATTAATAGAAATACTCTATCTCCCTTACAAGTGAAACTTGTATGTTACAGACAATAGAGAACTCGTGTTTTAAAATGTATTGTGTATTATCAGCCTAGTAGCAGCATTTAAATTCAATTCACAAAACCACTTTCGATTAAGGCAGCATAAAAAAGGAACCTGTCAATGTTAATGCTATAAAGCAACCCAAATTACATTTTACTGTGGGCTCCAAATTTTAAGGTGGCTGCATGCGGTTTACGAAAGCTGGCAATCTTGTCTGCTTACTTAAGTTCTTATATGGTGTTAATCACTTGTCAATATGCTAATCTTCCTCTTTAGAATGTTCCCTCTTCCCTTTTGCACTTCCTACACCTGACCTACATTTTGGGACACTAGTGATATGTATGAGTAAGAGAAAAACGGGAAACTACCTTTACCTTTAAAATTAGGCTCACATACAGTTTTTCTCTGATACATGCTGAAAAGCACACTGAAGTATATGTAACTTGCTTTGAAAATGTTACCCTGCCTTAAAGATGATGCTGAAAAATTTCTAAAGGGCTCTACCGAACATGGATAAGGTCATCACCAGGAGACAGAAAATGAAAACCCGGAGTCAAGTAGGGAAATGGCAGAATTCAGATAAAGTCATTTCTTTTAGTGAAGACAAGCAGCTGCTCCCAGGAACAGATTGTGTTTCCAATTGGCAGAGGCTTCTGTTGTAATAATGCTAACTAACACAAGGCCCACAGATCCTCAGATAAAAACTACTACCTCAGAAAAAGAGGTCTCAAATCAAAGGACCAAACATTATCTGTTTGAAAAGACCAATCACAGAATACGTACAGATGAATCCAGATCCCCACAGCTTAGCTCCAGTGGATAAAGTTGGAAGGATGCCAAGAACTGGATTCATTCAAGTCAACCATCAACGCCCTGCCACGAGCCTTGTGTTGTGCTCACGTGTTGAGCTCAACTTCTCCCCCTGCTACATTTACCCATCTCCTTCCTATGCACTATTTTCTATTTTTTCCATTAATTTACAATACCCCCGGACTCTGTTCCCCTCTGTCCTCCCTGCCTCCATTCTCCACTCTTTTAATCTTTCTCTTAAAGTTATGCTTCTGAAATCCAAATGTGGCCTCCATATACCCTACTTCCACCGCTCCGCGACAATATGCCTACAAATGTAAGCTTCCGAAGCCAGGAATTGTCATGTGTTTTGTTCTCAGCTGTATCTCCAGTGATTAGGAAATTGTTTGCACTTGAGAGGCATCAGACAGCTATTACATTAATAAACCAATTTGTTGTCGTGTTAACAACTTATACTTCTCAGGCAGGAAAATGGCTTTTACAATCTAGCACCACACCACCTTTCCAAGCTCTTTTCCCATAATCTCTATGCTCTGATTTAATCTTACTACACCAAAAATCTACCATGTTTCCAGAGGTTGCCCATAGTTCCTTGCCACATGGGTCTTTCCAACATAGCCACTTACTTCATCAAGACAAGAAGAGGAGATTCTATAGTGACTAGGTAGCAAGATGGAGTCTTAAATGACAAGACATTATCATGGGAGTGACAGCCATCACCTTTCTCATGTTGTATTGCTTGGACGAAAGCCACAGATCCTGCCCATACTCAAGAAGAGGGAATGATAAGAAGGTGTGAGAACCAGGAGGTAAGGGACCAGATCAAAGTCTTGTTTGCAGCCAGGAGGATGGTGATGCCATTTGCTAAGATTAAGAACAAGTTTCTAGTGGGACTAGAGAAGGGTGGGTTTGAAGGTCATGAGTTCCCTAAAAGGTATGTTGAGTTTAAAGAGCCCTTGAGGTATCTACTTACAGATGCATAGAGTAGAAAATACAGATCTGAATTTTGGAGGGTGGAGAAATAAATTGAAAAGGATGTTGAGATGTGGAATATGGGAACAGAAGAGATCGAAGAGGGAAGAAAGTCAATGTTCAAAGGAATTTGACTACTCAAGCCCCCTGAAAAGGACACGAATTCCTAAAAGGCATACTGAGTCAGCGTCTATTATGTGTCAGACATTGTGTTAGGTTTTGGCCAGTCTGTGTGTCTTGAGCCCACATGAGATGCCTGCGCTGGGATAAAAAACAGACTGCAAACGCTTTTGGACCAAGACTATTTCTGGGTCATCACTGTATCTGAAAACATAGAATAATTATTTGCATGTAGTACATGTTAAATCTACTAGGAACTAAGGAATTTATTGATTGTCCAGTCATGAACACACACACACACACACACACACACACACAATGACATTCACAGACTACTTCTAGGAATAGAAAGCTATGGTGCCTGCTTTGTGTTTACTCCTCGTACTCAACAGGATATTTAAATACATTCTCCAGATTATGGAGTTAACCATTCCGATTCAACCAAATCACAGAATTCATATTGTAAGGAATAAAACAAACAGTGCTATAAAATCAATAAAATAACTCACTGTAGCAAACAAAAATTATTACTTCCAATACAGGCTTTCTGCAAACATAATTCCTTCTGATTTTCTTGAACTTGTATGGTGGTAAAATTCAATATATAATTAGAAATCAACAACTGCTGCTAAACTTATACAGTCTGGAGAACACTTGTGGTACTTAACTGTAAAATATATATGGATTATTGAGCAGTGACAGCCAGTAAGTTAAAAAATGAAGAACTTAAAAAGATAATTGCGTAGGTCTTTCATTGAAAATAATTCTCACATCAATAAACACGCTCAAGAAAACTCAATTAAAAATAATTCCTGGGGCATCTGGTGGCTCAGTCGGTTAAGCATCTGCCTTTGGTTTGGGTCATGATTTCGGGGTCCTAGGATCAAGCTCCACGTCAGGCTCCCTTGCTCAGCTGTGAGTCTACTCCCTTGCTCAGCTGGGAATCTGCTTCTCCCTCTCTCTGTACCCCTCTCCCTGCTCATGCTCTCTCTCTCTCTCTCTCTCAAATAAATTAAAAAAATCTTTTTTAAAAATTAAAAGGGGGCGCCTGGGTGGCTCAGCCATTAAGCCTCTGCCTTTGTCTCAGGTCATGATCCCAGGGTCCTGGGATCGAGCCCCACGTTGGACTCCATGCTCACAGGAAGCCTGCTTCATTCTCCCCCTGCCACTCCCCCTGCTTGCATCCCTCTCTCCCTATGTCTCTCTCTGCCAAATAAATAAATAAAGCCTTTAAAAATAAATAAATAAATAAAATTTAAAGAATAAAAAAATTAAGAGAAAGAATTCCTGATGAGTTAAAAAAAATAAATAAAAGAGACAGGCTAGAAATGTGCTTCAATTATTGTGTTTCCTTTACATAGTTGAAAAAATAGGTTCAATAGATATACTTTGCATATCTCAGAAAAATGTGAATGAAAAATGATCACAGCATACAAAAAATGTTAATGCCTAATGTACAGAGATTTAGAGGAGGCAAGTAAAGCTTTCAGATCCGTAACTCACAATTAAGTGAAAGAATAAGGCTCAAAAGGTCCAAATTAACTGAATTTTTCTACACTGAACTATCGTGGTCTCATGAAATTCAGTCCTTGTCATTTTATCCGTTTAAATGTTGTTTGAAGATAAGCAAGCAGATGGGGCATAATAATGATTGTATCTGACAACTTTTAAGGAATAATGTCTGTCTTAAGACCTCCATGAAACTCTCAGTTGACACATACCACTATAATATATATTTCTCCCCATAAAATGCAATGCGGTAGATCTTTAAAAAGTAAATAACTCTTCTGGACGTGTAATGTTTTATCTAGCACTACAAGAGTAGTTTCTCATTAAATTAAATGGAGAAATTATATTTTTCTCATTTCTATAGAGACCATATGGTTGGCTGGCTGATTGATGCCAAAGATGTGAGCTACCATGAAATTCATTCTTCCTCCTTAATTTAGGCATAATTTGTTGCTTTTGTTTTCTTTCTAAGGACTGTCATTTTCCTAGGATCCACTGTTTGGCCCTTGCTCCTTTCATCAAGAGAAAAACAAGAGAAATATCAGCTAGATTTTATTTTTGGACTCATTTTTCCCCACAAAGAAACAATACTTTAACTAATTTATGAGAATAATAGCATAGGTGTCTAGACAAGGAGTAGAGAATAGTAAAGCCACGTACAGACGAAGATGCTAAGATTGCTTGAACAAGTTCACAAGCCATAATTAAATAGTGTCAGTCGTGGCCTATTGTAAACTTTGTAAGTACTCCTGAAACGCTAACTTGAAATTAATATTATAAACTAATATTCCAGAAGGCCATATCTGATTGAAATTCTGGAAAGGTCATAGAAGAAAATGTACAAATAGTTATAGTAAATTTGTTATGATTTTTGAATACTTAAAACTCTCTGAAAAGAATACACACAATGATAAACTTAAATTTGTAAAACCCACCATGATATCTTAGTTTAAAAATTATGTTCCGGGTACCTGAGTGGCTCAGTGTGTTGGGCGCCCAACTCTTGATGTCCACTTGGATAGTGATCTCGGGGCTATGGGATTGAGCCTTCCGTCAGGCTCTATGTGAGGTGGGGAGCCTTCCTGGGGTTCTCTCTCTCCCTCTGACCCTCCCTCTCCTATAAAAGAAAAAAAAAAAATAGGTCCTCATCTTGGGCATTAGAAATGAGTTAACAATGACCAGTCACTAGGAGTCTTCCTTTGAAGAGAAAATGGGGGCTCCTGGTTGTCTCAGTCAGTCAGGTATCCTACTTTTTCTTTAAAGATTTGATTGATTGATTGAATGATTGATTTAGACCACAAGCATTAGCAGGGGGAGGGGCAGACGAAAGGGGAGAGGGTATCCCAGGGAGACTCCAAACTGAGTGTGGAGCTCAACACAGGGCTTGATCTTGTAACCTTCAGATCATGACCTGAGCTGAAAGCTTACAAGACTAAGACACCCAGGCACCACAAACAGCAGACTCTTGATCTCAGGATGGTGAGGAGTTCAAGCCCCACCTTGGACTCCACACTGGGTGGGTGTTGAGTATATTTGAAAAAATAAAGAGAGAGAAAGAGAGAGAGAGAGAAAATGAATGTGAAAATGTGATGTAGCTTCAAGGCAGGAACAGACCTGATGATTATTATTGCAGGCTGGTTGGTTGGGAAGCTAAGACATGGACATAAATAACATATATAATGCAGGATATGATCAAGTCGTATAAAGCAGGTACCAGAAAATGCGATGATAAGACAGGAAATTGAGGCAGTTTTATGATGAAATTATGCTGAAGAAATCTTCAAGGAGGACTTATCATCTGGGTGGGGACCTCATAGAAATGCAGAAATGGGAGTAACAGCATTTCAGAGGGAGAGTACTTTGTGAGTGAAGGTAGCAAAAAAGAAATGTGTATACCCCAAACCATGAAATGTGGTTAGAGCATAAAGGGTGGATAATGGGAAATAATAGAAGAGAAAGGCTGTACAGGTAGTCCGATGTTGAATTATCATTATTAATTTATTTAATTTGTTTAAATTATCTTTTTAAGGATTTATTTGAGAGAGAGACAAAGCACACAAGTGAGAGGAGGGGCAGAAAGAGAGGGAAAGAGAGACTTTCAAGCAGACTCCTCCCTGAGCGTGGAGCATGACACCAGGCTCAATACCAGCCCTGACATCATGACCTGAGCCAAAATCAAGAGGCAGACACTCAACTGACTGAGTCACTGAGGCCCCTTAAGGATTTTCTAAGTAATCTCTACACCCAATCGAGCCAGCCAGGTGTTCCTAAAGTTGAATTAAAATTTAAATCAAGCGTATACCCTTTACTAGGTGAGTGACACTGGATAGGTTACGTAAGTAATCTGAGCCTGTTGCCCTGTGTTTTTAAAATGAGCATAACAAGATTTTTAAAAATACTTACATATGGGGAGGGTATGTGCTATGGTGAGTGCTGTGAAGTGTGTAAACCTGGCGATTCACAGACCTGTACCCCTGGGGCTAATAACACATTATATGTTTATAAAAAAATAAAAATAAATTATTTTTAAAAAAAAATAATAAATAAATAAAAAAAATACTTACTTAAAGAACATCCTAGCTGATTTCTTGTACAAAATAGACAGTGAAGAAGATAATACCTACCTCTTTAGCTTTTGGTCCTAAAACACTACTGTATATAATTTATACAAATTTAACCTATTCTGTATAATATATGTAATTCTGAACATCGCTATGAATACATACATATTTTGTTACAAATGTTGTATTTTGATGTGCCTCTGTGGGTCAGTAAAGAAATGCTATAGGTAAAACTTCTGAAAACAGAATAATTTCACCCCATTTTCTCCTTTCATAAATCTAGATTTTCAAACATCATTTTTTTTGTTTATGTTTTTGTTTTGTTTTTAAAAGTAGACCCTACTCCCAGAAGGGAGCCCAATGCAGGGCCTAGACTTACAACCCCGAGATCAAGACCTGAGCCAAGATCCAACCAATGGGGCCATCCAGCTTTCCCAAAGTTTTCTTATTGAGGACTAATGCTGTGTGAGCTTGCCTTTAAAAAACAAGCTTTGGCCTGGGAAGTGTATGCAAATACAGTCTCATAGCTAGAATTTCCTTCTTTATCACAGAGTGTGATCAGTGGGTCAGACTGTAACCACCACCAGAAATATGTCATTGACTACCAGAGAGATATAAAAGACACAAGACAGTGTGAATTTCTATATATCCATATTATTGGCATGAAAAAGGACAGGTTGGGTTGGCAGACACGGCATAGTATGTGTTCAGTTTTATCATATAATGGAAAAGTGCATTTTCACATTTGCATACTAGAAGAACTGAGGCAAATGAGCCTAGTAACCTGCCTGGGATTCAGTCCGGAAAATCATTTTGAAAACATGTCTAATGGGTCCCTTAGAGATTCTGTGGAAAGAAGGTTTAGGAAAATATCCAAAATGAAGTTTCTGAAACTCTGGCAAAGTAAAACCTAGGGGCAGTGCCGCAGAGGCCGGATGAGAGCTACCAATCAGCTCTGAGAGTTAAAGATGGCGGCACTACAACTACACTCCGACCTTGCTTGCGGCGTGACCAAAAACTTACTGGGCGTGGGAAGGGCGAAGAAATGAGAAGGACTTGGTACTTAATTTGCTGAGAGAATGAAAGAGAAACGAGGGCTGAATGAAAACAGGTGCTAAAATGACACCTCTAACTGTACATTATTAGCATTCAAATCAAGATTGCAGGGCTAAGTCCCTGTGACCCTGGGAAACCAGAAGCACCCAAGCTATGGACATAATGATTATGTTTGTTCCGAAGAAGGAAAGTGTGCAAAATGTAGCCTCCAATTGGGACTGAGGCTGTAGCTCAGACAGGGTAGCTGCATTAAAATCACCTGGTTATCGTTACTGAATGTAGAACGGTAGAGTGCTTTGGGTGTTAGAAATACCAGACTAACTTAAACTAGATAGATAGAAAGAGATAAGGATAATGCTTTACCATTAGGTTATACCATTCGATTCCCAGGGCACATGCACAGGCATTAACTTCTACAATCTCTTCTTATTTTATGTTGGATGGGAAGGACAGAGATTTGATACTTTCATTGTACAAAGGAGAAAAATAAAGTTCAGAGACAGTAACTTTACACTGTTACATAGCTAATAAGTTATCCATGTATCCCAGTTATTACTACTGTGAAGCAAAGTAACTTAAAACCCAGATGCTTAGAGTCCCAACTATTTTCTTATGCTTGATATATTCTGTATTTCTGGAATTTGTACAAGTCTCAGAGGATTCTTCTGCTCCTCATGGCATTGATTGAGGTCAACCTGTGGTACCCGGCTGGTGAAAGGGATGGTCTGTAGGGCCCCACACTGCCGGACTCACATGCCTGACACCTTAGGAGAGATGACCGGAAGAGGTCTGGGATCAGCTAGGGACTTCTGAAAAAATTGTCTACTTGCAGTCCCTCCAACCTGGGGGGCACAGTAAGAACACACATCGGATATGCCCCCTCCCCTGAGAAATTATCCAAAGAAAACCAGGTAGAAGACGTTTGACCCTTTTGGACCTAGTCTTGGCAGTCCCAGAGCATCCTTTCTGCTGCATTTCTAGCAATTACAAGCAAGTAATACGGCCTACCCATTTGAAAGGGAGGGAAATTAGATCTTATCTCTTGATTGGAATGTGTCAGAGTCAAACTATAAAAGAAAAATTGTGGGGGCCTTCTTTTGGAAATGCAATGTGCTTTAAGTGCCAAGACTAAAATTAGGACCTCATGACCCCTCGATTTTCCTAGTTCCTAAATCTCTATGCTTCATTCATATTTATGCAATTGTATAACTACACACACATGCACAGACATATACAAGACAGACACATACACTATAAATTAAGATATAACATGTACAAGGGCAGCACATTGTCTATTAGGATTTTGTTTTGTTTTGTGGTCATTATTGTATTTGCTCAGATATTAGCATGTTAGGTACTCAATGCACATTTGTGAAATGAATGGATGAATGAATACATGAATAATAATTGTAGGGAGAGTAGACAAAGTACATCATTTTCACTTTCTATATAAAAGATCATAGAAAAGTGTTTATAATCAATATAATTATAGCTATGTTTAGTTACGTTTCAGGAATTAGTTTGACTAGTCCTGATTGATATTCTCATGCAATAATAAACTAAGAAATTATAATTCTAGAAAGTGGAATATGATTTAATATCTCTGTATACAAGCTCCAAGGATTAAATCCAGGTAGGAATTCATTTACAAGGTAGCATTTTTTCCTTTTTTCAAGTACAATTAACGTACAGTGCTATATTAGTTTGAGGTATACGGTATAATGATTCAACAATTCTATACATTACTCAGTGTCCATCATAAGTACACTCTTTAATCTCCACGATCTATTTCACCCATATGCCCACCCACCTCCCCTCTGGGAACAATCAGATTGTTCTTCATAGTGAAGAGTCTTTTTATTCATTGTTCATTTGTTTTGTTTCTTAAATTCTACAAATGAATGAAATACGGTATTTGTCTTTCTCTGACTGACTGATTTAATTCACCAATATACCGTCTACATCCATCCCTATTGGTGCACATGTCACCTCACACCTGTCAGAATGGCTAAAATAAAAAGCAAAAGGAGTAATAGGTGTTGGTGAGGATATAGAGAAAAAAGGAACCATCATGAACTGCTGGCGAGAATGCAAGCTGGTGCAACTACTATGGAAAACAGTATGGAACTTCCTTAAAGAAATAAAAATAGAATTATCATATGAGCCAGTAATTCCACTACTGGGTATTTGGGTAAAGGAAAACATGAATTTGAAAGGACTTATACACCCCTACATTTATTTATTTTTAAGATTTTATTTATTTGAGGGGGGGAGGAGAGACAGAGAGAGAGAGCGAGCATGTGTGGGGAGAGGGGCAGAGGGAGAGGGAGAAGCAGGCTCCCCAGGGATCACTGACCCAAGGCAAAGGCAGATATTTAACTGACAGCCACCCAGGTGCCCCCCCATGCTTACTGCAGAATTATTTACAGTAAACAAAATACGGAAGCAGCCCAAGTGTCCATCAACTGATGAATAAAGATGTGGTATATACAAGTATACAATAGAATGTTACCCAGCCACAAAAAAGAACGAAATCTTGCCAAACACAAAATACAATGAATAACCTCTGTGACCTCATATAAGGGGCTGGGACACAGTTTTCCCTCAGAGACACGTGGTGTCCATCTGTACTGTGCAGCCCTCTAAGGACTCCTGGGTTAGTCACAACCTACTTTTCCTTTTATCCTTGGTTTTTGTGTTATGATTTCACAGTAACTACGATTTTACTTTGCAAAGTTTTTAAGATTGTACTCTAAACTACGTAAGAAATGCCCAGAAGATAGCCCAGCCTAATCACAGTGAGAAGAATATTTCCTGTCTACGCTTCTAAGTATTTTTTTCCTTGACTAAAAAATATTCCATTTTTAAACCAGAAGGAAATGATGGACTGGGGTCAATACTGAAACAATCGGCAATGAGAAGTGATTTGTTTTAGGGGACAATTTGTCATTTGTGGTAAAAGGGGTATTTTCTAGGGCAATAATTAAACTTGGCCTACATCCAACAAGCACATTCTACCCGAGAACAAACATGTCACTTTCACAAGTGAGCAATGATCATCTCTTTCAAGTGCACTAGAAGAACTTTTCAAAAAGGCATAAATAAACAAGGAATATGCTTCTTGATTAATTTGCTACAACTAAGTTCTTTCAGGCTTATAAGTCATGTAGATCAAGTGCCACTGAGTCAAACTCTTTGTTCACAACCATTTGGGGCCCTGAGTAACAGTACAATAATCACTCTGTTTTTAGAAGGTATGGAAACTTCAGTGTATGAACATCTTATGACACTGAAGACATTGGATTCCATGATCTCAGATTTCTGGGACTCAGATAATTTCTAAAACCCACGGGGAACATGGATTGGGAGGACAGGTGATCTAGTACTCATGATCCCCAATGCCTATTTTTTCCAGATTGAGAAACCCAAGCAAAGAGAGATGACGGTCCAAGAATATAAAGCTAGTCTGGACCACAAATAGAACCCATGTTTCCCAATTCGTTCTGAGTTTATTCCAAGTCTGTCCAAACTGTAATCAACTTTTGAAACCTATTAAAAATTTTTATTTTAATAAAGCAATCACAGTCACAATAATACTGATTTCAACACCCTGTTGAACATAAGAAAATGAGCCAAAAAAAAGAAGAAGAAGAAGAAAATAAAATAAGAAAACCCTCACACTTGTCAGAATGACTAAAATCAACAACAGAAAAAAGAGGTATTAGTGAAGATGTGGAGAAAAAGAAACCTTCTTGCACTGTTGGTGGGAATGCAAACTGGTACAGCCACTCTGGAAAACAGTATGGAGGTTCCTCAAAAAGTTAGAAATAGAACTAGCCCTACAATCCAGTAACTGAACTACTAGGTATTTACCCCCCCCACCAAAATACAAAAACACTAATTGAAAGGGATATATGCACCCTTATGTTTATAGCAGCCGTATTTACAATAGCCAAAGTATGGAAGCAGACCAAGTGTCTATCCATAGATGAATGGATGAAGAAGAGGTGGTGTAGATATACACTGGAATATTATTCAGTCATAAAACAGAATCAATCTTGCCATTTGCAACAACATGGGTGGAGCTGGAGAGTATAATGATAAGTGAAATAAGTCACAGAAAGACAAATACTATATGCTGTCACTCATATGTGGAATTTAAGGAACAAAACAAACAAGCAAAGAAAAAAAATGAATGAGCAAGAGAGCAAGCAAGAGAGAAACTGAAAAACAGACCATTTTTTAAAGATTTTATTTATGTATTTATTTGAGAAAGAGAGAGAGAGAGAGCACAGAGGGAGAAGCAGGCTCCTTGCTGAGCAGAGAGCCCGATGCGGGGCTCTACCCCAGGACCCTGAGATCATGACCTGAGCCGAAGGCAGAGGTTTAACGGACTGAGTCACCCAGGCACCCCCCCGACCCCCGCGCCCCGGCACCAAGAAACAGACTCTTAACTACTGACAACAAACTGCTCATTATCAGAGGAGCAGTGGGGTGGGGGATGGGGGAAACAGGTGATGGAGATTAAGGAATGTACTTGTTGTGATGAGCACCAGGTGTTTTATGGAATTGTTGAAGCACCATATTATACACCTGAAAGTAATGTAACACGGTATATTACCTATACTGTAATTAAAATATAAACTTAAAAAAATAAAATAAGGAAACACTGCACTGGAAAATATGGTGCATATCTTTTACATAGTCATCACAGCGTCATTTAGAATGATTTCCCAATGACCTGGAGAATACTCGTGATATGATGTGAGGCCAAATAAAAGTAGGCTTTGAAATTTTTCTGAAACACAAATGTTGTGTGTTTAAGGGTACATGCATATATGGGTATACCCCTATGTATACATTATTTTAAAAACTGGAAATAAAGTCCCCAAATTATTGCTGCACTAAACTAAATTCTATTACCATAAGTATATTTTTAGTTTTCCAATAAACATTTATTACATTTGTTTTAAGAAAAATCACAAAATTGATTATAACAGTTCCTATAATGAAGATCTCCTGTTATCTTATTCAAAAGGTCATGTGAAACATAAACCTAATACAGCTTTTGATGGATAAATATTCAAGTAGGTCTCACTGAAATGGAAAGATTTCTTTGTTCACCTGTGCCCACATTGAGGTGACTTACTTTATAGTTATCTACTACTAGTAGGGAAAGAGTTAGAGCCTTTGAAGCTGCCTCACGAATAATCCTTCCCCTTCTTTTTTTTTTTTTAAAGATTTTATTTATTTATTTGACAGAGAGAGAGAGAGATATCACAAGATATCCGCCTCCTCCAGAAAGTGAGCGAGCCTGGGAGAAGGGGCAGAGGGAGCTGAGAAGAGAGAGAGTCTTAAGCAGGTTCCTCGCTGGGCGTGGACCCTGAGATCATGACCTGAGCGTGGAAATCAAGAGTCTGCCTCGTGAACCGATTTAGCCACCCAGGTGCCCCTGAAATTGCCTTCTCCGTGGAACCCCTCTCATTAGCCTCTTCCTCTCCAAACCTGGAGCAGCATTTTAATTAATTTCAGCTTATTGATCACGGAGTGGCTGGATTAGTCAGGGTTTTCCAGAGAAATGAAACCAATAGGATAAAGAGAGCAGTATATAAAAGGGCATTTATTATGAGGAATCGGCTCATGCTATCGTGGAGACTGAGAAGTCTCATCTTCTGCCGTCAGCAAGCTGGAGGCCCAGGAAAGCCAGTGTTACAGAGCCCGTCCAATCCTGAAGGCCCCAGAACCGGAAACGTCAGTGGGATAAGTCCCAGTCCCAGGCCAAGTTGGAAGGCCCCAGAACCGGGAGCACTGATGTCTGAGAGCAGTTCCAGTAGGGAAAACAAATTTGCCCTTTTTCCAGCGTTTTGTCCCTTTTGCCCCTGCCGCTCAGTATCTGGCATGATCCACATCCCCATTGATACGGTCGATCTTCTTCACTTTGCTGACTCAGATGCTAATCTCTTCCCCAAACATCCTCATAGACACCCCAGACATATTTTTTTTTAACAGCACTTGGGGCATCCCTCCGCCCGGTCAAGTCTATACGTGAAATTAACTATCACAGCGAACCTTTACCAGAAGTGGCTCCTCGAATTTGAGATTTTTGTTCTGGAAGACTGAGCACCAAATGCAGCTCCTTCCACACAACTTTCACCTTATTATCCTTGGCGGAATGACATTTCTGCATTCTACCTTCTTACGGCCGTTTCTCAATACATTAATACGTGTGCTCCTTTGTTTTGTGGTTGATTGTATCAGCATTTTCTTTCTAGATGGTATCTTGAGGTTGGAAACACTAATATATGAGATGATTAATAGATGAATAATTGTAGATGTATTTTTTTAAAGGATTAATGGGCCCTGTTTTATTTGCCAACGTGGATGGAAGTTCTGAGCCAATATTTTTTTTTTTTTTTTTACCCAAGATTAAAGGGACTCATCAGATATTAGAGCTGCAGGGGTCATTAACATTTACATACTGAAGATTTTCTCTACCTTACAGGTGAGAAAACTGAAGCCCAGAGGGGTTAAGTGACTTATGTGCAAGGTAACGCAGCAAGTTACTGTCTCCTCCCTTGAAGCCAGAACATTCCTGTGAATTCCCAGTGAATCGTGGTCCCGTAGGCCTTCCTTCCAGTTCTAACATTGGTGATCCAAAAATCAAGTGCTGTTACTTAGTGCTCTAAACATTCTAAACATTCACTCAGAATAATTTATAATTTATATTAACAAGTTTCATTCATATCTGCGATTGATAATATCTTCAAAATGAATCTGTTTAGATGAGGAGATTTTATATATTATGAAGAGAAATATTGTGCTGAATGTTGAATGTTAAAAGGCAAATAATGACAGACAAAACCCCACCATGGCATTAATTGAGTGAGAAATATTAAATACATTAGGGAAAGATATCATTTCCTTTGGCGAGATTTCATGCACTCTTATGCAAATTTATTTTATAGCATTTCAGGACAAATAGAATTTCACAAACACTAAAGCGTATTGTAAAAAAGTAGTGAAAATAAACAAATCCACCTGTAACCCAGGGACATAAATCATATGAAATATTTATAAAACACATTTTGTAACCTTTAATAATATCAAACCAAATCCAGTGGTTTCAAATTAGATTTCAATCCAGTGCAATTCTTTTCAACAATGCTCAGTACAGCAAGTCTTCACTATCATGTGCACTTCTAAATAACTAGGCTTCTCATAAAATGCCTTCTTCAGAGAGGAACCTTGTTTCGTATTGTCTATCGTAAACAAGATGAACTGCGATGCTATTTACTTCCTTTTAACAACATCATCAGATTGTTTTGATTTATATTTCTCTCATAAAATATTATTATCAAGCAAAATAAAGCACAAAACCCTTGTTTGTGTTTTACAAGCAAGAAAGTCTAGCTTTTTGGCTCTGGTTAGTTGAACAGTCTGGCTTCTTTTTCTTTCTTTCCTTCTTTCTTTCCCATCTTTATATCAGAATATTCTGAAATATTTCCATCAGTCTGCCTCTTTTCTGGTGGTCTCTTTCCTGGACATTCGGAAGCAGGCTGTGCTGTGCGCTATGGCAACATTTCCAGAGACTTCGCCCCAGTGGAGGACCCTCAGGACTGGGACTCTTTCTTTTCAATTAAAATAAAAAAATAAAAATTACAGGGTGACCCTTGTGGGACAAAATCATCATGCATATTCTGAGCTACATTTTGAATTTGAAATCCAAATATGTTCCTGAACTCCTTTGTATTTAATTTTATTTAAGTACTTGCAATTTTAGATAGATTGGCAACGAAGACGTGTCAACAATGGAACAGCTTCTTCCCTTAGTAGTTAGCAGCAAATTATTAGCTTTTAAAGAAAATTGCCTCCTTCACCCTGCTTTAAAATATGCAGTCTTTGTTTATAGCACATTTTGTCTTGAATGCTGTGTGGTACCATATACGTTCTTTGTTTGCTTCCTTTCACATTGATTCCAAAGCACAGCAACGAAGGTAACATTAAAGGGAATGATGCTTACATCAGAACATTCTCTATTTACTCATAGACCCAAATTACCATTCTATGCCTTAGATAAGCCACACTGGTATTACTGATTGCAGTTGCTAGCACCACTATTTTTGCAAAGTAAATATTATGTTTCACGGAAATCACGATATATAGAGTCACATATATTTATATCTGCACATAGTCACGCTGGATCATGACCAGGGGAGAGCAACTAAATAGAGATCCTACTGGAAATCATATTCCAAGATAGGTAGTTGAAGTGACTAATGTGGCTTAATTTGAGGACAAGGTGACATGCTCGGTATCTTTAAATTCTGTAAAGCTTGTGTGGTTAAGAAAACCCCACAGGTAAAGGCGGTGCTGTGGATTGGAAAGACTCCAGCCCTGGAGCGGGGCAAACCTTCTTACTCGCTGTGTGGCTGGACAAATGCTTGACTCACCTCTCTGAATCTTAATCGCCTCGATTGTGACGTGCCGAGAAATTTAATACCAGTCACTTGCAGAAAGTACTGAGTGGAGGGCCTAACATTAGGGAAGAACATAGTCATTCTCTGAAAGCCCTTCTTGACTAAAGGGGGCCTAGACCTGGGGGCTGTGCCTGTGCTGAGAGTAGTAGGAACTAGGGCTGGTGCAGATATGGAGTTTCCCACAACTTCTGAGCATGGATCAAAGCGGGGGGGAAACATTTTGATACCCTTGGTGAAGCCAGGCTGGAGGTGTAGGAACTAATTCATATCATCAGATCAAAAGGAAAGAACCAAAAAAGCTCCATCGGTAAGGGTCCTGCAGAGGGGATGGGCAAGATGGAACGCGGAGTTCAAAGGAACCGGAAGGCAGAGCCGGGTGAGACCTTGGATCAGTGGCACGCACTGTGGGAGAGGGAGCATTTCATAGGCATCTAGCCCACAGCAGTGGATGGGGAGAAGATGGTTTTGAGGGGTAAGTTCGTTGACATACATGAGAAATGTTAGCTGTTCTTAACATTCTGAAAATGATTCTTAATAGTAAAGAAATCAGTAGACACTATGTTGTGGGAGTTTGCTCAAATGCAAGGGACTAGAGTAGTCATACAAACTGATCGATCACACCCAATTCTCAGTTTACTCCAACCTATTTATTAACAGGTCTTCATCATGTGAAACTCTACTCTGCTGCAACCAATCTTCTAGAATTCTGCGAAAAATATTTGTATTTGGGTCTGAATTCAATAAATAAAGGGCTCACCTTCCCTAAGTTACCTTTTGAAAGTTATGCCTAGTGATTTTCTTCTGAAGCCTCACTCCATTCAGGCTAGTTTCCAAATTCACTTGGCATATTTCTTTCTCTGTGATACTTTTTTAAAAAGATTTTATTTATTTGAGAGAGTGTGCGTATGTGCTTGTGCACGAGTGGGGGTGGGGCAGAGGAAGAAGGAGAAGCAGATTCTACACTGAGCTTGGGGTGATCCCAGGACCCCAGGATCATGACTGGAGCCGAAAGCAGACGCCTATCAGACTGAGCTACCCAGGCGCCCTTGTGATTTTTTTTTTTTTTTTTTGAAGCTCCATTTGTTATTTTTACTCTCCATTAAATCCTACACCAAGCATCAAGAGCAAGTTCAAATCCTAGTTTAGATACAATCACTTACCAGCTGTTAGGAAAACTGGTGATTTCAAATATTTCATGATTATTCATATGCTATATTTTGATAGGTTGAAATATTGTATATGATTTCTAGTGTTCAGGGACTACATCATCTATGTATCCTCATATCCTCAGCCTCCCACCCCCGTTACTCTATTTGAGTGGCATATGATAATTCTCCAAAAAATATTTAGCACACTGAATTTAATGCAGTTACTTTCATAAATAAACAGGGTATGTATTCTCTTTTCTAGTTTAAAGATCAGAAATCTAAGGCTTAGAGAGGTTAAGTGACATGCAGAGTGAACTTGCCTGTGGGTTACGCACTTGACTGTAGGCATTCTGGAAGCCAAATGGGGGAACAATGTTAGGAGACCAGCTCTTTCTTAGGCAGACTTTGCATCTCTCTGTTTCTGTCCTGTGACTCTTTCTGTACCTGGGTAGGGCTTGGTTAATATTGGATTATTAAATCAGGAGATGCTTTACAACTGGAACAAAGAGAAGTTAGCTCTGGGGCCCTTTTAGTTTGTTTAGAGAGAACCCTTGCTTTTTTCTTGCCTATGTATGTGCTTGGCTATTAGGAATATCACAATTGAAGGCAATTGTATGGGAATGTTTGAGCAAGTGGCATGTTTACTATTACTCCCTCAGTCTTTCAACCTTTGATAACGAGCTTCTCTTCTTTCTGCTGGCTGAGATCCTTAACATGGGTGGCTTCGATGCTTCTCGATTTCTGCTCCACCGGACCCCATTTTCCAGTGCTTTCCATATGCAATGAATTTGTTAGTGCCTCTTGACTACTGATGTTTTTAAATGTTCATCATCATTTTAATGTGGTCATTGTTGGGAAATGAAATGCGGATGTTTGTCATTCTGCCATCTTTAACTGTGCACAGATTGGCGACATTGAACTAAAATATTTTTTTTAACCCATTCGTAAAACCACCGTGGTTGACCTTTGCTCAGAACTCTTCACCCTGTCCTCAACGCCTTTCCCCAGTTTATTCAAGCAATATTGTTTTTTTTAAAAATCCATATTCAATCCAACACCCTTCAAAAAATCTAAGTCGGTTGTCCCTGTGGAGACCGAAGGTCTCTATTCCTCGAAACCCCACAGCATGTTTTCTCAACCCCATTGCAGCTTTTACAATCATTGGCTTTATTACTAGAATCATTTCTGTATCTCTGACTTTCCAGTTAGACTCCAAGCTCCAGGACATGGGAGTTCATCCCTTTTTAATCTTGATATTCTCAAATGGTGCTTTGCCCATAGGAGGTGATAAATGTTGGTTCAATTATATTAAATTACTGTATTCAACTTATTGTTTGTTTCATTTATTCATGTCTAATAAGTGATTTAATTTGTTTTATGATTAAAAGTACTAATGTAATCTTTTCTCAAGAGTTCCTGATTTTCTAAATCTAATGATCTCTAACTAACCTCTTATGTCTGTTACGGTACCTAAGTAAAATGGAAACACATTGTAGCAGAGAGGGAAATAAGGGGCATGGCTGGTATATAATTCAGCACAGACATTGGAATCAGATGGGCCAGCGCTCTAATCCAGCTCCAGCCTCTTGCTTGCTGTGTGATCTAGGGCAAGTCATTAAACTTCTCTGAACTTTAGTTTCTTCATCAGTAAAATGAGCATAATAATCTCTCCTTCTTGTGGTTATCAAAATTATTATATCTTTCACATACTCAACAAATCTGAGTTTTGTGAATTATAATCTTTCGTGTATTCAACAAATCTCAGTTGTTGTTCTTCCCATGAAACTTTGAACATGGGGTGTGTCCTGTCTTAGTCGCATTCCTGTTCTCCATCCCTGGCATGGGGTCTGCCACTTAGTAGGTGCTTTGTGTATATTTGTAGATCAAAGAAAAAATGGAGGAAAGGAAAAAAGGAGACACAGAAGTAGAAAAAGAACTAAATCATATCATACATTTGATCCTGATCTCTAACAATTATGGAAATTCTACTCTGCATAAGAAGGACATTTTCTCCCTGACATAGCATGAAGGTTTATGTCTGTCCTAATACCTGAGTTTATATCCGTCAAGCAAGAGGAACTATTTTTACAACGTGCCTCAATTGCACAGAAAGTGCAACTAGTTTTCTTTGTGTTCCCTGAGACATAAAGATGCAGACATGTGTTTTCAGCCTCGAGGCTGATTTCACAGTGTGAAAGAGAAAAAAGATTTTTAAAAAAGCAGTATTTTTTCCCCCTTCTTTTCCACTTTCTTAACAAAACTAGCTCTGGGGAAAATAGGCAAGAAAAATGACTTGAATCCCACCATCCTCTGGATTCCAGTGCTGTGCTAGACCCACTTTTCTTAGCGGTTTTGAAGCCCGACGGAGACATGACAAGATAGTCAGATGAAGGCTTTACCAGTTGAGAAAGGCTCACATGGGTGAGTAGCAGACAGTGCAGAGACTCAGGAAATCCTTCCCTTTCTGGTGCAGAGGCCTCCAAGGGAGCAGGACTTGAGAGGAGAGAAGAAAAAGTAGTCGTAGGACCTTAAAGGTATCTCGGATTCGTGCATCCAAGAGCAGCTCGGGGAAACTAGACAGATTCCGCTGCTCACTATCCGAGTGTCTTTGCAAAGGTTACTTTAAAAACTAATCTCGCCTGTTTCTGCTGATAATCCAGACTTTTCGAGGGAGTCTTAAGGGCGAGGTAATAGATGAGAGATTGTCTGGTGCCTACTTAATGCATATTACTTTTCTGTTTTCCTCTTTCAGTTGGAAAGGCCCTTGGGAAAGACAAAACTAATAGCCACAATTGGGTCTCTAAGCAAATCTTACTTGCAAGACAGCCGAAGGTGTAGCGTCTGATTCTAGAGGAGGAAGGGCTGGAGAAATTCAGAGTGAAGCAGCAAAAATTCTAGGATTTAATTCTGCTTCTGCTAGTTCTTATGAATCTAAGGAGATTCAAAGTGTGGTAGAAAGAAGCCGCCTGCTCCTGTCTTGATAAAATCAGATTGAAAACAAGCTATAATTAGTTCAGTCATTTAGTAAAATTTGGGGATGTCAAGCTGAAGCCTAAATTTGATACCTGGACCAGTCTTCTGTATTTGAGCACGAAGTGCTAAATTATGATCCATTATCAGGCAATAGGGAGAAAAGCACGATACTTGCCACATGAATTCATTCCTTTTAAGACAGGCTTGAATCGGGCAGCGTAGCGTCCTTTGGAATATGGTATTTCTTGGTGCATTTTGCATAGTTGTTAGGAAAAGATAACAATCTAAAATAATTCTTTAAAGCCCAGTTATTATTAAAAAAAAAAAAACCAAAAATCAACAAAACCACTCAGTCAACCATACCCATGGCAGTTTAGCCCACATGGGCCTGAGCAGACCTAGTGGCAGCCCACTGTAAATGCCACAATTTAAATTTAAAGTTTAAATTTACAATGTATCTTCCTGCGCTTGCTGTCAGAGCCACTAAGCTAAAACCAGTGGAAACTTCACAGACTCGATCAACAATTTGGGAAAAAGGAACTGGCCATATGTGTGAAAAGTCTCAGATTATTCATATCATTTGATTAGATGATTCTATATTTAGAAAGCTATACTAAAGAAACGATCAGAAACATCAAAATTAGCCAGTCCACCAAAACCCTCACTACAACATTGTTCCCAATAGCACATTTGGATTACGTAGATATTTAACAGAAGAATAAAGAGCCTGTGATTTCCATATTATGGTCTTTTACACAGTCATCACAGTGTCATTTGGAACGACTTCCCAATGACCTGGAGAATACTCGTGATATGATGTGAGGCCTAAAAAAAGTAGGCTTTGAAATTTTTCTGAAACACAAATGTTGTGTGTTTAAGGGTACATGCATGTATGGGTGTACCCCTATATATACATTATTTTAAAAACTGGAAATAAAGTCTCCAATCTCTCATCCATTACCTATTTCTCCCTTGAAAAGCCTGGAAAGTTTGGTGCATATCTTACTTTGGTCGGTGTGTTTTAGGTTTTGGTTAAAATTGTGACCAGACTTATAATATGCTCTCCTGTTCATGTTGTACCATAAGAAGCATGAATGTCAGTGGCACCTGAGAAGAATTATCAAGCTGTACCGGACCAAGGATTCATCAAGAAGGGGAAGGATTGGGGCGCCTGGGTGGCTCAGTGGGTTAAAGCCTCTGCCTTCGGCTCAGGTCATGATCCCAGCGTCCGGGGATCGAGCCCCGCATCCCGCATCCCGCATCGGGCTCTCTGCTCAGCAGGGAGCCTGCTTTCTCCTATCTCTCTGCCTGCCTTGATTGACTCTTGATTTCCACGCTCAGGTCATGATCTCAGGGTCCACGCCCAGCGAGGAACCTGCTTAAGACTCTCTCTCTTCTCAGCTCCCTCTGCCCCTTCTCCCAGGCTCACTCACTTTCTGGAGGAGGCGGCAGAGGTGGAGGCGGGGGGAGGGGGATAAGGGGGAAAACAGGGGAGGGGGGAAGGGGAAGGGGACGGAGGGGAGGGGGGAGGAGTGGGAGGAGTAAACCAGAGGAAAGGTAAAAACAGTTTGCATTGGGGTGTTGGTAGTAGTAAAGCAAAGAGCACGGCTAATGTCATGGGTCTTTGGAAAGAAGAAAGGATGAGTCTGGGTGGAGGATTAGAATAAAGGTGATCAAGAAAAAGAAATCAAAGATGTGTCTTATTTTAAAACCTGTGATGAGGATGCTCATAGCGGCCTTAATGAACAAAGTGAAATAAAGAAGAGCTGAAATGGACAGGGCAAAGAATAAAATATGGCTGGCCGCATGATACAGGGAAGCCATCAGGATCCAGAAGTGCAAGTGTCTAGCAGGCAATTAGAAATGAGAGACCAACTGACATGTGGGAAGTAAGTCCACTTCATAGCTTTGGTCCACCCATAGAAATGTTAACTGAGGGCGAACTAAGGGAGTGGGAATAAATGATACCCTGAAGAGACAAGAAAAAAAGAAAATTCTAGAGGTTTGAGGTTATTCATTATAACTGGGGGTTTATCTTGGAGTGATGCAATACCTTATACCTAACATTATTATGTATACATCTATCTTCTGCTTCACGATGGACTGATGGTAGATTAACCACGTTTGTTCTTTTGACAAACTAGGTAACCCAATTAGGTAGATAGCGAATTAAATTTGAACCCAGATGTGATAAAAGAAATTTGATCTTTTCATATGTTCTGCAATGTTTTGGGGTTGAAATAAGAAGCCTCAATAGCGAAAATACAATTAATTAATTTTTACCTCAGATTACCTTTGCCTTTTACTGGAATCCTCTCTGTGCTAGGCCAGTCCCTTAGGAAAATCAGATAAGCCACCTTTGTCATTAAGGAGCTTATCTTGGAAGGAAACACAGAAGGACCACTCAGCAAAACTAAAACCAGAATTTTTTTTCTGTTCACTCCTTTTACTAGATATTTGCCAGTCATAATTGGAGTACATTAAAGGTGAGGAAAAAGTAAAAATTTGTACCAGGGAAAATGTCTTCAGTTATTTTAAATGTAACTAGACATGACAATAATGGAAATGCACAGTGTAAAGGTCAACAAGAATTGAATCTTCCTCTAGTCACTTTTGAAGTTAAAATTTGGGGGAAAATAGAAAGACTGCACATTAGTGAGTCTCTACATGACCCCAAAAAACAGTGTAATTCCAACCATAAACATTAACCATTCTATGATAATACTCACAATTTTCTAAGCAGTAGAAATAAAATAGAAAATGTACTCATGAACTCCACATTGCATTGTTATTAGAAACAAAGCAAAAGTAGCTTGAAGAGTATTATCTTGGTTGAAAAAGCAAGAAATAATTAAACATTGGAGATTTCAGCCAACGAATAAGGTGGGTGCATAAAAATATCCTCGGGAAATTAACGCTGCTTTCAAGGAATATTAAAATATTAAATTCACCCCAACATCTGGAAGATAAATTCTCTTTATACATTTTTAAAAATAAAGACATAGACAATATATTTGCCTGTACAAGAAGGTAAAGAATTTGATGGAGCTTCTCTAGCCCCCAAAGCAAATAAGACAAATCATTTTCTGTAATTTTTCTCAGTTTGGCAATAAAACAACATAGATATTTTTTCCTTAAAAAATACAGTCTTATTAAATTCCACACTGGGACTTGAACTGTATGAATATAAAACTGTTACTTTATATTCAAAGCCAGTCCAATTATAAGACCGCAATCTTGCTGTAAATCTTGCTACCTTGTCTTCAAGATAAATGTTGATTTAAAGATTATAGAAGAGAATTAAACAAAAAATGATCCATGCAAGTTGCCCATAACTTTTATGTTTATCTAAGGACAGCTGTAAAATAAGCCACCTTCAGTTATCCTGAGCTCCCCATAATTGCTTAAACTCCTATCCTGTGTTTTGATGTCTGGGGGTCAAAAAGTTTGCTGAAGAAGAATAAAAGAATTTGGAGAATTTGCGGTATTTCAAGTTTCCAAATTTACTAGGTTGATTTTATTGTTTATTCATTCTTTTCAACTGATCATCTGAAAGTGCTATAGACTGAATGTGCTCATCCCCTCCTCCAGATTCCTAGGCTGAATACTACTTCTAAGTCTGTTGTTACTTGGAGACAAGGCCTTGGGAAACCTTGGGGATTCCATAGGTCCTAAGGGCAATGCCCTTGTGAATGGGATTAGTGCCCTTATGAAAAAGGAGTTCTTAGAGATCTGCACTGCCCCTCCTAGCACACAAGGACACAGCAAAAAGATGGCCAACTATGACCTGGGAAGCAGACCTTCAGCAGACCTCAAATGTGACTGCGCCATCTTGGATGTCCCAGCTTCCAGAACCATGAGAAATAGAATCTTGTTGTGTAAGATACCTAGTTTATGCTAATTTTGTTTTAGTAGCCTGAATGGGTTAAGAGAGAAAGGGGTGCTTCTTCTCTCAGAAATGGGCTTACCTTGGTGGTATTATTGTTGTGTTATATGATATACTTTGATTAGAATTAAGCCTGTTTTCCCTCACTATCTTTGTTGAAATTTTCTAGCAATTAATGCTTTTCCTTAATATAAATGACCCAGTTACACTTCATTATTTTTATACATACATGGACGGTGAGGAGTCCAGGGAAATACTAAAGACAAGCTTTTCTAGTCTCCAGTGCAAGATGAATCTCCTTCAGTGTTCACCATCAGTCCTTATTCCATAATATCTTGGGCAAAAAGAGTAACCCATTTGTTTCTCCCTATAGCACAAATGCAGAAAACCAGCTTGATTCCCACTGCAAAGGTACACACAATGGACACAATGTGTGGAGACATGGTTATAATCTTATTTAATTATATTTACGTATTGAAGCCAGGACATAACCCAGCCTGCTGATGACGAGAGCTTTACCTTAGAGTTAAAAGAGAATAACCGAGTATCAGCTCTTTTAATTTTATCATCTTTTCCTGCCTTGGGCCATCAGAGCTCCGAGGTCTTGGGCCTTTGTCCTCCAAGAATTACACCAGCAGCCCCCTCGTTCTCAGGTCTTCAGACACGAACTGGATTACACCATTTGCTTTCCTGTTTCTCCAGCTTGCACACCGCAGACTATACGACTTCTCACCCTCCATAGTGATGTGAGCCAGTTCCTAGAAATATCAAGCTCTCTCTCTGTGTCTGTAAATACATACATAGTTGACCCTTGAACAATGTAGGGGTTAGAGGCACTTACCCTCCTCTGCACATCTGAGAATCTCCCTAAATAACTTTTGACTCCTCAAAACTTAACTATGAATAGCCCTACTGTTGAGTGAAAGCCTTACTGATAACACGCACTGTCAATGAACACATATTTTGTATGTGTATTATATACTGCATCTTTACGAAGTAAAGTAAGTGGCAGAAAAGAAAGTTATTCGGTAAATCCTAAAGGGAAAATACATTTACAACACCGTATGGATTTACTGAGA
Organism: Martes martes; assembly: GCF_963455335.1. NCBI lineage: Eukaryota > Metazoa > Chordata > Mammalia > Carnivora > Mustelidae > Martes > Martes martes. The sequence continues at coordinate 111,979,662 of NC_137897.1, forward strand.
AAAAAATCCATGCATAAGTGGGCCCATGTGGTTTCAACCCATGTTGATAAAGGGTCAACTGTGTATGTGTGTATGTGTGTGTGTCTCTCCTATTATCTATCTTATTGGCTCTGTTTCTCCGGAGAACCCTGACCAATGCGCTTATCTCTTTAATTTTGCCATTGAAGAAAACTTAATTCATTCTCTTTTAATATCTTTCACGTATAGCTGTGTTTTTAGTTATTCGTCATGCCTATATTCCCTACCCCTACTAAACTATGAGTCCGATCATGCCATTCCCCTGTTCAAACTGCAGCTGTGTATTCATACACAAGTACCTCTACCTGCCACCTCAATCAACCTTCTGGGACTCTTCTTTGGTGCCTCCCTTTCTGATGCCATATCTGTTATCCACAGCCAACCACAGGCCATGACGTTTTGTCTCTGTGCCCCTATAAGGATGATCTTTTCTCCCATTGCATCATAACTAAATTATATTTGTTGTTACAAGTTCAGTTCAAATGCCACACTCTTTAACTCATTTGTTAGGAAATCCTCACCCTCTTTCCACCCCTGACTTCCCAACTGGAAGTATCTTCTCTGTCTTCTGCTCTCTGATAGCCCCTTATCTAACTTTATTTTATGGAACTAATCATTTTTTACATCTTCGTATTAGGTAATAGGTTTATTTAAATGTCTTATTTCCTCTACTCTGCTAACGTCTTGTTAAAGGAACTATGGAATTGTGTTCATTTCAGTGCCCCCCTCCCACAATAGCTGGTGCAATACCCTACATGTAGCAAATCATCATCATCATCATCATCACCATCATTGTCATCCTTCATAGGTACTACAATAATAAATAACCATATTGCTAATGTGCCTAAAAAGATAGAATGGGGGAGAAAGATAGAATGGGAATCTCTAACCAGCACCAAATGAATTATACATCTTTAGAATGGGAGACAGCATTGCATAAAAGAGCATGGGATGGAGACAGATCTGGGTTGTCACCAGTTCTACTACTAACTAGAACACATTCTGGGCAAATTAGAGTATTTATTTCAGACCATCCAGTTCTCAGGCAGATTAATATTATCTGTCACCAAGGTCATCACAAGTCTTAAGTTGTGTAATTCACATACATTTAAACACAATACTTGACACACTTGTAATTCATACTCTCTTAGCACACTGACAATATAAATACGCTATCCTCTGCTATATAGGGCTGCTCTTCAAAGATCTGCTATTGGTCAAATTTGGGTTCTTGGGAGGTCTTTTGGCCTTTTCTCCTCCCTGGCTGCTTTTAAATTCCTTATTTGACTTTTCCATTTTGCCATTTCACTAACATGTCTAAATGTGTATTCCAGGGCCCTGGGTAGGCATCGCACTCTTGATTTCAGATCAGGTCCTGATCGCAGGGTGGTGGGTTGAAGGCCTGCGTCCAACTTCGTACTCAGTACGGAGTCTGCTTGTCCCTCTCCCCCTACTTCTCTCCCCATTCCATTACTCTCTCTCTCTCTCACTCTAAATAAATAAATAAAATCTTTATTTGAAAAAAAAAAAAAAAAAAAAGGATGTATACTGTTTTCCCCACCGAGTGCAAAAAGGCGTTTTTATTAAAGAATAGGGACAGAACCAATAGGCAGGAAGAGCTGTGGGTGTTTACTGCTTTTAATTAATTTAATTGGCTATATTCGGTGCTTATTGAGTCTTTGGATTTCTGTATTTTGTCTGTTCTGAAAAATTCTAAATCATTTATAATATTTATCTGCCAGAATCTCTATATTTTCCTACTTTTATTCCAGTTACACATCAGACCTCCTGTCCTCCATATTCTTTAAACGGACATGTGTGCTGCGTTCTATGATATTTCTGTAGGACGATCTTCCCCCAAAAATCAGTTCGCTATTTTTCTGTGTCTAGTCTGCAAGTCAATCTGTTCTCTGTCATTTTTATGTCTGCAACTGTATATTGCTTTTGTTTCTATAATATCTATTGCATTCCTTTTCAAATATTTATGGTTATTTTTAATAGCTTCTCATTTTTTTATTTCCTTAAATATTTTCTGCAGTTATTTTATACTCTGTATCAAATAATTTTAATATGTAATTCCCTTGAAATTTAAATATGGTATTAGTATTCCTACATTCATCCACCATGCATAGTGTGTGTGCGCTAGATACTCATTACTAAAATGTCAGAGCCCCGGGAGCACTTGGGGGGCTCAGTCTCTTAAGCAGCTACCTTCAGTGTGGGTCATGATCCCAGGGTCCTAGAATGGAGCCCAGCATGGGGCTCCCCGCTCAGTGGGGAGCCTGCTTCTTCCTCTCCCTCTTCACCTCCCCTAATTCATATACATTCTCTCTCTCTCTCTCTCTCTTTCTCAAATATATAAATAAAATCTTTATAAAAATAAAAAATAAAAATAAAATGTCAGAAGCCCAGCAAGTAAATTGTAAAAGCTTTTCTCTATATGGGAACTTTACTTTGTTTTTACTTGGAACCTACAGATGCTACTGACAGAGACCACATTACTCCCATAGAAGTTCCCAGTATGTTGTGGGACACTGAGGGTCAACTCTATCATCCTGACACTGGCCCAAGGTTTAACTTCCCCCTAATATTGCTAATATAAGCATTTTTACTCAAGGCAACCTTCCTTTTTTACTTACCTGATGCTCAGTTCTACACATACTGAGCTCAGTTCATATTTGTTGATGGGAAAGAGACCTAAGAGAACTCTGCCACATAAGAACTACAATTTTTCGGGGTGCCTGGGTGGCTCAGTGGGTTGAAGCCTCTGCCTTCGGCTCGGGTCATGATCTCAGGGTCCTGGGATCGAGCCCCGCATCGGGCTCTCTGCTCAGCAGGGAGCCTGCTTCCTCCTCTCTCTCTGTCTACTTGTGATCTCTGTCTGTCAAATAAATAAATAAAATCTTAAAAAAAAATAACTACAATTTTTCCTAAAGACAGTTTCATATAGAATTAGGTGTTTTTGCCATGACAGGAAACATCAGTGAAGATTTTCTTCCATCCTTGAAGTGGAAGGCTATTGATTATATAAAAATCTCATTAATGCATATAAATTCAGTCTTGTATTATTTGTATAGTTTTTCAGTATCTTCTTATGTGTAAATTTCCCTCCCTTCCTAGTTTTTGAACTTAAAGAGAAAACCTGTAATCTACTTCAGTGGTATTCCCATAGCACCCATAATACGCTAGATTTCCAGTAAATATCTATTTAATATGTACCCAAAAAACCCCTTCCATGGTCTTTATACTTATGAACAGAATCCAGGGTGAAAACGGAGTGTGAATTATCTAGTAGACGCTCTGAAAAGTAAAAGATAAGAATCCCCATATGTGAATTTATAAAGATGGAAAGTTAACCTTCCCCGTTTTGAAATTCTGAGTCTCTAGCATTTTATGCCTTTTTTCCCCACACTTTTACTTCTTTGCCTTTGTACAAGATCCCCAGACAGCAAAAAGATCAAAAGCATCAATACTATCTTACGACATACCCTAAAAAATAAAACAGGTTCCAAAAAAAAAAAGAAAAAAAAAGCACATGAAATACTAACTTCTTTTAAATGTGGAATTTAAAAGGCTAGATGTAGTGAAACAGTATCACATTTATTAATAATGCCATCATATATAATAGGACCCTAATGGGACTATCGACCAATTCTCCCATGATGATTATTTGGTGATACAAAAAAGTAAAAATTACAAGAAAGTTCCGAAATACAAGTGGTAATTAAAGATGAAAGCAAAGTGCATAGTCAATGCTTACTTATCTGGAGACCAAAAATTCAGAATGAGTGTCCCTTCTTTCTCCTTGGTTGCTTTTTGGCTGGAAGATGATGATCTTCCACTTCTCTGAGCTCACTCTCTCTTTCTCTCCCTCCATCAAATGCATAAAATCTTTTTAAAAAGAGCAGAAAGTCTCTATCCATTCAGAGAAATTTTAATCATTCTGATAAAGAATAGAGGTAGAGGAAACTGAACCTTCACTTTCAAAGGAGGTTTGTACATTATGCACATTCTATTAGTTCATTTACCTAATTCTCACTAATAATCCAAACTTAGTAGTACATACAGTACTTCACACTTATGCTGATCCATATGTTATATGTGAAAGTCAAAAATGGAGGAGAGAAGGACTGTTGGCCCAGTAGTTTGCACGTAATTCACCTCTTCTGGCCAAAGCCATGAAATGAATCTTCTATAAATTCAAATATAGCCTAAAAGGTTCTGAACTATCAATAGGCCCTATCCAAACACTAAAAAAATCGACAGTAATATAAAGGATACAATTCTTGGGTTCTGCCAAAAATCTTTCTCACGCTGGTTTTCTATAGCAACCGAAATTGGTAAAATGCTACTTGCATAAAGACAGCACTCATTCATTAGAATACAAGTAACAGCGACCCACGCAAAGCAAGTAATCTATTAGATTAGTTAGCTGTCATGTTGGAAAGCAAAAGCAGAGAATAACTTGGGTTTTTGTTGAAGCAGATAAAGTGAACTTGAAGAGTCTTAAACTTACGAGAATATACATGTACTTAGTTCAGCAGGACATATTTCCAAAGGCAAACTCATCTGTTTTAGTTTTCCCATAGCCAGAGTTCTGGTAAGCTGTTAAAGAATGACTTCCTAATAGTACACCACCAGGCACCAGTGTAATGAGTACAATGATTCAAATTCCTGAACACTAAATTACTAATATTTAGAAAACATACAGAATTCGTTTATATACTTACTTTTTTAAATTTCTGTATTTATTTTTATCTCTTGTAACAGGTGAGGAAAGCAGCTGCTATGATCTTCCTAATACTAATTAAATTCTGTTCATGCTTTGATTTCAGCACAGTTCTAAGCACAGTGTGATTGAGACAAAGCAAATAACAATGTACTGAGGTTGATAAGAGGCGGTACAATATGTACTCGAATAGTATGGGCTTAGAAGGTAAGTCATATGTACCTGGATTTAAGTCCTGGGTCTGTCCTTTACTACTTATACAACTTCTTACATCATAATTACTCTCTGAGTTCATTTAGCTGGGAGTGGACTAATAATAGCATTTACATAATGGAGTTTGTATGAGGATTAAATAAAATAACCCATGTAAATAAAGCATTTTTCACAGTACCTGACAGATAGTAAGTGTTCAATAAAGGTTATATATAATTATTATAATCAATCAAGACTTTATGTAATGGAACTTATCAGTTTACACTATATTAAAGCCCATCACCAGGAACTGTATATTCATTAGTTTTAATCTGTATTTATTATCTTTTTTTCACAGATTAGAAAACTCGGGCCCAGATATTTTAGGTAACTTACCTGAATCACATAGCTACCAGTGAGAGGATCAAGTATTGACTACAAGTCTGCTTTCCCCCCAAAGGCCATGCTTTTTCCACTCTACACACTGCGTCCTTAAATGAACATTTATTGTTAATTACGGTTAAGATCTCAGTGGGGCAGGAGGGAGTGCACGTGGGAATGCATTCACATAAGAGAGCAGCATATTTAAGATGTCAAGATTAGGCCACCTCCAGGACCACCTGTCATGACAGGTCAAAGCCCCCTATTATCCCACTCTACCACTGTCAACATAATTGTATGATTCTGTAGACTTTGTTCCTTGTGAGTCAACAGACCTGTTTTCTATAGCTTAGCAGAATAAAGGATACTTGTTCCATCTGAATTGAAACACACTTGTAAGTATACAAACACAATGTTTTCGAGCTACGAGCATGTTAATGCGTCAGGCTGATTGAATTCCCGTTCCAAAATAAGTTCGACTAAAACACCATAAAGCATAATGGAGAAAAATGAAAGACACTGGTTCTAGAAACAACAGGTGGAGCCGTGAACATACGTTGAAACTGACATAACAATGGTAGAAGAGGACGGAGCTGCTGAAAAATCATGGCAGGCTGAGAAAAAGCATTTTAGGAGCTACCATAGCAGTATCTAGAAGGGTAATTTGGGATTTGAGTAGCATCGCACAAGGTAATCGAGGGGGCTAGGATGAACTGCAGTCTGCTACAATAGCATGTGCCAGTCAGAGGAAGACGGTGCATTCAGTCTGAAAAATCAATGAAAGGAAGAAAATGCTATTAGTGCCTGCGACTGTTGAAGGGCTGACTTCAAGGCGATAGGTGAAGGTATATCGAGGTGCTGTGAACCAAGAAGAGGCTCGCAAATCTTTATTTCCCAAAATACCATTACAGGTCAGCTCTGATTTGCAGATATACGAAATTTCAAAGGGACTCTGAATTGCAGAGACGGCCAAGTTTTAAATAGGTGGTTCTTTCCCCTGTGTGGCCAAATGGGTGCCCGGATACAGCTTCCTACACCATCTGTGAGTATCGGGCTATGTACAACCTATAGAAGGAAGGAGTTACAGATGAAATTCATATTAAGACGAACAAAATTAACAAAAATCCAAGAATGCATTCATCATTGTGTTTTTCCAGCAACTATTTACTCCATGCTAAATATATCCACAGGCCCACTAAACCATGTGTGAGAGATAGCAAGAAGCCGAGACCTAGCTTTAATCCGAAGAAATGGAGGAAAAGCACATTATACGGTACAAGTTAAAATCATAAAATACAAGAACGATAGGTGTCTTGGCAAAAGCATATATATAAATGTCAATGATTCAGCAAGTAAAACTAACTTACTTAAATGCCCCAAGTCTTCGCTTTCTCATCTAAGCAAGTGTCATATGAATTGTTAACTTGACGTAGTTGTCAAAATTAAATTTTAAAAATGCATGTCAAAGTCATTCCTTCCTCTGGAAGATGGAATAGAAATAATTTTGCCCCTCTCTCACAGTAAATACAACTAAAAATGCTGGGTAGTGTCTATAAAACAAAATGTATGAACTCTTTGAAAGATAAAAAGAAAAAAGTAAGACTGGCTAGGGGCCAGGAACCCACAGAAATTTAAAAAAAAAAACAACACATCTAAATAATATATGCTTTAAAGAGGGGATCTTAATGGAAACCTAGAATAAATGAACTAAAGGAAATTGAAAATAAAACACATGTCAATCTGTTGATCTATTAATACGGTAGATGAAGAATCTACACTACGTTAGGAAACTAGAGGAAGAAAAACCAATGGTATTTTAAGATGTAGAAAGAGGGAGGGGTGCTTGGGTGGCTCAGTTGGTTAAATGTATGACCCCTGATTGCAGCTCAGGTCTTAGGATCTCAAGGTTGTGAGTTCAAGCCCTGCATGGTGCTCCACAGTGGGTGTGAAGCCTAGTTGAAAAAAATAAAGGTAGTAGAAAGAAGGAAATGATAGAACACGGGAGCAAGTATCAATGAAATTAAAATATAAAACAATATAAAAAATCAGGGGCACCTGGGTGGCTTAGTCGGTTAAGCTTCTTCCTTCTGCTCAGGTTGTGATCTCAGGGTCCTGGGATCAAGCCCCACAGCAGGCTCCCTGCTTAGTGGGGAGTCCGCTTCTCCCTCTCCCTCTGTCCCTGTTCCCAGGTGCATGCTCGCTCTCTTTCTCTCAAATGAATAAATTTTAAAAAAAAAAGTATAAATTAAAAATCTTAAATATATGTATTTTAGAAATCAAGCAAAAGCAAAAACTAGTTCCTAAAACAACAACAACAAAAAAAAACAAAAAACAAAAAAACAAAAAAAAACCTGATGCCTTTACCCAGACTGACAAAGAAAAACAGCAGGAAAAAACACAAATGAAAGAAAAAACATTACTATAGATAGCACAGATATGAAAAGGTTAATAAGGAAATACTAGGAATAGTTCTATGCCTATAAATTTGACAACTTAGATTAAATAAATAGTCCAATTCCTTGAAAGACATAAGCTACCAAAATTCACTCAGTGGGTAATACATAAGCTGAATACTTCTACATCTATTTGGGAAATTAGTTTAAAACCATCCAACAAAGGAAATCTCAAGCACATAGTTTCTCTGACAAGTTCTACCAAACATTTAAGGAAGGCGTAAAACCAATTCTATACAATCTCCTCCAGAAAATAGAATAGGGGAAAAACTTCCAAACTCATTCTATGAGGCCAGAATTCCACTAGTAAATCCAAAGACTTTTCAAGAAAACTATAGAACACAGGTACTTGGGATGGCTCGGTCAGCAGAGTGGGTGACTCCTGATATGGGGGTTGGGTGTGGAGGTTACTTAAAAATAAAAATCTTCAAACAGAAAAATTTAAAAAGCCATAGGACAATATTCTTTATGATAATAGTTGCAAAAAATCTTCTATAAAATATTAGCAATCAAATTCAGCAATATAGAAAAAAGATAATACATCATGACCAAGTGTGATCTAGCCCCAAAATGTAACTTTGGTTCAATAATGGAAAGTACATCCAATATAATTAGTCATATTAACAGACTCAAGAAGAAAATCCATATGATCACATCAATAGATTATCAAGGTAAAGATACAGCAAACCAGGAGTAGAGGGGAACTTGATAAACCAGATAAAGGGCATCTACAAAATCCTAGTATGCAAAAGACTCAATGCTTCTCTCTAAATTCATGAACAATACAAGGACATCCTCTTTCATCGTGTCTGTGGAAGAATTTATGAGATGTCTTGGGAAGTGCCATGTCAAAAAAAAAAAAAAAAGTAAAAGGAGTACAGATTGGAAAGGAAGAAAAACTGTCCCCCTCTTTGCAATGACATGCTTGTATAAATAGACAATCTTAAAGATTCTACCAAAAGCTTCTAGAAGTTTAAAGTAAAGTAACTTTTTCAAGGGTACATAATATGAAATCAATATACAAAAATCAACCATGTTTCTATTACCAGCAATGAACAATTGGGACTCAGTATTAAAAACAAACAAACAAAAACATGACAGTAGCACCAAAAAAAGATCACTCAGGTTGGCACGTCTCAAAAGAGCAGGCTCTGTATGTTGAACACGACTATATATCAATTAAAAAATAAATAAATAAAAAAAGATATCAGTTCTCCCCAATCAGAGCTATCTATTTACTACAGCCCCTATCAAGTTCTCAGTGTGCTTTTGAAAATAGATATCAATAAGATGATTCTAAAATTCATGTGGAAAGGCAAAGGAATTAGAAAAGTCAAAATTAGTTAAAAAAAAAACAAACAAAAAACACAGTTGGAGTTCTTATAAGACCTGAGTTCAGGATTTACTATGAAGCTACAGCAATGAATACTGGGTTTGTTGAAAGGACAGATTCAGAAATCAATGGAATTGAGTAGGGAATCCAAAAATAGACACACAAAGTTATACAGCAAGAAGGTAGTTCATCGACTACTGGCCTTCTATATGGCAATGTGGTATAAGTATTTCTAATACTGGGATCAAGATTCTCTCTGAAACAGTGGTTCTTTACTGATTGTGGGCACACATCCATTGGAAGGCAGGAGCTGTTTTTTTGTTCATTACTATTCCCTATTCTAAGGCTGGAGTTAATTCACCAAATTCCAGTTTGCCACCCACTAAGGACATGAACTTGGGGAGGGAGACTTTTCTCAGTTTCCTCTCCAGTAAAATGGGAGGTAATACTACGTACTCAGTGAGATTGTGTTGCAGATTAAATGACATAATGTACATAAGGTAATCAGCAGAGCAAATGAAATATTGCTAACTCCCTTAAATGTTAGCTGGTGGCCTTAGGTTAGGGGTCCTATGGTGGACATTTGACATTTGTGTGCAAGTCATTATTGATGAAGAATTCTCAGAAAAGGGGGAGTAAGGGAAGTAGGGTAAGGCAGAGGAAGTGGCTAAACAAGACTGGGATCCCATTCAGTTTGATTCCAAGGGGGCCTTGGAAGCACAAAGTGCATCAGAGAAACAGCCCCACTTTAAGGAAAAGGGGCAAGATTCTTGTATGAAGTGAATCCGTCCTCAGCTGTGGTCCCCTGGGAGTGTAAGTGGGTGGCTTCTGGGTGGCAGTCAAGAATTCCCTGGAGGGGGGCGCCTGGGTGGCTCAGTGGGTTAATGCCTCTGCTTTCGGCTCAGGTCATGGTCCCGGGGTCCTGGGATCGAGCCCCGCATCGGGCTCTCTGCTCAGCAGGGAGCCTGCTTCCTCCTCTCTCTCTGTCTGCCTCTCTGCCTACTTGTGATCTCTGTCTGTCAAATAAACAAATAAAATCTTAAAAAAAAAAAAAAATTCCCTGGAGGAAGGGATGAGCTGGAAGCAGTAAGCACTCAGAGAAGCTGGAGGAAAGAACGTGCCCACCCTTGACACTCACTGAAAGCATCCCAACATTTTATTGTGATCATCTGATCATTAGTCCAAGAGCATAAGTGTATGCTATGGTTTTAAAGACAGTGCAATGGAATGAAGCCAGATGATAGAGTATCTCTCCCCCCAAGTTCAATAGAAAGATCACATTCGCAGGAACAAAGAAGCACAATATTATTCAAACACAATGGCAAATGACAGCGACAGAAGATTTAAGGAATCAGTCTACTTTATGACCCTCCCTGTCCACCTTCCACACTCTTAGGGGAAATAAAAGCGGAACAATTCTTAAAGACCATAATTGGCTCAATGATGTCTTCTACTTCAGAGAAAATGCCACTGTGCTGGTATTTCACCAGAGGTAGAAAAGAAAGCCACAAAGTGTGTCCTTTTTTCCCCAGCTAGAAGGAAAGCTAGAAAGGGAAGGTTGAAGGATGGTAAACACCAAGAGTTCATTACCGTCAATAAATGAGGGTTAAGAAGTAAAGGGGATGAAAAATTAAAAATATCTCCCCAAGAACCAGGAGGTGTGGAGAAAAAAACCTGGTGACGCCTGGCTGTAGTCCTCCTGGTTCCTCCCACTGCCAGAAAACAAAAAGAGAATGGTGGCCAAAACCACGTGTTTTGCCTGTGTTTGCCTGTCATTATCAGGAAAGGGGATAGGGAAGTTGCTAGGAATGTGCAAGTGCCTAGTGATGATAAACCATCTGGGCAGAGGCCAGATTCTCTCCATTCAAAACAATTACCTTAAAATCAAAAAATCAAAAATAATAAAATTACGGAATCGCCTCCTGCCAAAACCCAAACCATTTTATAAGCTGATTTCTATCTCTTCAGCTTTCAGTGGTCCTTTAATTACCATGCCATCTCAGCCAGTACCCCCGTGCCTCTGCAGCCGATCTTGCTGCCAACGGATGACCTACTTTGGACTTGATAGAACTTGGCCTCTGAGCGGCAGTGGACACCGGCAGCGACAACCTCCTCCACCCAAGCCTTTCTTCCCGTGTTGTCCACGAAACCATTCTTTTCTGGTGTTGCTCCAGCCTCTCAGGGGCTGCATTTCAGGCTCTGTCAATGGCTTCTCTTCCTTAACCCCGAACCTCAAATGCTTTGTCAAGTCCCATCACGTCTCTCCCGTCACATTCTTGCCAGCTCCTGTCAGGCACGCCCAAGGCCTCAGTGTCCAGCTGAGTGAGATGCAAAGTGTGGGTAATGAACAGGTCAGTTAAGAGCGAAAGGAAAGAGCATCCCAAGCAGGACCGGCATGGGAAGATTATTTGAGGAAATAAATGAACTGTAATAATCATGCACATTTACTGAATCCTTGCTATGTACTAAGCAAACCCCACATGTTTTCAATATATTAAATTGCTTAGTGCCAACAACCTACGAGTCACTCCCTCAGCCCCACTGACAGATGCATAAACCGGGGCACAGAGAAGTTAGGTAAGTTTCCTAAACTATGCTGCCAGTGAATGGGGGAAGCCGGGCTCCCCCCATACTGAAGCTGAGAGGAGAGTGCCGGGAGGGGCCGTGGACCTGCTCGTCTTGCCCACACGTCCCCCAGCCCCCCAGCCCCCCCTTCATGCTGCCAGCACTGACTGCTACTTCAGGAATAGGTTTAAATTTGATTCCTTCAAGGAAACCCTCTCCCGGACCACCTCAGGCTCAACTTTCCACTGTTAGCCATCCATAAAGCTTTTCCTACCTAATTCCACTTATCCTGTGAGATGCAACACAAATGTCATCTCGGGGATGCTTTCCCTGATGCTCTCCGGAATAGATTAGATTTCACGGCAATAGCCTTCGTCCCACTTACACTCAGTGACTCAGTACCTGTGTCCCACTCAGTTCTAATCTCCCTGAGGCAGGGAGCGAGTCCGGCTCATTCAACACATCATTACCGGCAAATAAATCCTGACAGGCAGCAGAAAGCAAATAAATATTTCTTCAATCAATGAAATTTAACTAAAATACTAGCAGTTAAAGAACATGGTTACTATCATTAATGAGTACCCAGTACGTGCCAAGGATAAAGGGGGTTATTTTCATAAGGCACTGCTAATCTTCCTAACTACCCTGCAAGGGGAGGGGGCATGAATTTAATACTAAAAGAGAATAACAGAATGCTCAGAGCAAGTAAACATTTGCTTAGATCAATGAAAAAGGTAATAGTTCCAGTCATGTCGGGCTTATGTGCCATGTCCTAAGCTAAGTGCAATTCTCATCAGACACCTTGGACAAAGAAATTGCTACCATCATGTTACAGATAGAGGAACGGAAGCTCAGAATCAAGGCAACCTGCCGAAGATCACACCTCTGTGCATGGAGGCGTTAGAACAAAGAAATGAACTCAGGACTCTGGGATCCTAAGCCCAGCTCTTTCCACTGCGCAATGGCTGTTACTCCTCGGGTGATGGGTGCTCAGGGAGCTACTTCGTGCTGATCAAGTGTTCATTGGCAATGAGCTGCCTTGTTGATCAATTTGTTTTTCCTTTCTTTCTCCTAATCAAGACATAAATAATGGATGAATGCAATGTGTTTGGTAAAGCATTTCAAAGTATGGGTGTATCTGGCAAAGGTATCAAACGAGGTGTTAAATGTGGGGGGCGGGGGACTTGATGACTGTTGGAGTAGGAGACCACTTTTCTGCTGGGAGAGTGAAATTTTTAATTTGGAATCTTGTTAAAGATTCCAGGTCTCCCAAGCAGTTGATCTTTAACCGTGATACTGAACAGGAATTATTTCTTTGCCACATATACTGTCCGGCTACGTAATTGCTTTGTATGAGGTGTAATTTGCAGACAGTAACGTGGTAAAGATCCGTAACACAGAGTATAGTATTAAGGACGTTCTTCATAACGTATCTAGCAAAGGTGGTGATGAAAATGTGTTATGGTTAAAGGTTTTAATCACATCTCACGTAGATGATTACCTAATTATCATCCCAAAGTCTTTGCAACTTTTAATTTAGCCTCATGCATTTTTAAAATGACAGCTAAAAGAAATCACCTGGCCAGAATACTAATAAAGAAGGATATCAGCTACCTCGAAGGACACAAAAGCGAGAAAGGATTTTACATGTTAGTACAGCATAAATGAATGGCAGAAAATTGACACAAAAGCACGCTTGGCAACCTCATCTTCAAACCCATTTTACGGGACAACATGTTTTCTTTAAGCCAGTAATGGCAAAAACAGAGTTGCCAATTAATAAGTATCCTCAATTAAACTCATAATGTTGTCTATGTCAAATCGCAAAGGGGAAAATAAAGATTAAGGTAGAAACAGTTCTTACCAGGGAAAAGGACAAACATGCATTTCCTTACCTATCAAGCCTTGGTGTGGCTGTGAATATTAAAGAGGAAGGTATTTGAATTGAGTCTTGGGAAAAGAGTCCCCAGATGTATTTAATTATCCCCATAGTTGGCAAAGTTGCACCTTGAATTACAATTAACCCTGCTCACACCCACAATATCACCAGTCATTAAGTGCACAATGGGTGGCTGTTTCTCCTAACACCTCTTAGTTCTTTAATTAATTCCTCTATAGGCTGATCTACCAAACTCTGATCAATGAGAGTGTAAGAGCCCAGGGGAGCTACCTTGCCTTCAGCACACGGCCAAAGAGTTAGCTTCTGCAAAGCTCAGTATCTGATAGTTAAGATCAGGGGAAAAATCCTGGCTGAAATGAAATATTTTCAACATCTATTGACATTTGAAACTAGTTTGCTTTGTGACCTTTCATGACAAAACGAATTCAACCAGCATACCGGGGAATGACATGCCCTACTCCCATTATGGAATGAGGTTAAGCAAGGGGAGAAGGAAACATGTGCCCTAACCAGTACCTCAGGTGGCATGGATTACTTAGACTGGATTTCCTCGGGGAGGCAGCTACCAAGAGACACTGCATAAGCTCTGAGGCAAGTTTCTGGCTTCCACATTAGCAGACTGGTTCCATTCGAGGTGCAGGTGTCTTGAAGCTCCGATCCTAACAAGCGCCCCTGAACCACCTGACATCCATGTGCCCACATTTGCACAAATTCTTTCTCTTAGTCCAGCTACTTAGTGTCTTTTCCAGTCTTCCACCCAATGCCCTCTCCATTGCAGACAGTATTGCTTGTAAGTAATAGCTATGTCCTTACTAGGGTAGTCTTAACATGCAGCTCAGTTCGACAAGTATTTCCTGGTCAACTAGTAAGTGTGGGGATCAGCGCTGGAGACACAGAAATAATCACTGGGGGAAAGAGTCCAGGGGTCCGATCGGAAGTCCTCTGTTGCAGCTGCTTACAACAGGTGAAAAGTCAAACAATTCTGAGGCAGTTCGTCAGGAAAATGCAATTTGCTAGCATCCCACTCCTAGGACCCCAAGATCAGGACTCAAGCTGAAGGCAGTTGTTGAACCGACTGAGCCACCCAAGTGCCCCACTCATTGAGATTTTGTGTCTTAGTTCCCAGGCTGCTTCAAGTACTGTCCCCAAAGGAGCTGTGGCAAATAAACCAGGGAATTAGTTACAGGCGCAAACCTGTGGCCCCACCCAGGCGCGCTGAATGAACTCTGATGGTAGAGTTCATCCATCTGGAATTCATCAAGCCCCCTCTGGCGGTTCTGAAGCAAACTCAAGTGTCTGAAAACCCCTGCCCTGTTTCATGCTCTAGGCCTAACTGTTACATCTTTGCTCTTTTAGTTTCTGATTCACAGCCAGGCAGGCCCCAGCAACACTGGTTCCGACCCGGGTCCTGATTCAGCTTCCTTACAGATCAAAGACCACAAGACATAAGGTCAAGTGGCTCCCGCCCTCCCAGCTGAGCCCAGACTCAAGTTCATCTACCAGCTGAATGCAGCTGTATGAATGAGCCCAGGTTAGAGCAACAGAAGAAGTACGCAAGCAACGCACACGATCATGGTACAAAATAATGCGTATTTCTTTAGGCCACTAAGTTTTGGGGTTATTTTTAATACAGTGGTAACCAAACCACGGTGCCTGGACTATGTACGGAAGGGAGCCATTGAAGAGCTTTTAAGATAGAGAGTAATAGGGTCAAACTGACATTCTTCAAAGATTACTCTAGCTACACTACAGAAGTTGGGAGAGGAAAACAGGTAGAGGAATTAGCAAATTTATGCAGATATCACTCCCCCAATCAGGGCTATCTAATATGTCATTTACTTGTGATTGTATTACGTAAGATTAGGTATCGTTATAACCCCAAATAACTGGAAAGTCATGGGATGTGCCGGCAATGTTTAAGGAGGCAGGAAAGAGCACGTTCAACCCATTTAATAAACCCGTCGCATCTTCTCTTCCAATTTTCTTGGTGGAACTATCTCATAACCCGAGAAAGGGAAATGGCTGTGGTTTTTTCTTTTTTTTTTTTCTTTTTAAATTTTCCAACACAGCCCATAGATTTGTGTTACTTCCTTCATATACTATTTATGTGATTTATTGGTATAAGTGTGTACACCTAATTACTTACTGTGTTTATCATAATAAATCTTCAGTGGTAATGGGGGAGAGAGTACAACAGAGGCAGTAATACTAATCTGATCTAGACGAGAGATATGTCATCACAGGTACAGGGCAAGGCCCCGAAATGAGACAAAACCAAGTTTAAATCCCAGGTCCACATCTTAAAAAACTATGTCACCTTGGGCAAAGTAAGCATCTTTCCAGTCTTCATTCTCTATATGTGATGGAATAAACAATGAGATAATATACTTTAAAAGATCTTGGCACAGTGCCTGGGAAATGCTTAGGATACAGTAAATGGCAGATGATATTAAGAACAGTCTCTCAATACAGGGCACTCTGCGTAAGCCATTTGCCCACTCTGGGCCTTAGTTACCTCATCCGTAATTTGAGGACCAGGGGGCTTGGCAAGCTATATTGTTTCAGAAATTTAAGAATATTCCTAATATTAGTTCATTTTCTACATTTCCATTCCTTCAGAGTGAAGTACGATACTTTGCCTCTCATGGTGATTTTCCATGTGAATAACAAGCAAAAGACAGAAACAAGTATTATTGCCACATTTCCCTGAAAGCTGTTCGAAATATATTTTCAACAGTTGTATAATGCTTTACAGAAAATTTACTCATCGACTTTCGTTGGACTATAGTTTTCTTTGTTTCAAGAGCTCTTTTGTGTTAGACATGATTTACTCTAGTGGAAAAGGTAGTGGCAGGTTCTGAAATTTATACTCAACAAGGTGCTCTTTAGAGATTTTCCTTATCTAGTCTTACCGATATCAAAGTCAGATGCCTAATCTACAATTCCCAGATTCAGTCCAGTTTATTTTTTAAAAAGGATCAGTAGTCAGCAATCATCTAAGCCAGTGCCTGAGGAGCTGTTGGTAATAATATGTTGCATCTCCCTGTTAGGAGCCCAGCTGAGTCTCTCTATAGATCTTCACAGTGAAGGCCATCTGAAGCTCGCGCCTGCCTTGAAATTTGCTTTTTTTAAAATTCCCATCGTTTGCTTTCAATAGACTTGTTGCTATAGGAAATAGCAGTTTGTTACATCAAAACAGTCACATCTGGGCAGTTGAGCTCTCACGCATGCAACTTCTACATGTCCACGATGTCTGTCGTGGCTCAAATGACCACATGATTCCAAGACTTGGGCCACATATTCAGGTTATTATACAGCAAGAATGGAGAACAATCCAAAAAGATAGGGCCCTGATCTATGGAAAATGATGCAGGGACATAGGGCTTGGATTTTCTGTTTTGGGAAGACATCGTTTATTTATTCATCCGTTCAACCATCCTTTTTTCTAAAACACACATCTAATCGTGCCACTGCGCGCTACAACACCTCAATCCTTCCACCAATGCCCCCAGCTACAAAACAATCATTGCAACCATTTCCTCCGAAATAGAATCAAAACTCCTTAGAACTGACCTAAAATGCTTCTCCCATCTCTCCCGACCTACTTCCTAACCTCAGTCTTTGCCACAAATCTCTAAGCTCCACCCACCGTGTCCCAATACCTTTGTAGATGTTGTTTCCTTTTCTTGAAATAACCCCCACTCTGCTGTTTTCCCCGAGGTTGCCCTAGCAAGTTATGTGCCAACTTCTGCGCTCTAACACATTAGGTGTGCGTACCAGGTAGGAATCAGTGATGGAAATAAGTCAAATCGAACAACAACTGTAGATGGGGAATAAAGCCCATATGGAAACTACATACGGTCAAAGGGCTGAAGGTGGAACAATGATTCATTAAACCCAGACATTAAACACAGACCTTATACCCTTAACAAAGTTACTCAGCATGGATCACTGACCTAAATTTAAAAGGCAAAACTATAAAACTGCAAGAACACAACACAGAAGAATACCTAGATGACCTTGAGTATGGCAATGACCGAAGATAAAACATCAAAGATATGATCCATAAAATAAATACTTGATAAGCCGGATTTCATTAAAATTAAAATCTTCTCCTGGGAAAAACAATGCCCAGAGAATTAAAAGACAAGCCACAGGCTGGGAGAAAATATGTGTCTTACGAAAGACACACCCAAAAGTACTTGGGTGGCTCAGTTGGTTCAACATCTGAACTTGATTTTGGCTCAGGTCATTATCTCAGGAGGCTCGCATTGGGCAAAGAGCCTGCATAAGAGTCTCTCTCTCCCTCAGCCCTTCCCCCCAACAAAAACAACAACAACAACAATAAAAAACACAAAGGACACATCTGATAAAGGAATCTTATCCAAAATATACAAAGAAACTCAACAGGGAAACCACCTGATTAAAAAATGGGCCAAAGATGGGCATAACAGATGATATACACATAGAAGATGACAGACAAAACAACATATGAAAAGATGTTCCACATCACAGGTCATGGGGGAAATACGGTTTAACAACAATGTGATACATGCTACCACACACCTATCAGAATGGCCCAAACCTGGGCCAGTGATAATACCAAGTACTGGCAAGGATGTGAAGCAACAGAAACCCTCATTAATTACAGATGGGAAGGAAAAATGGCACAGCTAGTTAGGAAGCCGGTTTAGTGTTTCTATGAAGTGAACATACTCTTTCATATGATCCAGCAACCATGCTCCCTGGCATCTGCCCAAAGGCGTTGAGAGCTCATGTCTATGCACAAAAACCTGCACATGGATGTTGAT
The DNA here is from genome assembly GCF_963455335.1 of Martes martes. NCBI lineage: Eukaryota > Metazoa > Chordata > Mammalia > Carnivora > Mustelidae > Martes > Martes martes. The sequence goes on from NC_137897.1 coordinate 111,998,044, forward strand.
GGCTGCTTTATTCCGAATGGCCCCAACTTGGAAGCAACTAAGATGTCCCTCAGTAGGCGAATAAATAAATGAGCAGTGATACATCCAGAGAACAGAACATATTCCAGCCGAAACAAGAAATGAGCCTTCAAAACATGAAAAGACAAATAAGGACCCGATGCACATATTACAAAGTGAAAGAAGCTAATGTTTGAAAAAGCTACATACTCTAAGATTCCAACCATATGAAAACATCCTGAGAAAGAAGAAGCTATGAAGACAGTAAACAGATCAGTGGTTGGCAGTGGGTAGAACTGCAGGGAGGGATGGATAGGGAAGGGCACACAGACTATATTTAGGGTGTTGAAATGATTGACTATGATACTATAAAGGTAGATACATGTCCTTATACATTTATCGAAACCTGCTAAACATACAACACCAAGACTGAATCCTAACGTAAACTGTGAGCATTTATGATGTGTCAACATAGGTTCATCAATTGTAACAAACATCCCACGCTGGTAGGGGATGTTGATAATGGGAAAAGCTATGCACATATGAGGACGGGGGCCATATGAGAAATTTCTATAATTTCCTCTCAATTTTGCTGTGAACCTAAAACTGCTCTAAGAATATAAAGACCTTAATAAAAAAATAAAAAAAACACCACTCATATTTCAGAAACTAAACATAGCATGGATTCAAATTTGTGATATGATACAAGTAGTAATGTCTAATTCACAGAAGAGTTAGTCAACAAATTTTAAAAAGTTAAATTACTCACTTAGCAATTAAATTTCAGAATTTTTTACACATAAAACAAAATACAAATTCAAGAAATACAGAGTTACAAATCCTTCCAATGTAAAAATGATAGAAAAACACTGATTTTTAAACAAATGATTTAAATTTGGGGGACGGGGGGTAAGAAGGGATAGAGGAAGACAGAGAGAGAGAATCTTAAACAGGCACCATGCCTAGTGCAGAGCCCAATTCAGGGCTCAATCTCACGACACCGAGAGCATGACCTGAGCCAAAATCAAGAGTTCGACGCGTAACCGGCTGAGCCACCCAGGTGGCCCTTATTTTCAAAAAAAAATTATTAAACAAGGATTTTTGTATCATTAAATATATCAAAATATTGATATATTTAAATACGTTGGAAACATCTTTTTATGTCTGTGTTTGTGTGTGTGGGTAAGAAGTTTAAAAAAAAAAGAACAAACTGGGAAAATCTTTGCAAAGACATAAAGATATTACAAGGGTTTTTTAAAACATTTAATTTACAAATACATGCAAGTCATTTTAAAAACCCTAACACAGAGGTGCCTGCGTCACTCAGTTGGTTAAGCCTCTGACTCTTGGTTTTGGCTAAGGTCTTATCTCTGGGGTTTGGGATCAAGCCCTGTTTGGGGATCATCATTCCTCAGGGAGTCTAGTCTGCTTGGGATTTTCTCCCTATCCCTCTCCCTCTGCCCCTTCCCTAGTTTGTGTGCTCTCTCTCTCTCTCTAAAATAAATTAAAAATCTTAAAATAAATAAATAAATAAATAAATAAGTAAATAACCCTAGGGTGCCTGGATGGCTCAGTTGTTAAATGTCTGTCTTCCACTCAGGTCATAAACCCAAAATCCTGGGATCAAGTCCCACATTGGGCTCCCTGCTCAGTGGGGAGTCTGCTTCTCCCTCTGACCTTCACCCCACTTGTGCTCACTCCCTCGCTCTCTCTCTCAAATAAATAATCTTTAAAAATTAAAAAAAAGCCCTAATGCATAAATAGAAAATGAAAAAAGAATAGCAACAGCCAATTCACATAAAAATGAAAGTAAATTCTTTATATCTTAATGCTTAAATTGAGAAATCAATGAAATGTAGATGAAATAAGTATATAATTTCCTTATTAAAATAGAAAGTCAAATATATTAGTAAAAATATAGCTAAAATCACTCTCCTACCACAAAAGTAGTTGGTATCAGTCAGTCCCAGCTGCTATAACAAAATGCCACATTCCTTAAAAAGCTAAAAATAAAAATAGCATGAGTCAGTAATTCCACTACTGAATATCCACCCCCCCCAAAAAAAACAAATTTGATAAGATAAAGGGAACCCTATAGTTATGGCAGCATTATTTACAACAGCAAAGATACAGAAGCAACCTAAGAGTCCATCAATGGATGAATGGATAAAGATGGAGAGTGGTGTGTGTGTGTGTGTGGATGTGTGTGTATCCATATACATACAGTGGAATATGACTCAACCATAAAGAAGAATATAATCTTGCCATTTGCAAAAATATGGGTCGACCTAGGAGATACAATGCTCCATGAAGTAAGTCAGACAGAGGAAGACAAATACCATATCATTTCACTTACATATGGAATCTAAAAGACAAAAATAAATGGGCAAACAAATAAAAAGCAGAAACAGACTCGTAAGTGTAGAGAACTAATGGTGGTTGCACAAGGTGGGAGCAGGGAGATGGAGGTACAGGCTTTCAGTTCTGGAATGAGTAAGTCATGGGGATGGAAGCCACAGCACGGGGAATAGAGTTAATAGTACTGTCATAGTGTTGCGGGTGACAGACAGCAGCTACACTTGCGATGAGCCTAGCAAAGTGTGTAAACTTCTCCAAAAACTATGTTGTACACCTAAATTAAGGCAACACTGTGTGCCAAGTAGACTTCAATACAAAAATCGTTCACAAGCGAACTTCCTCTCTGTCATGGGCCTCTATGAGGCATAATCAGAAACACTTGTAAATAAATTTTTAAAACTTGACCAAAAAAAGAAATACTAATGTTTGACAATCATTGAGTTTTGTATCTATGATACTTTAGAAATTTTTTTCTAATGATAACTCTTTTAATATATCTTTAAAACATAATCCTTTTCTACTAGAATTTGAGACATTCAAATATCTAGCACCATGAGATGTATTGGAAGAGCAGAGAAATAAAAAATACATATTCTGATGCCAAATTCTAGCAAAGAAAACAGCCCCATGCACAAATACCTGTACTACAGCACTAACATCAGAGTTACTCTTGGACCCAGGATTTTACTATTTTAGATATTTTTGGTAGTACAAATATTGTTATAGTAATTTACAACAGTTATGAATGAGCAATGCATCAAAGTTCCCATATTTTATTAGTCCCCAAGCAAATGACTGCAGGAATCCTTTTTACTTTTGGGTAGATATTATTGGGTAGATATTATGTATTTCTTATATAATCTGATTATAAGAGGAAATGATTCTCTGCCACATGTGACATTATCAGAACTACTTCCCTGAATGCAGCCCTGATCTGAAGACAGACCAGCATTCAGAGGCCCAGTCCAATCATTCCCTTCTCTCAGAAAACACAGATTATATATTAGGCATAATTAATTACCCTGACGACCCTAAAGCAAAGCCTTTAAAAAGTCCTCAAAATGTGCAAGATCACCATTTATGGCCTATATGAAGCTTGACCCAACTCCTGTCTGTGGTAGCGGGCTCTGAACTGTCCTGTTGGGGTTGTCTGTCACCAGAGCAGCTGACAGTGCAGCCTTGCCACAAGACCACTCCCTCTACCTCCTTTCCAGAACGTGGAAGGAAGTGATCACCACTCAAAACTCGCTGATGTCCTAGCATCACGACATGCTCACTCCAAAGGCAAGCGTGTAATTCTCTTTGGTAGCTCTGTGTTGTAAAGGTAATTGCCCTTATACCAAAGAAGGAAACTGAGGCACAGAAAGGTAAAACATGTACCAAGTCACTTGCCCCATAGCTGAAAACTGGTAGTATCAGGTGTGTAACTAGGTCTCTCCGGCTCCAAAGTGTTGCTCCTTCTCAAGTGCTTCCGGCTAGTCAGTAATTTAGGTGACGTGTCAGAGAGGAAGTCCAGAAGGGAGTACACAAAGGAAGAGGTGGCAAAGACAGGAAGAAATAGCTTCCTGCTTCCTTCAGGATCCTCTTGTGAATTTACAGGTACATTTGTATTAACGTTCCTGGTTTCCGATTTCACGTCCCAGGTATTTCTTTTCCTGTGTAAATTATTTCAAAAACATAGGTGAACACTGCGAGTGATTAGCCCTTGCAGCTTCCTTCCTGAGTTTCAAAGGACTCCACAACCATTAATTACTCACCTACATCTGGAAGGCAAGGCAGGAATTATTGCCTTCATTGAACCAAAGGAAACCGAGAGGCCAAGCAGTTCCCTGTGGTCCCCACAGCAAGCGAATGATCGAGAGAGTCAAGAATTGGAAAGCATACTTCCTAATTTCAACTCTACATTTAGACAGTGACTTTCTAATTTTCTGGTAGAAGAAGGGCAGTACTGCTAACAATGTGCAGCAAGTATGCTGCCTATCACTCAGAGGAAGGCATGTTTGTTAGAGATAGGGAAGACGAAGAGAGAGGAGCCCCGAGACAGCTGCACAGAGACTGCTTTTGAATAAAAGGAATGAACTGTCATATTCCTTGTAGGGGGCAACAGGGAGCTTTGGTGGGAAGAAGGGAAAACTCAAGCTAAATGGGAAAATACAGGCCAGGAGGCAAGCAAACAGACCAGCAGTCCAGAATTTTCATCACACCACAGGTGCTGCTGGCCAGCGGACGGAAGCGTAAGAAAGGAGGGCTATAGAAAAAGAGACAGATGTGGGATTTCAGAACTTTGACTCGAGTGCATCTTTGCTCATCACCACTGGAGTGTTCCTGGAACATCTCCAGGAACTTTAAAGAAAAACTAAATGAAAAAAGATACATCATGCAAGAAGGGAAAAAAAGATTACGAGGATCTATTCAGTGGGGAACCAGCCTCGCCAGGAGTAGATAATACTAAATTAGCAACCATGTAGAAAGATTATAATCCTTTCTCAGAGGTTATTTAAAAAAAAAAGAAAGAAAGAAAGAAAAAGAGGTTATTTCAATGTGGTCTCCTGTGCTCGTGATAATCTCTAAGGTAAAGCAATTGTTTCACATTCAGGAGCTAACTCAGGGCCAAGGGACACATAGCATGCGCTCATTAAATAATTTTCTGAAATGAAAGGATATTTGAAAAATTGAATAAATGAATTATTTTTGGTATTCCCAAATGATCCACATATCCCCAAATACTTGCATTCTCAGATCCTTCCCCCCTTACTTGCTTCTAGAACATGGCTATAAAGTTAAAATTCAATTTTGGAACTGTTTTATTGACTAAATAAATTAGAATATGTCCATGCTGCAGAATACAATGTAGCTACTAAACGAATATAGAAAATCTATGTGTAATGTCTTGGGGAAAGAAATGTATAAAACACATTAAGTTAAAAAAAAGAAAGTAAATGGAAAAGAGTATGCTTAGGGTGAACTTGTTTGGCTTTTTAAAGAATCCATATTCATTCTGTGATGTAGGGCGCCTGGGTGGCTCAGTTGCTTAAGCGTCTGCCTTCAGCTCAGGTCATGATCCTGGAGTCCTGGGATCGAGTCCCACATCAGGCTTCCCGTTCAGCAGGGGGGCTGCTTCTCTGCCCTTCCCCCTCTTATGCTCCCTCCCTCTCATTGTCTCTCTCTCTCAAATAAATAAATAAAATCTTTTAAAAAAATTAAAAATTTAAAATTAAAAAGAAAAAAAGAACATGTTGCACAGCATATGCATATAACTTAATTAGGCACCCAACCCATCTACAGATTTCTCTTTTTTTTCTTTTTTTTTTTTTAAAGATTTTATTTATTTATTTGTCAGAGAGAGAGAGAGAAAGAGAGTGAGCACTGGCAGACGGAGGCAGAGGGAGGCAGAGGGAGAAGCAGGCTCCCTGCCGAGCAAGGAGCCCGATGCGGAACTCGATCCCAGGACCCTGGAATCATGACCTGAGCTGAAGGCAGAGGCTTTAACTCACTGAGCCACCCAGGCGCCCCCAGATTTATTTTCCTAATCTGCCAACCAACTTTTTGAAACTGGCTCTCTCAAGTATCTTATAATCCCTCACTGAGCTAATGACTTGACTTTGTATTTTACTGAGAAAATTAAAAGCCCAGAGATGATCATATTATCAGCCACAATCAAAACTATCAAGCTACCTCTCTGCTTTCTGGGCCCATTTTATCTGCGTTCACTCTTGCCTGTGACAATGGAGAGAGTGTTCCTACTGCCAGAAAGACCCGATCTCACCACTCCTGTTGCTTTCCCAAAGCCCTTATTTCTGTTGTCATGCATCATTCATTCATGTTCATTCTCTCTCTCAAGATGTCCTAACAGTGAGAGGAACCCCACGTCTGTGCTGCTCGCCTGACTCTCAGCCTGGCATACCACTCCGTGGATGAAAACGGAGCATGAGAAAGTCAGTGCATTCTCTGGTTTGGCTTCTGGTCTATACTATCACAGCAAGTGATTCAAGACTGACCTGGTAATTCATCGCTCTCCAGCTCAGCTGGCTTCCTCACAGTAACAGTAGATGGAAGACAAGGTAAGCTGAAGAACCAAAATGCTTTTAAAATGAAGAATGTCATGGGACGATGCCTATCACTCCATGGCAAGACTTACTACAAGGCTACAGCAACTAACACCATGAGACAGGGGTGACGGGAAAGACACCAAAATCAAAGGGAGAGAAGGGAGTGTTCAGTATTGACAAAGATTCTATCTCCTTTGCCAAACTCTAGGCAGGGTCCTCTGAGCCCTCTTCTCCACCAGGCCTCAACCTAGGTCTGTAAGCCTTGAACAAACATGAACACTGTTTCTACCAGCTCCAGGCCACATCCCTAGGAAAATCCTAGCCCCACGAAAGTGCTATACAAGAAAACTCAAGGTGGCCAGCCAGTGAGGGCAGATACAGCCTGTATCCCAGCTTCTATGAGAGGGGAGGAGCCTACCTTGAATAAGCACCAGTTAGCAAACCCAGATGGCATTCACATGGACTGACACGCCCCTCACACTTTTTGTAATGTTTCACTTCTCTCACTCTATGGAGTCCCTGCATGCCCCCTTCATATTTCCTCTTTTTCCCTTTAAAATGCCTAGTCAAGTCTATACAAAGAAAGTTAAGTATGTGCTGGTCTCTGTTCCATATTGTAATAGCATATCATTGATTCAGATCTGACTTTATGTTTAACAGTATAGCCCCACAGAAATATGACAATCGATATTCTATAAAGACATAAAAACACTTCAATAGAAAAAGAATACTCAAAAGTGGTATTGGAAATACTGGACATTCATATGCAAGTAATGAACCTTATATTTTACATAAAAATTAACTCAGATCTAAATATAAAATGTAGACCTATAAAATCTCTAAAAGAAAACAGAAGAGAGAATCCTTATGACTTACAGATATGAAATGAAATGGCAACCTACAGAAAATATCTAACATGCACGACAAAGGACTTGTATCCAGAATATATACCCAACAGTGAGAAAACAAAAAACCATATTGACAAATGAGCAAAACACATGAAGGGACAATTCAACAAAGAGGAAATATGGGGGACACATAAGAACATTAAAATATGGTCATCAGTAGACATTGGGGAAATGTAAAGTAAAACCATGATGAAGGGACGTCTAGATGGCTCAGTCGGTTAGGTGTCTGACTCTTGGTTTCAGCTCAGGTCATGATCTCAGGGTTGCGAGATCTAGCCGAGTCAGAATGCCTGTTCAGCAGGGAGTCTGCTTGAAATTCTCTCTCTCCCTCTCCCTCCGCCACTCTACCCACTTCTCAGATAAATAAATAAATAAATCTTTAAAAAAAAAAATGCCATAGTTCTACACACACATTGGGTACCTACAACTAAAACTTATCGCAATAGCAGATGCTGGGGAGGGTGGGGAGAAACAGGACCTTTCATTTTTTGCTGATAGGAAGGCAAATTGGTAAAGCCCCTCAAGAAAACATTTGACAGCTTATATAAAGGTGAATATTGAGGAACCTAGGTGGCACAATCAGTTGGCCAACCAACTCTTGATTTCGGCTAGGGTCATGATCATAGGGTCATGGGATCAATCCACATTTGTCAGGCTCCTCACTCAGCAGGTAGGCTGATGGAGATTCTCTCTCCCCCTCTTCCTCTGACCCTTACCCCGGCCGCACACACACTCTCTCTCTCTCTCTCTCTCAAATAAATCTTTAAAAAATAACTTAAGAGGCTCCTGGGTAGCTTGGTTAGTTAAGAAGCCGACTCTGGGTTTTGGCTCGGGTGGTGATCTCAGGGTTGTGGTATTGGCCCCATGCTGGGCTCCGTGCTCAGAACGGAATCTGCTTGTCCCTTTTCCTCTGCTCTGCTCCCCGCTGGCTCTCTCACTTTCTCTCTCTCTCTCTAAAATGGATAGATAAAATCTTTTTAAAAAATTAATTAATAAAATAAAGGTGAACATGCATATATCATGTAATCCAGAAATTCCGATGCAAGATATCTACTCCAAAGAAACACAAACTTATGTTGACATAAATTCCAGGAGACAAGTATTTATAGACGCTCTATTTAGAATCTCTGAAAACTGGAAATATTTCAAATGACCTTCAAAGGATACATGGATAAATGAATTGCAATACAGCTATACAACGGAATAGTACCCAGCAGGAAAAACAAACCAAAACAAACTCTGGATACGCACATATACAATACAGACTACTTGGGTGAATGTCATAGGAATCATGTGAACTGACCGAAGTGAATCTCAAGAAAAGAGCACATATATGATTCCAATATATAGCGTTCTTGAATAGATAAAGCTATGGTGACGGAGAACAGAGCAATGGCTACCAGGGCTGAGAGGAGAATCTAACCACAAAGGTAGCACAAAGGAGTTTCTGAGGTAAGAGTATAGTTGTGTATCCTGATTATGGTGGTGGCTTCACAAACCTATACATGTGTTAAAATCAGTAGAACTGTAGGGGTGCTGGGTGGCTCAGTCGGTTGGATGGGTGGCTCAATCCGTTGGGCAACCAGCTCAGGTCATGGCCTCATGGGCTGTGGGATAGAGCCTCTCATGGAACTGGCATTGCACTCAGCAGGAAGTCTGCTGGAAAAATTCTTTCTCTCCCCTCCCCCCACCTCACTCTCAAATAAGTATATAAATCTTGCCTCTCAAATAAATATATAAATCTTTGTAAAAAGCCCACAGAAGTGTATACCAAAAATGTGGTTTTGTAATATTAAAAGTAAAATGTTAAAAGTGAATTACTGGTCTTCCTCAGTCAACCAGTATAATTTAGATTTCAACACCAATTATTTAGCATTGACTTTTTTTTTTTTTTCCATAAATTTAGCTAAAATTCGTCAAAGTCATGGAGGATTCATTCAGGTAATTATTAGTTATGCTCATCCTGATGGATTTTTGAAAAAAATAAAAATCAACTCATCATAAGCTTCCTTTTGAAAGCTTCTGAGCCATTTCAACAACCACTATTCCGCCATGTGACTCGAGGAAGGGAGGACTAGTTAGAAAAGATCCCCTCTGAGCGATGCATAGATATTTCACCATGTTTCTTTAACACATTCTTACCAGTAGTTCTATTTCCTTCATCTTTCTAGGAGCCCACCCACACAAGCACTAGAGGAACGGGTTTCTTGGTTTTTCCGTGAAATTAAAAGTGAATAACCCCATGGCTTTGTTCTCTTCAACACTACTAAGAAGGGGGCATTCTGAACTAAGACTGCCATTCGAAATTGCATTATTTCTTAATCTGCATTGAATTCACATACACAATAAGTGATTTAAAGCTAATGATTAATTCAATGAGCATTTACCAATAACCTACGAGCTGTCCTGCTGGGGATATAAAGATGAACAGGACCTGGATCCTAACCACAGGGATATCATATTCTGAGAGGGTTGTGAAAAATATCAATAGGAACAGAAAGCACCAGTGAATAAGCTATTCTTGGGGTATAATTTTGTCATGAAGGGAAAAAATATTACCTTCTTTGAGTCTGAAAGGTCACTGCTGAGTGTACCTATTAAATGCTTCTTGATAAAGTGTCTGTCAAGTTCAAGTAAGTTATTCACATGCTAGGTTTCACCAGATCTATGATTTTTAAATTAAATCTTTCCAAAGCTTATTACACCAGGACTGTGCTTCCCCCAGAGCCCAGTAGGATGAGCAAGTGATAACAAAATGTCAATATAGTGAATGACATGTGTGCCTTTACTTTTGGACGACTCCTTCAGCCCATTTGGTCTTGTCGAAATTAGAATATTCATGAATACCGATGCCAACTATTTTTCCTTTAGAAAATCATGTCCCTGAGACAATTTAGTCTCCTGACATAAAATAAACATAGTTCATTTAAGATGCATTCAACCAGTCCTCCATTATATTCCAAACACTGTGCTGGATACGAGGGACATACACATGACTAAGACAAGGGTTTCTCCTTCAGTGGCTCAAAATCGAGTGGAGAAAGTTAGACACACATGTAATTAACAGGGAAGGAGGAGTGAGCATATGAAAAGCACGGTTTGAAAATTTACAGTCTCGGAGCGCCTGGATAACTCAGCTAGTTAGGCATCAGACTCTGTTTCACCTGGGGTCATGATCTCAGGGTCGTGGGATCAAGCCCCTGAGTGGGGATCCAAGCTCAGCATACAGTCTGCTTCCGAGTCTCTCTGCCCCTCCCCCACCCCACTTACATGTCTGCAGGCTCTCTCTCAAAAAAATTTTTTTTCATAAAAAAAGATAAAAGAGAAAAAAAATAAAAATAAAGATAAAAGAAAATTTATAGTGTAACATACTGAAAGCTATTACAACACTTGACATTGTGGATCTCTCACAGAAACTTTCTTGTAGCTTCTGGGTACCACATATACCTGGTTCTCATCTGATCCTTGCGGACCCTCTCTTCTCCTTTTCCCTTGCTGTCTCTGATCCTTTTTGCTCCTGTCTACCAGTGTTGTGAACTGATAGTTTGTGTGGCTCTAAAATTCCCATGTTGAAATCCCGTCCCCCACCGTGATGGTATTGGGAGGTCGGGCCTTTGGAGTGATTAGATCACCAGGGCAGAGCCCTCATGAATGGGATTCGTGTCCTGATAAAGGAGACCCCGGAGAACTCCCACTCCCGTTCTGCCAGGAGAAGATAATGGGAAGTCTGCAGTCTACAACCCAGAAAAGGACCCTCGCCAGAGTGTGAGCAGGTGAGCACCCTGAGCTCTGACTTCCAGCCTCCAGAACTATGAAAAATAAAGTTCACTTAGCCTATGGTAACTTCTTCTAGAAGCCTAAACTAAGATATGTAGTGTCCGATCCTTTGTCTTATGCTCTGTGCATCCCACGGGAAAATTCTCAGCAGCTCCCATGGCCCGTGTTACCACATCTGTCACCGCCATCTTTACCTTCTCCACAGGTTTCAGACGTGTATCTAATTGGCTCTTTTAGACCTTATTCGTTCATTTATCTACTCATTTGAAATTATGTATCGTACGTGCCTACTATGAATCAGGCACTTTGCTAGCTATGGAGGGATGGAGTGGGAAGCAAACACAGACGTGGTCATTGATACTTGGACATCCCCCGGGCATCTAACCCTCAGCGTACTCAAACCTGAACGAGTACATTTTCTCTCGTAAAAGAATAAGACCAGATAACATTTCTGGAGTAGTTACTGAGAGCCCAAGTTCTGAGAGTTTTATGTTCACTAACCTCTTCAATCTCAATAGCCAATCTAGGAGAGAGGTACTATTTTATTGCTCTTTTACAGATGAGGAAACTGAGGCAAAGGAACATGAAATGTCTTACCCAGGTTCACACAGAAAATAATCGGCAGAGCTGGGCTGTAAGTCAAGTTGGCCTTTACCAAAGTCTGAACGTCTACCCACCGCATTATCTCTCTTCTGGAAACTCATCCAGTATTCCTTCTCAGGGACACCACTATCCAACCTACTGTCCTTGAACTCTCCCCTTTACTTACCCTCAGCCTCTGTCCTCTTCCCTCTTCTCCTTTTCCTTCCCCTCATCCCATCACCCCGCTCCCCCATCACCTCAGCAATCAATCTCAAAATCCTGTACGTTTAACCTCTCTGGAGTCCGTATGGTCACAAGGCCCAGCCTCTGTATCTCTAGGACATCTGCCACGAGAACAGCCCTCCTCATCTTTTGTCTGGGACACTGCAATTTCTTGTCACAGACCCGTCTGTCACCTTGAAGCACTGCTCACTTCCAATTCAACTTTCATAATGCTTGCGTCACAATTTATCTAAAAAGTCAAAGCTGACCATATGGCTCATTTCTATGAAAGCCTTTCACATTCCCCCCGCTTCTCGGGAAGACGTCAGGATATGGAGGGAACCCTTCCTGATCTGGTGTCTCGCTCTCTCCCTGGCGGCGTCTCCCCTCGGCTCCATCCTCCTCGGTGGGTCGCGGGCAGATCCGAAGCAACTGCTCTTCCACACGCTCGTCCCGTCACATCCCATGTCCCCGCTCCCTCCCACGCTCTTCTCTCTGTCAGAAACGCCTTTCTCCAACTCCATCTAGTTCCCTTTGGCTTGTATTTTCAAGTCAGTGGAAGCACGACTTTCTCTGACAGCCTTCCCCATGGGGTCCCACAGGACCCAGTGCTTTCCTCGGTACTGCACTTGTCACTGTGTCTCATGATTGTCTATCGACTTGCCCTAAACGAGAAACTCCTAAAGATCAGAGACGTATTATTTTCCATCCCCAACGTCCCTCCGTCATGAAACTTACCACACTGCACCTTGGAGTTCATGGGCCTGATCACTGAACGTATGTCTGTCTCCCTACCGGAAGGTAAGAACTGTGCATGATGGGAAGAAACAGGTCTGTTTTTGCAACGCGCTGCGTTCCTAGCACCTAATTCAACGTCTGGTATAGAAGAGATGAAGGATATAATGAAAGCGCCCCTTAAATGTCAGCTTTTGGTCAAGTTGAGAGTTCGACACCGGGAGCCCAGAAGCAGCAGAGGCCATCGTCCTGGCCTTGTGAGACTTAATGCTGGAGACGTGAAACTGCTAGTACAATAAAGTAAAGCAAATGTCTTTTTTTTGGGGGGGGGGGTTGTATTTATTGGGGGCACTTGGGTGGCTCAGTCGGTTAAGCATCTGCCTTTAGCCTCGGTCGTGATCTCCGAGTCCTGGAACAGAGTCCCAAGTCAGGGGGGTTGTCCCTGCTCGGCGGGGAGTCTGCTTCTACCTCTCCCTCTCCCCCTACCGCACGCGCCGGCTCATGCTCTCTGACAAATACATAGAATAAATTTTTTTAAAAGATTTTATTAATTTGAGAGTGCGAGGGGAGCAAGGGGAGGGGCAGAGGGAGAGGGAGACGCAGACTCCCCACTGAGCACGGAAGCCTGACGCAGGACCTTGAGATCAAGACCCCAGCCAAAGGCAGATCCTTAACCAACTGAGCCACCTGGGTGTCCCAAAGCAAATGCCTTAAGTGCTAAGTAAGCACGTGCCCAATACAGCTTGTGCAGTTCCCACACTCCGCATTACAGCTGAGAGGAGCAGCGAAGACAAAGCAAACGTGACAGCAGCCAGAGGCTAGAGAAGAGGTTTAGAAAGAGGCAGTGCTTGAATGGTGCGAATGAGCACAGCCTGCACTGAAGCCCAGAAAGTAGTAGTGACACACTCTAGAGCCAGTGGCGCTTCCCCACACTCTCTGGTAGGCACGGCAGGTGGGAGGAGCCCGGGCTCCAAGACGGGCCCCAGGTCCCGCGACAACGTGAGAGAGGCTTCTATTTCGCGTCCACATGGGTACAGCGTTTCAACAGGTGTTCTAGCTTCAACAGATTTCCTGCCACTTTCATCTGTGATGGTTGATATGGTTTCTCAGTCCCCGGGGAAAGAAAAAAAAAAAAAAAAAAAAACCTTTCCAAAGGAGACGCTAGGTTTTGCTCCCCAGCCTCTCTACCCAGACTTCTGTGGCATGGGGACTGGCTGACTCCAGATGAGCCCCGTTCAGAAGCAGCAGTCCAAAGAGACGATTTCACCGCACACCGTCACAAAGGTAGGAAGTAGCAGGGAAGTGATTCAAAGAGCTGGAGCACGGGAGAGACGCGGAAACTGTCTGGCACACAGTAGGCGCGAGGCACATACTAGCTATTAGCTCTAATTAATCCTGCCTGGAGATAAAAGGCTGAACAATACAACCCTTTGAGGTCCCCTTCTGTGCTTTGAAATGTGATCTTTTCACAAGTAACAAAGGGTATTAGAAGGATCATGGTTTATCTCTCTAAATAGAGCCTATTATATAGTATGAGCCATCCATGTGTTGGAACTTTTTCTTAATTTTAGCAGAATACATTTACACGACATAATGAGTCTCTGCATAATTTTTACTTTTCTTTATGATTCAATTAGCCTCAGTCTTTTCTGTTCTTTGTTTTGACTGGTGCTCTCTCAATCTCTCCAGCTTTTTATTAGGAATACTTAGTAACAGACCATACATATTCATATGGGTGCCAAAGCTTTGACCCAGGATATTAGAGCGTGTTTTCCTTTCCTTTTACATCATAAATAAGAGGCTATAAATTTTTAAACACTGGTGGGCTCTTGGATTCCACATGGAAGAGTGGGAATTGTGTAGATAAGTAAAAAAAGCTTCTTTCCCACTCATGGTATTTGACCACGATTATTAATCATTCTTATTGCAGACTGTCATTTTTGTTGAATTTTACCTTTTCCTGAGTCAGGATTTATTCTACTCTTATGGTTTAAGAGTAGAAGGTTGGCACATTATGGAACATGGGCCAAATCCGGCCTGCCACCCGCTTTATTAAACAGTTTTATTGAACCACAGCCATATCCATCACTTACATATTTTCTGTGGCTGCTTTTGTCCTACATTGACAGTCAAGGTGTCGTGACAGACAGGTAATGGCTCACGAAGTTGAACATATTTATTATCCAAAAATTTAGAGAAAGTTTATTGACCCATGATTCAATGCATACTACTTTTCATACCACTCCATCGAATACAATCTTGGGTGAAATTCGAGAAGTGAAACATTTTCCATCGTTAAAACTGGGCAACATTCTTACCGTATGAAGTGACCACTTCCCAAAATGACACGACATTCCACACTGGCAACCTGCCACTTTCCAGAAATTCTACTGAGGAAACCATGCAATGCCTACCTGGAAAATTTTGCCGCTGGACAGTCCTGCAACGATCGCTTGTCTTGCGTGATGTCATCCCATTTACAAAGTCACGAAGTTTTCTTGGAAAAAACCAGTTTCCTGACCTTCACTTCATTATACAAAACTGGACTTCACTGCTACACCATACTTCACCATTTCTGCTAGTCTTACTCTACTTTGAAATGTTGTACATATTTCAACAAAAAGATTTGGAAAGCAGTTGCAGATGAATTTAATGAGCCCATGAGGGAACATTTCAAACTTGTATTGCATGTGATAAATAAAGTCCAATACTGACTTTGAAAGGAATTCTAAAATTTCTAGATTCATCAGAAGGCTTCGGGAAAACGTAAAGAATAACTGGAGAAAAGTTGTTTTAGTGGAGTTAAAGGTTATGAGCATTTTGGCGTCTCGTATCTATAATCAACCTCTATTTTCCTGAGCGCACATTTCCTATTACCTCAGGCACTGCCTCTTGTGTTAGGTCTAGGAAAATACTTTCTTGATGCTGAGTCATACGAAGGCATAAATCTCTAATACGTTCCCTTCTAAAAGGAGCCACGGTTAACAGATATGCCTTGCTCTCAGTGAAGGTGCATAAATTCACAGTGATGTTACATATAAAGGATGATACACCTTAAGGTTGGATATTCTAACTGGGATAATTACACCCAAACTTATCTAAATTTCCTTCTGCTGCCTTAAACTGATAGGTTGTCCTATTTAGTTACATGAAAACTCACAGTTCCTTAAGGATAAATATTTTAAATAAACAACCTGAAAGAGGTTTTATCTATTATTTTTTGCCCGGTCAAAAGAGAATCTCACGAGTTAGTATGTACAGCTAGCTTTCATTTGTTACCTCTATTTGAGTGGTAAGGAAAGATCCAGCAAAGCCAAATGCCTGTAAGTCTGAAATACACGGCACACTTGATGTGAGCATATACAGCTGGCCTGCTTTAGGTCCTGATACATTCCCTCTCCAAGAGGCATGACTTCCTCTTTCCATCAAGTAACAAATCAACCTGCTGCTCGGCACAGCCACATTGTTACCTTTTAGAATCACAAACTTGTCTATCTGGACTTTAAATATATCAAGGGCTATTGATTCCCTCTTGTTCCTTTTGGATCTCGGGAGCATGCGAAGTCTAAATGTAATAACGTGAAAGTTATAACCTTCTGAGGATTTGATTTCTAAAACAACTGAAACGTATTTTGTTGTTTTGTATGAGGTAAAGCTACACATTGATTTTGTTTTAATGTCCAGTCAATAGCCCAACACCACTTTTAAAAAACAAGTCATATGGTTGCCACGTTTTGGTGATCCATTCATGACGGTAATTTCAAGATTTTTTCTTTTAAAGATTTTGTTTTATTTGTCAGAGAGAGAGAGAGAGAACACAAGCATGGGGAGCAGCAGGCTCCCTGCTGAGCAAGGAGTCCCACGCGGGACTCGATCCCAAGATCCTGGGATCATGCCCTGAGCTCATGACTGAGCCACCCAGGTACCCATGTAATTTCATTATTTTTATTATTTTTTATGAATTATATCAAATACATAATAGGTACACACAGCATATATAGTTTTAATATAACCTGAATACATGGACATTTACGGGCTCACTATCAACTTAAGAACATATTTGCCACTAATTTGAAAACCTCAAGTGTCCCTTCTTGACCACACCCCCTTCCTTGCAATCCAGAAGTTATCTACTGTCCTGAGTTTCTGTCAAACTGCCACATGCTACATATGTATTACCTACTCCAAAAAGATACATGTTGATTGGTTTTGTCATTAAGTATATATATCTACATATGTGTGTGTGTATATATATACACACACATATATAGTTACATACATCTAAATCTATATATAAATCTATATCATTAAATATATATCTTTCAGTATATATGTAAATCTTTAAATATATATAAATCTTTAAATATATATAAATTTATATATATGTAATATATATATTTAAATAAAATGAGTTATATACACTCCTTTGGATTTTATTTTTCTGTTAAACATTATTTTAAAGATTCTTCTTGATGTATACAACGGTTTTCCAGTGCTGGAGAATATCCCATTGTGTGACTATGCTCTGCGTTTATTTATTTTGGGGTAATTATGATTTACTTATCAATATTACTTCTTGTCCTTTCCCTCTCACATGAATGTAAGCTCCATAGGAAGGTATTTTTTCTGTTTCTTTCACTATTGTACTAACAAGATACATATTTCATTGCTGAAGTTCAAGGAATATTAAATACCAAGTATCAAACTCAGAATGAAATTCTCCCTGATATAAATTTGTTTAATGTGCAGAAGAAACAAATAGGTATTTTGCAGGTGTCAGTATATTTTTATTAAACGTTCAACATCATTAAGCCTAAAAAAATACAAATTGAAAGCCACAAGATACCTTCCCACACCTAAAAAATAAATTAAAATTATAATAAAAAATTTTCCAAAACGTGATGTAAAGCAAACTCACACACTCCTTATGGGGGTTTAAACTGGAAAAGGAGGAGATAAACATACCAGGTAGCCCTACAAGCCCACTTCTAGGTCTATGTCCTAGATAAACACTTGTACCAGGTTAACCAGTAAGAAAACACATATCAAATAGTTTTTTCTGTTAAAAGCCAACAAAAACCACAATGAAAACAACACAGATTTTATTATTTCCTTTATTCAACAAATCTTTACTGGTTACCTACTACATACCCTCTAGGCACTTCAAACAGATTAACTGAACAACAATCCTAAGACGCAGGTATGAATAACATCCCCATTTCACAGGTGGGGAAAATGAAGCACAGAGAAGTTAAATGACTTGCTCATAGTCACAGCAATTCAGCGGAATCGCCATGTTTCCAATCCAGGAAGTCTAACTCCAGAGTCCCAAGTTCTGAAGGATAACTTCTGAGGGTAACAATTCACCGAAGAGTGTGAGAGAATTCCAAGGTTACTCAAGATGGTCTTTACCGTAATGATGCTTGAGTACCAAGCAAACCACTTCCAGTATGTTTCTCTACCATTTCATTGACTTAATCTGATTTATCACACAATTACATGAGATGTGCTTTTTCAATGGCCCAGACCATCTGATTGTTCTTTGTAAGGCACAACCCGAACTGAAATTCTCCTGCCAAGTGGGGTATTGGGCTAAATTGTCTCTAGAGAGCTATTCCAACCCAAAGGTTTTGTGATTGAAGTTTTATATCAAGAAGATTCTTTATTTCATCAAAAATGAAAAAAGTGTATCTATTAACACCCTGTAATATCCCTTAGGCTATTTCAGTTTAAAAAAATTTATGAAATAAACTGTGGCTTCTTGCAGAGTCCTCACTGCTAGAAGCTTAGCAGCTGGAATGTAGATGTGTCTCAGGGCACATCAAAACAACAATTTCCTTCAAAGGGAAACAAAACTCCTTTAATTTTTTTGGCAATCATTCATTCTTGCCTGCTTCGACATGAATATGTAATGATTACGCACGCATTTCACTGTTATTACCATTATCACTCATTGCTTCCATTTACATTTATATGGTTTATGAACTTTTCAAAATAATTTCAATCCCATTAACTCCTTTGAACCTCACAAAAACCCTTCAAGCTTTTTAGGGCCGGGAATATCTATGTTTCCGTTTTTTAGATCAGTAGTATATTGAATTCCTTCATCTGCTATCTACATCAGGAAAAGTCTCGTGATTTAATTTTTACCAAATCCCCAAAGTCCTAGGACCTTTCCTAGACAAAGGAGTTGGAAAATATATCTCCCTGTTGGGCTGACAAATCGAAGATAAGGTAATTGAAATATAAATGACCGGGTGATGATAGGTGACTGGCACAGTGGAGATGTATTTGGCAACTGGTGTTATTTTATTTACGCACAGACTATTCATTCAGAGGGCAGAGAAACTGATGGTCAGGGAGGTCTCCATTAAAAATGGGGCTTCAAAGAGAGATTTGCACTTGGATGATAAAACAAGTAGGCAGGGACAGACTGGGAGCACCACCATCCAGACAGGGCCTGGAAGACAGCAAGGATCGGCAGAGGGAGAAGGTCCAAAAATAGCAGAGAGATGGTTCATTTGTGTAAAGACGTATTTTTGTTATGTTTTGAGAATAATGGGTCCATACATTTATACACTGTTGTTGAAACTGGCAAAACGTTTAACACCCATTTTTTAATTCGCTCCTCAAGAAACACTATGTAGACAGGAAAGTTCTTTTGGTCAGATTACTAATGAGACTGCAGATCTTGAAAGGCTAATTTCACTTGGCAAACAACACGGAGGTCGCGACTGATGGCGCGAGGAGTGGCATTCACAGTGGCTGGCTGCTCGTTCTAGGAACTATCCGTTCCACTACTTTTTTCAATGATCATTTTTTCCTTGAGATTTCACGACTCTAAAGTGACAAGTCTCATCTACTTCATAGTGTTATAATCAGATTTAAATAAAATGAATTGTATGCAGCCATCTATGTTTCATGCACACACAAATGCACAGTACGTTTCTCTTTTTGGTCGTTTAGTGAGCACCTTTAGAGTAGCTACCAACGTGCGAGGCACTATCCAAAACTTTAGGGATACAAAATCGTGTAATACAAAGTCCTTTCTAAATGGAGCTTATATTCTAGCAGGGAAGGGGGAGTGAATGTAAATACAAATGATTACATAAAACATATCATATGTTTATTTTAAATGCTCCAGAGAAAACTAAAGCAGAATAAGGTGAATCTCGAGGAGACGGCTGGGTGGGCAATTGTTACTCTCTCTCTCTCTCTCTCTCTCTCTTTTTTTTTTTTTTTAAGATTTTATTTATTTATTTGAGAGATGGAAGGAAGGAGAGAAGGAGCAGGGGGAGGGGCAAAGGGAGAGGGAAGAGCAGACTCATTAGTGAGCATGATGTGAGACTTAATCCCAGCACCCTGGGATCATGACCTGAGCCCATGGCAGCCGGACTCAGGGCTTCATCTCATGGCACTGAGATCACGACCTGAGCTGAAATCAAGAATGAGGCACTTAATGGACTGAGCCACCCAGGCGCCCTGGGATTATTTTCTCTATGGTTGCCAATGACACAACAACAATGTGCAGAAACTGGGAATAAATGAGGAGTTTTCCAGGTAAAGGAAAGAGCATATGCAAAGGCCCAGGAAGGAGAATTCCTAAAGTGTTCGGAGAACATCAGCCTGTCGTATGTGGTGAGGCAGTGTGAACAGGAGGTAGCATGGTGGGCCATGAGGTCAAAGAAGCAGGGGAGAGTGAAAGGGGACTGGAGATCGTGCAGGACCTTGTCCATTACAGGAAGGACAGTGGCTGTTACTGCCAGTGAAGTGTCGAACCATTGGACAGTTCTGCACCTAGCAATGACAGGATCTGTCTTAATTTTCTAAATGATCGCTATTTTCTGTGTTGTTTAGGAAATCCACAGGGGCAAGAAAGCAGTTGCAAGGCTGAGACAAGGTGAAAGAGAATGGTGGCTGGGAAAGGCTGCTATCTGTGGAGGTAATGAGAAGAGACTGAATTATTGGATATATTCCAAAGCTATATGGGCGTGCGATATGTAAAAAAGGAGAAACAAGGGTGACTCGATTAGTTTAACTGAGCAGCTAGAAGGATGATGAGGAAGGTGATGGAAAGCCACTTGCGTGGGATGAAAGGTCAAAGAGGAATTCAGTTTGACAGAAGAGGGAGATGATTAAGGCCTATTTGTTTCCATTACCTATTTTTGGGCAACAAATGGCCCCATCACTTAGCGGCTTAGAACATTTATTTTGCTCAAATTCCGCTATTTGATGTGGCTTCGTGGGGACAGTTCCATCTCTATTTCACTGTGTTAACTGGGGTGGCTCAAAGCTGAGGGCTGGAATGACCTGCATTCCCTCACTTCCCTGTCTGACACTTGATACTAGCTGTCAACGGGAACTTTGCCTGGGACTGTTGGCTACAGCACTAGCAAGTGATCTCTTCACGTGGCCTAGACTTCCTCCCAACATGGCGGGAGTATGTGAGACCGGAAATATGGCTGGTTACCATTTTGGTACGTTATAACCTATCACAATGTCCAAGTGGAGTTTTTGAATAGGGAGATGAAGCATGGGAGCACGGAGTTCAAGGCAATATGCTGCCGGAAATATAATAGAGAAATTCTACCACAGAAATATATTTCCACAGGAGGGATTAAGTAAGATCATCCGGGGAATTAATATGGATAGAAACGAAAAGTAGTCTAAGGACTGAGCCCTGGAAAACTCCAGATATATACAGGTCAGCGATGAAGGGGAGGCAGCCAAGAACGAGCAAAAACAGTGAGAAAGAATGAAAAAAAAAAGAAAGAAAATGAGATGGCCTGGAAACCAAGGAAAGAAGTGTTTGGAGTGGGAGTGATTAAGTCATCAGCTACAGAAAATCCTGCTAAGGTTTCAAGTAAGAGAAAACCGAGAAGGGGCACCTGGGTGGCTCAGTGGGTTAAGCCTCTGCCTTCGGCTCAGGTCATGGTCTCAGGGTCCTGGGATCGAGCCCCGCATCAGGCTCTCTGCTCAGCGGGGAGCCTGCTTCCCTTCCTCTCTCTCTGTCCACCTCTCTGCCTACTTGTGATCTCTGCCTGTCAAATAAATAAATAAAATCTTTTTAAAAAGAGAGAGAGAGAGAGAGAAAACCGAGAAAATGACCGCTGTGTTAGAATGGTGGGAAGTCTTGCTCACCTTGATAAGAACTAGTGTGGAAGTGTGATGTGAGCCAGCGTCGGCTGGAAGAGACCTGCCCTCAACAGGTCTAAGCAGACAAGAGGGAGCTGGCTGTGTGCCAGAGGCAAAGGGGGCACACGTTTTGTTGGGACTCCAACATGAATGCTCTGAAGGGGACAGCAGGAGACCCAGAACAGGAACACAGAAGTTGGAAATGGAAAATAAAGACAAGTTTGATTCTGGAGACACGTCTTGGTATTTTGCTTTATGTTTACATCATGTATTCCTTTCAAAGGGATATTATCTGTCTAGGAGTTTCCTGTTGCCATTGTAACAAATGACCATGCTTTTAGGGGCTTAAAATAATGGCCATTTGTTCTCTCACAGTTCTGTAGGTCAGAAGTTTCCAGTAAGAATCAGAGGGTTGAAATCAAAGTATAGGAAGCCTGGTTACTTCGGAGGGCTCCAGGGGAGAAAACCTGTTCCGTGGCTCCTCCAGCTTCTAGAAGCTGCCATGGTTCTTTGGCTTGTGGCCACAATCCCTGTCTTCCCCATCACAGTGCCTTCTCTGTCTGACCTTCCTAAGCTCCCCGCAGAAGGACAAAATTATGACTCAGTCAGGCCCACCTGGGTAATCCAGGATTATGTCCACATCATGAGATTCTGAACCAACCACATAGGTAGAGGACTTTTTGCCATGTAGGGTAACATTCGCAGGTTCCAGGAGTTAGCGTGTGAACGAACATTCCCAGAGGCACATTTTTCAGCCACACGTATCAATTTTAAGAAAAACACCTAAATGCAGAATAAAAATGACCTTTCTTACTTGGAAATGGTTTTTTGGGGTTTGTTTTGTTTTGTTTTGTTTTGTATTGTTTGAATCTTAAGACTTTCAAATATCTACCCTTTTCTCTAGTTAGTTTCCTCATGAGAGGAATATAAATCACTTCTACTGTCTTCAATTTTTCCCGTATTATTAGAACAGAAAAAGGTCAATGTTACAGGGCTGTTTAAATCAGAACATGCAGCGGGGCCCCTGGGTGGCTCAGTCACTGAAGCATCTGCCTTTGGCTCCGGTTGTGACCCCAGGGTCCTGGGATCGAGTCCCAAATCGGGCTCCTTGCTCTATGGGCAGCCTGCTTCTCTCTCTCCAGCAGTTGTGGGCCATCCCTCATTCAAATAAAGAAAATCTTTAAAACAGAGAGAGAGAGAGAGAGAGGAGGGGGCTCAGTGTGGGCCAGCTGCACCCATGCTTTGTTTGACTCTAACACGAATGCTCTGCCGGTGACAGCAGGGATTACCGCTGGGAAAGCAGTGTTTCCCTCATATGCGCTTTCAGGTCAATGTTAATAACCACAATATCCCCGGTACAGCGGCTGTACTGCAATCTGCCTCCTCCCATAAAGTCAATGAAACTTACGTGGTGAGGTAAAGAGGGGCTCCTGCCACTACAGTGAGCACCGCGAGTCCTGCATCTACCAACGAGGCAGACCATCTCGAGGCCGGAATTTGAAGGATGGACAGAGGAGAGAAACCCTCCCCACCATAACGTACCGCAATGCAGAGCTACGGTGCGTAGCTACCGCACACCGCACAGTATTTGAGGCACGTGACACATTTCAACAAGCTTAACCCTCACAACAACCCTAGGAGGTGGCGACTGTCATATGCACTTCGCGCATGAGGGAGCTACAGCACGGAGGTTAAATTGCTCGTCTTAGTTCCCGCAGCAAGTAAGAAGTCGAGCTGGAGAGTAAACCAAAGCACACAGTATTCAGATTGGCCGTCTGTATTCACTACGGTATACGGTTCACTTGTTTGGTAATAAACTGTATCGCTTGCTTTTGGTTACTTTATTTTAGGTTGACTCGTGCAAATCTCAATAACCAAAACGGGGTGGATAGGAGCTGGCGTCAGCATCAGATACAGAATTCAAACTACGCTTGGCCACAGATCTAAATAAACAAATTTATGTTATCTCACATGAGGACAAGTATTAGTTTATAATGGAAATATTTTGCATTTATATGATTTATGTAATTTACTTGTATGATTTATTTATAGGACTTATAGTCTATCCCCATGTACATCACTTTTCATTCTTCACAACCACATGTGAATGGAATGGCAGACTCCTTTTTAAAATGAATAACTGAGGCTTAGGAAATATAAGAGATTTGCTCAAGGTCACCGTAGTAGATAGAATTGGCCTCTCAGCAAACTGAGTATATACTGGTTATGAATCTTAGTATCTCCATGGAATTTCTACCCTACCATTTCTTGAACAGTCTCATTCTGGTCCTTAGCCTTAGAGTGGGATACGTTTGGGGCCGATGCAGTGGGATACGTTTGGGCCCCTCAGTGCAGCCTCCTCCCCAGCTTTGGTGGGGCGGGGGGAGAGGGGACATGTGTTTTGAGGTTGCATAAATGACTAGGTGACTATAAATGTCCACACCTAGAGTTGTGTGATTTTCTGCTCTCCGAGGATGTGACCTGATTGAACACATTAATAGATAACATGAACTATATTTTTCCACAAGCTAAATTAACCTCGGGGTTTACCATGGGGAAAATAGTATTAATGGTATACCAGACCGAATCGTCATAGATAGGGGAACAAACATGTAGGAAGGATTCTGAAGTTGGGGGATTAGGTTAATCAGAGGAATAAATGCATCCTTCATTACCCAGAGTTCAGTCCCATGGTCCCTTCTCGAGCAAGGGGGAGGGCATTCTGGATAGCATTGTCTTCCTGCGTCTTAAGGAAGAAAAGACATATTTGCTGAAGAGCAGCATCTTCCTTACTACAAAAAAGGCCTATCAAAGGTTCCATCGGCCCCAAACGTATCCCCTACCAGCCTTATCCCACAGGGTGGCAAACTGCCATCTCACCCAGAGTCAAACATGGCTGAACAACAGCGTATGCTCACGCGTGGAAGATACACGGGTGAAATGGTCTTGGCCGCCTCTACCTTCAGTTTGGCTTGCTACAAAAATGTAGCTGTTGGGCATTCGTAGCAGGTACTGAAAGCACCCCCAAATCAGCAAGGCTACTGTGCCCCTCTTCAATCATCTTCACCAGCAGCTAGGTGCCCATGCTTAGACCTAGTGTTTCACAATCCATAAAGATGGGACACCTGGGGGGCTCAGTCGGTTAAGCATCTACCTTCAGCTCCGGTCATGATCTCAGGGTCCTGGGATCAAGCCCCACGTCGGTAGGCTCCCTGCTCTGCGGGGACTCTGCTCGTCCCTCTGCCCCTCAATGCTGCTTATGCTCTGTCTCTCGAGTAAATAAATAAAATCTTAAGGAAAAAAAAAAAAAAGGAAAGCAAAAACAATCCCCAAGAACTTTACAAACTTCCTATCATTTACGTTTCACATTATTCTTCTGGAACAGTTAGGCAGGAAGCATTTCTCTCATTTTGTAGAACCAAAAAAAAAACAAAAACAAAAACAAAAACATAAAACACAAGTTCTGAGAGGTTAAGAAACATCCCCTAATTTGAGCCAGCCAGGAGACGGCCAATCAGAAGCGAGAACCTAGGTCCAGACAGCAAGTCTGCTGTCTAGTATGGTATCATTCCTGTTCTGCTGTCACAGTCCCGATATCAGTAGAGAGATCCCTACATGAAGTCTAGCCAAAACAGAACTCTGGAATACAGGGATTGAAACAGATTTCTTTTCTTACTGTGGGATCCATCACACAGTCAAAAACTCTTGTCAGTCAATAAGTAGTTACTGAGTCCCCATACAAGGGAATAGCACTGTTAGGCAATGCCTTTGAAAGGAATTTATACTTTGCTAAGTGTTTCAAAATTGACTTTCACAGGGTGAAAATCTTTTGCCTTACATCTGAGTGGAATATTGATCTGAGTACAACTGCTTTTTGGATTATTTCAATACAGCAAGATTTTATATTGTTGATAAGTCAGGCCAGTTTTTCTCTTGGACTGACCTGGAGACAGTGATGATAGGAAAAAAAAAATCAATTAGTACGTTAGGAGAAATTTTTTTCCGCTGTACACAAATAATCAGTAGTACCCTTATGCTAGGCTGAGATCAAAATAAGAAGTCGGGTCCATGTGTCAGGAATAAATAGGTAAAAACAGCTGGAGGCCGTCAGCCTTGACAACCGCGCTTCTGGGCTGCTAGAATGGAGTGGCAGATCTCACCGTGCACACGGCTTATAGGCAAAAATGAATCACCTACTCTCTGCCTCTATATCCAGGACATGGATGGGTAGGAAGATTACCCTCTGTGATTTAAGCTATATAACCCTAAAACAACCCAGGACAGGAAAGATCAGCAGTCTACGGAGACTCCCTACAAACAGAAAAGGTAAGTAAGACAAGTCTGCTAAGCTCTCAATGTCAGAAGGAAGGTATGTCAGCTACAGAATCAAATACTAATAGCTATACTAATGGTACGCTTACAAGGTACCAAGCATTAATCTTTGTGTGACAACTAATGGTTAAAGCGCTCTTCCTATCACTCCCATATTAAAGATAAGGCAATCAAGGCTCAGGATGAGCAAGTGATTTTTCTAAGGTTGCAGAGCTGGTGAACTCTGGAGTCAAAATCACCATTCAGATACAGGAGCTCAAGTGGCTTGTCACCAGCTTGCTTGATCACAATCACCTACAGAGCTTGAAAATACAAATGTCTCTGTTCTGCTTCGTATGCATGTACTGCGTCTGAATTTGGAGGTCAAGTCTCAGCTTCTACACTTGGAAAAATCTTCAAAAGGAGTTTGCTGTATCTACAGTCAGAAGAAAGAACCACTGCATGAAGCTATACTACAGAGAGAAAGGAGAGGTACTGTGACTGGAAGATCACTAAGCTGGTCCCCAAGATTCTAGTCCCCTGGTGTGTACGCACTGTATAATCCTTCCCTTTGAGAATGGATGGGGCCTGGGAATAGGCTAAGATACTGCACTGGTTGG
This sequence comes from Martes martes, assembly GCF_963455335.1. Taxonomy (NCBI): domain Eukaryota; kingdom Metazoa; phylum Chordata; class Mammalia; order Carnivora; family Mustelidae; genus Martes; species Martes martes. The sequence goes on from NC_137897.1 coordinate 112,024,738, forward strand.
TTAATTTACACATCAACAGTGATAAGAGTGTCGTTCCTTCCTTTGTTACTTTATAGAAGGCTCTGTCTTAGCAGGTTGGATGCTAAAGCCCTGAAGAAGCAAATGGCCAGAGGACAGGGGGTGAGGAATGTTGGGAGGCTTCCAAGAGCTGGAAATGTCCTCTGCTGTACGATGAAGAAAAGGGGGACACACCCCCACCACCTCAAGGAACATATTTAGCCACAATCACGTTAGTTTGGAAGAGGCCCGAAAGTTCCAGAAAGGAATCCAGTGTAGCCAACTGATGGTTCGCAGCCTTGGGAGGCCCTGATTGGAGGACCTAGTTAAGGCTTATTCAGACTCCTGGCTCACAGACACTGTGAAATGGTATGTGGTTTTAAGGTACTAAGTTTGTATAGTGTGTTATGCCACGATAGATAACTAATACAGTTATCAAGGAAAAATCTGCTATGTCCATTCCCGCATAGCCCAGAAAAAGACTGCCCTCCTCCAAGAAGAATACAGTGTAAGCTGGATTTGTACGGCGATGGGAAGCTCATACCTGATGTAGCTATTTTGTCGTGCCCCTTCTTCTAACTCTCTTCTAACCAGGCGAAGTTCTGAATTGGTGAAAAATAAAATATGTGTTAACTAAAGGACAGGAGAGCTTTGGTCCCTTGACAGCGTCTTAATAATTGGCCTTCTGGTTTAGACCTCGCTGTCTGTGACCTTGAGGACTGTGAGTCTACCGATGACAGAACAACCATTTTGGTTGCTACTAAGTAGGGTTTTTCAAGTAGTCTCCCCCAGAAAGCGCCTTGTGCATCACCGATCCTCAACTGAATAAAAATCTACGTATTAGACCTTTGGTAGATTTTTATCTACCTTTATCCGCTCCCACTGTGGGTGTTTCACTGAAACAACTTCTTCGAGGAGGTCCTCCTTTGACAAGAGACAGGCAAGCAACTAACCTTCAGGAAAACAGCAAGCAGAGTGGTATGCGGGGGCAGAAAAATGAACAGCAACCACCAAATCACATACATAAGAATCAGGAGAGTGTGTTGCCGAAAATGCAATGCATCTGTTTGCCACCTTTTACGATGGACATCTTTCCAGCATGGTATTCACAAGTTTGACATTCACTGTGTTTTACCTGGTATTTCCTTGCTGGTAAAGTCATCTCGGTGAGCACTGTGCACTGGAATTCTGTGTCTCATTTGTTTTAATAGCTGGAATAATGGTGGAGTTCTGGTGCCAATGCCCTCCATTTGTCCTCTATGGCAATCTTACCTGGCAAGCGGCGGGAAGCACTACAGCAGCTAATTTCTAGATAAGTATATCTTAGGACACCATACAAAAATCAGCTGCAGGTTTGGACTGCCAGATTGAATTTTCTAAACATAATAGCTTAGTTGTAGCAGCAGTAGAGTAGATATTTCTTCTCTGATGCGTTTCTATCCACTGATACTGGAGATGGGCAGTTAAAGGAACGGAGCCTATTATTATGATCTTCCTGCAAGCACAGATTTATCACAGATTCACACATTTTCCTGCCTATCTCAGGCTCAGTTACCAGCATGTTTATGAAATGTCTCTAAAGGAAAAGGGAGGCGCTCGAGTAAGGGGGACTCAGGGCTGTATTTTCTCAAGCACTGGTTGTTGTCGAGTTCTAGAAATATGAAATAGAGGATTGTGCTGTTGGCTATGCAAATGCAGTTGCTACAGTTTAATTCAAATGTTTAGGGAGCATCTGATCTGGACCGACCGCATGTCAGAGGATGGGTGGGCAGTGGTGGACTAAAATGAGCACAGCTTCTGTCCTCATGGCCATTAGAGTCTAGTTCAACAGACAGAAATAAGCCAATCACCCAAAGAATGTGATAAAATCATGGACAGGACAAGTAGTAGGGAGAGTAGAAAAAGAGTAATTGCTTTACACTTATGTGATTGTTTCCAGATTTATCTTAAGAACTCTGGAGGAACATGTGATTAACCCCCATATTACATATGAGGAAACTGAGGAAAGGCTCAGAGGCCGAAGAACACTTGCAAATCCAAGGCAAATTCATCAATTCTCGAAGGGGTATTTTTTTTTTAAATATTTTTTTATTTATTTGACAGAGAGAGAGATCATAAGTAAGCAGAGCAGCAGGCAGAGAGAGGGGGGGAAGCAGGCTCCCCGCTGAGCAGAGAGCCCGATGCGGGGCTCGATCCCAGGACCCTGAGATCATGACCCGAGCCCAAGGCAGAGGCTTAACCCACTGAGCCACCCAGACGCCCCGAAGGGGGATTTTCTATAGAGATAATACATTTATTGGGCAGAGGGGGGCTCCTATGAATGGATGAATATAATGAGGGGCATTAATGATAAAAAATATAAGGTGAAAAGTTCATGGTGAAGGGCATCCTACCATTGAGGTAAAAAACAAAGAATGAGCTAATAGGGAGGGATGCAGGATATGGAGCCAAGTCAGCAGCAGAACTAGTAGCAAAGGGGCTCTAAAAAGTCCTGTGTACACTCCTGCTTTCATTGCACACCCTTGTGTACAACTAAAGGGCCTCCTTTCTGTAGTCCTTCGCACAGGAGAAATGCATATGGCTAAGCAGAGGAGTTTGGAGAGAGAAGTGTTTCTCATGCTGGTCAGTTTGGCTAACAGATGGAGTTTACAAAAAGTAGAGGGTACTCATCTCTCTTTAATTGGTACTGGTATCTCTAGACCATGCGTGTTACTATATAGCTCCTACAGACACCGAGAGAAGCTGCAGAATTGAGTTTCTGCCACATCTGCTAGCCTATTTAGTGACCCCATCTGAGAGCCTGCTTAGTGACCCCAGTGTGGGAAATGTTAAGGGTCAAGAAGCAGGGGCAGAGCCTTTCTGTTTTTATATTCTACCTCCTTCCTTGTTCTGCCTTCATCTGGTGGCGTGGAGAGGAGAAGCCATCAGAGAGACTGTCCCAGGGCCCAGGTATTAGCTACTCACGCGGGACTTGGACATAGTGCCAATCTCCTGCGTGCCCCAGATTCAGGACCAAATAAGCATATGCTGCTGATGGATTTCTATAAAACTCATCTTCTGGATCAAGGGTAACGCGAGAGAAAAGAAGGAATATACAATCAGCCTTCCTCTGTATCTCCTATCTATAGAGAGGGATGCAGAATCACCGGTCTACCAATAGACACTCATGACATTGGCGTTGTTTAAAAAACGGCAACAAGTTTATATTGAAGAAATGACATTTCAGCAGTAGTTTCACCTGCTAGACATTGCCCATGGCATTCCTATGGTCCATAAAGTCATGGTAATGCATTAGCTTCATTGCTTTGGCATCCACATTGAAAAAAAAAGTCAATAAAAGCTCAGGACTAAATAAAATAACTAGAACAATACAGTTTCCTTAATAGCAAGGATGCATCCTATGCCACAGGAAAAAAAGGGTAAAGAGTAGCAGGAGGTTTTTTTAGATAGAGTCCTAAGAGAGAAGACAAGATATACTCAAAATGGGATAATTAAGATCACTTCAAAGGGATACTTCATAAATTTGTGGGAATAGGGGAACACAAAGTCTTGTATAATTGCCTTGGGAGGCATAATGACCTTTGTTTTTGGATATACTAATTCAAGGTGACTCCTTTTGGCGGGGCATACTTAAGGGAGTTAGTATGTTAACTCCCCTCTTTTCCTCAGACCTACAGTCAGAGCTGTCCAATGGCCAGTCCAGCAGGAACCCACAAGATATGGGACTTCAGTGATGCTGTCAATACAGGTCAGACTTCTGAGGCACACGCCAACAGAAAAGGGCTAAGACTGAATCTGGAGAAACAAAGAACATCTAAACCAGAAACCGAGGATTCCTATACACTGGAGTGAAAGGGTATTATTAAATCCTATTAGTTATCTTTTTTGTTGAATACCTCTGCATACTGTAGGACCACATACCTAAGCCTTTATCTACATTCAAGATTAAGTACAAATCCCTGTATCCCACAAAGCCTTTCATGATAAACATCTAGCCTCCCATGGTCTTCCGTCCTTCCTATAGCTCATTTGACTCTTCTAACTTCATTCCTTTTGCTGTTCTTTTTGACCACATCCATTCTCACTCACCAGACTCTGAGCCTCTGGAGGACAGAGTACATGTGATCAGTCTCTATGCGTCCTCTATTCCCCAGTTTAAGACCTTATAGGTAGGAAGGATGCAATACCACAGATCTTCAACACCAAGAGCCAAATCAGGTACCAAAAGGTTACATTGTACAACACAATGTTTAAATGTATTAGCTCTATGGCCTGGGCGAGTTTACTCTTTGAAACTGCATTTCCTCATCTATAAAAATAGAAATAATAACAATAATATATAAAGTCATCATTAAAGGTAAAAATGTATTACTGCGAATCTTGGAGTGTAGTAAATGCTTAAGACTTGGTAATTACCACTTTTATCATGAAGGGAAGAGAAGGGAAGGGAAGAGACCAAGAGAAAGAGAAAGGGAAGGAAAAAAGAAAAAAGAAGAGAAGGAAAGAAGGAAGGGGAGAAGGAAGGAAGGATGGGAGGGAGGAAAGAAGGAAAAATTATTTTCTTTGAAGTTCTTACCAGGATTTTCGAAAATTATTTTCCAAATAGTAGTGCTTGGCCTAAAGGAACTTTTAGAAATAAGCCACTTTTAATCATTAAAACATGGACTGTGCTTTCATAAGGCTATCCTGTTTATATCATATGCTATTTTGAGAGGACTGAAGTTCACAGGCAAATAGTTGGAAGGCTTCACAGATTACTGCGGTGCTACTGTCTGTGTCCCCCACTAAATTCACATGCTGAAATCCTAGTGTCCAATGTGGTAGTATTCGGAGGTGGGGCACTTTCGGGAATTGAATTAGTGCTCTTTTAAAGCTCCCCCCCCCCCACAAAGAGCTCCCAGCCCCCTTCTACACATAAGGACACAGCAAGAAGTCACCCGCTATGAACTAGAGAGCCCTCACCGGACTGCATCCAGGCCGGTGCCTTGAGTGGACTTCCTGGATGACAGAGCTGTGGAAAATAAATTTCTGTTGTTTAGAAACTACCAAGTCTATGATATTTTGTTATAGCGGCCCAAATGGACTAGGACACAAGGCTTAGGAAATATTATTTTAAAAATGGCCTCAACCCAACAATATTAATTTTATACTCTGGAGTTTTGAACAAGATGGATCCATTCCACAAAAAGGTACCACTTGTATCCATTTGGAATGCCAACGGTCAGCAACAGCCTAGCATCGTCACATTAGCTTGCAGAATATCTCCAAATGTCTCTTACAAATTCTAATGGTGAAAGGAGAGTCCAAATTCGATGACTGTTCAGTGCCAGGCTGCCCCGCAGAGGCCACCACGTAGGCCCAAATCACACGCTGGAGGTGTAGTGTGTGGATCTCTGATCATTTATCTATCGCTAATGACAACCAGCTTATTATCAAAGAGCAATTTCTCCCCCAGAGTCCAGTGTGATTGATTGAAATCAAACTCCAATTTGAAAGTGATCATGCCAATGAATTCCTTACTTTCCGTTGGCTGTGAACCACAGTAATGTTGGGAGTTTTGTTCTTAGCATGGTCTTCATTTGCAGCTTTGGGCTGCCTGTGTATGGGTAAGTTATGCCCTTACAGTGAGAATCTGTGACCTACCATGTATTTAAGAGTCAAAAACAACAATACACCTCAACTTTCCTCCTAGCTTCCCATCATCTCATTGGCCAAATTTCTGTGGCATAAGCTAGTATGACTCAATCCATCATAGAATCAACCTAGTCCTATACAGACCCTTCTTACAAGCTCATACGTGCTTATCATGGCTATACTCTTTGGGAAACGGTGCTCTCAATTTCCAAAGGCAAGTTCAAAACCTGGAAGTTCTACCTGGAGGGACTTAGTGTTGCCTGTTGAAGTATACACAAACCCCTTCACTCCGAAACAGGTCTACAAGGCTCAAAAGTTTAAGAAATACCAAATCTGCTAGTGGAAACTCATTTAAGTTTGTATTATATTCCACGACCTGTGTCCTTCATAAAACCAAAGTTCTATTAGGAAGCCTAATATCTAGCCCAAAGAAGCCTGAGAAAAGTCTTATTTGAGCCCCAAATGACTGGTTCAAATATGGCTCATCAGGACACAAAACAAGAACTTGGCCACCTGCCTCATTGTTCTTTTACTGAAGAATGTGTGTAATAGATTTATGTTATCCCTTCACTTCCATTTCTATACCTCAGTTGGACAGAGCTTTAGCTCAGTTCTACAGTGATGGCATGATTCCCTTCCCCTTTGTGCACATCTGTTTAAGAAAGTGCAGCCTAAAACTCTGACTTCTGATAGCTGCAGAACCTAGGAAATATACAGTAGCAAATAATCCACACCAATGAACCAGACTAAGAGTGCCAGTGCTTTCCTTCAGCCACTATCTATTTCGCAGTAATTGTGAACCAAGGTTTGGGAAGTCATTCCCTTAGTTCTTACCATAGTGTTAGGCTTCTTACCTTCGACGACAAGCAGAATAAGTGAGGCCCATGGAACTGTGTGTCTGTAGACATGGCTGTCAATATGGCTTATACTCTAACCCCCTTTATAACATCACCATGAAAAGGATCCACTTGCCTTACCATTCCCAATCGCCTAAGAGAAGGAAATTACTATTAGCACTGAATATTCACCTCAGAATAAAAGTAGTAAACTAGCCTACATCAATGTTTGGGTTTTATGGAGTTTATTTATCCCAGGGTATCCCTTATCATCCCTATCATCCAGATGGCACCCACACACAACTCTGTATATCACCAAATCTCCCTTATTCTCATATTCCTTTGTAACTACCAGGAATTCACTGTTTCCATAGCATCATTCAGATTTTGTGTTCAATGTCCACTTGGCCCCAAACTGACCAATAGATTCAAACAATCAAACAGAATCCCAGGCAGCTTTTTTGGTAGAATTTGACAAGATAAATATAAAATGATTGTTGAAATGCAAAAGATCTCTAGAATAACCAAAATGATATGGAAAAGAAAGAAGAAAATGGAATGACTCATATTGTCTAATTTCATGACCTACTTTAAAAACCACAATAATCCAGGGGTGCCTGGGTGCCTCAGTCGGTTCAGCACCCAACTCTTGATTTTGGCTCAGGTTATGATCTCTGAATCATGAGATCGAGCCCCATGTTGGGCTCCATGCTGGGCCTGGACCCTGCTTAAGATTCTCTCTCCTTCTCCCTCTACCCCTTCCCAGCTCCCTCTCTAAACAAAACAAAACAAAACAACACAGTAATCCAAATAGTATATTGTTGGCATAAGGATATATGTACAGATCAATGGAACAGAAGAGAGGTTTTAGATAAAGAATTACACATATGATCAATTTATTTTTGATAAAGATGCTAAGACAAATTAAACAGGGAAAGGATTTTTCCCCCCCCAAAAAAGAAGCTGAGAGAAAAAAGTAGCTGGAAATTTGGATACCTGTATGCCAATATTTATAAGTATATGTGTATATAGCTAAATAGAATATAGATATGTATAGATACATATAGATACATCTATATAATATTAATGTATGTATGCATACCCCAAGCCATATATAAAAATGAAATTAAATTGTATCATTGACTATAAAACTTCTAGGGAAAATATCGGATAAACATCTCTGTGACCTTGTAAGGAAAAACACGCCTTAGAAAGGATATACAAAGTAAGAAACACCTTTAAATGATACATTGGACTTCATCCAAAGTAAAAACTTCTTTTACAAATGAAACTTTAAAAATGAATAGGTAAGCCATTGACAGGGGACAACTCAAACGATCACCAACTATTGAATATGCAAACCAGTTGTATACTCTACTGTACGGAATACAATTCAGATCTAGGATTATCGGAGCCTGGAATTGGGAGGAGGTGAATGACTGCAGAAACTGTGGAGGTAATGGAAATACATCTTTATTATGGTGATGGCCAAATGGACTACATACATTCGTCAAAGTCATCAAATTGTATCACTAAAACTGGTGGGTTCGTATTATGGAAACTTCTATCTCAATGAAACTGATTAAAATATATTTGATGAAAAAGATATATGTGTATGTACATATATACTTGATATATATACATATATATGTATGTATGTATTACTTTGTGTGTGTGTGTATGTGTAATTGATACTTAATAAAGATAAATGTCAGTTTTGCCCTTTTCCTATGTATCACTGGCTATAACAGCTGCTAATAAATAACCAACCCATTCAATACCATTGGAATGAGTAAATCAGTACTATTAGTTATAACACCAACTTTTAAAATTAGAAGCAAATATTTACAAAATCACGCAGTAGTTTACATGAGTGCGTTTGTTGACGGACTGGCCGATTACCGGTCTGCCTGAGTGATTACCTTGAGAATTGCTCTAGTTGTCTGACGGTCACGCCATATACAGGCAGGCTTGCCACTCTTGCAAAGTGGACAAGGAAAATACCAATTAACTCAAATCCATATTGTACGTGAAACCAACTAGGGATGAGCAGCAGCCACAGAACCAAGCAACAGTTGCCAGAACATGGGACCCAGAGAAAACAAGAGAATTCAAAACCGTAGAACACCCATGCAACACATATGGTCAAGTGTCAAAGAAGAAAAAGCAGGTTAAAAGCCTTTCGAGAAGCAGCTCCACACGCGCATGGAATCATTTTGCTTCACTTCAACTACCTGTGACTACCCAATTACATTATCATCACTGAGCAAGGGTCTCAGCAGAGCATACCTGTTGGATAATGAAATGTCTACTTATTCTTAATCCCCAAAGAGATCTGGAGCTCACCAGGACTCTGCCAGATGGAAAACTGAAGCCAGCTGCTGTAAGGACTCTGTGGAATATGTCGGGCTAGAAGATATAAAACAACAAATCGATCGTTACGCTAAATGGCAGAGAACTGTAACTGTATAGGTTGCGACAAAGTTCATCAAGCCACATATTGTGGATGAAGAAAGGCCATTGATAGATTAATCTGCAAATTCTTCCTACTCATCTACCAATAAATAGCTCCTTCGAGCAGATGCCTCCCCTTTTGCCACTCTAGGTAAGCACGTCATGTAAAAGACAGCGCTTCTATTGATGAAACAACTTCCCAGACCATCTAACCAGACTCACACTTTACACTTTCCTAAACTGAACTGTCCAAGACACCAGTTTCACAATTCTTTCTCTTATATACTCCTTACCCTACCCCTGGCCCTGCAATGCGGTATGAGGTATGATGTACCCCATCTTGGGGTTGGCTCTTTTCTTTCTAGTGTGTTCCCTATTCCACAGCCCAGGGCTGCAACCCTGGGGAACCACAGGTTGGGTTATACCCAACCTAACTATGTATGGCAAAGGAACAGAATTATGCCAACTATCATGTGCTCTTTTTAACTCACTCGGTTCCAACAATAGCACTGAATTATCATGGAAAGAAAGCCCTGTTTGTGCTCTCCTCATAATGTATTAGCCCAGGCTTAGAAGCAATAATTGCTTGGCAATCTCAAAAGGAAACTCTTCTTTCATTTGAGAAGCGGATACAGCTTTATGTAACTTATGTAACTATCACCTTGAATGAGCACAAAGTCATCATAAAGCACATTTGTTATTATTTTTATTTTCATTGAATCCTTACATTTATTTAGTTTGGTATTTCTTCCTCTAACTCTGAGGGGGGGAAAAAAACAGTATAGGTCTGAAGGATTTTTTTTTTTTTAAAATCATTCTTATAGCATGGGTCCTCTGAGAACAAATGAAAATATTTAGCCCCACATAATAATTAAAACTCCAAATCTGATATACCATTAATGCTCCTATCCTCCCCCTGAAGTCAAGGAAAGGGGTACCTTCCTCCCCTCCCTTGTCATTCCATACCTCTCCCAGCTTGTTAACTAAGGTTTATATTCCAAGTGGGACTGGAGCAGGGTTAGGGAGGAGAGGTCAGGGAGTAGGGATCTCTCTGCGTGACTAGTGCAAAGCCAGGGATCCTAATCTCCCATCCTCTGTCCTGGAGGCTGCCTTTTTGGCAGTGTCGGTCTACGAGTTAGTCAGGCATGCTGCTTTTCTGAGGATCCTTCTGTGCACTTTTCTTTATGAGGACTGTGTCCATCAGAGTCCCACAGAATACAGATGGCATACTCAAATCCAGATAAATTGAAGGTTTACTTTAAAAAGGAGGGTTTACAAAAATGGAGGCGGAACAGAGGAAGACCGTGAAGGAAACTGAAGTAACCTGGGGTTAGTTGACACTGGGAGTGATCTCTAGGCCCCAACAGATTGAGGCGGAGGAGGGGGAGAGCTGTCACCAGTACTCTGAAGGAGAGAACCATGCAGAAAAGGTCAATATAATAGGAACAGAGACCTTTGGTGAAGGGACAGGACAGGTTGAGGGGCCTCAAAGGAAAAGAACCAGAAAAGAAAGAAACTGATCTAATCTCCTTACCACAGATCTCCTGCTGTGGATCCCCACTGGGACACTGAACTGGAAGCCAAGGGTGAGAAAGGAGCCCTTGATGTGGTGCATGAAGGTCTGCCTTCCAGGGCAAAGGGTAGAGGTAGAGAGTTCGAGAGAGAATGTTGAAAAGCAGGTGGATGACAGCCAGAACAAAGGCAGATTAGTCTTCTGCATTGTCTCTCACGCTGTCATTAGCCCTGAAGCATCTTCTAATATCTATTCATTTCTCTCTGCTAAAGTCTGTTACTTCTGTAGGCTAGAACCAAAGATAACATAGATAGGATCCTTCAAGTCTACAATAAACCTTTTTTTTAAGATTTTATTTATTTATTTGACAGAGATCACAAGTAGGCAGAGAGGCAGGCAGAGAGAGAGGGGGAGGCAGGCTCCCCGCTGAGCAGAGAGCCCGATGTGGGGCTCGATCCCGGGACCCTGGGATCATGACCTGAGCTGAAGGCAGAGGCTTAACCCACTGAGCCACCCAGGCACCCCAAGTCTACAATAAACTCTTACGGATCCTCACAACAAGCTCGGAAATATAAATAGCCCTATAAAAATGCCTTTGTATTGGCTCACAAAGGGATAGCGAACTTGTCGAATGCCCTTTAGGTTTCTCTGGTGTTAATGAGAATTAGAACTACCAGACTGTAAACGAAACAAATGAAGACACTGACTTGGTCCTTTTCAAACTCCTTTCCACAGACTTCCGGTAAGGAGCAGATGCTCCTCAACTCTCATACTGCTTGAGTGTCAAGAAGGCCATAGATAGCCTCAGACTCATAATTTCATAGCTCAGTGTCCTCAGCTAAGAGACCACTAATTAAGTTTTCTCAGGAAGAAGAATGCTGGCATGGACTCTAATTGTCCCAATTTGGGATGCATACTCATTACTGAACAGTAACCAGGGATAGCAGTACTATGCCTGGTCTAACGTGTGTGATGCCCTTCTCTGTGGCTAGAGTTGAGGATTCCTGTACTTGAAAGCCCTGCAAGTTCCCCATGCATTCAGACAGCAGGTTCCCAAAGGAACCACACATAGAACAATGCTAAAACCTGCCTATGAGACATAAACCATGGCTATTATATCTTCTACAGTATGAACACAGAATGTTAGAAATGAACTTCAGAAAAGCCCAAGAACAATAAAAATTCTAAACAAATTCTGAAGAGATGACATCTAATATGTAATGTTACTCGATGTGGGAGGATTCAAGGGCATACATAACTGAAACGCATGGTCAAGGACAAGTTTAGTGCAGATCAAGAACTACAAGAGATGATTTACTGAAGGTCCTGGAAAAAGGCACCGCTTTAACACCTTAATCACAAAACCCCCGTGGTTCTCACAATTGCACTTTACAATAGGCTTTGACACTTGCAAAAATTGACTTCTGAGCACGAAACACCCTGTTACTTTCTTACAGAGCAGTGTTTTTCAAATTTTAGTCCTCCTAACCATCACCTGAGGGGCACGTTACAAAAACTCAGAATCTGTTGGCCTTCCTCCCAGAAGGATGCAGCCCTGGAATCAGCATAAGCCGATTCAGATACGCTTATGATAAACACAAACAAGCATTAGGTGATTGTAAGGGATGGTATACAAACGGAAAAAAAGTCAAAACAAAACAAATCAAAAGTATTTTAACATTATTTGCCCTTGGATCAAAAGACACATTTTGCGCTTTGGAGTTTACTTTGTACTTGTCTCTTCGTAAAACCCAGTTTAGGAAACTACCTTGACTGCAATCTTCACCAAAAGCCATCCCGCATGTTCGTGAACATCAGTAATGGGAAATTCATTACTTTTAAAAGCAGTTTATTGAAGAGTTTGTATTCATTTATTCAATCTTGATTGTACTGTGCTTTGTTAGAATTTTCTAGTTTCTACATAAGATACAGGACTGGATTTGTGAGATGTATATTTGGCCAAGATTATTCTGTTCTAGGTAAGACTGACACTGGGTACACGGAAAACACCCAAATATATGCTAGGGTTTAACTTCACTCACTTGCCTCGGGATATCCAGCTGTACCATTCTTTCATTGTTCTGATCATTTGTTGAAAAATGATTCTTCACTCCCACTGAATGGCCTTGATACCATTGTACAAATTCAGCTGATCACAGATGTGTCCATTTATTTCTGGACTCTAAAATTTTATTCCATTAATCAATATGTTCAATCTTATGCCAGTACCATACTCTCTCGAAAAGTATAGCTTTGTAGTAAGTTCTGGAACAGGAAAAGTGTAACTAATACTTTGTTCTTTTCAGGACCGTTCTGGCTATTCCAGGTCTCATGAATTTCCCACAGGAATTTTAAGATAAACTTGTCCATATCTGCAAAACAAGGCAGCAATAAATCTGGAAATCAGTTTGGGGAATGATTTTGGACTTCTTTTCATTTATTCCTAAGCATTTTATTCCTTTTCATACTTTTGTAAATTGAACTAATTCATTCCTCGCTGAACTTAATTCTAACATTTCTTTGTGGATTCCAAGTATTTTCTACATGCAAAATCATGTCATACTGAAACAGACACTTATTTCACCCTTTCTGTTATATAATAGAAATTTCTTTGTCCCAGTTCCTGGTACAGAGCTCCTAAAACCTTTGGAGTCTCTGGAGTGAAAAGAATGTTTTTTATACAACTGGTGGCTGGGGGCCCCTAGACAGATTCAGGACTGGGGCTGGTTGCCAAAAAGATCAAGGCATGATTAGAGAGTTGGCAATTTCAGCCCTACCCCCTAATCTCCAAGGAGGGGAAAAGGATTGGAAATTGAGTCAAACACCAATGGCCAATGACTTAATTCTATCTATGTAATGAAAGCTTCTAACAACCTCTAAATGATGGAGTTCAGGGGCTTCTGAGTTGGTGAGCACATCAAGACGCTGGAGGGGTGACACACTCAGAGAGGGCCTGGGAGGTCTACACCCCTTTCCCCATAACCTGCCCCAGGCATCTTTTCTATTCAGCTGCTTCTGTGTTGTATCTTTCATTAATAAACCAGTAATAGCAAGAAAAACACTTTCCTGAGTTCCGAGAGTTATTCTAGTAAAACATAGAATCCAAGGGGGGTCATGGTAATCCCTTATTTGGTCGATCAGAGGTCTAGGTAGTAACCAGGGAAGTGAAACCAGAATGTGAAGTGGGGGTAGACTTGTGGGACTGAGCCCTTAACCTATGGGGTCGGCACTAGCTCTGGGGAGGTAGTGTCAGAATTGTATTGAGTTGTAGGACATTCCAGCTGGTGTCTGGAGATTTGGAGAACTGGTGAGGGGATGGGGGGAGGGTAACGGGGGACAGCAGATGTTTGCAGTCAGAATTGTTGTAGGTTAAAACAGCTCAGACATTCCAATCTGGATGCCTTTTATTACTCTTTCTTGCCTGAATGCCTTAACTAGTACTACCAGTACAAGGCTGAATTGAAGTTGTAAGAACATATATTCTTGTCTCGTGCCTAATTTCAGGCAGTCCCAGAGCCTTACTGTCTGTTGTTCCTTCCTGGGCAACATTTCTCCTGTGGGACTTTTTAGCACTATAACCTTCATACCTTTCAAGTATCAGCTCAGATTTTCTTCCTCAGGACTCCCCGACTTCTAAGAGTTTCCTGTCCCTATCCAAATTCTGTCTATTCCATTATCTTTTCTAAGCTTCACAGCATTTATTAATATTTGAAATCACTGTGTTTAATTTGTCCGGTCAGCTTTCTATACTCCAGTTACTAGAATCTTAGATCAATGAGAGCTGAGACCTTCTCTGACTCGCTCAGTGTTGTGTCACTCATGCTTACAACAGTGTCTGACACGCAACAGTCATTCAATACTAGTTAACTGAATGAATGGATAAGGGAACCAATGATTCAATGAATCAGTCATACGAACATATATCTGAAGCAGAGCTGTCTAACCAGAGTGACACAGAATACCAGTCACAGGTGTATCGGATCTATGGATTCTCTCTGCGATGTCCCTCCCCATCCCAGAGGCCAGCCTCATCCGCTTTCCTAGTCAGCTGTGCAAACAGTATGCACACCATGATGTTAAAGAGTTTGGGAAACTAGGTAGAAACATATTCTCTTATTCTTATTCCTTTATTTTTTTTCTTGCTTTAAAGAATAAATGCCTTCACCCACCCACGCAGAAACCATGGAGAGGCTGAACGCAGGAAAAGTAGCGCCATCATTTCAAAGCAAGAATTAACTTCACTGCAACAAATGCTCTAAGCCTGTAATGAGAAGAAAGTCTGCGTGGGTGTGGGGGGCGGGGGGTGGGGGGAGAGTGGCGGTGTATGCGCACTCAGCGAGCGGATGCCCAAGCCCATCTGCCTAAAAGCTGTGGGATGATTGGCGATTTTGAAGCGGGCAGCCCAACCGTCTGCAATTGACACTTCCTGTTTGTGAAACAAAGCCCCGTCAGACCCCCAGAGCATATTCTTCTCAGCAAGTCATTGTTTCTACAAATCCTGAGTGACAGTTAGTGCCAAAGGAATTGCCGGTCCCTAGCTGACACGCAGCCACCCCAAAGAAGTAAGCACCTGCCAGACAGATGGCTCGGCTTTAGCCCCGCCATCCTGGATGGAGAGCTGGTATCCAAGGTCGGGGGTCACACTGGAAACGGTGCTTCAGAGGAAGCCAGCCAGGAAGCTGCAGGGGCATTTCACAACAGGTCAAAGTCCAAGGCCAGACAAAATGCCCCTGTAAGTATGAAACATACTGCCCGGTGTGAGCTCTTTGTGCTCGTGCTTTCGGCTGCTTGGGTTAGCGCAGAAAAAATACTCTGTGTCATCGGGCTTTCACTACCTACTTTGAGTCCTTTATCTCCCCATCCATTCAGTGAGGGCTTGGCATTGTCTGTGCCACCCACCGTGACCACCCCAAGCCACATGTGGCTATTGAGCCCTCGACATGGACTGGTCCAAACTGGTACAGGCTTAACTCTACAACACACACCAGGTTTTGAAGACACACACCCAAGAATATAAACTCTCTCATTGCATCTTTATATTGATTACAAGTTGAGATGGTACTATTTTCCATGGTATTGTTAAAATTAATTCTGTCTGCTAATTTTTATCTTTTAATGTGGCTACTAGAAAATTTTAGTTCATATATGTGGGTTGTAGTAAATTTTTATTGGCAAGCAACTGACTAGATCTCCAGTGTTTTTTTCAGTCTCATGGTTGATTTACACAGCAAAAGAAAAGAGTAGGGAGAGGGAGAAAGGAAGGAGTTTAAATTCATGAAGATCGTGTTTTAGTATGTGTGTACATTCATTTCTGCATGCGTAACTAGGAGAAATATCAAGCAATTCCTAACCTGTTGTAATAATTCTTTGGTCATCACTGAAATACATAAAGTCAACTACGACGTCAGTGTGTGCTGAAGAAGCTGCTGCTGGAGTTTCCCTGGAGCAGCTTTCAAAGGGAGATTCGAAGCCTAGCTGAGAGCAATGAACAGACCCCATGTTCTTCCTCCAGCCCCAGACTTTATCATATGCCCCTTCCTGCTGCCACAGTGCCCTTTCTTAACCATGATTCTCACTGTGTCACTCACTAGCTCAAAAGCACTCCGGGACTTTTTTTTTTTTAAGCATTTTTATTCATTTAGGGCATCTGGGTGGTTCAGTGGGTTAAGCCTCTGCCGTCAGCTCGGGTCATGATATCAGGGTCCTGGGATCGAGCCCCCCATCGCTTCCCCTCTCTCTCTGCCTGTCTCTCAGCCTACTTGTGATCTCTCTCATTCTGTCAAATAAATAAATAAAATCTTAAAAAAGAAAAAAAGAATTTTTATTCATTTATTTGACACAGGGAGAGAGAGCACAAGCAGGGGTAGCAGGGAGAAGCAGGCTCCCTACTGAGCAAGGAGCCTGGGATCATGACCTGAGCAGAAGGCAGTCGCTTAACCAATGGAGCCGCCCAGGCGCCCCACACTTAGTGATTCTTTATATAATCTACAGGGGAAATTATTTAGTCTTACATGGACATCCCTTATCTCCTGCCCTCTGCCTGTCCCAGATGCCAAATCCATGACCGTTTCCCGCCTTGCATGCCCTGTGTCAGTCAACGCTGTATGCATTCACATAGCGAGCACTTACTGAGTGCCAACGGTATGCCACAAACACGGGTTTCACAACGGTGAAGAGGAGAAACAAATTTGGGTCCTCAAGGGGCCTATAGGAGAGCTCGGGAAATAGTATGAAACACATGACCGAGCAAATGCTACAAGGGAATGCACAGTCGAGGGATCTAATTTAGGAAAAGTTATCAAAGAAGGCCCCTCTAGAAATGCAACATATAATTAAAACATGAAGGCTGAGAAGAGACCAGCCACTCAATGACCTGGAAGGAAAAATTTCCAAGCAGAACAGAACATTTAAAAGCCCTACAACGAAAACTCATCTGTTCATTTGAAACTCATCCAGGGGCACCTGTGGGGCTCAGTCAGTTAAGCCTCTGACTCCAACTCTCGATGTCGGTTCCGGTCATGATCTCAGGGTCCTGAGGTCCGGCCCCACGTTGGGCTCTGCACTTGGCAAGGAGTCTGCTTGTCCCTGGGAAGGGTCTGCCCCTTCCTTCGCTCATGAGCTTCCTGTTCTCTCTTCAATCTTCAATCAATCAGTCAATAAAATGTCTAAAAAATAAATTAAAACTCATCCAAAGCACCCCATTCTTCAGGAAGTCTCTTCTGACCTTCTGAACCAAGTTAATACCCGTTTTATTCGCCTCCCCCATGCTCTGTGGCTCCCTCCATCTTTGTCATTACTATATTGTACTCAATGTATCTGTTCGTCCAATTAAATGGCTCGCTCTGGGAAAGGAACGGATGTGCGTTTGTCTTCTTTGTGTTTGCATGCGAGCTAGCCCATTGTTTTATCTTGAATTCATAGTAAATATCGATCTTTTCCTAATGCTGGGTTGGTATATTGTCTGACTCTGGACTCTCTAGGAAGTACTGAGGAAAATTAGATTATATCATGTTCCTGATGACCATGTGAACGATTTGCCTGGCCAGATTTGCCCGGAAGTAGCACCTTACCCTCAGTGGTATACCCAGCAAAGCTAAAACCGTGAAGAATTTCAAAAGGGACCCTTTCACTAGCGGTCAAGATGTGAAGTAGGAGCAGGAAGTGGGGGGTTTGGGGACAAGCAAAAGAGAAAAGCATGAGGCTGCTGGGAACTACGGACTGGAGCAAGGGACGGGGGCAGCCAGTTAAGCAAGGAGAGTTAGTTTAGTGTCCTTGGCAAGGGACAAGGAAAATTTTAAAATCCAAGAAGCAACAGCTGGCGGGGACAGTGACCCATGGGCTTGCACAGAACAGGAGGTCGATTGGGCACTGCCATGTTTGACCCATTTTGGTACTGGGTACTAAGTCTGCTCTTGGGCATTTGTTCCCTTAGTAGACCTAGAATTTCCTTCTGTCTTGCTGTCTTTCTGTTTTCTTTGCCCCCGCCCTGTCCCTCTGATTTCAGCTACTTTGAAATTCCGGGCAGCGCATTACTCTTTCTCAGCAAGAACTGCCTCTATGTCAGTAGATCTCAACACATATGCAAAGAGTCATCCCCATTCACTGGGCTTAGTGGGTGAAGGGAATTGACCCACGGGGTAGGGGACAGGGCAGAATAAAACAGTGGGGGAGAGGGAAAAGAGAAAAAATCCAGAGACTAGAGGACCAGATTGGCTGATTCAGAGAGAACAGCTTCATATCAAAATTCTGCCTTCCTAGCAAATGGCATGGTGGTGTGGGCATGGTAGCTTTGATTATGGCCTAAGCCGTTTATTACAAGGCCTCGTCCCTGACACTCCCCTAATTCCAAAGAAGATTTTAGAGATAAGAAATCTTTCTTTCTCTGGCCCACAGACATTCAGGATAACCAGCCCCTTTTCCTAATCTTGCCAAAGAGGCAATTATATGTAGAGGGAATCAAAAGATGGCCATGCCCAGGGAGTCAAAAAAATGTAGCCTTTCCATATATAACTTCTCTGAAGCACCTTTCCTACACACACACACACACACACACACACACATACACACACACACCGCCCTCCTAAGTAAAATGGAAATATCTCTTTAAGTAACACGGTGTCTACTTGAATGGCTAAGACTAGTATTCAGAGATGATTTCTCCAGCCCTTGCTCCTCTCTGAGATGTATTTAGTAGTGTAGGGAGGAAATCGTCCATAACGTGGGGACTGCAAAGAAGTAAGCCTCACAGTGTCAATCTTATGCGCCTTGCGTTGTCCTGTCACTTCTCTGTTAACTCCCAACCGGGACTGTTGTTTCCTTTAACATGGCGCGCCTCGCTGTCCCATTGCAAAATCTGTGACTTGGGCCCTTGTTGCCTGGCATTTTGGTTCTCGGTGACCGTTTCTACTTTAGCAACTGGTCTGCATCTCTGTACAGAGGACTCAGACCCTTGAGTGAGGGCAGGCAATCTGGCCGTGCAATTCTCAGCGCTCAGTTTTTAGGCCACCGCCCCCTCCCCCACCTTTGTGGCCTATCCTTGCAAACTCTGTAGGAACCATCCTTACCATTTTGATCCTCTGTAGGGAGATTGAGTCCTACCTGCCTTCTCCATCGGGAGGACTGCAATTCCTAATCATACCGCAACACAAGCTTTTAAAGATTGCAACCTCCCTCCGGAGGAAGTCGATGCCAGTCTATAAAACAAATGATGCTCAGGGAAGAACACGGGTCTACACTTAATCTGACTTTAGTATTCCTTGAAAATTAGCTGGATATTTCTGGACCACATCCTCTCCATCCCCAGACGTGACACTACGGATGTGGGACAAAGACCCTAACAGTCATCTCTGTTCAAATTCTATCCTGTTTCTCCTATAACTCCACAGGACTAGAAGAGAAGGGACTTTGAGTTTCCCACTTGTTCTTGGCCCTACCCTGCCTGACACACAGAAAACTTTATTATCTAGTTTATTCAGGCCTGATAACCTTGATGATAAAGACAGAAAAGAAGGAATTGATACAAGAGTTTTCTTTCTTAACAAACACTGGCTTTCAAGCTGCTGGGCTCCCTGCTTTGCTCAGTACAATGTGAATAACAAAACTCTTTCTTTTCCTATTTTTCAACAATTCTAACCTTCCCAAACCTTAAGAACAAGTGTATGTCTTAGGGTGAGTAAGAAGAAAGTCCCACCCTTGACAGGTTTCAAAATATTATCTCTATACTATCCGTTTGCATAGGTAAGCTGCACAAGCATTGACCGAAGACAAAGAGAGCATTCTAGAATAAGCATGTCCTACCTCATGAGAGCTGTGTACATCTCATCCCAACTCTGTGTTCCGTTATGTTAACTTGGTAATCTGATATCAACCATGTCTGTAGTATTTTTGCTAAGGAAATCAGAAAATGCTACAAATCAAATCAAGATTTTTAGTTTTGATTTTTTTTTTGGGGGGGGAGCATCATTAAACATTTACTGGCACATCACTTTATAGAGTATATTGCAAAACCAAGTTTATATACAGAGGAAAGCTATTATCCACACAAGAGCTAGCTACCCAACAAAATGTTAACGTCCGGCAGCCTAGAGGGTCCCAGAAGTGCCCTCCCCACTTTCCTTACAACCAAAGAGCAACACATGCAAGCCCTTACTGCTAATACGTTTGACAAAGGTGACGGTCAAGTCCATAGGTACGCCAGGCTCTAGGCGTTAACGGTATCAGTAGTACTACCTCAGAAATGTAGTTTCTTCAACTTTGCCTCAATATATGTTAGCAGTAAGTCTTCCACAAGCTTCATAACAAATTCTGTTTCTATCATTTAAAAGAGGCTCAGATTTAGCAGGAGCGCTAAATTTTGACATTGAAAAACAATGGCCACAATGTACTTTTCGCAGCTATGTCAGGCCATAGTTTATGTGATATTTTCAGGTCACTTGTGGTATATGGCTAATAGTCAACACTGGTAACAGAACTCTTAAACTGTTGGGGTTTTGTAGAATAAATAAAAAACCCTAACTTTATACTTCATTTTTAATCTGATGTGTTTCCTCTGTTAAAAACTAAACCATCTTATGGGTCAGAGCCATGGGGAATGACGTGTTAATAGCAGACTCCTGCTCTGTTTTCCAAATTTACTAGAATATGTACTCAAGAAAGGTCAGTAGCAACAACAGGAAACAACATTGATCCAGGACCAAAATTAAGGACAAGATCACCTCAGAAGAAGATAAATGGTTAGCGTCTATTACGCCTCCTCTGTCTGTACAATAAAGTCAATGAATGCCTTATTCTAGAACATTGTTTTATTCTATCTTGGTTTTGGAGTCAAAAATTAATTCCACTGTGGTTGATTTTTGACATAGAATATGAAATTGGAAGATGACTTAGCTAAAAAAAAACAAGAAAAAAGAACAAACCAACAAAAATCTCTTGAACGTGTATTGCTCACCGACCCCGTCATACACGCTAAGAGGGGAAGATAGTACAGAGCCAACGACGGGGATGTGTTGGAGGGACAGAAGGCATCGTTTCAGAGGGACACCCCGGAACTCTCCCAGGAAGCTGGTACCCTCCAAGCTGCACAAGTTTCCGTGGGCGTGCATATAAACATGTGTATATGTGTTGTCAACTTTTCCGAAGAAAATACATATTTTCTAAAATACAAAAATAGGGACTATTCATATGAGATCATAAACAGATAAAAGCCAAAGTGCCAAATCCTGGTTTGAGCCAGACAATATATCTGAAAGTCTGCCATCCACTTCAGCAAGAGATTGAGTTGCTTTGTCTAAAATCCAGTCCTTTTTCTCCAAAGATATCCATTTAGGACAGGATTTTTCAATCTCATAACTGTTGACACACTGAGCAGGATAATTTTGTGTTGTGTGAGGCTGTACTATGCATAGTACCAAGCACCTTACAACATACCCGGCCCCCACCTACTAGACGCCACCATCATTTTCCCTTCCAGACACTGCTACATACCCCTGGGGGCCAAATCTGCCCTAGCTGAGAACCACTGATTTAGGGTAAAAGAAAAACCCATGAGGTACCTGGGTGGCTCAGTTAGTTAAGCATCTGCCTTCAACTCGGGTCATGATCCCAAGGTAATGGGATCGAGACCCACATTGGGCTCCCTACTCAGCAGGAGTCTGCTTCTCCCTCTCCTTCTGCCACTCGCCCTGCTCACGCTCTCTCTCTCTCTGACAAATAATTAAAATCTTAAAAAAAAAAAAAATTCTTATGTCACATGATGCAGAAAAAATAATTCCAAGTGGATTAAAGAACTAAAATGTCTAAAAAGACAATCATAGCAGTATTAACAGAAAGGATAGTATATTTTCATAATATCATTTAAAATATAGTGTGTGTCTGGGAGTTAACTAATTGAGGATGATGTTCTTCATTAAGCAGGACATGAAATGAAAAAGCTGTAAGGGATTTGATTATATGCAAATTAAAATCTTTTGTAGGGTAAAAGGTGCTGTAAGAAAAGCTAAAATATAAACCACAGAGCACATAAAAATATTTGGAACATATTATATATTCCCAAATATTACACGAGGCTTGTTTTGTTCAGAAAAATTTTCTGCTGAGAAAAATGGAACCCACATGTTTGAGGCCTAAAACAGCTTTCTCCTATTATGGGAGCTTTCTCAATTCTTTCTTTTAAAGAACAAAATACCGGGGCACCTGGGTGGCTCAGTGGGTTAAGCCTCTGCCTTCGGCTCAGGGATTCCAGGGTCCTGGGATCGAGCCCCGCATCAGGCTCTTCTGCTCAGCAGGGGAGACTGCTTCCTCCCTCTCTGCCTACCTCTCCTCCTACTTGTGATTTCTGTCTGTCAAATAAATAAATAACATCTTAAAAAAATAAATAAATAAATAAAAGAACAAAATACCATTGTGAGAACATACCAAATTGATAGACCTATTCAGTGCTAACTTTAAGTAATTTGCCAAAAATGCAAAAGAATAAAATAAGGTAGATGAATTGCTTATCTGTTAGATACAATTATAAAAAACAAACTCTTTTAGGGGCACCTGGGTAGCTCAGTCAGTTAAGTGACCGACTTTATTTCAGCTTACAGTCATGAGCTAGAGCCCCACGTTGGGCTCCACACTCAGCACGGAATCTGCCCGTGGTTCTCTCTCCCTCTCTCACTGACCTTCCCTCTGCTCGTGCGCACGCACACATTCTCTCTAATAAATAAAGCTTTAAAAACAAACTCTTTCAGAAATTACATTACAAAGCAAGTATGTGCTGTTATTTTTCTTCCTCATCTTTTCCATTTCTAATCATTTCATTTCTCTTATAGTCTTCATGGCAGGCAAACTAAATTTCTTTTAGCCGCCTGACTGTACCTATCTTTCTGTCTCTTCTCAAGGCCCTTGAACATGCTGTTCTGTTTGGAACCGGATGGAAATCCTCTACAGGGCTTTCACTTAACTCCTATTCATCTCTTGGAACTCCACTTCCCCATTACTGACTCCGGGAAACATTTCCTTACTTTATAGACTTTAACTGGGTTTTGTTAGTTACATGCTCTTGTATCACTCCATACTTCTTCTAGGACTTATTACAGTGGGAAGTAGCTACTTTTTGGCTATATACTTAACGTGTGTCTTACCCACATACATCTAAGCCACATGAGCTCAAGGGGTGGTTCTGCCCTCATCATAAAATGCTCCTGTTCCTAGTTCCTAGTTCTTAGCCCTGAAGTGATGGTCAATAAATACTTACTCTGTAAATATCTCAAGAGTAAGTGCTCAATACTGGATTCATCCTTAAGCGGTTGGCAAAGTATAATACCTGGTAGAGAGCAGATGTTTAGTTGCTATTGAATGAATAATCAAATAAATATTAATAACAAGAGTGATGCTGAGAAGCAGATATAATAGGAATAGAAATTTGGACAACAGACTTTGGAACAGAATGAAGAAACAGAAGAAAAAAGATACCTGACCTTCAAAAATGTTCTCCATCCCCCAAAGACACAAATGCACTGACCCGAAGGGGCACTTGCACCCCAGTGTTTATAACAGCAATGTCCACAACAGCCAAACTATGGAGAGAGCTGAGATGTCCATCAACAGATGAACGGATTGATCTCACACACACACACACACACACACACACACACACACACACTGGAATATTACTCAGCCATCAATAAGAATGAAATCTTCCCATCTGCAATGACCTTGATGGAACTAGAGGGTATTATGCTAAGTGAAATATGTGAGTCAGAGAAAGACAATTATGATTCCACTCATATGTGGAATTTAAGAAACAAAACAGATGAGCCTAGGGGAAGGGAGGGAAAAATAAAACAAAATGAAATCAGAGAGGCAGATAAGCCATAAGAGACTCTTAACCATAAGAAACAAACTGAGGGTTTCTGGGGGAAAGGGGTGGAAGGATGGGATAACTGGGGGACAGACATTAGGGAGGGCATGGGATGTGATGGGCACTGGGTATTATATACAACTGATGAATCACTGAACTGCACTTCTGAAACTAGTAATGTACTATATGTTAATTAATGGAATTTAAATTACCTTTAATTTTAAAAAAAGAAAAAAGAAAAAAAATGTACTCCATCCTATGAGTTTCAAATAGTTTCCTCCAGGTCACAATTGGTCAACTAACTTTGCTCATGGGAACTTTAAAATCCAGAACTGCCTAAATTTTGTGTAACCAGTTTAACAATTTCTTCGTGTAAGTTTAGGAACCAAACAGTACTCAATTTTCAAACTCTCCTACCCCAGAAGTGTCAGTAATCTATGTGCTAAGTTTGGTGAGAAACTAAGATAATCCTTAAATAAAATTACTATGCTCTGATATGATATTCCAGTTGGCACGGGCTCTTATTTTCTGTCAACCTGGTAATTAAGAGGTCCAAAAATCAGGAGAATGTCCACGACTATCATTATTTTTGCCCTCAGAATGTTCTCCTCTCCCCGGTGTTCCCTGCAGTCGTTAAGCCTTGTACATATCACCAAGCAGTAATCCCTTCAAAGCACTGAGCAGTGAAGAATGACAGTGTTTTGCATCCCCTCGGAAGTCCAAACAGAGCTACGGATTAAGGCTGTATGTGAAGAAAAACCTAGAATGAACCCTGCAAGATATTCTCACAAAGCAGCAGCAGGGGCTGCTCTCAGTGAGCAATGATTCTGAGCATTCTTGGGGAAGCTGTTGTTCTAATAACCGCAGATCCATAACATAAAATGAAGAAGACCAGTATCATCTTTTAAAATCTCGAAGTCTGCTGCCAACAAAATTAAAGTCCAAAAGAAATTTAAATTAACATGTTACCATCCTTTAATATTGGGACCCTTGTTTAATTTAGTTCTTGGTCTATATCGTTACTCAATAATGTATGGGCATTCCATTTTTCATATTTTTTGATTCCCTCATTTGTTCCAGATTCATCTATATCTCTCTTCAGTGTGAATAAAATCGCATTATCCTGCGCCCTCAACACCTTCGTTACCAAAGGTGAAGGTCAGGTTGGGGCCGACACAACAGGAATAACACGCCTCACCTTCCTAGATAGCCTCAATTCCATCAGTGGAATTCTGTCTGCTTTTCCCAGGGCCAGGGGTACAGTATGAGCCTTGAACAACGTAACAGCCCTTCAGGGAACCAGAGATCACCCCAGATATCCATGCTTCCCTATGCCTTGGAACTCACGCTCACCTGTCTCGAAACTGCTCAGTTTCATTGAATCCCTTCCCTCGTTTATGTCAGTCATTGTAAGAAACCCCAGGCTTCTATCTCCCCCGATCTTGCACATTCTAAGTACGGTGAAGTCTTTGTATAGCCCGTTTTTGTCTATTGTTAACTCCACCTTAATATCTGAAAAGCATCCTCTGAGCCGTCTCCAACTCCTGGTCTGTCATCACCAGAATGTCCTAAGTGTGCACTCTAGATCCCATCTTTGACTTTTTCCTTTCTCTGAGGACACTGCTGCAGACTTTTCAAGTGATGGCCATTTCCTCTTCCACACCTAAACTACCACTGGGCCTGAAAGTGAAGTAGGTGTCCTCCGTGTTCCTTATCTCTGCTTCCAGATCCTTCCTCCTCTATCTCACATAATGCAGCTTTGAACTTAACATTATCCTATTACACTGCCCACAATCTCTCCGTGGTGCTGCCATCTCCTACCCTACACCGTTCACTTATTTATTTGTTTATTTACGATTTTATTTATTTGCGAGAGAAAGTGAGAGACAGTGCATGAGCAGACAGGGAGGAGGGGTACAGGGAAAGGGAGAAGCAGGACTTGGGGCTCGATCCTGGGTCCTGGGATCATGACCTGAGCCAAAGGCATCCACGAAACCACAGACTGACCCACCCAGGTGCCCTTCCCCTACTCACTTTAGATTCACTGACACTCACTCTCTCCAGCACGACTCCTGCCTTATCTAGGGCAACTTAAATATGCATTAGAAAATTCTTCCAACAGCCTAGGTTAAACCTGTGTCTCACCGCCTGCGGCTACTGTTCCAAATGTGGCTAGTCCAATCTGAGATGTACTGAAAGTGTAACATACACACTGGATTTCCAAATTTTCTATGAAAAAATGAAAAAATGTAAACTATCTCATTAATATTTTGTATCTGTTAATGTTAAAATGATCATTTTGGATATTTATTTGGATATTTAAATGTTGGGTACTAGAAAATTTACAATTAGGTTTTATGAAACCCATTAAGTTTCTTTTAGTTAACTATTGCAAACATTCCCATGACTAGTAACAGTAAAGCCTCCATAGCCTCAATTTAATATCTTATCCTCGCTGATGACCACCTCCTCCTAGTGCCCCACCAGGATTCTCTGATCCTTCTCCTTTTCTACTCTTCCTCGTGCCTTTGATGTTTTTCCCTTTATTACTTTTCCAATTTACATTTTATAATCAATCATTTTATGTATCCCCTCCTGTCTACTCTTAATTTTCTTTCCTTCCTTCACTTTAACTTGGTTGCTTGGTGAAACCACTGCCCTGGTTAAGTCTCCACCTATGCACCATCCCAAGTCTGGAGAAAAAATGCAAAACCATATGGATTGGTTTCGTTTTAACATCAAGGACTTAATCCCCTAATCCAAGCTTTAGTGTGCAGAAGAATCTCCTGGAGGATTTATTAAAACACAAATTTCTAGGCCCCGCTCCCAGGGTTACATATTTGCTAGGTCTGGCATGGGGCCCAAAAATGTGCATTTTTAACAAATTCTCAGGTAAAGCTGACTGACCCTGCTGGTAGTGGAACCCCACATTGAGAACCACTGCTCAAGCAGGCCCATAATGCTATCCCCCCAACATACTATACTTCCCTCATCTACTCAGTCTCCCATTCTCCTAAATAAGTTATACCTTCTTTTTTCTTTTAAAACTTTCAACAAATTCACTCTCATCCTCACTCTACGTGATGTCTTTGCTTTCTACTTCACTGAGAAATCTGAAATACAAAATTAGAAGAGAACTTCTGCATTCTCTCAAAACCACTCCACCCGAGGCACCTGGGTGGCTCAGTCGGTTAAGTGTCTCTTGGTTAAGAGACTCTTGGATTAATGCTCAGGTCATGACGTCAGGGTCATGAGATCGAGCCCCACGTTGGGGCCCACGCTCAACTCAGAAGGCTGCTTCGGATTGTCTCTCCGTCCCCCTCTGCTTCTCCCCTTGCTGGCCCGCATGCTCTTTAAGAAGTAAAATCTTAAAAAGAAATTCCACCTTCCTTCTTCCCACTAAACCAATATACTCATCTGCAAGTCTGTGTACAGATGAATTTTCTCTGCTCCCTCCTAAAACCTGTTTTGTTTTGTTTTTTTCCTCATGGGAAGTAACTCCATTTCCTCTCATCCTTCGAATTAGTGCCTCACTCTGTCCAGTCTCTGCTCCTGGTCACTGTTCCCATTTACAGAAATGTATGCAAAATGATTGCTTGTATCCATGGTCTCTAATTTCTTTTTTCTCCAATCACTCTTAAAACTACTCCAATCAAACTTTTCACCCCAATCTATAAACTGTTTTGTCAAGACCACCAATAACTTCCATTTGCTAACCCAACATTCACTCTGTGGTGCTTCTGTTACATGACCGATCACTACCCTTTATCTCGGTCATTCATTTCCTGGCACTTAGATATCCATTCTACACTTATCTTTCAGGACACTCCACCTTCCTGGTTTCCCTGCTACCTCACTCATAGCTCTTTCTCCGTCATCTTTTCATTCCTTTTTTCTCCCTCCGGTTGCAATAGTAAAGTGTCACAAGTTTGTTTCTTGACCTTCCTCTCTATCTACATACCCAACATCTGTAATTCAAAATGCCCTAAACTGATCTCATTAAGGTCCCTCATGCAAAACCCACGACTACTACTGTCTTAATGTTTGGATTCGATGATGATGCCATCCATCAGGTTGCTCAGACCAAAATGCTTGAGTCATCCTTGAATCTTTTTTGAAATCTTACATCTCACACCCTATCTTACTAGAAATTCTATTGCCTCTACACTCAAAATATATCCACAAGCTGACTAGTTCTCACCACCTCTACTGTCCCTACACTGGTCTGAGCCACCATCATATTTTGCCTCTATTACTGTGCTATCCTAGTAACTAGTTGCCCTGCTTCTACCTTTGCCTCCATGTAGTTCATTCTCTACAGAGAAGCCAGAAAATCCATAGTATTATACAATTTCTCTGCCCCCAATCCTTCAGAGAATCCCTCTTCAATCAGAGTGAAAACCAAATTTTTTTTTTTTTTTTTGAGAGAGAGAGAGAGAAAGTACAAGGAGGGGGCGGGGAGGAAGGAAGGGAGGAGAATCTTAAGCAGGCTCCACACCCTGCCTAGAGCCCATGGGAGGGCTCAATCTGATGACCCTAGGATCATGACCTGAGCCGAAACCAAGAGTCAGATGCTTCCGTGAGCCACCCAGGTGCCCCCCAAAACCAAATTCTTAAAATGATCTAATGAGGTCCCACATGGCATAGTACTTGCCTATCGACATTCCTTACTTTTCTCACTACATTTCCTACTATTGTCTCCCCATCTCACTCTGCTCCAGCTACACTGACCCCCTAGTTTTTACCCCAAAATGCCAGATATTCTGCCACTCTAGAACCAGCATATCTCAGTCAACTACTATCACACCTAATACATAGCAGACAGTCAATAAATATGGTTGCTTATGTAAATGAAAGAGAAGAGTTTTTGAGCTACAAAGAAATAACATTCTGAAAGTGTCTAAAGCCAGAAGAGCTTAACATATTCGAAAGGTCAAGTGAAAGGAGACAAAGTTGTAGTATCAGAGCCTATAGGCCATAGTAAGGGTTATGGAGTTTATATTTTAAGTGTGATGGCAAGATATTGAAGATATTTGAATGGAATTTATATGCTTCCATTTATGCTTAATAGGGACCCCTCTGGCAGTCTGATGGAGATTTGACTATAGATGGATAAGGCCAAAGCAAGAAAGTGAGTTAAGAGCTTATTACAATGATCCGAATGAAGGAAGATGATATCTTACATTATTAAGATGGAACTAGTGGAAGTGGAACACAGTGTATGAGTCTAGGCAATTTTTTTAAGTGGCCCAAATAAAATTAGTTTGTTCAGGAAAGTTTTAAAAATTTCATTTTGAACCATGAGGTCCTGAGTTATGCTTGCAAATAACTTCAAAAACTTGTCACAATAAAAACAGTGAAGCATGTTTTTTTCTACTTTGATGTTTGCCATGAAAGATAAGTCAAAGTCATGATTTTGGAGTATCAAACCTATAATCTACATTCTGGGAAAAGTCCTACAAATTTTCAAAGGAAATGCACAAGGCTATTTGAAAGAGTAATCCATAAACAAAATGGGGATTTTTGGCCTCCATAACTCAAATTTTCCTCTTCAATTGAGTCTCACGGACTAATGGACTTTTTGAAGTTACTTGAAGAAAATTATCCAGAAAATCATTTTTTTTTTAAATTTTTCTAGTGAAAACACTTAGCTTTAGCCAGCTGGACTCAGTTTAGATGATCCCAATTTTGTCAGCACCATCCAGACCTTCATAGTCAGGAACCAGTCAAACATACACCTTCTTCCGTCAATTGGGCCTGATCAGGGTCTTGACCTTGGCCACATCAATGCCATAGAGTTTCCTCACAGTCTGTTTGGTCTGGTGCTTGTTGGCCTTAACATCCACAATGAACACAAGTGTGGTGTTCCCTTACGTTTTCTTCATGACTGAGAGGAGTAAGGGGGGAATTTGAGGACATAGTGCCCATGCTTGTTTCTTCTGGGGGCGCTCTTCATTCAAGGATAATAGGGCTGCCTTCAGAGATACAGTGTTGGAATATAGGTGATGTGTGGATGTTGTGTGTGACTGACAACAGAACAAAGACTTTATTGTTTTCCCAAAGTGGATAAAATTCAATATGTAGATTCATCCTGGAGCTGTTCTAGAAAATGCTTAAAATTTTTCACTTTTACCTTAGTGTTTCTGACCCTCCTTTACTAGTCAAGGTCTCGATACTAGTGCAAGTTATAGAAGAAAATAGGAACAATTCTCCCTTTTCATAAAATAGTAGCTACGACTTATTGAGGACTACATACCACGCACTGTAGAAAGAGCTCTACAACAATATTATGAAACAGGAACTATTCACATGCTATGGATGAAAAACCTATCTCCGAGAGCGTAAGAAAATTAACCAACACCACACATTCTAGATGGTGAAGTTGTGACTTGAATCAAAATCTAACTTTGCCCATTTTCTTTGCATTTCAATAAAATTTTATAATTCCTGAACCTTTCTATAAATGCACTTAAGTCATGTAATATATGGATACATTCCTAGGGCTTCCTTGCCAGTTATATCTTAAGAAAAACCAACTGTATCAGCCTAAGTTCTACTATCAATTTTCAACATGATGTCCTTCAGGAAACAAACTGAGGGTTGCTGGGGGAGGGGGAGAGGGGGGCAGAGGCTGGATTATGGACACTGGGAGGGTGTGTGCAATGGTGAGCACTGTGAATTATGTACAACTGATGATTCACAGACCTGTACCCCTGAAACAAATAATACATTATATGTTAATTTAAAAAAATAATGTCCTTCATTAGTGGTGGAATGAAATTTGATGGTATCCACAAAACGGAGGGAAATACTTATGAGGCTGGATGATGTAGGATCAAACTGAATCCCACCAAATTCACAGTCACTGGGGGTTCTATGACAAATCCAAATCAGATATAAATATTTATAGTGCATTTATTTTACTCATCTAATTAGTAAAAAAATGTAACCATTACATTGTAACTTAGCTATTATTTTTCATATTTTAGGTAATTTTGTAATTTAATGTTAGAACTCTGAATGGGAATTGGAAATCTTGAATTCCATGTGGAGTTCTAATAGAGGATATCAAGTAAAGTACACCCTCTCTGAATTTCAACTATTTCTAATGGATGGTAAAAAATCTGGTGGGAGGCGGGCAACTGGGTGGCTCAGTGGGTTAAGCCTCTGCCTTCAGCTCAGGTCATGGTCTCGGGGTTCTGGGATCAAGCCCCGCATCGGGCTCTCTGCTCAGCGGGGAGCCTGCTTTCTCCTCTCTCTCTGCCTGCTGCTCTGCCCACTTGTGATCTCTGTCTGTCAAATAAAGAAATAAAATCTTAAAAAAAAAAAATCTGGTGGGAGGAATGTCAATCTTTTGAAATGCTTTCAAGGGAACGGGTCTTATAAAAATATTTTCTTATATCATTGTTACTCACCCCATTCCACCTTTGGTTTTTCTGCCCCTGTAACCCTTACTTTGGTATCACACAAGACTTTGTGAAAAATACTTGACGATGCACGGTAATGTTGGGATTCAAGCTGTTAAATCTTAGAGCACTTTCTGAGAATTATCACCAATTAACACCTCTTTTCAGGAAGAATGCTTCATCAGTTCCCTAATTAGTTAACTTAGATCAGTTTTATTTATTTTTACTGGTGGTATTACAATTAACATGTAGGAATGGAGGGTAAAGAAATTTTCCAGACATGAATCTCATTGCTACTCATAAAGTTTGTTCATGAGAATAGCATGCTGCAGAATTAGGCATAATGGGATTGACTATCTGGATGACTGTTATACTTATTTCCCTTTTACAAATATATTTCACTAGCTTAACATGCCTGTGTTGTATTCCTCACTATTGCTACGTATCCAACGTATACTGGACATAACTGGATATCTGTACTGTCACTGACCACTGCAGCCAAGAAAGCTGGTGCCGGCAATTTCATTTTTTAAAAAAGATTTTATTTATTTATTTATTTATTTGTTAGTTTATGTATCAACTTATTTATTTAAGAGAGAGGGAGAAAGAGAGCAGGGGGAAGAGCAGAGGGACACGGACAAGCAGACCCCCTACTGAGCACAGAGACGGATGTGCTGAGACTGAGGTGGGGGGAAGGGTTCGATCTCACAACCCTTGAGATCAGGACCTGAACCAAAATCAAAGAGTCAGTAGCTTATCCAACTGAGCCACAGAGGCACCCAGTGTGCTGGCAATTTTATACCTGCTCTTTTATGTTACTTTGAACCAGGGAGGTTGCTGTGGGATGGGGATACAGCAATGAACAAAACACAGCCCTCATCATTGGTAATATTGTAACAAATCTGTATGGTGGCAAGTTGGTAACTAGACTTATGGTGGTTGGTCTTTTCATAGTGGATTTAAATATCAGATCACTATGTTGCAAACCCGAAACTCATATCATATTGTATGCCAATTATTCTTCAGTTAAAAACACATGGTCCTTGGGGCGCCTGGGTGGCTCAGCCGGTTAAAGCCTCTGCTTTCGGCCCAGGTTATGATCCCAGGGTCCTGGGATCGAGCCCCGCATCGGGCTCTCTGATCAGCGGGGAGCCTGCTTCCTCCTCTCTCTCTGCCTGCCTCTCTGTCTACTTGTGATCTATGTCTGTCAAATAAATAAATAAAATCTTTTTAAAAAAATTAAAAAATATATACCTTTAAAAAAAACGAACAAACACATGGTCCTTATCCTCATGAAACTTAAAATATGGGAACAGGGAAAATGAATAATCATTGCATGGGCCTGTGAAAATTCTGAAGGAAAAAGGATGGAAATCTTGTATTCAAATTTCAAAGTGCAAATTACAGAGGAAGAAATTTTAGACAGCTCCCACTAGATAAAATTCACATTTCAGTAAACCATGGAAGTGGAAGATGAAGTTTAAGAATAAAAAAAAATGGACATAGATGAGGCAGGAAACCAACAAAACCAAACTGGAAACCAAACCAACAAACCGACGAAACTGGAAACGCGCGGTATAATACACCATACAAACAACATAAATTCAGACAACAAACTGGTGGTGGCCAGAAGGGAGAGGGGTGGGAGAGATGGCTGAAATAGGTGAAGGGGATTAAGAATAAATTTCCACTGGCAGAACGCATAAGTCACGGTAGGAAAGGTGCAGCATGGGGAATAGTCAGTAATATCACTGGCGTTGTATGGTGACAGATACTGACTGCGCTAATCATTCTAAGTGTAGCTTAATTTGTAGTGTTCTCCAATCAGTATATGTGCACCTGAAAGTAATATAAATACAGCACTGTATGTCAACGATACCTCAGTAATAAACAATCCAAGCTGCATCCAAAAAAGGTAGCCCCTCCAATACCCTTATTCAAATGCTACGAAAAGGCTTTTAAAGTGCCTGAAAAATCAAAACAACACTAAAATATAAGATAAATGGGCAAATAAAGATCACACTCACAGGACTTTTCACCATGTATAAGGCAGATGGACCCAGACTTAAAAACAATAAAATCTTACCAAGTTTTTTAACTCATAAAATAGTTTGCTTAGGGGTGCCTGGGTGGCTCAGAGGGTTAAAGCCTCTGCCTTTGGCTCGGGTCATGATCCCAGGGTCCTGGGATAGAGCCCCGCATCAGGCTCTCCGCTCAGCGAGGAGCCTGCTTCTCCCTCTCCCTCTGCCTGCCTCTCTGCCTACTTGTGATCTCTGTCTCTGTCAAATAAATAAATAAAATCTTTAGAAAAAAAAAGAAACAGTCTGCTTAAATGACTTCATCACCCTATCAACGACTGACCTTTGGTCAGAATCGCAGGGTCTGTACAACAAGCATGTTGGGCAACAATCACTTTATTACACAGAAAAATTTTTTGAGAAAATAAAGAATAGAAAGGATCAATCATGTAAATCTAGCAGTCAAACAAAGGTTTGAAATACTCAAGTCTGAATGCAGAGGAAAAGGTCAGATGCAAAAAATGATAGAGAAGATAATAGACATGTACATCAGAGGACAGAGATCTATTATACAGACTCTCTATAAGTTTTTTTTTTTTAAAAGGACCAAGCGAGTGGAACCTGGGTGGTGTAGTTGGTTCAGCGTCCAACTCTTTTGGCTCAGGTCCCAATCTCAGGGTTGTGAGATCAAGACCTGCATGGGGCTCAAAGCTCAGCATGGAGCCTGCTTAAGGTTCTCTTCTCCCTCTGCCACATCGCCCATCTCTCTTTCTGTAAAATAAATAAACAAATCTTTAAGGGGAAAAAAAAGGAGCAGATGAAATGGTAATTAATAAACAAACAATAAATAAAATAAACCCAATCCAAAGGGCAGCTGGGTGGCTCTGTGGGTTAAGCCTCTGCCTTCAGCTCAGGTCATGATCTCAGGTTCCCGGGATCGAGTCCTCCATCGGACTCCCCTGTTCCCTCTTCGACGGGGAGTCTGCTTCTTCTCACTCTCCCTCTTCCCCTCTCCCCTACATGTGCTCTTTCTCTCTCTGTCTCATATAAACAAATAGAATATTAAAAAAAAAAAAAATTAAACCCACAATCTCAAGTAGAGAATTTCCTGATGTCATAAAAGTAACCAACAAAAAAAGCAGAGTACAGAGATTGAAATATTTAATCAAGTTTCAAGCAAAATCAGTGTTAAAAGGTCTGCACCCAAACAAATCTCCACATTAAGTTGAAACTGAAATGCCTGAGGCAAAAAAAAAAGTTTGTCCACAGTTGGACATAAAACAGGCTAGCGGCACACTCCACCTCAACAATATGAAATGAAAGAAACAACTAGGGATGTTTCTATACAGTTTGAAAATAAAACTTTGTGATCCAAAAATTAAATATACAGTTGTATTCCATTACTGAGAGGGAAAAGAATATTATGTTCAGATATAGAAGTGCTCCTAATACGCACACCGTGAGAAAAGAAACAAGAACGAAAACTCAAAGATGTCCTGTACCTGACCAAAACCCTGGAAAATAAGGACTTTAAGGGCTGGAAGTGAGCTCCCAAGTTGGTAAAGAAGGAGAAAAATCGAGTTTGATGTAAATATTTTTTTTAATTAGCCATAAATGTTAAACAATAACCATTGGGGTGGGCATTATTATTTTAAAGGTTAGGAAACTGAGACACAATGAAGTGATTTGCAAGTCACACAGCTAGTCAACGTAAGAGCTGGGCACAGTGAAAGGACGTTTGTTCTCATCATTTCTATTTAACGTTCAATGGGGACCTTAGAAGGTATAATCCATCAAGATAAGAAAGAAAAGTAAAAAAAAAAAAAAGGGCGCCTGGATGGCTCAGTGGGTTAAGCCTCTGCCTTCGGCTCAGATCATGATCTCAGGGTCCTGGGATCGAGCCCCACATTGGGCTCTCTGCTCGGCAGGGAGCCTGCTTCCCTCTCTCTCTGCCTGCCTCTCTGCCTACTTGTGATCTCTGTCTGTAAAAAAAAAAAAAAAAAAAAAGTCAAAAAAAAAGGTGGACAAAGTGTCTTTATTGACAGATATGATTGTTTATGCGGAAAATTCTAATGAATGTATAAAAGGACCACTACAAATGAGTGAAATTAGCAAGATTGCTGGATACACAGTAAATACCAAAAGAAACAAACAAACAAAAAACCTCGCTATCAATTGTATTTCTCTATACTAGAACCAAGCAATTGGAAAGTAAAAATTTGAAAACTCCATCGACAATAACATTAAGAAAATAAAAATTAGAAATATATTGAACAAATGATGTGAAAGATCTCTAAACAGAAAACTACAAAGCATTATGCAAAGAAATTGAAGTAGATGAAGATAAATGGAGAGATCCAGCATGATTGAACATTGGAAGATTCAATGCTAAGATATCAATTCCAACATTATGGGGTAAGTAGAAGTTGACAAGGTAACTCTAAAATGTATAAGGAAAAACAAAATAATAAATGGCTGTGGGGTCATTTGCAGTTACAGCCCCATTTCTCAATTCCCATTCATAGAAAACTTATTGAGGGCGGTCTACTCTCATTGCTACAAAATCCTCACCCCTGCTTTTCTCCTCAAGGAAATCTAATCAGAACTCTACCTGATAACTTCCATATTGCAACATTGCTTTCTCGGTTTCGAAGTTATTCAGACCTACCAGCAGCACCTCACTCTGATAACCACCGCACTGCTAAAGCTGCTTTCGCTTTGTCTCTGAAAAAAACAAGTATGTCTGATTATATTCGTTTGCTAGAGATGCCAAGTAAAACAGACTAGGTAGCTTAAACAATATGTATTTATTTTCTCAGTGTCTGAAAGCTAAAACGCCCAAGATCAGGGGCATCTGGGTGGCACCGTTGGTTGAATGCCCAGCTCCTGATTTCGGCTCAGGTCATGATCTCAGGTTCCTCCAATCCATCTCTGCGTGGGGCTCCCTGATCAGCAGAGAATCGGCTTAGCGTTCTCTCCCAGTGCCCCTTGCCCCTCCCCCATTCTGTCTCTCCTTCTCTCAAGTAAATAAATAAATCTTTAAAAATAAATAAATAGGGACGCCTGGGTGGCTCAGATGGTTGAGCCGCTGCCTTCGGCTCAGGTCATGATCCCAGGGTTCTGGGATGGAGCCCCACCTTGGGCTCTCTGCTCAGCAGGGAGCCTGCTTCCCCCTCTCTCTCTGCCTGCTTCTCTGCCTACTTGTGATCTCTGCCTGTCAAATACATAAATAAAATCTTTAAAATAAATAAATAAATAAATAAATAAATAAATAAAAGCCCAAGATCGAGGTATCAGCAGGTTTGTTGTTCCTGGGGTCCCCCTCTTGGCTTGCAAACTGCAGTTCTCACTGTTTTGGATTAGGACCCAAGCTAATGGACTCATTTTAACGTCATCACCTCCTTAAATGCCTTATCTCCAAATACAGTCATGGTCTGAGGTACTGGGGGTTAAGTCTTCCACATACGAATTTATTAGGGGGTGACAATTCAGTGTGTGACGGTGAAGCTTCATTTCTCAATCTTTTTGGATGCCTTCCATTCATCTTTCAGACCTATAAATGCTAGAATGCTCCAGATGGAACCCTTGTCAATCCACAGTCATTCCCTAGGTGACTTTGGTCCGATGTTTTTAAAGGACAACTATGAGCATATAATAACCAAAATTACTTCTCTATCCTGCACCTCTCCCGGGAACCCCAACTACTTCATTTTTTACTCTATCTGGATACTTAATGAAGAGTTCAATAGAAATATTGTCAATGATAAATTAAGAAAAAACATTAATACTATGCTTACCACTTAGGAGACAGTTAGCATTTCTGCCATGTTACATTTTAAAAAACTAAGACAAAGAGTAGGTATATGAATGACCAAGTTCACATACAAAGTATCAGACTCCAAGATCTGAACCCAGGAGCGCTTGTTCGAGAAGCCACGTACTTCACAGCACATGAAGTCACCTCTTCCAATCAAAGCCTATGTTTGTTTTAATCTATGTACATATGTCCTCCTTTATATTAAAGGAGAAACTTCTTGATGGCATATTCCTCCCTGTGCCATCTCCACAACAAATAAATTATACAAATAAAAGAATTTAAGAATGGATGCCTACATCTTCTCTCCCGCAGCGCTCTACTAGGCTCCTAAACCATACTGTTGAATGACCTTAAGGAAGCGGATATGGGGAAGGCAGTGTTAAATTCAGTCTATCAGTAGGCACTCCTGTTTACCAATTTCTGCCCTTTTCGTGCATGCACTCTTTTCTAGAGACATACAAAACCTTAAAATAAACAAAAGAAAACAGTAAGCCAAAGTCTTTGGACACCATTTCAACCTATCCCAATTCACCGTAGATTCTAAAGTGGGGCGCTAGAGTTCACGTTTAATTTGCTATCTGTAACCATTTACTCCATGATCCCGTGTCTTTGCTGAAAAGACAAATCTGGAAACCAGATACATTTGAGTCCTTTTCTCTAACACTCGTCCTTTTTAAGAATTATAGCACCAAATAAATGCAGATTTTCCGTGTACATGCCAAGATCTCTCCCACCTGGAAGTTGTTTTCCCACGGTAAAATAAACAGAGACCCGCCTTAAAAATTCCCTGGGCAGGAAAAAAAAAAAAATTCTCTGGGCAGAAAAAACCCTTTTACTCATACAAACGAAGCTTAATTTAGCTAATTTGGCAAGACCAACTTTAACTGGGTCATTTCTTGCTTATGCTTCTGGAAATCAGAAGGAAACTTAAACTTTCCCAAGGTTGATAGGAGGTAACCACTGACCATTTCCCTAGCATCTGAAGACAATTCTAATATTATCATCAATCACTGTAAAGAATAAAGAAAGAGTCATTTGCCCACTCAGTATATGAGCTTCTTTATGCCAACATACCCACCCTGAGCCTCATTCCCTGTTTTGGTCTGAGTGCTCCTGGTTGGCAAACTCTGTCGTGTGGGCACAATTAATTTTTACTACTTCAGTGATTCATTGGTCTTGTTATTTGTAAACTTTTGATAATTTACGGTATCCAAAGTATGATCCAAAGAACACCTGCTGAGGCCAGTGAACAAACAGAGCCCACCGACGTCACTGCTTTCTTGCTCACCGTGGAATTTGAACTCTATTCTCTGCGTTTTGAACTCTCCGGCTTGATCTCGCATTACTGCTTGGTGAGGCTTCTTGGTGGGGAAGTCACCCCATGCTTCTCGAAAGTGGGGAAAACTTGTGATTCCCTGTGTTTGGAAACAGCTGTTGGAAAACGGGCCCCCTCATAATTAAGAGATCTTGGGAAATCTGCAGGCCAAGACAAGCTGGTCTATTGACCTGGACCTTGTGCCTTTTTGGAAAATGGGTGAACTTTTGGAATTGTTGTGGCCACTTCGGGGAAAGTGTAACTTAGGCAAGTCTACCTTAAGGAGCATCCTTAAAAGAGAAGATTTCAAACCTCTGAGACAATGGAACCCATTCTTTGATTGGTATGCAGAAGCTTCTAAAAGACAAAATGACTCCAAAAATAGCTCTAAAAGGATCCTCCCAGCATGCAAATAAAAAAAAAAATCTTTGGTAAAAAAATTTTGGCCATCTGAACAGGGTTAATTAATTAATTAGGGTTAATTAGAAGCACAATTTGGACCCAACTGTTTTTTAGAGTCTTGTATCCCCTGAGACGTGGCTAAATTTTTCCAAACAAAAGCTTTAGGATCTCTGTGTTTGTCTGTATATTGATGTATGTCTATATATGTAGGTTATAGATATGTGGTATTTTTCTCCTTCTGGATGGTGTTGCCAAAATTAATTTTAAGAGCTCTGTTTAACTAGATTAAAGAAAGGTAAGCATTTATGTGAAGCAAGTATACACTCTCAGAAATACAGAAACTAGCCCAAATGATTTTCAGGTTCACATAATCTGAGATACTCTTTGATAAATAAAGTGAGTTTAAGTTTGTTGGTTTAATAAAAACAGACTTGTCTGCAGAGTTGTCAATGTTAAATGTAATGCAAACACACAACTTCTTCCACCTGGGTATACTACTAATCAAATAAATTTATGCCAACTCTACATCTTCAAAATTTTTCAACAATAACTTAAGATGTTGGTTAGCTGTTTAATGTCTAATCCAAGAACACCTGTTAAAAGCAAGTAATTTAAATAAATGTAAATAAGTTTACACTAAATTAAATTAAATATGGGTATTCATTGAATACCTATATCATTTCCAAATAAGATAAACAATAAATTCTAAAGACAAGTTTATCTACTTTGGCTCTTGAAATTTTTGCAGAGAGAAAAAGATATGTGGGTCTCTTAATAAATCTGTCCTATACCACACTGAAAGTTTGGCTATGAAGAATATAGTTGCATAAATTGTGAAAAATATTTATAAATTTGCCACTCCACAATTGCTTACTTTAGTTCTCACTAGAAATTAAGGATTCTAAGGGTTAAAAATTCTAATTAATATATGCAATTAAGGGGTGCTTTGTGGCTCACTCAGTGAAGCGCATGCCTTCAGCTCAGGTCATGATCCCAGGGTCCTAGGATCGAGCCCCACATCAGGCTCTCTGCTCAGCAGAGACCCTGCTTCTCCCTCTGCCCTTCACCCCGCACATGAGCACGTGCTCTCTATCTCAAATAAATAAATAAAATCTTTAAAATATATACATATATGTAATTAAAACTATTAGAAATGACCATGAAAGAAAATGACTAGATATGGAAAATAAAATGTTTTTTGGCTAAGAAAGTGTATAAAGGACATGGGGGGTTTTGTTGTTCTTGTAGGTTGGTAAGGAAAAAAAGAAAGTAATTTTGTCATGAAGTAAAATTACTCCAGAATAAGAAAGGAAAAACGATAGGGCAGAACATAAATGCATACAGAAGGTTGTAGAAGGTTTGTGAAAAGGAATACTGAGAAAGGGATTTTATGTGTGGTTAAGCTATGGCTGGAATGGATTTAAGTTAAAAAAAAAAAGAGCATTAATATCAATATCAAAAGTATTATAACTGGTACAAAATTAGAATGTGGTTTTCTCTCTGTTAAAATCACAATTTTTTTAGATTATCTTTCTTTCTTTTCTTTTCTTTTCTTTTTTTTTTTTTTTTTTTTTTGAGGGAGATAGAATAGTCAAGTGGGGGTATGGGAGAGCACAGGAAAAGGGAGGGAGAGAGAGAATCCCAAGCAGGCCCCAAGCCTAGGCAACAGAGGCCAGAATCAAGGCTTGATCTCACAACTCTGAGATCATGACCTGACCTGAAGACACGGACATATAAACCAACTGAGCTGCCAATGTGCCCCTATTAGTCTGCCCTTCACAAGAAATTGCCAGCAAAAGTTTTTCTTTATATTACTGTGATCTGCCTAGGAAACAAACATTCTGTGTCTTATGAAAATTATTTCCCATGCTTCACACTGTCCTTTAGATGTCTTTGATTACTTAGAGAAAAAAACCTGAGTCTTTTCAATATTATAAGAGCTAAGGATTGGGGGCGCCTGGGTGGCTCAGTGGGTTAAGCCTCTGCCTTCAGCTTGGGTCATGATCTCAGGGTCCTGGAATCGAGCCCCGCATCGGGCTCTCTGCTTGGCAGGAAGCCTGCTATCCCCTTTTTTTTGCCTGCCTCTCTGCCTACCTGTGATCTCTCTCTCTCTCTGTCTGCCAAATAAAATAAAATCTTTAAAAAAAAATTTAAGAACTAAGGGTTTTTTGTTTTTGTTTGTTTTACAACTATGTAGCTATCCGTATTTCCCTTTGAAAATTTTTTTATAAAGATTTTATTTATTTATTTGAGAGACAGAGATCACAAGTAGGCAGAGAAGCAGGCAGAGAGAGAGAAGGAAGCAGGATCCCTGCTGAGCAGAGAGCCCGATGCGGGGCTTGATCCCAGGACCCTGAGATCATGACCTGAGCCGAAGGCAGAGGCTTTAACCCACTGAGCCACCCAGGCGCCCCTCCCTTCGAAATTTTTTAATTATCACTTTGGGTAAATGGATAATTAAGTCAATTACATTATTTTGTGTGTGTATGAACTTGCACCAGATCATTGATCTTGGCTATTTATTTTTATTTTTATTTATTTATTTGACAGAGAGAGAGAGAGAGAGATCACAAGTAGGCAGAGCAGCAGGCAGAGAGAGGGGGAAGCAGGCTCCCCGCTAAGCAGAGAGCCCGATGCGGGGCTCGATCCCAGGACCCTGAGATTGATGAAGTTCTAGAACCTAGGTGAGGTTCGGTGGGCTGAGGTCCGGAGCCGATGACCAAGAAAGAATTCTTGAGACATCTTTGGTGCAAAATGGTGGTTTATGAAAGCACGGGGACAGGACCCGTGGGCAGGAAGAGCTGGTGCCCCGGGGATGTGAGGAGTGGCTGGTTATAGATACAGGAGTTGGGTAGGTGAGAACAAAGGGGATGATGTTAGTCTCTAAGGAATTTTGGAAGCAAGGTCTCCAGGACTTTGAGGGGCTAGCTATTGTTGGGAGAAAGGTTATTTATTACTAGTAGTAAAAATCTTCTTGTGAGACCCTTTAGATGTATATCGGTGGGCCATATGCTTGGGAATGATTCTCGACACTATCTTGGAGATCCAGAGATAAAGTTTCACATCTCTCCTATCAAGTGTCCTTGTTAGTGAGATGTGGGTTTAGAAGAAATTGAACTTTATTTAGGGCTTGAGGAACTGAGTTATTTGCCTCTGGAAATTGTGCTATTGATAAGGTAACTTCTTTGTTTGTAGATCTCTAGGACATTGGTAAACCAAGGGAGACTCCTGTCTCGCAGGATTGTGATCTCTGCAAGTTAACTATTTGTTTCTCATTTATGGCAGTCAGGGGTGCCTGAGGAATGTCACACACATTTCCCAGGGGAGTGGGTGGAGAGGGGGTGCAAGGTGTCAGCTTTTGCTTTGTCCTCAGCCAGCCTCCTACTCCCTCATCAAGATCATGACCCGAGCCGAAGGCAGAGGCTTAACCCACTGAGCCACCCTGGTGCCCTGGCTATTTTTTTTAATTAGAGATTTTATCCACCCTTCTGAGAGAGAGAGAGAGAGAAGGGCACAAGCAGGAGGAAGGACAGAAGGAGAGGGACAGACTCCCCTCTGATACTGGAGCCCACCAAGGGGCTGGATCCCAGGACCACAAGATCATGACCTGAGCCAAAGTCAGTTGCTTAACTGAGACACAGTGGTGCCCCCACAGCTATTTTTAAAGTCTTTTGTCATTTACAATTACTGTTTTACTCTGATTCTTTTGCAAAAGTATTCATGAAAAAATGCTTCATCTTCAAAGAGATCCATGAAAAAGAAGGTGACAAATACTCTAAAATGCAAGTTTCTATTAACTTTAAGATCATAACATTGAACCGGATAAGAATTTCTAAAACTTTAGAGGCACCTGGCTGGTTCAGTAGGTAGGTGCAACTCTTTTTTAAGATTTATTTATTTATTTTAGAAAGAGAAAGAGCATGAGCAGGAGGGGCAGACAGACTCTCAAGTGGTCCATGCTGAGTGCACAGCCCATGACGGGGCTCGATTGCAGGGTCCTAAGATCAGGACCTAAACTGAAAAGCCAAGTCAGGTGCTCAATGGACCGCACCACCAGGCGCCGCCTGGCACTTGCAACTCTTGATCTCAGGGTTGTGAGCTCAAGCCTAATGGTTGGCATGGAGTGTACTTTAAAAAAAAAAAAAAAAAAATCTAAAACTTTAATGGAAAACTGATTGATGCATAAAGCTGCTAACCCCACAGTCAAGGAAAACAAGAATTAATCACATAAACTGAATGGAAACAATGAAGACAACTGTAATTTTTATGGCTTCATTTAAAACACAGCTAGTTCCTTAATGGCTTGTTTTCCAAATTTAAAGAACCTCTGGGGCGCGTGGGTGGCTCAGTGGGTTAAAGCCTCTGCCTTTGGCTCAGGTCATGATCCCAGGGTCCTGGGATCAAGCCCCGCATCAGGCTCTTCTGCTCAGCAGGGGAGCCTGCTTCCTCCCTCTCTCTCTGCCTGCCTCTCTGCCTACTTGTGATCTGTGTCTGTCAAATAAATAAATAAATAAAATCTTTAAAAATAAATAAATAAAGAAAGAACCCCCTTTTCTACCTTTTTTTCCAATAAAAATTAGAAGGCTTTTATCTCTGAGTGTTTTTCAAGAAAGTAAAATTAACACAATGTAAATCAGAATGCGTAATTAATAAATTTCCCAACCAACCCAGGTGATTTTGTTCCCGTAAAACTAAGCCATTGGGTAGAGGCTACCAATGTTTCAAATGGTGGAGCCTCTCTTCGTCTTTCAGCTCCTTTAGGCGTCGGATGGCCGACTTGACTGTGGCTCTAGAAGGGGTGCGATAGGTCCAGGGAACCCCAGTGACAGGTCGCCATTTTTTCATCCGGGTTTTGCCACAGAAGGAGCAAGTATACTGGGTCGGTTGGCTTACTTTCAATTTTCTTCTTCTTTTCCTGAGGGAGGCACCATACCTAACAGGTCCCGTGTTTAGAGCCACTTCAACCTTCTTGGAACGTTTCCTCTCTAACTCACCACAAACTAAGCCCAAGTCCAGGAAGCAGTTTCTCTCCTCTTTTACGCTGCCTATAACTCACAGCGATTTGGTAAAGTGCATCTTTGCAACAAAGGTTGAAACGTGTATCTTTTTCTTCCTGCCTGATCCCTCCAGAATTCAGAAACTCTCATTAAATATTCTCATTTCTTTCATGACAATGTATGTATTTGCGTAAGTTCAGTAAGAATCTGTCCTCGTAAAGGACACAATAGGACAAGTCCTTTGCGTGGCTTCCTAGCCCCAAGCGGCTTTTGAAACTCCAATTTGAGATTCCTTATGAAAAGTTCTAGCACAGAAGATTTTAAAAAGCTTGTATGGTCAATCACTATTCTCGCTGCAGGCCAAGATTACTGAAACCAGATGAGCTCTGCAAACAAATTAGTCTTACTGTGGTTATCTGTGACAGAAATGGGGATGATTACAGAGAGAAAAATGCTTCAATAATACGCCTTTGTAATCTCAGGTCCTGGTGCTCTTCATTGTCTTTGAGATGGTGTTTTTTACCTATAAGCTGAACCGGATCCTGAATTCCAGTTTCCTTTCATATTTGCCTAGAACCCTTCAAACTAGCATTTCAAATTTTCTCCCACTATTTTGACTTGGAGTCACTATGAGACTAAAACTGCCCTCTTCCTTAAGCCACACGTGCTCAAGCTGGACAACTTGACAGAAACGAGAGAAATCACAACGGCGCTGTGGAGACAATCTTCATGCCCTTTGCTGTGTGGACAAGTAGAAAGATCAGCAGAGACATTCACTGTGCAAACCGGGAAAACGTGTCAGACGGCCACCGCCAGCCCTCCCTCCGACTAAAGATGCTTTGAACCCAACACCTAGAAATTTTTTCAACTGAATTTATAATTTGCGCCAACTATTAACTTTTGTGTTTTTTTGTTTCCGCTGTTAAAATTTATTTATTAATGGGGCACCTGCATGGCTC
The DNA here is from genome assembly GCF_963455335.1 of Martes martes. Classification (NCBI taxonomy): domain Eukaryota; kingdom Metazoa; phylum Chordata; class Mammalia; order Carnivora; family Mustelidae; genus Martes; species Martes martes. Next base: position 112,069,431 of record NC_137897.1, read on the forward strand.
AGTGGGTTAAAGCCTCTGCCTTCGGCTTGGGTCATGATCCCAGGGTCCTGGGATTGAGCCCCGCATCGGGCTCTCTGCTCAGCAGGGAGCCTGCTTCCCCCTCTCTCTCTGCCTGACTCTCTGCCTACTTGTGATCTCTGTCTGTCAAATAAATAAATAAAATCCTTAAAAAATTTTTTTTATTTATTTATTTCAGGGGTTGGAGGGCGGGGGCAGAGGAAAAGGGAGAGAGAATCTCAAGCAGTCTCTGCACTGAGCTCAGAGCCAAAGGCAGGACTCAATGTCATGACCCTGAGATCGCCACCTGAGCAGGAACCAAGAGTCAGACACTCCCAGGCACCCGTTTTTCTTGTTTCTATAGAAATGCCTCTAATTAAATGATGTGATTGCTGTCATCATAGAGACGCCAAATTTAGAAGGAAACTCACCTACAACACTGTCTCCTGAAATAAAACACCCTTGTGTTGCTCCTGTCCTCAGTAATCATGTAGCTGTGTATCTAATACATTGTGTGGTATCCATATAAATAACTTTTAAAAAATTATAATGCATTTGAGTTATTTCATTGGCTAACTCTTGGCTCCTGGGCATCTCTGCTCTGGGAAATTTCTCAGTCCCTGGCTATTGTTCTCGTATTGTCTTAATGACCTCCCTAGGGCTAGTCCAGTCTGCCTCTCCCTCTGTCCCTCCCCCTCACTCCCTTATGCTCTCTCTCTCTCATACAAATAAATAAAATCGTTTAAAAAAATAGAAAAAACATTATTCCATGTTTTGGATGGAGTGCTCCTGGTTGGCAAACTGTCTTTTCCGTGTGCACACAATAAACTTTTATTAAGTACTACTTCAGTGATTCATTCATTTTATTTCTGTTATTTATAAACTTCGACGCAAATTTTTCCTCTTTGCCTGGAACTCTCTGCTCCCTACTCACAGGGTCAGCTCCAACTTACATTCTTATTAGCTGTGTTTACACCTAACTTCAGGTCTTTATTCAAAGTTTGCTTCCCTTTCCCGTTGAATTCTTCTCAGCCGACTTTATTAATCTCAAGTTTTAATCTCAGTCCTCCCATGCCCCCAACACCGGCATTTCATCTGGCCCTTCCTGGTTTTATTTTTTCTCCTGGGTAACTATCACACACAAACATCTATTTTTAAAATCTTTGTCGAGTCGTTTGTGATTTGCTTTCCCCACTTTCATGCCAACTCCACGAGGGCAATATTTTCTGTTTCTTCTGTTTCTCCGGTATGTAATAAATACTTCATGAATTGAATACTGAATGCATTTCTCATCCATTCATTCGCTCGCTCATCCATTCAACAAATAGTTATTATACACTTGACGTTGCAAATGCTATGCTAGGCACTGGGAATACAGGCTAGGTACGGGGGATACAGTGGAGAAGACCTGACATCACCACTGCATTCCAGCCACTTATACCTGCAGGTACAAACGAGCCAAGGAAAGGAACATTCACAGTAACGTGCAACCCGAGAATGTGACAGGTAGGAGTAAGCACAAGCACAAAGTGGAGGGACATTAGAGCAGCATTTGGTCTAGCCTGTGGGGCCAGGAGACATATCTGGGACCTGAAGAACAAGACCCAAAGTTAATGAAGGAGTTAATCATGCGGATTTCTAAAGCAGATCGTCTGAACTCAGGGCTGGCAAACTCTTCTCTGTGAAGAGCCAGACAGTAAATATTTTAAGCTTATGGGTCACATATTATATTATCCACTTCGTTTCAGTTCTTTTCTTGTCTGGCTTCCCTATCCCCTCCATCAGTAGTTGAGGCCAATGACGTTGTTATTGAAATAATCAGACCTACTGACGTTCAGAAACAGTAGCCCGGCTCACCCAGGGTATTCTGGAAGATACCTCCAGGGATTGAATTGTGTCTTCTTAAAATGCGTACGTTGAACCCTTCACCCCCATTGTGAACTATATTTGGAATAGGCTCAATATGGAGATAATTAAGGTTAAAAGAGGTCCCAAGGGTGGGGCCCTGATCCAACACGATTGCTGTCCTTATAAGAAGAGACGTGAAGGTACTCACTCTTTGTGCACAGTCACCCAAGGAAAAAAAGGCCACGTGAGCACACAGCGAGACAGCAGGCTGTCACCTAGACACCAGGAAAAGGGCTCTCACCAGAAACTGACCAAGATGACACCCGGATGTGACACCTCCGTCGTTCAGAACTGTGAGAAAGTAAACTGCTGTTGTTTAAGCCAACCAATCTATGGTTTACTGTTACAGGAACCGAAAAAGGAGACTAAGACAGACGCTCGTCGGAGGAATGCTGAGCTGGCATTCTCTAGCATCCTACGCTCTCTAAGTTGATCTTCGGTCTTTCAAAAAAGTCTCTCCCCCCCTCACTGCTTCCTGGATATCACAAATCCCCTTCAAGGCAGCATTTACTGTTTTTTTTATTTTCTCGCGGAGTCACTCAATTAATCCTAATGGTCTCTGACTACCTACTCTTGCTCCCACATTTGAGGGGAGCTTGTAAACCCAGTGTGTAAAAAGCACCAGATGTTGTTGCAGAGATCACCACATTCCTCATCCCGATGTAGTGAGATGTATTCTCAGTCAAGGGAGTCACCCTTAACACTGCTGCCTATCCAACGTGTCTTTCTTTCCTAGGCCCACGCGACTCTTTGGGGAAGGTGACATAATGAACAGGCAAGGCACACGCATGACTGCTGACTCCGATGGGGAAACTAGCAGAGCTGAAAGCTAAGTCGATGAATGAAGCAGAAGAGCTTGTTAACAGCCCAGAAGTCACACAGAGATGCCGTGAAGGCTGTCTGGGAGCTGTCAAAGACAGATTGGGAAGTGTGCACAGCATCTTGCCTGTCTTGACATTAGGGCTGCTGTGAATGATCCACTTAATAATATTCTTGGGGAGTCTTGGATAAGCAGCGTGGGCCCTCAAAGTGTTGCCTATATTAAAACTGAAAAAACATTCTACTAGATCTGAATAAGCAGGGGGTATGTTTCTTCTATGATCTGAAAAGTGTTTGCTGGAAAGTCATTGCACTCCACGGTCCTCCGGGCACACCATTTCTTCACCTGACCATCGGGCCATGGGCACCAGTTTTGACGGCAATATAGAAACCGAGACTTCCCATGTCTGTCTGTCTGTCTGTCTTCGGGGTAGGACTTGGAGACTCATTGCCCTGGCCAGCGCTGAGGGATGACTACACAATGTTTCGAAGGTGTAATGACCTCAGCTCACTTTATGATTTTGTCCCCAAACTCCTGAGGAAGGCCTGATGGTAAAGTAGTAACAGAGTGTTTATCAAAAAGAGGAGAAAGGATTTCACCATAAGAGGTATCTCCTTTTCAAAAAGCAGTCCTCTCGGGGCGCCGGGGTGGCTCAGCGGGCTAAGCTTCTGCCTTCGGCACAGGTCATGATCTCACGGTCCTGGGATCGAGCCCCACAACAGGCTCTCTGCTCAGCAGGGAGCCTGCTTCCCCCCCCCCTCTCTGCCTACTTGTGATCTCTGTCTGTAAAATAAATAAATAAAATCTTTAAAAAACAAAAACAAAACCAAAAACAGTCCTCTCTAGAAATTTAGATTTCTTCCACCAATGTCGGAAGTGCACGGATCATTTCTGGAATCCCTTCTGGAGATTAACTTAGTCTCTACATCTCTACATCAGACATAGGACATTCCTTTAAAAAAAAAAAAGATTTTATTTTGGGGAGCCTGGGTGGCTCAGGCGTTAAGTGTCTGCCTTTGGCTCAGGTCACGGTCCCAGGGTCCTGGGATCGAGCCCCACATCGGGCTCCTTGCTCAACGGGGAGCCTGCTTCTCCCTCTCTCACTCCCTCTGCTTATGTTCCCTCTTTCGCTGTGCCTCTCTCTATCAAATAAAATAATAAAAACCTTTAAAAAAAAGAAAATTATTTTTAAAAAGATTATATTTATTTGTTTGACATAGAGAGACAGAGAACACAAGCAGGGGGAGTGGTAGGGAGAGGGAGAAGCAGGCTCCCCGCTGAACAGGAAGACTGATGGGGGACAAAGGTAATTCTTAACTTTCAATTAGGTTATTTGCCACAGCCAAATGTTCAACAAATTAATCAGCTGTTTTCAATAAATTAATAATACTGTAGAACTCAAAATGATGTAAGATTATAAAGTAACGAAAATTCTTTCTTACATAGCCAAAGAGTTAGTTCTGATGGGTTTTCCAAAGGGACTCCCAAGAAAGGTTGGGACGAAAGCAGTACAGAATGTATCAATGAAGCTTCCCAATGAGCTGCCTCACGTTGGGAGAACACACATTTGGACGGCTACATTCTGATCACTTTCTTTTATAATCAAAATATATTTGAGCTTGGTGGTTTTGTCCAAGTAGTAAGTAGGTCGGTCATGTTGGGATAATCAGGAGCCCGAATGCTACCAGAGGTCATAGTGGGGAATCCAGATTTATTGTAAGTAGAAGAAAAGCTACTGGTTTTAAGCAGAGGAGTGGCACGCCCTGTATTACTTTTATTCTCTGGTCCAAATGGACTAGAGGGGAGCTGAGTGAGTTTTGCTGTGGCCCCGGTAAAAGATGATGGCAGCTGGATCAGTGGCAATACAGTTTGAGAAAAGTTAGCGGAATTAAGAGATATACAGGAAATAAAACTAAAGAGTTAACACAACCTAACATTTAGAGCACTGTCTCTTCTGTGTCCCTCAATGTTCGAGCGTAGTATTGAACTAAAATGCAGATTAATTTGCTGTTTAGCTAGCTTAACAAAAAGGTAAACCTGAGCGAATGGTTGAGCTGCATAAACCATGGTTTTGTAGGATTAATATGGTTATGTATTTATTTATTTTTAATTTTATTTATTTATTTGAGAGAGAGAGATGACAAGTAGGCAGAGAGGCAGGCAGAGGGAGAGGGAGAAGCAGGCTCCTCGCTGAGCGGAGAGCCTGATGTGGGGCTCGAGCCCAGGACCCTGAGATCATAACCTGGGCCGAAGGCAGAGGCTTAACCCACTGAGCCACCCAGGTGCCCCAATATGGTTATTTATATACAGTGGTGAGAAACTAGTGATTTTAAAACAGTGGTTCAGAAAACAGAAGAACAGGGCTTAGGAGACTCCCATTAACATTGAAGAGATATAGTCTGTCATGCCTGACAACTTGTGTATAAATTTAGATTCAAAGTGAGCTTTAGCTTCCATTTGAGCAGAGTGCTTTTTATAGTGATTGCTAATTTGGCAGGATTCACTTTTTGGTGGGCGTTCTTGATAAAGTGTTTCTTTGAATGGAAACGTTCCTAATTAATTTCTCTGTGAATGACTCTTCCTTGGTATCAGCTGTCGCTGAGGCCCTGATTCCTTCTCATTATGACAAGCTGACCTGTTATTAATTATTTCTAGTTAGAAATGCTAACGCTAACACTTGGAACTTTGTCCTGGAATAGGGAGCCCCAGTTGGCATCCACAGACACCCATATGAACCTGGCATTTGCACTGGGAGGTTTGGAGGTGCCCCGGCACGCTGGCTCTGACTGTGCCGTGGGCAGCCTCCTACATCCCCGTGCTCTGTCCACCCTGGGCAGCTGGGGCACCGGCACGGATATTTTCAGCTCACGGAGGCTCATTCATCCAGGCCAAGTTCCTGGTTGGAAAGGTAGTCTTCAAGATGCCCTCCCCGGCAAGGTCATTTCACTTTCAGAAAAAATCAGATCCAGAGGTTTAAAGGACGTTCCCAGGGAAACAGACGTGGGAGGCAGCAGCCGAGTGCTGTCTCAAAGATGACACAACTGTCATTCCATCCAAAGAAGGGAAACGAGATAGGGAATCACATAACACACAACAAAGCAGGCGCTTGTTGTGACGGTGGCACAGACGCGTATCTTCTTATCAATGTAAGGAAACTGTGACCCCAAAAAATCCTATGCGGTAGGCCTGCCGGCCGTTGCTTCTTCCCGTGCTCATAGCAAGAGCACGTTTCCCCGATCTCCGTAGAGTTTTTGTGGGGACCACGGGACTGAGTTCTGGTTAGTGGGAATGATACCTCTACCGTGAATTTGTCTTTTCTAAGCTGCCTCCCTCACAACTTTGGGCAAAAACAACCCAGAGTCCTCCGTGATGGCAACAGGACAAAATGGCCAAGACAGAGATCCCTGAGTCACTTAGCAGAAGGGACTCATTGGACTGTAGTATAAGAAATGCATCTGTTTAGAGTCACTGACGTTTGGGCGGGGGTGGGGGGAGGGTGGTGGAATTTCTTATCTCAGCATATCCTGGATAAAATAATACCTTTAAGTAATAATAACAATACTACTACTACTACTACTACTAATAATAATAATGATAATAATGACAGCAGCCGTTAGCGCTTGTGGACCATATGATAAGTCTGGGCACAGTGCTGAGCACTTTACAAACACAGACAAAATCCTCCAAGTCAATATAACACTTCTCATTCCATAAATTAAGAAGCAGATTCAGGAAAGAAAATTACCGGCCCAAGGTCTCACAGCCTATTTGCCTGGTTCTAAATTTACGACGGCTGCCCCGAGTGTTCATCCTTCAATGCTGTTACCACATTTCACAGGCAAATTTTCACTGTCGGAACTTCCCAATGCCAAGGATTCTCTAAGTCTTACAAAAATGCCAGGAACAATCTGGAATAAAGGCATCAAAAAAAAAAAAAAATGCTGGACCAAATATATAAAGGAAGATAGCACCAGGTGTCTTTCCAATACAAACGTCACTAAAATCCGCTTCAGAAAGTATGATTGAGATCAAAATTCTTCATGGTTCCTGCAGCTATTTTCATTTTAAAAAACACAGCAGCCAAAAGCAGCTGTTATCAACAGATTGGAAGAGCACAGCAGACGCAGCTAATTTCTAGGAAGCCATCAGAAAGGCACATGGTTCCTAAACCAGCATTCTCGTGTCTTGTCATAGATGATACGTTTACAGGAACCGCAGTAAGCTGAAAGGAGAGAAACATTGAACTTGCGTCTGAAATGCCTACTTTTAATTTAGATAATACTTAGTAGGTCTGACAAATGGTTACCACGTATGTAAAATATTAATTTTTCACGCTATGTTTGATTATTAAGAGAAAATTCATGATGTGTTAAGAGAAATTAATGTGTATCTACTTAGAATTTTACCTGACGTTCTGCAGGATGAGTCCAAAGAGATTTGTTTTTATTGTAAAGTGTGAATATAAACACATAAAATGGAATTCCTTGTGTTCTTGGTTTTTTGTTTTGTTTTGTTTTGTCTTTCCCATCAGTCTTAGGAGCGATTTCCCATTCAAGAGTTCCCAAAGCATTTGAGCAATCTCTCATCATTGGAATGTGTGGGTATTGTCCCAGAGGGATGACTTAGAAGAATAGCACTCATTTAGATGTATCAATTCTGGTTTGTTTGCTTTTAAAATGTCCAATTATTTTTACTCATGTCTGCTCTGGGCTCTTATGTGTCTTTGCAATGCCTATCTGCAGATTTTCTTTAAAATAAATGTAGTGCTGAGAAAAAAATGCCTTTGAAATATCAGGTTGGAGATAGTCTTTCCTAATTAATGGAGCTAAGATAGCATTAAAAGTTCCTTCGTATTTGAGGTGTATAAATAGGACTGGTGTTGAGTGTTGGCAGGCTGGTATAATGGGAAAAAGGTCTATATCAGTTCTAGAACTGATCAAGGAACTGCGACTAAACCACTTAATAATGCCATCCATCCACTCATCCTTCCTTCCTTCACTTATCTACCTTCTATTTTTTAAAACAAAATGAAAAGCTCACTGGACTCCAGGCACTTCAGGAGTTATAAAAATTGGTCCAAGACAGTCCCTTTTCCCAGAAAGTGCTTTCAGGTAAGTGAATAAAACTCCAAACTTTTTCCAACCTTAAATACCTGCTCTATTTACCCTAACCATGCATGGTGAGAATCCAACTTAAGGGCTCCAAGAGACCCTGTACAGACAATACAGTGGCACTGAAACTGCGGTGTTGTTACAGGAAATATTATTCTCCTTACGTGGCCAGTTCATTAGTTTTATTTTCAGAACTTGGCAACATTGAGGTGGGGCAAAGGGAGAAATAAAGCCAATGAGGGTGAAAAGATGAGAGGGGACTTCACAGAAAAATTGAAAATGATCAGGCCACTTCCGTCCATTTCTCCCCCACCCTATTCTTCTCTCCCTCTCTCAACCCCGATAACTGGCCTCCGCCTTCTTTGACTGAGGCGACACCGTGTCTCTTCTCTGCTTTTCTCTCTCCACATCAGCCTTGTTCTTGTGTCTCTGCGGACTGCCTTCACTGTGTGCACAGACAGGTCTGCTCCCAAGTCTACGGAGCTCTTCCCCGTCGCTAAGAGCCAGGACTCGGGAGCCAGGACGCCTGGGCTGAAACCCTGAATCTGCACTTTCCATCCGTGTCACTTCTCTCAAGCCACTTAACCCATCGGTTCCTCCACTTCCTCACTGTAAAATGGAAGCGGTAACAACACCTGCCTTTTCGTGAGTCGAGGTGAAGAGGAATTCTACGAATTCACGCAAAAAACACTTCGCAGAGTGCCTGCCTCCTACTAAGGGCGTCGCTGAGTATTTGATACCATCATTGGGACAGGTAGGCTCCCCACAGATAACCCACGCAGGTTCTTCAGCCAATCCTAATTTCCCAAGAGAGACTACCTGTTCAGCTCTGACCCTGAACTTCCTACAAGAGCTTGACCAACTCCCTTCCACAACCGGCCCTTCGTTTCCTTGAACGTCAAATGAGGGAGGTTGGATTTGATGCATTCCGACGATCCCTGTTAGCCTCGGGATTCTGCGATTCTATGAACTGGCTCCCTCTTACTCAACAAACTCAGACATGCGTGAAATCTCATTGACTACGTAGTTCCTTTATCAATAATATGCTGATTAAATAGCTCGGTTCCCAGAGTAACGGTAAATCTAAATCACAACAGATAAAAACATATTCTCAAATTCCCCACTCCCTGTACTGTCCTCTCAGGGGGAGGATGTTAAAATTAGCCACATTTCTGTAAGGCTCTGAAACAGAAGACATTGATCGGGCGCACCGCATACACCCCACAATAAATATGCATTTGCTTAGAGACTGAAGCAGTTTAGGGACGGACTAGCTGGCAGAATTAAAACGGAAAGGGAAACTCGTTAAGGGTATATGAGGGAGGAATGAAGAATGAACGATCTGCATAGTTTCCTTCGCTCTCTAGCAGGAAAGCCGAGGAATCTGGCAGTGTGGTGAACGTGCCACCAACTGAGGAGATCAGCGGAGAGGGGCAAGTGTAAATAAACGCGACTCTATTTTTCACTTTGCACCGGTTTGTTACCAAAAGGGCAACATCCCTTCTGGCTCTCACGTTCTCTTGCTATACGTACAACACCAAAGTGGGGCCTCGCGCTAAACAATTCAGTAATTGGTAATGGCCTTTGGTGTTGTACGTATAGCTTCACTAGTGAAAGCTAATAGAAGCTCCTTTCGCCGGCTAAAGCTCCCAGCTTCACGGGGAAATGAAAGCGCCCGTCTAGGCAGACGTCGGGGGGCTGTGTATGTCCGTGCGTGTCTCTACAGATAGCTGTATACTGAGTGTTTTCAAAGGCACTGCAGACTAGAGAGCTCCAAAAATATTTGCAGTTCCTCAAATGTTTTCATTAGTTTTCTTGTCCAAGTGACACTGAACTCTAGTATAAGCGCTAATAATAATAATGATAATAATAAATAATATATATATTATATAATATAATGTAAATATATTATAAAATATGTTATATTAATATAAATATAATTAATTAAAATATACTATAAAATAATATATAATGGATAAAATATAAAATATATAATACAATGATAACAAATTTATCATTATGTTAAAATACATGCGGGGAGTAACTGCTGAGTGGGTGCAGGATTTCCTTCGAGGGCTGACGTGTTGTGGGGTAGATCAAGTTGGTGGTTGCACGGCACTGTGAAGGGACTAAAGGCCACTGGAGGGTTTTAATAAATAAATAAAAGGAGATAAATAACAAAAATGGAGCCTGATGAACTGAATGCTTTGAACTTCTGGATGAAGTGTAAAGCTATCACTCGTTTGGTCCCTCTGGAAGCTACATCCTGCCCCCGCTGATTGTCTGTCTATAAAAGCGGAACTTAAAACAGTCCCTCTAGGGGGCGCCTGAGTGGCTCAGCCCTTAGGCGTCTGCCTTCGGCTCAGGTCATGCTCCCAGCGTCCTGGGAAGGGGTCCCGCATCGGGCTCCCTGCTCAGCGGGGAGCCTGCTTCGCCCCCTCCTTCCGGCTTGTGTTCTGTCTCACTCTCTTTCTCTCTCTCTCAAATAAATATATAAAATCTTTTTTCAATAAAAATAAATAAAAAAATAAAACAGTCCCTCTCTGTTGCTAAACTGACATAGCTACTTCCTTTGCAAGTGGCGTGCGCAGGCACATGCCGGATTTTTTCCCTTCCCCTCATCCCTTAATGACTACTCCGCTGATGGAAGCTGACTTAATCCAGCAGGGCTCAAGCAGTGTGTCAAAGCAGACCAGGGGCGCTTGCGGGACTGAGTAGTAGTCAAGCCCAGAGCGAGTCCTAGCTCCCTTTTTTCATACAGTCCCTGATCTGTGCAATAAGGAAGTGAACTAGATGATCTTTAAGAGCCTTTCTTTTTCTAAAATTACGGGATTCTGTGCTCTCTGTAAGGAGCTTTTTAATAACCAGTACCACAGTGTACTTACTCTAGGTATCGAATGGATGCTTAGGGTAGGGCTACGGTTCCTTCATTTGTTGATCTGATTTTTCATTTGTTCACTTTAGACTATGTTTTCACAGAGCTAAAGGAAAATGAAGTTCTGGATTGTTTTACCAAATACAAGGTCGCAGGTGGTTGTAAAAGATAAAGATGAATGATGATTAAAGGCAAAGATTCTGGAACTTGAGCCGAAAACAAGGTGGAAAATTGGGTAAGTTATTAAGAAAAGGTCTGCTTCCCCTATTGTGTAAATGAGGAAATAGAGAATAAGAGTTAAAAGGACTTGTACAAGATGGTAATTGATGGAGGCACAGTTTTATATGATGCCAGGAGCTAGCCACTTAAGATCTTCCCTCTTACATTCTTTCGGTTAATTGCTCAATCAATTTCCAAATATATTTAGAATCTACTTGTGTCAGACACCAGGATAAGCTCTGAGATAGACCAGTACAAGAATATAAGCGGTCCGGCCCTGACAGAACACAGTCCAGTGGAGAAAATGGAAGTTAATAATTATAAAAAAAGAAAAAAAAAAATCAGGGGCATCTGGGTGTCTCAGTCAGTTAAACGTCTGTCTGCCTTCGGCTCATGTTGTGGTCCTGCGGTCCTGGGATGGAGGCCCACGTCCAGCTCCCTGGTTCTCCCTCTGAGCCCCTTTGTGATCTCGTTCCCTCAAAAATAAATAAATAAAATCTTCAAATATATATATATATATACAGGGGTGCCTGGGTGGCTCCGTGGGTTAAGCCTCTGCCTTCAGCTTGGGTCATGATCTCAGGGTCCTGGGATCGAGCCCTGCATCAGGCTTTCTGCTTGGAGGGGAGCCTGCTTCCCCTTCTCTCTCTGTCTGCCTCTCTGCCTCCTTGTGATCTCTTCTGTCAAGTAAATAAATAAAATCTTAAAAAAACAACTTAAACATATATATACATACATATATCTCACGCGTGTACTTTCTAAAATAAATAAAATCTTTTAAAAAATTAAAAATTACAAACAGTGATAAGTACTATGAGGAAATGCTAGAAGATAAATTGGGACTTCTTGAAGACTTACTTAGAGAAATTCTATTTACGCTGTGATATGAAGGACAGGCAGAAGACAGGCAAGGCAAGAGGAGTGGGAAAAAGTGTTCCAGGTACAAAGAACAGCATGTGTGGAGATGTCGTGAGGCTATTCGACATCCTAGGATGTGCAGCGCTTTCAACTTAACCCACTAATGGTCCCCAGTGGACACCATATAGCATCATCAACTACGTAAACCATGGACTCTATTGTGTCTCAATTCCTTTGCTCGACACGCTATGACAGGTTCTTGGAGTCTGTTCATTTGCACGGCTGTGTGCTAGTTCATTTCGTTGTTACAGCACAGTCTATGTATGTATTCTATTTGCTGATGGACTGAACTTCCAACTTTTGAGGTCTTACAAATAACGCTGCTACGGAAACGCCTGTACCTGTCTTTTAATAGAAATGCACATTCATTTGGGGGGATGGTATACATCCAGGAATAGTATTGCTCAGATAATAGAGTTTTCCTATACTCAGCTTTAGTATATATCCTCAGTGTTCCAAAATGGTTGCAATAATTTATACTTCCGCCAGCGACACAGACAAATCAGGGTGGCTCCTTGTCCTCCCCAATACTTGAAATTGCCAATCTTCTTCATTTTAGCCACCTTGAGGTACAGTGATATCACACTGAGTTTTAACATACATGTGAGTAATAGTTTAATATACATGTGGGTTATACAAATATCATTTTCACATGTTTCCTGGTCATTTGCATATCTCCCTTTGTAACACGCCCATTTTGGTCATTTTTCTTTTGGATTGTTTGCCCTTTTTTTCTCTGTAATTCTTCACATAGTTTGGATTCGTGTCCTTCTTTGAACATATATTGCAAATACCTTTCCCAACGTTGGAGCTTACTCTTTCATTCTTTTAAATGTGAATTTTGTAGAACAGAAATTCTAAATTTTAATAAGGTACATAGTATCAATGTTTTTATGCACAGAAAACACTACTTGTGTAATGTTGAAGAAACTTTAGCATACTCCAGATCATGAAGGGATTCTGCCATGCTTCCTCTCAAAAGCTTTACTGTTTGTTTGTTTGTTTTTTAAGTAGACTCTACTCTACTTCCAGCTGAGCCAGCCAGGCACCCCTCAAATGCTTTATTGTCTAACTTTCACTTTTTTTTTTTTTTAAGATTTTATTTATTTACTTGGCAGAGAGAGATCACAAGTAGGAAGAGAGGCAGGCAGAGAGAAGGGGAAGCAGGCTCCCCGCGGAGCAGAGAGCCCGATGCGGGGCTCGATCCCAGGACCCTGGGATCATGACCTGAGCCGAAGGCAGAGGCTGAACCCACTGAGCCACCCAGACGCCCCTAACTTTCACTTTTAGATCTATGTTAGACTTGGAATTCATTTCTAAGTATCAAATGAGATACTGTTTACATGTGGGTAGTTAATTGGCCCAGTACCACCTACTAAAAATAGTAGTGGCTCTCCACCAGGCTTTTTTTTTTTTCTTTTTAATCACTGCACAGAGACCATACTGTCCAAATTACTATTGGTTTCTGATTCTGGATAACTATAAATGTATATATTCCAGCTTTGATTTTCTTCATAATATTTTGATACTCTTAGCTGATCTTTTTCCACTGCATTTTCATATAAATTGTAGAAAAACCACACTCACTCATACACACACACACACACACACACACATTCTCCCCTTCTAGAATTGTTACTGAAATTTTATTTAACTTTGAGAGAATGTATAACGTTGGATCTTTTATTTTTTTTTAACTTTTTAAAAGATTTTATTTATTTGTCAGAAACAGAGAGCGAGCACAAGCCAGGGAGAGAGGCAGAAGGACAAGCAGACTCCACGCTGAGCAGGGACCCTGACTGGGACTGGAGCCTGACTGGGACTTGATTCTAGAACCCCGGGATCATGACTTGAGCCAAAGGGAAGCACTTAACCGGCTGAGCCACCCAGGGGCCCCAACACTGGGTCTTTTAATCCATGACAATGGTAGATCCTGGGGTGTCTGGTTGGCTCAGTTGGTAGAGTATGCAACTCTTGATCTCAGGGTTTTAAGTTTGAGCCCCACACTGGATATAGAGATTGTGTAAACATAAAATCTTTTTTTTTTAAATGGTATATCTTTCCATTCATTTTATATTTATCAATTTATCTCATTAGTGTTTTGGAGTTTTCACTGTAGGACAGTTGTGTTTTCTTTTAATTCATTACTAGATACTTAAATTTTTAAATACTCTCCTTATTGACATTTTTATTTTCTCCTAATCATTTGATATTTACTATATAGAAATACCATTGCTTTCTTATCAAAATTGACCTTGCACTTAGCATCATTTCCAAATTCTCCTACTAATTCTAACAATTGTCTGAAGATAGGATTCTTTCTTCATACATATATAATCACATCACCTGCAAAATATATGACTTATTTCTTCCTTTCAAATGCTTATGCAGTTTATTTATTTTCCTTGCTTTTTTGCACTGGCTATGACCCTCAATAAAATGTTAAATGAAACTAGTGATAAGAACCTTTTGTGTTAGTCCTAATATCACAATGGAGCATTAAAATCACAGGGAAGTATTACGTTTGTTATGCGTTTTTACTTTTTTCTGTAGACACTCTTTTCAGATTAAGGAAATTCCCTTATATTCCTGGATTTATAAGAATTGTTAACATGTATTGGCTTTGACTTTTATCAAATATTTTTTCCTGCATCTATAGATATTTTTCTCATTTCTGTTAACATAGTAAATTAAATTGACAGATTTTACAAAGGTAAACAACACGTAGTTCTAGAATAAAACCTATAGGTTCCTATATATTATCTTTATTAGAAGACTAATCTATTTTGCTTATGATATTCAATCTGTTTTCCTAAGATGTAATGACACAATTTCTTTTCTAGTAATATCCTTGTCAAATGTCGGTACTAAGGTTATTCTAGACTTACAAACAAAAAGAGTCGGCAAATATTCCCTTGGCCTATATCCTCTGGAAGTGTTTGTATAATGCAGTTTTTTTTTTTAAATTTCTTATCTAATCATTTGAAAGAGTTCACTAATGAAGCCATATGGGATTGAGCTTTAGTTTGTGGGAATATTTTTAATAACAAGTCCAATGTCTGTAGAAATTCAAATTTCTTATTTCTTCTTACATCTTATTTAGGAAATTGTGTGCATGGTTTAAGAATCTGTCCATTTTAATATGATGCAGCCATCAAAAGAAATGAAATCTTGCCATTTGCGATGATGTGGATGGAACTAGAGGGTATCATGCTTAGCGAAATAAGTCGATCGGAGAAAGACAACTATCATATGATCTCTTTGATATGAGGAAGTGGAGATGCAATGTGGGGGGTTTGGGGGGTAGGTAAAGAATAAATGAAACAAGATGGGATTGGGAGGGAGACAAACCATAAGAGACTCTCAATCTCACGAAACAAACTGAGGGTTGCTGGGGGGAGGGGGGTTGGGGGGGTTACGGACATTGGGGAGGGTATGCGCTATGGTGAGTGCTGTGAAGTGTGTAAGCCTGACGAGTCACAGACCTGTACCCCTGGAGCTAATAATACATTATATGTTAATAAAAAATAAAATTTTTTTTTAAAAAGAATCTGTCCATTTTATCTGAAATTCAAAAGTATTAAATATTAGTCCTCGTATCTTCATATCATCTTGTATACTCCTTTATCTTTATTATTTAATACTTCCTGCTTTCATTAGATTTCATTTGCAGTGACCTGCCTAACCTCTTGACATGGATACTTAGATATTTTATTTTCAGCCTTTTTCCTGTCTAATAGATGCACGTATTAGTTTCCTATTGTTGCTCTAACAAATTATCACAAGCACAGCGGTTGAAAACAACACAAATTTAATCCTGATCAAGTGTTCACAATTACCCCTTTTTACTCCCTGCTCTGCCCTGACCCCTCAGGCACCTGAACTTTGGCTTTTCCCCAACCTTCAACAAACCCGAACATGCAGATCATGGCCCCTTTATCCGCTAACTGAGGAACAGCCGCACACAGCAAGCCACGCCCACACCCTCTCAACCCCCAGCTTCTCCCTGTTTACTGCTTACCCCTCCGTGTGAAAGAGAAGCCCTTCTGTGTTTGATCTTGAGATACCTGGATATTTCTGTGATTGGAACCTTCTCCCTATTGTGATAGTCCTTCTGAATGAAGTCTTTTCTTATCTAATTATCTAAGTGTAGATTTGTTTTGTTTGACAGTTTTGGGTGTCATGACTTAAATCCAGTGCTGTCTACCAGGCATTTATGCCAGGTTCGCAGACGCTCTGTGTCCCTCCCGCTTGGGGAAATCGGGTTCGCAAGTTAAATTCCAAGTCCTTACCCGGTGCTCAAGACATTTGTTGGAACACAATAGTGGGCTACTTTGATTTTGATTTTATTATGGGGGTTCTTCCTGGTATTTTCCTGCTTACTTCCCGGACAGTTTGGGGGGACTTTGTTCAAGGGGAGGTTTAATACATGATTCTACAGTGAGCAAGACTGATTTCACGGCTGTTTTGTGAGGTCCTTGTGTTTGAGTATCAACCTAATCCCATGTGGGATTCTCCCTCCACAAGGCATGTCACTATGCTCTTCCACTGTATCAGCACATCTGGTCCAGTGTCTCCAAAAATGGCAAAATTTCACAAAGGATAATCTGGAACGTCAAGAGCCTGTTTGTGAAATGGACTCTATAATCATACTGGCTCCTTTCAGGCCTTCTCATCACCCCTCTTCCTCTTTTAACACTCTTTAACCTTCCCTTTAGCTACCTTGAATCTTTTGATCTGTCTTTATTCAATATCCCCACCTCCTCTACCCTTCTACCCACTCTGACCATAGCTTTCTCTTCCCACCCCAGCCCCTCAACTCCCAATAGGCATTAGAACTTCGTCTCTCTTCCCCCATCATGGGCTCTTGAGGTCCTCAGAGACACTAAAAGCCACTACCTAAAGATAAAATCACTTAAAACTAACTGGAAATACTGTATAATGCACCCCCTCTGAGGTGCCTCAGACACACAGGGCTGCTTGGCGTCTCCTCAGTCTCTCACCCCGAATTCGGTCCACAGTCTCTGCAAGATTACACCCCGGAGGAAAAAATCCTGCTATCCTCCACAAATGTGGCTGTGAACCCTTTAGGCATATTGAGCAGGTATCCTCAACCTGCCCATCAGCCAGAAACACAATCCTACTAAATTACAGAAGGCCAAAATGAGAGCCAATATTTTTGTATAAACCAGTGAGTTTTGTACCTCTGTGTGAAAGCTATAAACTATTTGTATCTATCTGTATGTTTATGTTAGTGTGAATGTATATTAAAACTCTCAGAAGTGGAAAAAACTGAACTTCTCATATTTCCATGTTATTAAAAGAAGCATTCTGGGGACGCCTGGGTGGCTCAGTTGGTTGGACGACTGCCTTCGGCTCAGGTCATGATCCTGGAGTCCCGGGATCGAGTCCCGCATCGGGCTCCCAGCTCCATGGGGAGTCTGCTTCTCCCTCTGACCTTCTCCTCGCTCATGCTCTCTCTCATTGCCTCTCTCTCAAATAAATAAATAAAATCTTTAAAAAAAAAAAAAAGAAGAAGCATTCTGGGGCGCCTGGCTTGCTCAGTCAGGACAGCATGTGACTCTTGATCTTGGGGTTGCAGGTCCGAGCCCCACATTGGGTGTAGAAATTACTTAAAAAAATAAAATCTTTAAAAAAAAACTCTAAAACATTTTGATAAAAATTAAACCAAATGTTTTAAGAATTCCAGTTCACAAAATTTTGGTAAATAGTTGGCAAATATGGCTAGTTTAATATTATTGGTTTAATGAAAACACCAATGTCTTTGGGGCGCTTGGGTGGCTCAGTTGGTTAAGCAACTGTCTTAGGCTCACTAGGATCCTGGGATCAAGTCTCACTTCAGGCTCAGAGAACCTGCTTCTCCCTCTCCCTCTGCCACTCACCCTGCTTGTGCTCTTCTGCTCTCTCTGCCAAATAAATAGGGGTGCCTGGGTGGCTTAGTTGTTGAGTGTCTACCTTCGGCTCAGGTCATGATCCCAGGCCCTGGGATCGAGTCCCTCATTGGGCTCCCTGCTCGGCAGGGAGCCTGCCTCTCCCTCTCCCACACCCCCTGCTTGTGTTCCCTCTCTGGCTGTCTCTGTCAAATAAATAAATAAATACGATCTTAAAAAAAAAAAAAAAAAGGCTGGGTCTTCTGTTATCAACATTAAATTGATATATTTTTATTATAGTTGTGCTTATTCTTTCTTTTTTTAAAAGAAATGTATGTATGTATGTATGTATGTATTTGACAGAAAGAGACACAGTGAGAGAGGGAACACAAGCAGGGGGAGTGGGAGAGGGAGGAAGAGACTCCCCACTGCAGGGAGCCCGATGCGGGGCTCGATCCCAGGACCCTGAGATCACTACCTGAGCGGAAGGCAGACACTTAACGAATGAATCGCCCAGGCACCCCAGGCTTATTCTTCCTGAACTTAATTCAGGTTTAATGATCAAATAAGTTAGCATTTCATCTACTAGATATTTATGATAATGAAAAATATAAATTTGTGTTTAAATAAACGGACTCTTCTGACAAAATTTATTTCAGTAGCAATTATGTTTAATGATATGTCCACTTAAAAAGGTTTCTGAGTAACCTTTTGGAAACTTACCTTTAGATTTATGCTAAATTAAGTTAAATATTATGTATTACTAAATACCTAGACCATTTCTAAGATACAATACTGAAACATAAACTACTCAGAATAAGTTTAAATTTATATAACTTTTTATTTTATATGGTATAGAGAGGCTACACATATTTGGATCTGTTAATAAACATGTTCTTTCTGCCACATTGAAAGAGTATACTACAAGGAAGTATATACTTTTAAAAACTATGAGTAAGGGTGCGTGGATGGCTCAGTAGGTTACGAGACTCTTAATCGGCTCAGGTCAGGATCTCAAGGCAGTGAGAGGGAACCCTGCTCTGGGCTCCACACTCAGCTCTGAGTCAGCTTCCGACTCGCTCTCCCTGTCTGCCCCTCCTCCTGCTTTCCACTGGCGTGCACTCACGCATGCTCTCTTTCTCTCCAATAAATAGAAAAATAAAATCTTTAAAAAATAAAAACTATGAGGAATACACTCACAAACGTGGAGTTCTGCCCAAAAATATTTTCAAAACTATCTAAGGAAAAAACCTAAACGGATATGAGAAGTTTGAAAAGGTTGGCAGAAAAGGAACTTTATTTGTCTTGGCCAAAATTGGCGAGCAGTTAGTTTATTTACGAGATCTTTATAAAAGACCTGGAAAACTAATATTTTCAGTCTTAGGGTTTTTTGGTTTTTTTTTTAGGGTTATCATACCATCTGTCATACCATACTGTGCCTTCTGTATCAGTATCTAAAGTTTTTGTCTAAAACTGGCACATGTTAGAACTGAAGAAAGTCGCTACATGATTCACTTGCAGTTCTTGGCCATTAGATGTTTGTTAGGCATCTACCATGTGCAAGACACAAGACCAATAATAACCCAGAATGACGTTGACCTGTTAAGTATTCTTTGAAGCACGGACAAAATGCAATTTGTTATAATTATTATTTTTGCTCTTGCAAATATTAGTGGTTTACAGTGTGCTTTGCTGTTCATTTCTTTAAAAACGACTCAAGGAGTGACTAGTAAGAACCCTCTGAATTTAGTGCTCTGTTTCTAAACTGATAACACAGAATGTTATCATTCTATTGGGAAAAGTCTGGAATCTGTGGTGCACACAAGCAGTGCTTTGTGAGTGAGTTTCTTAGTTTTTATAATGCCCCATGTTTCTCAAAGTTCGGGTTTTTGTTAATAAAACATTCTACAATGTAAAAAAGAAGACTTTAATGTCAAATATACTGATGTAAAACAGACTGTTTTCTCTCTGTGAAAACGACATTTTCATGGATTATCAGTCTACTCTTAATGAGAGGTTATAAAGGGTCTTTCTTTACCTTCTGAGTATTCTGCTTAGAGAACGAAGATACTGAATTTTATCAGAATAATTTCCTGTGCTTGATGTTGACTTTGCCGTGCCCTTGATTAAGAGAACCAAGGCCTCTCATTTTCCAAAGTTGAGGTTTTCTTACAATTCTGTTACCTCCTACATTTATTTTGCAAATCTCTTATTCTCATTTTGTTTGAAAAGGTAACCAAGTATCGTTTCTCACTGACTCAGGGTCCTATTTAACACTATCAAATTAAATGCTTATCATTCTTTAAAGTTAAATCTGTACTGGTAAAATATTACTCATATAAATACCTCAAAAATTATATATGCAATTTCTAAAAACTTGTCTTTCTCTGCCATATCCTTTTTCTTTTCTTTTTCCGCCAGTGTCACTTTTTTTTTTTAAGATTTTATTTATTTACTTGACAGAGATCACAAGTAGGCAGAGAGGCAGGCGGGGGGGGGGGCAGGGGGGGGAAGCAGGCTCCCTGCTGAGCAGAGAGCTCGATGCGGGACTCGATCCCAGGACCCTGAGATCATGACCTGAGCCGAAGGCAGCGGCTTAACCCACTGAGCCACCCAGGCGCCCCCGCCAGTGTCACTTTTGCCGTCCATCTAACTCAAACACTTCAACCTCAACTTCCAAACCCTGTTTTGTTTTTAGATGGAGCGTGTGCATGTGTGAAGGGGGGGCACGAGAGAGGGAGAATCTTTTTTTAAAGATGTATTTATTTGAGAGAGAGCATGAGTGCGTGAGTGGGAGTAGGGGCAGAGGGAGACTCTTCAAGCCGACTCCCTGCTGAGCACAGAGCCTGAAGTATGGCCGGATCCCAGGACCCATGAGATCATGACCTGAGCAAAAATCAAGAGTCAGATGCTTCACCAACTAAGCCACCCAGGTGCCCCTCCAACACTTTAAGACCGATTTCAGATACACAATTTCTGTCCAAATGGCACGAGCATTTCTTACCCTAAATTTTACTTTGCACACATGAATTCCAAAGCCCTGATATGTTTATTACAAGTAAATAATAAAAAGAAGTATCTAAAGTCAAATTAAATATGGTAACATCCAATTTGGCAAGGGTGTGAGGGAATGGCATTCTCATATACACTTGATGGAACTGTAAATGGGTATAACCATTCCCAAGAGCGATTTAGCAATCAATGCCTTGAAGAGCTGAAAATGTCCACACTCGTACAACCCAGGAAATCCTCATTACAGAACATCTCCCATACTGGGCAAAGAAACACAAATATTATTCACTTTAGAATCGTTTACCATAGTTAAAAATTGGAAATAGACTGAACACCCATCAGCTTGAATGAGGTCAACAACGTCCTATATATTCACACAGTCCTATACAACTATGAAATTAAATGAAGTAGAATGCACTTCAGCCCAGATGAATCTCACAAACATATTAATGAGTTTGAAAAGTTGCAGGACTTATAAAGCTTGTCACTTATATGAAATTTTTAAAAAGAGAAATCTGTACTCTTTCTATGGTGGTTTATGTAAAAACTGAAGAGTGGAAGAATGCCTTTCAAACTCATAGTAGTGTTTATCTGTATGGGGAGTTGGGAGAAGAAAAATCGGGATGAGGATGGGCGTTAACTAGGATATTAGTTGTATCTGTAATATTTTGAGGGAAAGAAATATGGCCATTATATTCCTTGGGGAACTCTCAGCTCAGGGTTGGGTTGGAAAGGGGAGAGGAGGGGAAGGGAGTGGAGGGGAGGGGAGGGGAGGGGAGGGGAAGGGAGTGGAGGGGAGGGGAGGGGAGGGGAGGGGAGGGGAGGGGAAGGGAACGAAGCTGCCAGCCAAGGAAAAACATCTGTCTCACATAGTATGTTGCAAAAGTAGAATATATATCTGAAATCAGAAGTCCATCATGGGGGCGCCTGGGAGGCTCAGTGGGTTAAAGCCTCTGCCTTCGGCTCAGGTCATGATCTCAGGGTCCTGGGATCGAGCCCCGCATCAGACTCCCTGCTCAGCAGGGAGTCTGCTTCCCTCCCCTCTCTCTCTGCCTGCCTCTCTGCCTACTTGGGCTCTTTGTCAAATAAATAAAATCGTTAAAAAAAAAAAAAAGGTCCATCATGGTGGTTACATTTGGACAGGAGTCCCCTTTCCAGCTGTGACTATGAATAAGAATTAAACTATCACCTAAAAAGCAGAGGGAATGCTGCCATAGGTTAATTGCATTTTAATCTAAATGGCCTTAACATTTTAACTCATCATTAATCACTGATGATGTGGTCATGTCATCTCAAAATGCACAGACAGACTTTATAGAATATTTCCTGCTCTTACGCAAATGGAAATTGTGAGCATTTCTGTGCCTTTTAAGAAAGGAAAAAAGCCAAGACTGTGTGTGACAAAATGAAAGTCAAATGGTTAATGACAACAGAACAAAAGAACAATCAGGAAATGAACCCATCCCGCTTCTTTTTAAGGAAAGGCTTCTGCCTTGATTAGGATTCCTAGGACATGGAGGTAGTCTTGCTTTGATGGCTTCCCTGATGTGGAGTGGAATGCTTCTAGAACAGGAGGCCATTTCAGCCATTCAAATCATTTAAGGCACATCACAGATTATCTAGCATATAATCAAGGATAGCTACTTGCATATAACGTCTATAGTCAGCTAAAAATTACCTGTCTAAATATTATTACACTTTATTTAGCAAATTATAGTGCTTAAATACATTATCAGACTTGTTTTATGTGTACACTATTAATATGTACTTAATAATTATTTTCAACAACGGATTTTCTTAGCTTAAAGTGATTGTCAAAATTTCCACGTAAATGTTATTTACTCTAGGACATTTCCCCCTTTTCTGAACCCTGTTAGGGCTTGCATGATGCTTTAGAAAAGTAAATGAGTGATTTCAAAAATATAATAATTCTTGATCTCTGATTAAATGACTTATTTCCTTAAATGACTGACCTTTAAAAGGTCTGCTACCATGATGCCATTCTCAGTAATACTTGCTTGACCCCATTCTAGTTGTTTTAACAACGTTAAATACTTGGAATTTTATAAGTACAACGTTTGTGGATTTTACAATTTAATATTGTAAATTGAGGTCAGCAGGAGACACGCTCCTACTTGAATTGTAGCGCACTTCTGGACATACTCTTATCTTGAATATCCAGATGATGTTTCTGAATGTCAGCTGGAACAGTGAGATGTCTCTGAAAAATTCTAACTAAAATCTGATGTTGCATCAGTATTGTGAAGGTTATATTTTTATAGAGCGACATCAATCACCTCAAGATTAGTTAACTGAGATTAAAACATGGATTTTTTTAATTTAAAAGAAGTAGTGCTCAAATTTTTATTTTATTACATCTCTCAACTTATATTCCTTTAATTTCATCTTACTTGGGACACATCTGTATTTAAAATATACAGCTAGTTGGCCTTCTATTTCTTTCATATTGTTAACTTATATGTCAAAAATAAAGTCAGAAGTAAACTTCATGATGGACTTTATTAGAAACAGATTTAAAAACTTTAAAACCTATGTTTGTTTTCTAGTTAATATCTTTGCATCCCCAAATTCAACATAATTCCTCTTGGTTTGAAAACTGTTTATTTATTGGAAGGATCTTTAGAGAACACTGAGTAAATAGATCACAGATTCTAGATTATGATTTGAAAAAATTTTCCAAAATTAATTAATTTTTTAAAAAAGATTTTATTTATTTATTTGACAGAGAGAGACACAGCAAGAGAGGGAACACAAGCAAGGAAAGTGGGAGAGGGAGAAGCAGGCTCCCCGCTGAGCAGGGAACCCAAAGGGGGGCTCAATCCCAGGACCCTGGGATCATGACCTTGAGCTGAAGGCAGACACCTAATGGCTGAACCACCCAAGCACCCCCAAAATTATCTTTCTGTAATGACTGAATCACATAGTTTGATCAAATGCATAAATGCTATAAATTAACAACCAAAACACCAAAGAATGCAGTGTGATGTTATAAGTTAGAATTAGGACCTGTCATTAAAACAGCAGTTTAAAACACAACAGTTTATCTTGGAATGCAAGCGCTTTCTGTCAAAACTTGAAACGCATTCAAGTACCCTAATTCTGATAAATTAAACCAAGCTCCTCAGAGCGGCTTTCACATGTGAACACAAATCTTTATCAGTGGTACTTGAAGATGTGTGTGGAATGAAAGGAGAATGGGAAGACTGGATATGACATTTAGAGGCTGGTAAGCACCGCTGAGATGATGATGCCCACTGCTCCCATTTTTAACAAGAATAAGAGATACCAGACCACAAAATAATTACTGAGGAAATACAAAACAAAAGCCTGAGGCTTTTCTTTGTAACCAGTTCTCATGCTGTGTTTCCTTTTGAAACACGGGCTTTTTTCGAAGATCACTTCTGTCATCTTTGCTTTACTAGTGACCTCTATCCTTGGTCTGCCCAATAAATACATCTGCATATACTGACAAAAGACTAAAGACAGGCAATACTCAATCTCTTCTTCTTTCCCCAAAATGCTGAGACCCAGAAATTCCAGACCTATGGTCTTCCTATCAATGCAAAGAGAAACCCCAGACAGACTGCCAAACAGGTGGCTTGGTAACCCTAATAAAACAGAGATTAGTAGCAGCTAGAATAGGTTCATAATAGCGTGGACGCGTGCCTGGCTCAGTCAGTGAAATGTGCAACTCTTGATCTCAGGGTTGCGAGTTTGAGCTCCGTGTTGGGTGTCGGGATTACTTAAAAATAAAATCTTTGGGGCACCTGGGTGGCTCAGTGGGTTAAGCCTCTGCCTTTGGCTCAGGTCATGATCTCAGGGTCCCGGAATCGAGCCCTGCGCGTCGGGCTCTCTGCTCAGCAGGGAGCCTGCTTCCCCTTCTCTCTCTGCCTGCCTCTCTGCCTACTTGTGATCTCTCTCTGTGTTAAATAAATAACTAAAATCTTTTTAAAAATAAATAAAATAAAATCTAAATAAAATATAGTATTTATTAATATTATATTTATATTATAAATATATTTATTTTTAATTATATTATAAATATCATATTTATATTCCTAAATATCATTTATAATAAATATAAAATAAATTTATGAATATTATCATATGTTATAGATGTTAAATATAATATTTATTTTATAATAAAATAAAATAAATAAAATTAAAAAAATAAAATAATACCAGGTCACATGAACAATATTAGATTACTGGACTGGTTATTATAGTAGAAAAGTGTATGTGTGTGCATTTATTTTTCCCTCGGTGCGAACAAGTGATCTCAGAGTATCTTTCCATATACATCTAAACAAAAGAGAAAAACAAACTAAATGACAGTCAAGTCAAGTGAATTTTCAACTGCTTGAGTGAGCTCTTCAACACTCACTTGCTCATTCATTCATTCATTCATTCCGTGACATTATTTAGAGCCTAGTCTTACACTCAGCACTGACGTTCGGTGAATAAAACAGGTCTTGTTCCAAGCTTACTTCCATGTACATAGTAGTAGATGCGTGTAGTAGCAGCGGCGGCGGCAGCGCTGGGGGTAGTGTGCGATAGTGAGATGCCCAGACTCTGGAGTTAGTAGACTAGGCTGATTTGCTGGGTCAAGCATTTCACAGATACATACAACCTTGGACTTGCTCCTTCATTTCTTTACACATGAGCTCTTTGTGTAGAATGAGAGAAGAATATTGGTATTGAATCCTAAGGACATGTGTGGACTAATGGACATCACGTATGTGGCAGTAGCTGCTTGTCCAATCAAAATCCAGTGGACCCGTTTTCACTCAATCACCTATACTGAAATATAGCCACAGTCTGAGATGCTGGGAATTAAGACTTTTATATATGAATTTTGAGAGGGACACCATCCATGTCATAACAGTAAGTGACCTCAAAACAACAAACAAAAAACTTTGTGTAACAAAGTTGGAGATGAGAAAAGCTGGCATGGGCTGTCCTAATGTGCGGTGGGTTTCCTATTACCACACCTGACCAAGCAAGAGCCGGAATTGATATTGAAAAGGGAATTCTTGGGGCACCTGGGTGGCTCAGGGGGTTAAGCATCTGCCTTCAGCTCAGGTCATGATCCGAGTCCTGGGACGGAGCCCCCTGTCAGGCTCCCTGCTCGGCGGGGAGTCTGTTTCTCCCTCTGCCCCTGCCTCTGCCCCTCTCCCCACTCACGCAAACGCCCTCTCTGTCTGAAATAAAGAAATAAAATCTTAAAAAAAAAAAAAAAAGGGAATTCTTTTAAGTGGGAGAAAGGTTAGGCTAAATTATACTCCTGCTTTTGTTCCTATCTTGGTAAATAGCCACATGCATCTTGCTCTGTTCAGTCGTTTCCTTATACAACCAAACACTTGATAGCCAATACGTATCGCAGAGCTGGATAAGCTGATCAGTATCAAGACGTACATGATCAGACGCATAGTGCTCTGAGGACTTTTACAGTATTTTGAAATTTACAAAACAGCTCATATGCGTATTATTCTAAAACGTCATAGGAACAATTATGATGGTAGAGGAATTATTGGCAACTCCTTAGTCACAGAAATTGAGACAGATCAGGATAATTGTGCCAAATCATTAGCAAATACTAAAGCTCAGACCCAGTGTTCCACCTACTGCTTAACCCAGAGGACAGAAGGAAGCCATCTTCCTGCCGTATCCATTTTTCTTGATGGTAGAGAGTTAAATCGTTATTTTCAGATCAAAATAAACACGGATATATTTTTAAGTGAAAGACAACCTCCTCTTAAATCTTTAAAATAAAAAAGATTGACAGAAGCTTTTTGTTCCTGGCAGACTGGTGTGGAAACGCTCTGAGGCACCCCCAGGTTACCACACCCGTAGACTCTCCTATGCCTTTAGGAAGCTGCAGTAGAAAAGTTCAAGACTCTCTGCCCATTGATGCCGTCACCTTCCTGTAGAGGGACACTGGTCCTACCTGAAGAAGCGATTTTTGGTATGCAACTGATCGTCCATCTAATAGAAACTGCTTATAAAATACGGTTTACTGCAAGGCGCCGCTTCATTCACAGCTAATTAATCCATCAGAGAGAGCCTCCAGGAGTGATTACTTTCACTCCTCTCCAATCAGCCTGTTCCAGATTTATACCCCTGACCCTGGGAGAAGACTCTCATCTCAAACCTCTGGGTAGGTCTATTATAATATGTTCTGGCATGTTCAGAATAGTGATAACAGCTAATGAACGGTATTCTTTTATTTTTAATCCAGGACCAGGAAACACAAATTGGGTCCTGTTGCCAAAAGGGGTTGGGATTTAATTATGCCGAAAACTCTTTCACTCGGATTTTTGCAATGAGCCAACTTCACCTTTCCGAAGTGAGCATTTTTTTTTTTTTTAATTTGTTGGATTCCTAGATCCTGCTTCTAAAACACAGTGATTTGAAATGGCCAATTAGCCATGATGATTTTGACATGGCTGAGTCAAAACAGCTACGGTAAGTTGTGAAAACTTTTTTTCCTATCAAGTAACACAAGCAATGTACATCCTTGGCTCTCCTCTCATCCCTGAGTTTTACCCATACTAGAGATCTGTGACATTTTGTGAGGACCATCGAGGAGGTAAGATGTAAACGATGAGTGCACATTTCTTGCGTGTAAAAGGAAAAAACAAATTTTTTATATGGCTCTTTCAATGCAGTTCCACCAAAATTTCCCCATCTATCATCAGCTTCATCTACTTAATCTCTTCATGATCCTTTTCGAGAATCTGGATTCAGCCAGGCATAAAGACTCTGCGAGGGTAGGCTGAGGGGACGGGTGACTTATTCTCCTCCAGGATTCCCTACAAGCTAATGGATTCATGGCTTTTCCAGACCAGTGGGTATCAAATCTGATTTTCATCAGAATGACCTGGAAGGCTTGTGAACACAGAGATTCTTGGGGTCCCACTCCAAGAGTTTCTGATTCCATAGGTCTTGCAGGAGAGTGAGAACTAATAGTTGGTGTTTCTAGCAAGTTCCTGAGTGATCCTGCTACTGGACATCAAGAGCCGCGCATGGAAGACAGCTACCCCTGGAACGAGGCGTTGTCTTCAACCTCAGTTTGGGTATAGTAAGAAGCTCTTAGAAAGATGCAAGAGCTCATTTTTGAGGGTAAATGAACGTATTACAATGGAAATTCACTTGACTTCTCTCTTCTAGTTTGTCAAAAGCCTGTCAGTACTTTTCTTCCGATTTTCAATTAGGGTTCTCAGTCGGACAGAATTCCATCCCTGAATCTCTGCACGAGATGACCTTTTGCTTCTGTCTTGCCAGGCCAGCAGGCCATCACTCTCCGGATTTGCTTTGTGGTTTTTTTCTCAGAAATCCCCACTCAATTCCTCTTCCCGAGATGTGACACCAGCCCAGCGCACACCCCCGTCTGAAAATGCGCCTTTCTCACAAGTCCCTCTGCCATTAAGACATTTGCACCCTGTTTTATAGTCTCATTCCCACAGGGTCTTCCTTTTTTTGATCTTTTACTGACAATCCTGTTTTCTGTGTACAGTATTCCCAAAGCCAGACTCTCTATTGTCCTTGTTCATTTTAACCGTATCGGAGAAGCAATTCTGTGTAATGGACCTAGTTATACTGTTTAAAGTACCTACGTTCAAATCCTATCCTTACCATTTACTAACTGTGTTAGCCGAGGCACGTTATTGGCTCCCTTTCTCAGCTTATCATATGTAAAATGTGGCTAATAACGCCTAACCTCATACGGTTGTTGTTATGAGGCATGAGGATTAAGTTAATTATTATTTGTAAATGGTTTTATACGATGCCGGGCACACAGCAGGTATAATCAGTGTTTATCGGATAAACTGTCAGTTACTATTTATTTCTTTCTAGATCTAAAATACCCATCCATCAGTATTTCAGAAAAGTCAATTTTATCCTCAATATTGCTGAGAAATTCATTTGTTCATTTTTTTTTTTTTTAAGATTGATTGACTGATCTACTGATTTGTGAAAGAGAGAGAGCACAGCAGGGAGAGCAGCAGAGGGGGAGGGAGAAGCAGGCCCCCTGCTGAGCTGGGGGGCCCGAGCGAGCGGGGCTCAGTCCCAGGACCTGGAGATCATGACCTGAGCTGAAGGCAGATATCTAACCAACCGAGCTACCCAGGCACCCCTCATTTGTTTGTTTTTTGTTAAAATGATTTTACCTTCTAGTGGTCAGTGTACGTCAGGCTTGCTTCTGCCACTAAGCTGTCTACTTTTTGAGGTCACCTTCGACCTAATAGTTTTCTTCCTCAATTCAAAATTAGTCTGTGTCAAACACCAAAGGAACTAACCTGAAAATCATAACTAAAGATAATGAAAATCCTAGAATCCTAAAAACTTATCATGTAACATGTATAGATCAAGATGGCTGAGACTCCTGGGTGTTGCTAATAAATCATGGGGCATCCCCTTCCCATCAGTATTTCTTTAGAAGGGAGGGTGTACGGACCAGGTGAGAGAAGATCAGACAAGGAGATCTCAAGGTCATGGATCAGGCTTCGTCTACGCTTTGCACCACTCATGATCTTGGGGATCTCACCACTCCAGACCCACCGTAACTGTCACACTGAAGTACTGATTCTCTCAAAACAGTCCCCATCCTCAAAGGCACCCTGATAAACAAGCTTTTCTCAGTTTCATTATATTCAAGTGATGCTTAGTGTCCCATATATATTGATATGTAAGGCTCTGCCTGGCTGGTTTGCCCCTTTGTTTGTCTCAGACATATTTTTGTCACTTTATAAAATGGTAATCTGCTAGAATATTTTCGACAAATTCTGGCCTACAACATGATTTTCAATGGATGAACAGTACTCCATGGTATCAAGGTGTCATAACTTATTTAAAGAATCCCATCATTTTAGCACTTATATTTCCTAGATCTCAATAGTAATCACAAATATACTGTACCACTTATGTACCTCTCCTGTCACTCTTTACATTTATAATGTGTTCTTTCCTTAGGGGGAATTCTTCGAAGAAAACTTGATGGTTCAGATGATATGAATACTTTAAGGCATCTCATACATCCTTCCCTCCAAATAGATTGTGTCAATTTGTATTTTATGCAGAGATCATTAAAACCAGGAAAATATCGGAAGAAAGAGTGTTCCTGGGAGATACAACCTGAGACCAGGTGCTAAGTACATGTCTGGTGTATACGAGGAATGAGAAGGTGGGCAGTGTGGTTTGCACTGAGTGAGTGAAAGTGGTAGGAAATGAAGTCATAGAGGGAGCAGGGCCAGATGCTGGGGTGGCCCTGAAGGACAGCGTAAGAACTTTGCCTCTGCCTCTGAACAAGATGTAGTGCCAATGGAATGTTCGAGCAGAGAATACACATGGCATGACATGTGCAGCAGGGTGTTAGCAGGGTGACTCAGGCAGCCATGCTGAGAGACCACTGTGATAGTAAAGACACACAAGATGGCAGTGACTTAGAACAGAGTGCTGACAGTAGGTAAGAGGCCTCTCATTTTAAATGTATTTTATTTTGAGGGTAAAACTGCCATGAGTTGTTAAGTGGCTGAATATGTGATGCTAAAGAAAGACAAGCGTCAGGAATAACTAAGCCTCTTCATTCGATCAGCCGGAATCACGGAGTTGTCATTTAACAAGATTAGGAAAACTGGAGGAGGAATTTTTTTGAGATACAAACTGGGACCAGCTGCAGTCCCAGACACAGGGCCAGGAAAATCCCACACCTTGATGGGCTAAGGACTGCATCAATGAGCTAAATCACTATGTTAAAGGAGATGAAATGTATAATAGTCTGTTTTATTATTTTCCCAATCTATCAGCCACGTCATTGTCCATAGAGTCATCTGCGATCTGCGTGCGATCCTGATTGGAACACGTACTAAAGGATAACGTTGGGCAAACCGTTTAATCTCTCTGAGCCTCAGTTTCCTCTGCTATGAGCTAGGGAAATGGAATTTTCTTTATTTATTTACTTGCAAGGATTAAATGAAATAACAGATGAAAGGTGCCCAGCACAATAGATGGCCCACAGTTAAATTTCCACAAATGTTGCTTCCTTCCTCCCCCTGGCCAAATTCTAAATCCCTTTGGAATACTGTCTCCCTAACCCTGACAGCTTACTGTGCGTTACCATATATATGGTAGGTGGGTAGTATTTATTTACTTAAATAGAATTAAGTTTTTCATTAGCGCTCACTTTTCACTGCCATGACGGGCGGCGAGCCCAAATCGTGTTCCATATATAGTTACAGATATCATTCTTTGTACTTAACATTGGCATCATTCCTCTGTAGCCAACTGGTACCTTTCAGGTAAATTGTGTTTTACTGACAACTACTTTTGTGGTCTGTGATTTTAATTTTGCCTTTCCAGCATAAATGCTTTTACATCTAGCATTTTTTCCATACCCCATTCAATTCCCCTGCGGAAAGTGAGAGACTCATTGTCCTCTCTTTAGCAGGCCTAGGAAGACTGAATTTAATGAAATTGATGTTGTTTCTCCCTGGAAAGGGGGAATTTGGGAGTAGCGGGGTGGGGAAAGTCTACATTAGAGTCCAAGGAGTCATTGCAGGTGTGTGTGTGTGTGTGTATTATACATATATTATATATATATATATATAATACATACATACATGTGTATGTATATATACATACCATAACCATTATGGGGGTGTGTGTATATATATATACACATACACACACACACACATACATACATGTGTATGTACATATACACACCATAGCCATTGAGGGTGTGTGTGTGTGTGTGATACATATACATAGAGGCATGTATATATAATATATTAAATTAAATATAATATATCAAATATATTAAATATTAAATATAAATATAATACATTAAATTACATATATAAAATATCTATTGATTATATATTAATAATATTATATTAAATATAATATACATATTATATATATATGCCTCTACGTGTGGTGCAAGGAGCCCGGGCCTCTGGTCTGTCTCAGGAACAGCTGCTTGGGCTGCGCTACAGAATTCAACTTTGACGCAGCGATCTGTGGGGCCTAGGAGAGCTGCGAACACATGAACCCCCTCCTTCTCCTCCACTTTTACCTTCTGTCACCCATGGAGGGGAAGCAGCTTGGGGTTCTTCATGAACTCTCCAAAACTCTCTAGATAATTGCCTGGCTCTTACTTTACATTGCCTTAGAGAGTCCAAAGAAATGGATTTTCTTCAGATTGGGTACACTCCAGATAATAAGGTTCATGTTCTTCCCATCGTGAGTCAGAGTTGCCAGGATACACAGGCTTTGGGCCACCGTGCGAAGGTGAAACCTGCTCCACACACAGTGCACATTAGACTCGCTGATTAAGGTCGAAACATCCCCCGTGACAACAGTTCTCTCTTGTTTACTGTTTCAGCAACTGCGCCCAATCACGGGGAGACATCTAATCAGCTCATTGACCAAATTCAGACAGGATGTCATGGAAATATTTCCAGACAAATTAATATTTATCTTTTTTTTTTTTTCCAAGGTCTGCTGGGCAGGAAATTCCCAAACCTTTAGCAATTTCTGTTAGAACTAAGCGAACTTCACCATGAAGAAGTGCTTCTTTCTTTCCATCTAACTCCCTCAGTTTGTGGCTTGTTCCTTTCTTGTTTTCTTCTGACCACACAAATCTCTATTTTGCAAAGACTTTTAAAATCCATGCTAAATTAATCCCAATGGCAACTGAGATGTACAACTGTACTAACAAAAGAAAAAAAAATTGCTTAGTGCTTTCTAAGCAGATCATCTCCGTTTTTTATGTTCATTAAATATGTCAAGTAAAAACGTCGAAAAAGTTACCTTTGTGCATTCTTAAGCCAGTTACAAATCTCAATTTAAATTTCAACAGCTTCTATGTTACTGAAATTAGTGAAGTGAAAATTAAATGTATTTATGTGTTTTTTTTTTTTTTTTTTTTTAAATTATTTTGAATTATATTTTACTCTCTTATCTTTTTTTTTTAAAGATTTTATTTATTTATTTGACAGAGAGAGATCACAAGTAGACAGAGAGGCAGGCAGAGAGAGAGGAGGAAGCAGGCTCCCTGCTGAGCAGAGAGCCCGATGTGGGGCTCGATCCCAGGACCCTGAGATCATGACCTGAGCCGAAGGCAGCAGCTTAACCCACTGAGCCACCCAGGCGCCCCTATTTATGTGTTTTTATTTCGATCTTTGCTCTGTCTAAAAAGGCTGTAAGGTGGCTAGAATTGAAGCTATTCTTACTTGGTGTTCAATACAAAGTCAGAGTGTAGTGTAATTGTGTGTGGCATAAACAAAATGAATAAAAATCAAATAATTTAGTACAACCTGAAAACATTAAAATGAAACAAAGAAAATAAACAACCGAAAGGGCAAAATACAGACGGGGCCAGTCATTAAACAAGTAGATAACCTTAAGTACAATAGGTCAGGATTAAATTAGATAATAAAGTAGATATGAAGATTCTCAAGGCTTGTCTCAGCTTTGTGCATATTTATAAAATTTTAAATGACTACAGTTTAAGACATCCGCAATTTAGTGTGTGTATGTGTGTGTGTGTGTGTGTGTTATATTGGTCAACCTTTAAGCCAGTCTGTGTGGCCAAGTAATGATGGAAATCTAAAATGCCTGGCTTAAATGATCACCTAGGGAATGTGAAGTTCATGGAAATGAGCGGGGTGCCATTCATTAGCATGTCAACGATGCTTCTTCAACAGGATGCCATTAAATTATTGTGGTGATAATTGAGACACTAAAAAGAGACAGATGCTGGGCCTGTAGTTCCTAAGATCTTATAACCCATTAGCAATTAAATTTCAATGAGCTAACATAACTTCACTCTCACTAAATTAACAACTGGGAATAGTCTTTCTGCAGCTTTTTCCGGGCACGTTTTTGCCTGATTTTAAAAGCAAAACGATACTCCATTAAGGTGCAGGATTCAGGAGACAGAGCATCAAGGTATTAGGGGTGTCCTACTCTCAGAACTAGACCTTGGGTGGCAGCCAACGATGGCAGGGCTGCAAGCGGCAGTCTAATGACATCAGAGTGATCTGATGGCATACTGTGGCAGCAGAAGGCATGCTCAGGTCAGTTCCTTCGGGGAAAACATGTGAGTGCTCTCTCTCTAGGTGAGAAGAGTAACCCCAGCGGCACCTGGGTGACGCAGTTGGTGGACTGGCCGATTCTTGATTTCGGCTCCGGTCCTGATCTCAGCGTCGTGAGATCAAGCCCCACATCAGGCTCCCCACTCAGTGAGGAGTCTGCTTGGGATGCTCTCTCCTTCTGCCCCTGCCCCCAACTCATGTGCACACTCTCTGTCTAAAAATAAATAAACCTAAAGAAGAAGAAGAGGAAGAGTAACCTCAGAGGCTCTGTGGGTCAGTGATTCAAGGGAATACGGAAAGGTAACACAATTCCAATCTGACCGGGCTACATTCGTCAGGATGAGTCCATGCTGTAGTAACAAATGAATCCAAAACAAATCTCACTGGCTTAACACAACAGAGGTGTGTTTTTTTAACTTGCACAAATCTCAATGCAGGTACTCAGCAGTCCTGGCACATCTGATCTTACAATGGGATCATTTCAGTCTATAGCCTACCGGTCTCTAGAGCAAGGGAAGAGAAACAGTGCGGGAGCCGGCAATGCAGGTGCAGAGTAGGCGCAGAAGGAGTCCACATCATTTCCACGGACAGACCACAGCCCAGAGCCAATGCCGGGGCCCCACCGAAGCTGTGGAGGTATGCAGCTCCACCCTAAGTCTGGTCTGCAACAGAGGATGGTCGTTACAAGTAGAGCAAAGCTGGGAAACATGAAAGCTACAGACAGATTCTGATGGGTTCAGGAAATCAAGCCCTAGAAAACACTGGGGTTACAGCTACCCTATCAAAATGAAAGGGACAGAGGATAAGGGGCAAGACCCAGTTTCAGCAGTCTTGTAACAGGGACCCGGGAAGGTATCGCACTGGTTTAGAACGAATCTGCGTCCCAGAATCACATAATACCCTACTCCTACTCCTTACTTCCCAGGATACTTTGGCAGGTTATGTAATTTATCAGGTGCTGAGTTTTCAGCGTGCTGTTATGAGCTGAACTGTGTCTGCCAACATTCATATGCTGAAGTCCTAACTTCATATCTCAGAATGGGACTGCATTTGGAGACAGGATCTCTAAAGAGGTAACTAGTGAAAATGAGGTCGCTAGAGGGGCCCTCATCCAATATGACTGGTTTCTTTATAAAAACAGATTAGAACGTAGAAAGACAGAGGGCTAAGAACATATGAAGATAGTGGAAGAAGAAAGCAACCCACAAGCCAGGAAGAGAGGCCTTAGAAGAAACCACCCCAGCAACACCTTGATCTTAGACTTGTAGCCTCCAGAACTATGAGAAAACACATTTCTCTTGTCTAAGTACCCAGGCTTGTGGTACTTTGTTATGACAGCCCTAGAAAATTGACACTAAGACATGTGCCAAAATATAATAACACCAGTACCTCCCCAACATACTTTCCTTCCTGCGAAAGCACATTAGTGAGTTGTCAGTGCTACACCACAGGTAATTGTTACGTTTTTCTCTTTTACGCTGGGGGTTCCTCCGTGATGTCCATGCTATGTTATTTGTCACTGAATTCCCAGTGTTTCACACAAGCCCTGGACACATACAGGTGTTCCAAAATAGTCTGTGGAAGGAAAGGAGGAAGGAAGGGAGAGAGGGAGGAATGGAAG
The DNA here is from genome assembly GCF_963455335.1 of Martes martes. NCBI lineage: Eukaryota > Metazoa > Chordata > Mammalia > Carnivora > Mustelidae > Martes > Martes martes. Next base: position 112,104,924 of record NC_137897.1, read on the forward strand.
GAGGGAGAGAGGAACTTATTAACAGGAATCCACAGAAAAAAATTAATTAAGATTATATCCCAGGTAGAGAGTATGGGCAGAACACTGAAGGCATTAACAAGAACGATCACGCACGGATACTGAGCCAACCTTTCCTATAGCAGATGCTCCTAATATGCTTCAAGTTCAAGGCCAGAATCCAGTAAGGCGACAGGTTATGTGCCTGTAATAGTGGTGTACTGGTGTGAGAATCCAGGCAAGTACTGAAAACATCAAACAATATATGCTTTCCCATCCGATAACACTGCGAAACACTCAAGAACCTCCACATGAACGTTCATTGTGTCTCCAGTGACGATGCATTTAGGACCTTAGATGACGGGTTTCAGCGTAAAGAGAACATCTTCACTAAAGACACTTGAGGTACAGAGAATGATTCAATGCAACAAACACTTACTGAGCACCTCCTTGTACAAGGCCCTCTGCTCAGCCATGAGGAAACAGAAAGGTGACTAAGACCCAGTTCCTGGTCCCAAGAGCTTGTAAAACTCTGCTAGTTTGGAAATGATTCTGATTTTCTCATCCAAATAAGCAAAATATCAGCAAATACACACCTGTGTTTGTACAGTTACATAAAAATAAATAGCAGCACAGCTAGGCTGGAAAAATAACAATTACATCTCAAATAATCCCCCTGAAGCCCAAAATAATTTATTTGCATTTTCCAAAAAGGAAACTGAAGTTAAAAATGCACACAGGCACTTAGCAAATGCCTATTGACTGGAACAGAATTAATTCTTGTTACAGTCAACAGCAAATACCTGTGGGTCAGCTGGTAGGGGTGGGTCAAGGATGTAACTTGTGCTTAAAAAGAGAGGGAGAAACACACACACACACACACACACAGAGACACAGATAATTCTGTCTGCATTGTCAAAGTGTCCAAGGTCAGCTCATGACCCGAGGATCTATAAATACATAAATTGAAACCTTCCCAAGAGAGCTTTTGAGATATTTGAAAATATGCCTTGTCTGTTACTCTTCTCCAATGTACCTTTCTATTGTGAGAACTTGTGTGTGACAGGAACAGGGCAGTATTTAAGGCATAACCAGTCCAGTGGAGCTTATCACCCCGAAATTGCTTTCATTCCAACCTTCACTCCTCATTCCAGACTGCAAGGGAGCAGAATGTCTCCCAGATGATCTAAGAACATGTGGACATGGTACTTGGGTGTTAGCAGATCTAGAGAGACCCTAGAGTGAATCCTGTGGACAGATGCAGGACAGTGAGGGAAACAATGAGGATATTTCAGCAGAGACTTAGATACTAATGCCCAGCTTGGGCTCCAGGTGACATCACTGTTCCTTCCCTAGAGAGAAGACTAACAATAACTACTGTGTATTTAAGTGCCTACCACGTGTCACATACTGTGTAATATCGTTCCGGGAATCTATCCACTGCACCCACATACATATCCCAGGAATTCATGTTACCACACCCATTTTATCTTGTCAATCCGAATCTCAGAATAAATGCCAAAGCATCACAAGGCGAAGGTGAACAGCATAATACGTACCGAAGTTGGTGTGTTTTTGATCTGCTACAGTGCTTGACTGCAAAAAAAAAAAAAAAAAATCAAAAAACAAAAAACAAAACCCGAAACAGAACGAAGCATAAATTCTCAATCTCAGGGCCCTAACAGAGACCACGGTGTCACAATTCATTTGGATATGCAAGTCAGACGGGGGTGCGCTGATCACCGTTTTTAAATTTCCTGACCTGTAGCATTTGCTTACTTCTGCCGTGTAGATACCCCCTCCCATAGTCACTTTCGGGCTACTCATGTGAAGTCAGAGAATACGCAATTCGGAAGAGATGCTCACTTCCGGCTTTCCTGGGATACACGGGTCAATTCCTGCACGTTTCTGAAGCATTACAGCATTCAAGTTTGGAGAATGGTTTCCATTTTTATATGAATTAGAGTAGATGCAGGTTGTCCCTAAAATATCAGCACATTTATGCACTAGTAATCGAATATACTTCCTTTATTAGGAGAATGCGCCATACATGTAAATGACATTATTATGTGGATTAGAATGGGAAAAAAAGGCCAAAAACTGAATTGAATGCCGCCGGTCAGCAAAAACTGGCATTGTTAATGAAGCAGTTTGTTGAAAACGATGTGTTTTCACAAGCGGGTCAAGAATCTACCTACATCTGAATCAGCTACGATGTTACTAGAGGTCCCTGTCCCACTCACAAGAAAAGGAAAATGGCCTGAAAATGGGAACATGCGGTAGCAACAGGCAGCCTTCCAAGTGTCCAGGAGGCCAGCTGAATGAAAGATCTGGTCAACCTACTGTCCCATTTTTCAGAGATACACTAGTGAGGTGACATGAACGGAAACTTGACTGAGTCAGGACTTAGTGTCCTCGACAGCCCATCTCCTAGGGAGGGGGAGGATGAGTCTGTTCCCGGAGTCTTGGCTAAGCCCATATATCCATCTCAAGATCATGTTTCCAAGATCCTTGCAAGTCCAAAGGGGACTTCCGGACATCTGGAATAACGCTGGCAAGGGACTCCCACACCAACACCAGCACAAGCAAGGTTTGAACTAAGCCGCTTAGAACCCCCTTTACTGGGGCAGTGGGGAAGGTATCCGCTAGTTACACACATGGCATCAGTGGATGTTACCGTGGAAATAAAGGTGGTTCGTGAAAACTTGGATTTGAAGTTGCTGGATTGTGTAGTCATAAATGAATTATTGAAGGGATTCTCAGAGCGTTATTCAAATAAGTTCTGAAACTCCAAAAACAGGATACAATATACAGATGTCTTACACAGTGCTTCTGAAACCTACTGCACCATTTTAGTAAGGGTCTAGGATCCGATGACGATCTAAGCTTCTAACTGTGGAGAAAGACACGTCTTGGTCCGCGTACACACCTCCTACCAGACAAGGTAGCAGAGTTTAAATTCCTACTTTTTATTAGATGTTTTGTATGCATTTTGATAATCTGTGGGAAAAAACTGGCAAGTTTTTTTGAAGGGCCACTTAGTAAATATTTTAAACTTTGCAGGCTACGTGTGGTCTCTGCCACATGCATCTATCTATGGACACACTTGTTTTCTAGCTCTTTCCAATTGTAAAGAAACAAACAACAAAACAAAAAACCACCCGGCACACCTCTTAACTCAGCAACCACACAAAAACGAGCTGCAGGGCCAGTCCGACCTCCAGGCTGGAGTCTCCTGACCCCTGGTCCATGGTTACAGTTTCAAAGTTCATTGAAAGACTCAGCATCAAACTGAAGGATAAGGCTTAGATGGTCTCAAAAAGGCTTCCTACTCCTCCTCATCTAAGCTTTTCTGATAGTAGACTGTGAGACTCTCTAAGGTTAGACCTACTGTTCTGTGCTTTTGAGAGTACGCGATCCCTTGTGACAGCCAGGTTCCACGATGGCACCAATGACCGTCCCCCTCCTGGCATTCACAACTTTGTGTCGTCCCCTCCCACAGTGCACCAGCATTGTTACGAGTGATCGATAGAACATGGTAGAAGGATGTGTTATCTGAGCCTAGATTATAAAAGACATTGTGCTGCCTGTCTTGCTTTCAGTCTCCTTCTTAGATCACCTGCTCCGGGGAAGGCAAATGTCATACTGGGAAGACAAGCAGGTGGTGCAGGTAGTAAGGAACTACAGGCCTCCTGCCAGCAGCCGCGTGAGTGAGCCATTCTGGAAGCGAATCCGCCAGCTTCAGTCAAGCCTGGAGACGACTGCCTCCCAGAAGGGAGCTTAATTGCAACCTCGTGGCATCGCCTATGACAGAGTCACTCAGCTAAGTGACACCCAAACTCATCACCCACAGAAAATAAGAGGTAATAAACATTTGTGGGTTTAAGTTGCTAAGCTTTCAGATCATCGTTTACAGGGCAATGAATAACACACTCCCGATTACCATTTGGGGGGGGGGTTTGTTTTTGTTTTTTTTTCTTTTTAAAGATTTTATTTCTTTATTTGACAGAGGGAGAGATCACAAGTAGGCAGAGAGGCAGGCAGAGAGAGAAGGGGAAGCAGGCTCCCTCTTGAGCAGAGAGCCCGACGCGGGACTCGATCCCAGAACCCTGGGATCATGACCTGAGCTGAAGGCAGAGTCTTTAACCCCCTGAGCCACCCAGGCGCCCCCCGATTACCATTTTGACACAGCCAACTTGAGGTCATGGATAGTCTTTTTCAGTCCCTTTGCCACAGGCGTGTTTCTGTAGGTATATTTCAGCAAGTCTGTTTGAACTTTATGAAAAATAACCAAATACACGGATTACACAAATTCAAGCTCTCCCATCGCCAGAGCCAACCTACACAAATGCTCAGACATGGATGAGATAAGAGACAGCCTGCTGAAGTGCAGCCCAGGGAAAAGCTGAGAGGAGAGTGAAGCTTAGGAATGCACTGGGGATGGGATGCACATCAGAGATGAGTAAGAAATAAGATTAGGGAGACACCCGGGTGGCTCAGTTGGTTAAGCAGCTGCTTTTGGCTCAGGTCACGATCCAGGGGTCCTGGGATCGAGCCCCACATCAGGCTCCCTGCTCAGCGGGAAGCCTGCTTCTCCCTCTCCCCCTGCTGAACTCACTCTCCCTCTGTCAAATAAATAAATAGAATCTTAAAAAAAAAAAAAGATACAGGGTTAGAGTAAGCCTACTCATGCCCTTTAATAGCTTTTAAATGACCATATTCTTAACCACGCCCATGTTGATTTGTCCTGCTTTATTTGTTGAATAAATTATTATCCAAGTTGGGCACCTGGGTAGCTCAGGGGGTTAAGTATCTGCCTTCGGTTCAGGTCATGATCTCAGGGTCCTGGGATTGAGCCCCGCGTCGGGCTCTCTGCTCAGTGGGGAGCCTGCTTCTCCCTCTCTCTCTGCCTGCCTCTCTGCCTACTTGTGATCTCTCTCTCTGTCAAATAAAGAAATAAAATCTTTAAAAAAAATTATTATCCAGGTTGTACACATACAGTCCAAGAAGATTTAAGACAAGCCCATTAAAATTAGTTGGATAATGACTCCATATCCCTACCAACCCACTCCTTTCTACCTACAGTTACTCATTTATATAGTCACAAATCCTAATCAATTGGGTATATTTTATCAAGTGCAACAAATATCAACTACTTGAAGGCAAGCATCCTTGTTCTCAAGCTTCATAGCCTTCTCAGTGCCTAACACAGAACCAGATACACTGTATGAAGCTAAGTGGACAGATCAGACTATGAATGACATAAGACTATCAGTCACAATACATGCCTTCCATTCCCATTTAATAGCATAGAAGAATCATACTGATTCCTTGATTTTCAATGAGCTCATTGGAAAATGGGGATAATAATACTTTCTCACGGGGTTATTTTGAGGTTCAAATAGAATGATAAATGCAAAAGAGCGCTGGCAACTGTAAATCTATGGAAATGTGAGGTGTTGTTAAAACAAAGTTCCATAAATATGCACTGAGTTAATCTATTCTGATGCTTTAGAGACTGATTTTTTTTTTCTAAAAATACGAGTCAAATTTCCCTAAATGTAGCAGTTAACAATCGTGTTTCTCTATTAAAGGCAAAAGTCAGGTCTGCATTTTAAATGGAAATTCTGATATGATCCATTTATATCTGCATAAATATATAAAGAGGAAACTCTTAACACTTTATCTATGCTTTGGGTTTGGTTTTGTTTTACTCTACATGAATTAGTACACGTCCCCACCTGTGGTTAAAATGCAGGACTTAAATTTAAAAATCTATTTCAGTGTCTTCACGAATGTGCTGTTAAATATATTCTCCCTCTCTCAATCATATGGTGAGATGCCCGAGATGTTGCATTTTCTTTCATCACAGTTCAGTTCTCTTGCTCCAAATTCCTCTTTGTTTCAATTTCTTAAACTTCTGAAATCAGGGCATGCTGCTTGGTAATGGATTTGCTATTCGTTATTTTCTGGCACAGGAATAGCTTAACTGAATCATTCACAGTCCATCAGTGTAAAAGAGATCCCACTCTAGCACTGCCATAGGGTGTCAGGATATTATTAATGTAAAAAATATACAGGTTCTTATATGACCCCAAGTGCTTCGAATCCAATGAGACCAAGAGAGAGCTTTTTGATACTGAGAAGAAAATTTGATCTCGCCGAAAAATTTCGCCAGAAGTTCTATTCTCAGACTAGACAGACTAGCAATTCACACCACCGAACAGATTTTTGGCATCAATGCATATAAAAAAGAAACCTTTATGTTTTCCAATAAAGTTGAAAATGTTCCATGTTACCTGGTTTAATGTAATAAACATTTCTTGTGTTCCTTTAATGTACCAGGCATTGTTCTATGTGCTGTGTGGGTACAGAGAGCGTCTTTGCCTTCTAGGGGCTTATGCATCTAGAAGACACATAGATAAATGAGACATAATGAGATAAATATTACGTCCAGGTATAAGGAATGCACTCTGGGTGCAGAAAGGGAAATTATTAATTCTGAACATAGAGACCAGAGCACTAAATCTGAGCCTGCAAGAAGATTCTAGTAGGCAGAAACCAAACCACCCAGGCAGAGGGAAGAGTCTAAACAGAAGTGCTGAGGTGGAAAAGTGTTTAAGGTCCATAGAGCGTAAACATTTTGCAAGGCCTGAATGTAATATTCAAAGGGTGAATTTGGATCTGAAACTGAAAAAGTGGTTTGGGATCCAACGGGCAATATCATGCTATGAAGTTTAGAGTTTATTTGAAGGAAACTGGGAGTCATCGACAAATTTTAACAAACCAAATTTGAGATGTCTGCTTTATCATCCTTTGCTTTACAAAGACAATTCTAAAAACAGCCTGAGGGAGGGGCGCCTGGGTGGCTCAGCTGGTTAAGCATCCGACTCTTAGTTTAGGCTCAGATCACGATCTCAGGGTCATGAGATTGAGCCCCACATTGGGGAGTCTGCTTTAGATTCTCTTTCTCTCTCCCTCTCCCTCCTCCACTATAAATAAGTTTTATTTTAAATTTTATTTATTTATTTGAGAGAGAGAGAGAGCAGGGGCAGAGGGAATGGGAGAGGAAGAAGTGACTCCCCACTGAGCAGGAAGCCCAATGTGGGGCTCGATCCCAGGACCAGGACGATGACCTGAGCCAAAGGCGGACACCCAACCAAAGGAACCACCCACCACCCAGTGCTCCAATAAATAAGTCTTTAAAAAAAAAAAAAAAAAAAAAACAAAAACGGGCCTTCCTTTCCAGCCCCAGCCGTAGCAGCCATCAAGATGTTGGTGCCCAAGAAGAACCAAATTGCCATTTATGAACTCCTTTTCAAGGAGGGAGTGATGGTGGCCAAGAAGGATGTCCACACGCCCAAGCGCCCTGAGCGGGCAGACAAGAATGTACCCAACCTTCACATCATGAAGGCCACAGAATCTCTCATATCATGAGGCTACAGAAAGTAAAGAAAGTTTGCCTGGAGACATTTCTACTGGTAACTTACCAAAGACGGTAGCCAGTATCTCCCGTGATTACCTCCATCTGCGCCCCGGGACTGCGCCTGCCACTCTGTGCCGCAGCCACCCCAAGACCGGCAGACCATGGCCCAAAGGTCTGGAGGTAGAGCGACTTGCAAGACTCACACAAGGGGAAGCTGACAGACCCCTAGACACGAAGCACTGTGCCCCCTGGTGCGGACAAGAAAGCTGAGGCCAGGGCTGGGTCACTAACTGAGTTCCAGTTTAGAGGCGGATCTGGTTGTGGACGATGTCAGCCACCTCAGTAAAGTTGGGGATTGTTTTGTGTTGAATAAATTTATAGCCAGAAAAAAAATTAAAAAAAAAAAAAACCAGCATAAGGATTGATCTGAAGATATAAGAGAATGAAGAAAGGGATGCTGGTTAGTCCAAAAGGGAGATCTGTCTGAGGGAAGATAGTGGCAATCTGAATAGAAAGGAAGTGGGTAGCTGAGACTGACATGAAAGATATTCCAAAGACAGGACCAATGGGATTTAGCTGATTGGATGGGTGGGGAGATATGGATATGAAATAATCTAGAATGAGTCTGGCGTTCTACCACTGGTCACTAGGGGCAGCTGTGATGAGCTTGGTGGTTATCAGGAAACTGAACAACGAAGTTACAGGAATGGTGTTGTCAGAGACACATACACGAGAATCTACCCATGGATGGAAAGAAAGAAGGCTGGAGGCGATTATTCTTCTTAGAAAAGAAGAATAAAGAATAAACGCATCTGAAAATGATGTGTAAGTAAAAGATGGTGACTTCGAATGACAGGATATTAGTCGACCTCCATGTGGAGAAATAAGGAAGTGTTCAGTTTCCAGCGTGGAAATCTTGGTTTCTGCCCAGCGGAGCCGGACTCAGAGCGGGGATGGTGGCAGGTTTCTGTGTGGTCCTGGAGACCCAGATGGGTGGGATGTAGAATAACCCTAGGGGAATGGGGGGAGGGGTATCAAAGTCGGAAGAGCTTACACGTGCATGGAGGCAGCCCACATGGAATGACTTCCCAGGTGTTCGGCCAGGCTGAATCAAGTTCAATACTCAAAGAATTCCAACAGAGATAGCACGGTGGTAAGGTTGGTGTTGGCAGCTGTAGATACAGAGCTAAGATTGTTTTATGTTCATGACATACAGGAATATTACTCTACAGCAAGACAATGTGTCTTATACTGCAGGTATCCCCAGCAGTATGGGAAGCTGGGAACGGGGAGACTTTCTGCTCATCAGGCTCAGCCACTACCCCACTGGGTTCCAGGGCGTGGCCTACAGAGCCAGGCACTAAGTTACTGGAGACCTTGGACAGAAGAAGAAGGAAGGAGAGAGAGCTGAAGAGAAAAACAAGCAGGATGAGCCAAAAGGGTTTGAGAGAGAACTGGCAGAAGCCCAAGACAACAGCATACTAAAGTGAGCCTGCCTTTCTCTGGAAAGGTGTGGATGAACATAGTCTTCTGTCTTGTGTGATGCTCACCAGAACAACAACAACAACCCTATATATTAACAAATAAGATACTAACACTGGTATGACAAGGGAAACAGATGCTAAGGAATGCTCCAATCAACAGACAATGTTAACTGGTTGGTTGCTTTATTTATTTAGAGAAGGATCGGAATGAGCAGAGAGAGAAGTAGAAAGAGAATCCTTTTTTTAAGATTTTTTTTTTTATTATGTTATGTTAGTCACCATATAGTACCTCCTTAGTTTCTGATGCAGTGTTCCGTGATTCATTGCTTGCATACAACATGCAGTGCTCCAACCACTGCACGCCCTCCTTAATACCCATCACCAGGCTCACCCATCCCCTCATCCTCCTCCCCTCTGAAACCCTCAGCTTGTATCGCACAGTCCAGTCTCTCATGGTTCATCTCCCACTCTGATTTCTCCTCCTTCATTTTTCCCTTCCTTTTCCTAATGTCCTCCCTGCTATTCCTTATGCTCCACATATACGTGAAACCAGATGATAATTGTCTTTCTCTGCTGGACGTATTTCACTCAGCATTATCCCCTCCAGTTCCATCCATGTCCGTGCAAAAGTTGAGTATTCATCCTTTCTGATGGCTGCGTAATATTCCATCGCATATAGGGACCACATCTTCTTTATCCATTCATCTGTTGAAGGGCATCTTGGCTCTTTCCACAGTTTGGGGACCGTGGCCATTGCTGCTATGAACACTGGGGTACAGATGGCCCTTCTTTTCACTACATCTGTATCTTTGGGGTAAATACCTAGTAGGGCAATTGCTAGGTCGTAGGTTAGCTCTATTCTTAACACTAGAGGAACCTCCACATTATGTTCCAGAGTGGCTGCACCAGCCTGCATTCCCACTAGCAGCGTAAAAGGGTTTCCCTTAGAATCTTAAGCAAGCGCCACTCCCAGCATGGAGACCCACGTGTGGCTCGATCTCAGAACACTGAAATCATGACCTGAGACAAAAATCAGGAGTCTGACACTTAACCGACTAAGCTACCCAGGTGCCCCTAGCTAGCTGTTCAGACACAGATATAAATCACAGAATTACTTTCTGCAGGTCACGCATGCCTGCATGCATTCAGTATTGACTAGGTATCTGTATGTCTCAGACATCATGCGAAGGTATGAGTGACGCAAAAATCGGAGAGTTCTTGCTCTCAAGCAGATCACTACCTAGATATATGTTAACCTAGAAGCTTCGAGGTGAGATCAGTTTAGCAATTAAATGTACGGCCTATTTCTGAAGGGCTGCATGGATGGACTAACAAAATAACGAAACCTACAGGCCGCTGTCTGTGAACACCTACTGTGCGTCACATGCTGAGCTGCCGTAGCTCACATCTGTCACTTCTTTCGGTCCTCACAACAATCGCAGGAGGTGGAGGCTGTTACTCCAAATTTTTCAATAAGGAGATCGAATGTGAATTTAAGACACTTCCTCGGTGTCACGAAACGTAATTATTGTGGCTAGAAATTGAACATGTATCTCTTTCATTTCAAAGCCCATTTTCTGCTCTCACTCCAGGTTACCACTCAGGAAACTTCTGCCTAAAACTGAGGAAGGAGTTAGGGAGTCAAAGATAGTCTGAGAAAAATCTCGGTGAGGAGGTAGACCATGAATGTGGAAGAAAGTAAGAAACCTGAAATGGCAGAAAAAAAAAAAAAAAAAAAAAAAAAAAAGCGAGGGCCAGGGGATAAATGGGAAAGGGGGACAGGAGGTATCAGCAAAAGCCCTGAACCAGGACCAAGCACACAGGAAAGCAGGCGAAAGAGACCTGGCTATCTGGAACCCACTGCCATATTGAAACACAGGGAGCGCTTCTCATTTCCAGAATGGTGGCCCTACTTCCCGTGAACCTCTGGGAGCCTTCATAAGGATGTATTATCATCACGAGGGGTAGTTATTTCGTCCACTTCCACCTCTGCCTAAGTATCATTATTGTTATTATTATTATTATTACTTTAGTTAGTTAGCAGGCTGCATGCCCAGCATGGAGCCCAGTGTAGGGCTGGAACCCATGAGCCTGAGATCAAAACCTTACCTGAAATCAAGAGTCAGAAGCTTAACTCAGTGAGCCACCCAGGTGCCTCTCTGCCAAAGGTTTTAATTAGCTAGATGCTCCTAGTAACCTGTGAAACCGTCAACAGGCTGCAGCTTAATATACATGCAAGCAACTTCCAACTGGGAAAAGCTCAGCCAGTGGGCCACTTGGCTTTAGGTTGTTGCTAAGAAGAGTGCCGTTCCCGGTTCAGACAACCATGGAGTCTCACTAAATCACAAGTGCCCACTGGGAAGCAGTTGCGCCCTGGGACTCCGTGTCATGCAGTCTACGACTGTCCTTTCCCATCCCTATCGTCTTCTTATTGAACATGCCTTCATGAGTTGATTCAGGACCAAAATGATTGGGAAAAATGTGGCTCAAAGGAAGTGGTTCCCACCACTGTGTTCACTTTAATCTCTGTTTCATATTAGGAAACAGAGAGAAAGACATTTGTTTATTTATCCATTTATCAAAAATCTCTCTCTACGTCAAAAACGGTGGTGGTCACAAAGGGCAGGATACAAAGTTTAATAACATCAAGTCCGTATTCATCATAAATTACAGTGTAGGAAGAAAGATATACATATGGATGTAATAGTATAATGCCTTGCTTCTCAAACCGGGACCTAGGAACGCTGTCTTGGGATTCAGAGGCTAATCAATCAGATTATGTGCACGCCCGTGTGTGACTCTTCTGAAACTTTCTAAGTAATACATCAAGCCCATTTTGGATCATTTGGAGGTCTAGCTTATTAGAACATATGATCTTGCAGAGCCCCAATTGGGGTTTTAGTTTTAAAGGGGGTCACGGTCAGGTTCACACTTGTGTTTACAATCAAGTTCATGCCAATGAGTACCCCTTTTGCTGTCCAGTAAAAATGAAAGGAACAGCTTTATGATACAGATAATGAGTTCTTGTTCTGCAAAGAACAAATCAGGGCATGGTGGGCCACGCAAACAGAAGCATGAAAGGAGAAGTCATGGAAGAACTGAAGCTCAAAAAACTCAACAGGGCACTTTGTATTAACTATATTTTAGCTCTGAGATATACTTTGATTTCAGGAAAACAACATCATTGCATTCTTTGAATTATGTGTTTATGTGTCTAAATAGATTTTTTTGCCAATAGCATATGCATGATTTTAGGTTTCAAAATAGTTAACGCAGTAAAATACAACTAAGAAATAATTTAAGTTACACGATAATTATTCCTTTAAATATGGTCCAAAGACAGGACGCCTGGGTGGCTCAGCTGGTGAAGTGTCTGCCTTCAGCTCAGGTCATGGTCTCAAGGTCCTGGGAGCACTGGGCTCCCTGCTCAGCAGGGAGCCTTCTGCGCCCACACCTCAACCGTTCCCCCTGCTTGTGTTATCTCAAATCAATAAAATCTTTAAAAAAGAAAAAAAAAGGTCCAGGGACACGGAAAAAATAAAAGGTCCAGGGTGCCTCACCTGGGTTGAACATTCAGTTTAACAACCAACTTTTGGTCTTCTGCTCAGGTGGTGATCTCAGGGTCTTGAGATCAAGACCCACATCGGGTTCCACACTCAACTTGGAGTCTGTTTAAGGTCTCTCTCCCTATGCCTCTGTCCCTCCTGCCCCTCCCTCTCTTTCTCTCTCTCTCAAATAAATACATCAATCTTTTCTTTTTAAATGTTCCATATATTAGCCAGATTGAGAATCACTCTCGTGTCCTATGTCCAACCCGCCTGCCTCCACTCCAACGACTTTGACAGAGATATGTGGTGCTGATCTCCTCACTTCCTAGTTTAACGCCTTACTAGGCCTCGGCTTAATTAACTCTTCCAAGGTATCTGACAATGTTTTCCATTTTCTTCTTTTGGCAGTTCCTTTTTCTTCCAACTACTGAAAAATCTCTCTTGTCTTCTACTTCTTTGGCCATTCTTCCTTAGTCCTCTTCTGGAATTATTAGTCCTCTATCAGTCTAAATAAATATTGCCACTTCCATGAGTTTTCCTCTAGTTTTTTTTATTTTTATCACTTTTTGTACTTGACGTGAGTAAATTCAGCTGCTCCTAAAGTTTCAGTGGCTATGAATACAGTAACGACAAACTCTAAATTAGGGAGCCAAATGTCTCTCCTAAGCTCCACATCTGCTTCTACAACTGTGTACTGGGACTCTTCACCTGGATGGTCCACAGCCTTCTTAAAGTCAAGATGCAGGAAACTGAACTTATCAGCTAAACACACACACACACATGCACGCACGTGTTCTCTCTCCTCAACTTCACATCCTTTTACTCCAGGGTCCGTCTCGTGAGTGGCAGCCATCCCACCGTATTTCTCAGGCTCTAGCCTGTATCCAAGTCAGAAACCTGCAGGTGTATGCAGGACACAAGCAGACCTGACTTCATTCTTCCTTTCCACTTGCTGCTTCGAGCTCACTCTTCTAAGTGGTTTTAACACCTATGGATAACACAGTTGGGCAGCTCCGACTGGTTTTCAAATTCTAGAGAAGAAAGGAGTCTGTTTTCATTTTGTTGCTGCGCTCACCGCTACTGCACACACGGGTTTTCTCTGATCTCTTTGCTGGCGGGGGTCCACTCTTCTGGGATCCCCTCGTTCTCCAATAGCCTTTTCAGGCAGACTCCCTACCTAAGAGGACATTGTCTGTCTCCCTTCCTGTGGGCTCTGCATGTGGCCCTCAAAAATAAAACTCACCTCTTTCGGCAGCAAGCTCTGGCAGTACCAGCCACTCCCTGTGCAGCCCTGGGTCTATAATCTGCAAATACAGGAGTTTAAGCCATCACTTTTGTACTTCCAACTTCTCAGAGGTGAGTCACGTAACAGTCCCTGCCTCCCTTAAAACTCCAGGAACACACGTTACAGTCTTAAAGCATCCGTCACTTGACTTGAGGGAGAAGACTGCTCCTCTCCTGACCCCTAGCACATCCACAACTCCCTTCAAACACACACGAATCCCTGGGTTTCTTCAACCTCAGCATGAATTCTAAGCCTTTTCTTAGGAATATGGTTGGCAGGCTATTACTGACAGAATCAGCTTGTGGCTTCCCTTTGCAAGTGCTACAAAAATGAACCAGGATCCCTCTTCAAAATGCTGTTTTATTTTATTTATTTATTTATTTATTATTTATTTTTTGGACTACTGTTGTTTTGTTCTCAAGCTTTGGTGACTCTTCTGAAACTCAATGACATCGGCATAATTCCAATAAGACTTCTTATAATGCAATCCTGGCATTCCCTTACCCTTACCCTAAAAGTGCTGTCTCCTATCTCTTTTGCCCAGCCATTCCTCTTTCCCTTTATTACTTTTTATTTCGGACCCCCATTCATTCTCCTCCTCCGCCCCTTTCCTATATCCTCCTAACTTACTCTCTTGTCTCCGATGTTACCTTCTTCCCTCTACATCCTAATCATAAACCATCATCCACTTATCAAAAGAAATGGTGTTTCTAAAATGCATTTATGATGACTACAACACACACACAAACTAAATATAAAGAAATATATAGGTTGCAAATAGAAGGATGAAAGGAGTTGTTATCATGAAAATGCTCACCATAAGTTTGCTGGTATGGATCTAGTTATGACAGACACAGCACTTGAAGATGAAGAGTATCACCAATGACAGAGAAAAGCATTTCACAAAATGCAAGAGTCAGTTATCAAAAAGACAATTATCTTGCAGTACTCACCTAACAACAAAGCTTCAAGACACATAAAGGACATTTTAAAGCATGTCCCTCATTGGTGTCATTTCAAAAAGACCTTCTTTTAAGGACCAATAACAATCTCAGTATTTAAAACAAGAGGTCCTTGTTTCCTAACGAATACAGCTTCACTCCAGTTCTCAGTCAGTGTTTCAGGAGTTCTCAGAGATGCAGGAACTTCCAGAATTTTCTGATAGTCTCAATTCAATTTATTCAGAGGAATGCATGTATTCACTATGAAGAATGTCTATCAAATATCAACAGTTTCTTGGGGTGCCAGATTGGCTCAGTCAGTTAAGCGTCTGCGTATGGCTCAGGTCGTAATCTTGCAGTCCTCCTGGGATCAAGCCCCGTGTCGGGCTCCATGCTCAGTACAGGGAGTCTACTTCTCCCTCTGTCTCTGGCCCCTCCCCCAGCTGGTGCTCTCTCTCTTGCTCTGTGTTCTCACTCTCAAATAAATAAATAGTATCTTTAAAAAAAACACAACAGGGGCTCCTGGGTGGCTCAGTGGGTTAAGCCTCTGCCTTCGGCTCAGGTCATGATCCCAAGGTCCTGGGATCGAGCCCTGCTCTGCTCAGAGGGGAGCCTGCTTCTCCCCCACCCCCCGTCTGCCTCTCTGCCTCCTTGTGATCTCTGTCTGTCAAATAAATAAATAAAATCTTAAAAACAAACACACACACAACAGTTTATTCTGAGTCTTCCTTCTGATAAGGACTCCATTGAAGATTGAATCATTTAAAAATAGAGAAATAGGGGCCCCTGGGTGGCTCAGTGGGTTAAAGCTTCTGCCTTCAGCTCAAGTCATGATCTCAGAGTCCTGGGATCGAGCCCTGCATCGGGCTCTCTGCTCAGCAAGGAGCCTGCTTCCCTTCTCTCTCTGTCTCTGCCTACCTCTCTGCCTGGTTGTGATCTCCGTCTGCCAAATAAATAAACAAAAAGTCTTAAAAAAAATAGAAAAATCAAAATCAAAATAAAACAAAAAGAAAATTCATTGTGTAAATCCAAAGCAAATATTTTTTGCATTGTTCAAAAAAAAAAAAAAAAGATTGGGGGACCACTCTGATGAAGAAAAGTCATTACCTGAGTCAAGGAGCAGCTCCTAGAATTACTGAAAGTAACTAAGTATTTACAGAATTGTTCAACCTTCATAACGTTTAATAATTGTTCTACTCAGTAATGATTATTTCTTAATATTATTTGATACGCAGTATTTCACGTAGAATTTTTATTAAAATTGCTGAGAACATGGCACTCCATCTTTTGCAGTAAGGCCCGTGCTGTCTCTTCCAATCACTGCTAGGCTTTAGAAGGTATCTCGCAGAGACAATACTCACTCCATGGCAACTCCATTTGTGGGTGCTAAAATCTGGTCCATGTAGGCAGAGGGTAGGTAAAGGTGATCTTATTAAAACTACTTCCAAATCTCATTACAGACCACTCATATTGTGCTTCACAAATTTTGTGGATTGTCTAGAACCAAAAGCTTTCACCCCTGAAACAATATAGTCAAACGTGGCTTCTAAAGGAAGGAGCGCTGTGGCTTGACTTGTGTTCCCAAAAAATATACGCTGAAGTCCTAAGCCTGGTTCCTGTGAGGGTGGCCTTGTTTGGAAATGCTCTTTGCAGACCTAATCAGGTTAAGCTGAGGTGGCTAGGGTAGGCCCTAATCCAATATGAGCCACAGACTCCCAGACACACAGGAAGAAGGCAGAGGCCGGACCCCCCACAGAGACTTCCAAGGCAGCACGACCCTAGCACCACCTTGATTTTTAGATTATCGAGCCTCAAGAACTGTGACAAAATAAATCCGTTGTTGTTTTAAGCCATGAAATTCGCAGTACTTACAGCAGTCTGAGGAAACCAACACATAGAGCAAAGTCTATTTATACCATAGTGGAGTTCAGTGTTAGGACTCTGGTTCCTGGAGTAAGTGACTCTCCCCTACCATGCACAAAACTGCTTCTACTGAGGCTCCACCTTGTTTTAGGGGTGCCCGTGGGGTATCAGGATCGCCTGAACTTACAAACTTACTGGCCAGTGGGAATAAGGACAGTGACTACAGGATAAGGAATCTGACAGAGACAGACACCCTAATATTCAACAAGTGAATTAAAGGGACGCCTGGGTGGCTTAGTAGTTTAAGCGTCCGACTCTTGATTTCAGGTCTTGATCTCAAGGTCGTGAGTTCAAGCCCCACACTGGGCTCCACACTGGGCATGAAACCTCCTTAAAACAAAGAGGGAATAAGCCATGTAGTAGGGGTTTCCTGGGACTTCGGTCTGCCAGGAACATTACTAAGTCCTAGTTGGCTCTTCCTAACCCATTTATTGTGTAGTGAGGGCACCAGGGACTGGAATGGCTCTACACCTTTCATAGTTCGTAAGTCCTAATTACATTTTCCAACCCATTGATTAAAATCTTATATATAACATGGTAGCCAAAACTAAATAGGACCCAAACATGGTTACTTTACTTCCTCATAAAACATCTGGAATATGGTAAATTTTGTTTGTTTCCTGGAGTTCATTAGAACTGTTGTGATGTTTGAAAGGCTATAGTTTCCAACTGCACTATTCACCTTTCTGCACAATTGCTTCAAGGTGGATTCCCAGTGTTCAATTTGCTATCTTTTTTCTTTTTCTTGGCCAGCTCCCAAACTTTCCCTGACCTCATTTCTTTCTTTTTTACTCCCTTTCTGTGCATGCCTATGTTCTTAAGTTATTTTTGTACCTTTCCTTCCGCACATCAAGACAGAGAACACACCAAACGACTCAACCTCTGGCGGTGACCCCCTCCTACCTCCTCTTCTACCCTACAGGTGCAACTGCGCTCACCACACTAATCAGTTCTATTGTGTTGTTTTTCTTCTCCAGAGAGAACGGACAATGCCCACAGTAATTTCTAAATAAGATCCAGGAAATCTTATGAAGCAGAGAAAATTAGAAATTCACACTCCTAACAAACGGTTACAGGATAGCACAGTACTCAGGCTATTTTGACATTCTTGTAATAATGATCACCATATAGTGGTTCCATTGATTTATGAGTAATAGCTTGTGGACTTGATGGTCTTAATCACTCTTTTGAGATACCGACATTTTTCATGAGAAATTTGTCACTCTTAGAAGCAAAAGCATGATTAATAAGAGGAAATAAGCAAATGTGACGTGAGATTATAGTTTGTAGTTTTTGTATAAAAAAGAAATGTTGGATTTATGTTTATAAAATTGCATTTGGGGGGGGCCTGGGTGGCTCAGTGAGTTAAGGCCTCTGCCTTTGGCTCAGGTCATGATCTCAGGGTCCTGGAATGGAGCCTGGCATCGGGCTCTCTGCTCAGTGGGGAGCCTGCTTGCCCCCCTCCCCCCCGCCGCCTGCCTCTCTGCCTGCTTGTGATTTCCGTCTGTCAAATTAAAAAAAAAAAAAATCTTTAAATTAAAAAAATAAATTAAATAAAATAAAATTGCATTTGGTAAGCATTGCTGTACTGTGCAGTCTATTAGTAGTCTCATTTAATTTAAGGTAACTTTTTAAATAATCGAAGAAATAATTTTAAATGGAAGTCAAGAGTTCAGAACAGATTAGCACATTTCCCTGAGGTATCATTTAAATTACATACTACCTTTGATGATATATAATTGTGTTTTTGTCCAGGCTGTTGTAACAAAATATGATAAACTGGGTGGTTTATAAACAACAAATATTTACTGTTCAGTCCTAGAGGCTGGACTCAAAGATCCTATGTCCTTGCATGGTGAAAAGCGCTTGGGATCTCTCTGGAGCCTCTTTTGTGAGAATACTAACCCCATTCATGACCTTAGCACCTCCCTAAGGTGTCACCTCTTAATACCATCATCTTTGGGGGGTAGGATTTCAACATATGAGTTGGGGTGGGCACAAACATTCATTTAATCCCAAAAGACCATGCCATTTTAAAGCTGCTAGTCTTTACGCAGGTTGAAACTTCATCTTAATATACCTCTTCCCAACTAGAGAGACCATACTACTCCCCAAAGGCTTCTGCATATTCGTATTTCAACTTCAGTAAATAAGGAAAGAAACACAGGTATATGCACACCAGTGTTAACTGAGATCTTATTATACTAGACATGTTTATGATCAGTAACTTCATGGATTCCTCCAAAAACTCTGTGAGCTATTATTTCCACACTTTACATAAAAAGAAACAGAGTCTCAAGTATTTTCAATACCTTGCCCAAAGTTGTACAGCTAATTCATGTGGGAATCACCATCTGCCATGCCCTATTCTAACTCCAAACCTTATGTTCTTTCCATTTTTCAGTGTTCTCTCCGAAACACCATAGTCATACAACGAAAAATTATACTTCTCATGGTGAGCACTGTGCAATGTTTACAACTGTCAAATCACTTCTCCTACACCTGAAACTAATAAAACACTGTCGTCAACTACACTTCAGTTTTAAAAGAGTATCTTTTACCCGCTTGTAATGTTAAATGGATTCAAACAACTACTTCTTGATTATCCACTTTTTGTGCTAAGCAATGACAAGATAAGGGCAAGATAAACTGTTAATCTCCAACCTCCACAAGATAGATAAAGCAAGTCATTTATCTATTGGACCTAAACTCCATAGCTACATTGACCAACTGCCCTTGTTTGGGTGGGAGTGTTCCTGTCCCACTGAAAATCCTACATCTCGGGAGACTACCTCAGTACTACGCAAACTGGAAGGGTGGGTCACATAACTCTACCTAAGAGTAGAAACTCTTTGGATTATTTGTAATATTTATAATCTGATCAATTAAATATAGAAGCGGGACCCAAACATCAATATATTTTTTTAAGGTTGCCAGAGTTAGGAAACATTGTTCGAAAGCATTTGGTTCTTTCTGATCCAACAGCATAAGCATCACCTGGATCCTTATTAGAAATACAAATACTCCAACGTCACCCCACACCTACTAAATCAGAGTCTCTGGGGGTGAGGCCCCCATATCTGTCTTAACCAACCCTCTAGATGATTCTGATGCAAACTCAAGAATCACTGCTGTATTAAAGGAAACAGTCAACAAAACAAAGAGTCAAACCACAAAATGGGAGAAGATATTCGCAAATGACACTACAGACAAAGCGCTGATATCCAAGATCTATAAAGAATTTCCCAAACTCAATGTCTAAAAAATAGATGATCAAGTCAAAAAATGGGCAGAAGACATGAACAGACACTTCTCCAATGAAGACATAGAAATGGCCAATAGACACATGAAAAAATGTTCATCATCATTAGCCATCAGGGAATTCCAAATCAAAGCCACACTGAGATACCACCTTACACCAGTTAGAATGGCCAAAATCAACAAGACAGTAAACAACAGAGGTTGGAGAGGACGTGGAGAAAGGGGAACCCTCTTACACTGTTGGTGGGAGTGCAAGTTGGTGCAGCCACTTTGGAAAACAGTGTGGAGATTCCCCCAAAAAATTAAAAATAGAGCTACCCTATGACTTGGCAATTGCACTACTAGGTATTTACCCCAAAAATGCAGATATAGTGAAAAGAAGGGCCATCTGTACCCCAATGTTCATAGGAGCAATGGCCACAGTCTCCAAACTGTGGAAAGAGCCGAGATGCCCTTTAACAGACAAATGGATAAAGAAGATGTGGTCCATATATACAATGGAATATTATGCCTCCATCAGAAAGGATGAACACCCAACTTTTGCATCAGCATGGATGGGACTGGAGGAGATTATGCCGAGTGGAATAAGTCAAGCAGAGAGAGCCAATTATCATATGGTTTCACTTACTTGTGGAGCATAAGAAACAACACAGAGGACATTAGGAGAAAGAAAGGAAAAGTGAAGTGGGGGAGAAATCGGAGGGAGAGATGAACCATGAGAGACTGTGAATTCTGAGAAACAAACTGAGGGTTTTGGAGTGGAGGGGGGTGAGGGAATGGGTGAGCCTGGTGGTGGGTATTAAGGAGGGCACCTACTGCATGGAGCATGGGTGTCATATGTAAACAATGAGTCTGGGAACAGTGCATCAAGAACTAATGATGCATTGTATGGTGACTAACATAATAAAAATTTTATAAAAATTAAAATAAAATAAAATTTAAAATGTATCACTGCTGTATGGAAATGACATGAACACACCTGTCCCCTACTACTGTCCCCAGAGCAATCTCCTGTGAACTCTGCCGTGGGCAGCCTGGGGTCGCCTTGCTGCTTTCCTCTCTCCTCTCCTCTATGCCCCTGGAGTCTCCTTTTGCATTTATTTCCCTCATTTCCCCGTATTCCCTGAATATGAGTAATATCAACATTGCAAAGTGCTTACAGATTCAGAAAATTTTCACAGATCTCATTGCATTTCAGAATTTTTCCCTGCTGAGATACCTGCAGTGCAGGTGAGTGAAAGCGCGTCCCTCCAGGGCTCCTGGCAGTGCCCCTGAAGCAGCCCGCCGCAGGAACAGACGGTGACCGAAGCTTCACATGGGCCCCTAAAAATTCACGTGGGTTTTTCTTTCTACTTCTCAATATATTTCATGTCTGTCTTATTCGAAAAATTATTTCCCCCAATTTTCAAGTAAACTTGACTTCACAGGGAGACATTTGCCCCCAGTGTGTTATCCTTTGGCTTTTTGCTTCACGTCCACGGCATAACACGTATTTCTATCCGCAAAGCACAAAAGACGCCACCCCATTTAACTCTCACAGTGACCCTGTGAAGTGTTAAACCTTACCCCTGCTGAAGACGATACCAAGGCTCTGGAATGTTAGGTAGTTTCCCCAAGGTCATAAAATGGAGAAATGCCTGAATCAGGCCAGCATGACTAAAGGTTTGCTGTTTTACTAGGGTATATGATTATCTGACATTGTGGACAGAAACTCCTAGAGGACAAAGGTACTACTATTTTATATTCTGTACCCATTATAGTACTTCATACAATGTACATGTGCTGTCTCTCTCTCTACATATGTATGTACACATGTATATCTACCCATATATGCATCCATACATATCCATATATATACATGTGTATATACATATATAAGTAATAATGTAAATAAATAATACAATAATATAAAATGAGTGAACAAAAGTATAGTAGTAATTTAAGAAGTTGAATTTTTTTCCTTTTATTCCCCTATACACTGCAAATTGTAGAAATATCCGGAAGGGCTTTTCAAGTTCCCACAGACATTGGTTAAAATGCAAAATAAAGCCATGTAAAAGACAACAGTGCTCCAGCCACTTAAGCATCTGACTTTGGCTCAGGTCATGATCTTGGGGTCCTGGGATGGAGCCCCTTGTCAGGTTCTGAGCTCAGCAGGGAGCCTGCTTCTGCCTCTCCCTCTGCTCCTTCCCCCATTCGTGCCCCCTCTCTCAAATAAATAAAATCCTAAAAAAAAAAAACAAAACCCAAAAACAAAAAACAGCTTTTGACAATATTAGATTAAGAACCTACGAGTATTAAAATTCAATACCCCACCATAACCACCCTTGTCCCACAGACTCCCTGACAGAAACACGAGTACGAAATTCACGGAAAAGGAAAATAAGCTACCAGTATAATGCGAGTCTGGCTTTTATCCAAACCCCAAGGCAGGGAATGCAGGGACGTGATTTAAGTCCAAACTCCAATTCGGCGGTCTCACCAAAGCCTAGCACAGTGAAGAGAAAAGAGAGAACGAGATAGCAGAAGCGGTTTAGTAGGAGAGAAGGCTCTAGTCCACTCTGTCCCGTCAGACATAAGGAAGGGAGCTTTAGCAGAAGAGAGGTGAAACAGACCCACTAATTTTGCACACAGTAATCCTGCCAACTGGTAGAGTCCAGTTCTCTGCTCCCGAATCTAAGTGAAGACCAGTATTCATTGTGGAAGGAATTTGGGAATAAGAAGTAGGAAACCTTCTCCCTCGCTTACTTCCGACTCTCATTTGGGAAACTGGAGTTAAAAAGAAATATTTGTTCTATACTTAAATAGGCTAGCACAAAACAGCATGTCTTCAAATTGTTTCTTTGGAATAAAGCAGTCCATTATCATTAAGTTTGGGAAACTCCTGGCTATATGGTTTCTTTGCTGGAAGTCCTATTCAGAATGCATAAAATACATAAGCATGAGGATTCTAAAAAAAAAGGGAGAGGGAATCATAATATGCAACACTTTGGACACCTGGAAGGCTCAGCTGGTGAAGCATCTGCCTTCCGCTCAGGTCACGATATCCCAGGGTCCTGGGATCGAGCCACACATTGGGATCCCTGCTTGGTGGGAAGCCTGCTTCTCCCTCTCCTATTCCCTTTGCTCGTGTTCCTTCTCTCACTGTCTCTCTCTGTCAAATAATAAATTTTTTTAAAAAATCTTTAAAAAAATAAAAAATAAATAAATATTTAAAAAAATAATATGCAACACTTTCAAAACTTGTTTGACCAAGAAACCTTGTCCCTATCATAACACCCATTCTACTGAATACATTGTAGAGATGTCAATATAGAGGAAAGATCAAGGGATTTGGCATTGAAGAAACCTCTCTTCACTTAATGCAATGGCACTTACTAGCTGTATAAACATGATCTGATTATGTAATACATCAATTTCTGTTTTCTCATGTAATGGGAAGATAATAATACCAACCATGCAAATTCATGAGGGTCATGAGTTGATAGATACGGATTGTCTAGAGGACTGTGCTTGATTAAATAGAAGTTGCTCAGCAAGTAGTACTCCCCCTCTCTCCATTATTTTCACATGCACTTGCTTTACCAATTGTGTGTAAATACCAAGCCCTTGATGAATTTAGCCAATTAAGTAAAAATAATCAGTCAAATCTATAACAAAATAATGGAGAGCGCTAACTCTTTGGATGATAGAATAATCAGTTGTGTATAATGTTGTCATGTGCATGCAACATTTTCTCAGTTATTATGGTTTGGGAGAGCTTTCAAAGGTTGAAACTCAAAAGAATGGCATGCAACTCAATGAAGTACTTGGCTTTTAGTTTTACTCTGCTAATTTTTTTTAATTATTTTTTTTAAAGGTTTTTGTTGTTTTTTTTTTTTTTTTGACAGAGATCACAAGTAGGCAGAGCAGCAGGCAGAGAGAGAGAGAGAGGAGGAAACAGGCTCCCTGCTGAGCAGAGAGCCCAAAGCGGGGCTCGATTCCAAGACCCTGTGATCATGACCTGAACCGAAGGCAGAGGCTTTAACCCACTGAGCCACCCAGGCACCCCTACTCTGCTAATTCTTATGGGAATATTTGTACGAGTCTCCTCTGATTTATGTGGAAGTTTTGATATGCAGTGTTATATCCTGGAGCCAGACACCAACAATTTACTGTTCGTAAGAAAGGGTTCCTTCAAAGCAAGTTGGAGACTGACCAACTTAGGATTTGCATTAAGTAAGTGGTTTAAGTAAAATGTTGGAAGCAAAGAAATCCTATCCAATCTACGTAGGACTCTCCAATTTGGACTAGATTTAGGTCTGTAAGGAGTCATTTCCTCTAGCCAGCTTTCTGTCCGCAAGACTCAGCAGTGCTTTTTAAAATCAGTTAGTTAAAACACACACACACACACACACACACACACACACACAGTGTGTGTATAATATATATATAAAAGATATATATCTTTTATATATATATATATATTTATATTTATATATATGTATATATATCTATCTCCAGGAGTCTTTTGTTCATCATCCTGGATGAGTGAAAGAGCTAGCAATTTTAAAGCTACAGCTCAGGGCTAATATTTACAGAACACTTCTGGGTTGCAGTGCCTGGGGATTAGAGGAGTAATCTAAGCTGACGGTTCTCAAAGTGTTGTCCCTGGATCAGTAGCATCAGCAGCACCCGTGAACTTGTTAGAAACGCACATTCGTGAGACTTACTCCAGACCTACATCAGAAAATCTGGAGTTTGGGGGGATGGTGATGGCCCCTGGGTGGCTCAGTCAGTTGAGGGTCGACTCTTGGTTTCAGCTCAGGTCATGATCTCATGGGTCCTGGGACTGAAGCCCACTTTAGGCTCCACGGTCAGTGTGGAGTCTGCTTGAAGATTCTCTCTTCCCCTCTCCTCCACTCACCCATGCTCACCCACACTCTCTCTCTAAACTAAATACAAACATCTTTTTAAAAAAAATCAGAGTTGGGGATCAAAAGCAGAGGGAATTCTGGTTCTTATGCTAAAATTAGGGAACCACCGATTTAAATACCATAACCTTTGTGTGTATACACAAGAGGCTCTTAAAGAGTCAGGCTCTTGGAAGGATATCAGCAAGATGGTAGAACCGGAGGTCCCGTACCTATACCCCCACCAAAGCAACAATAACTTGGCAGCCATCCACAGACAAAAGTATCTTTGTGGGAGCTTTAGGAACTGGCTGGGAGGATACAAAACTCCAGTGGAGCCCCAGACTGAGCAGGGCCACTTTGAGAAGGCAAGCCCACACCCAGGTAGCAGGTTCACCCACTGTGGTCCCAAGCCACAGACCCAGTAAGAGATCTATCTGCCTTTGGCTTTGGCTCCAGCCACATCTGACCTGTAGTCCTGCTATCAGTACTATCCACTAGGGAACCTGGAAGGAGGGTAACAGGCCTGCCAACTTCATTTTACTCTGGACAGTGAAGCAGCCCCACATTGCAGTTCTAGCCCTGTCCCAGGCACAGTTTGAGAGCAGTCTTGTCAGCCCAGGGCCCCACCAGGAGAAACACCCAGCAGTGCTCCCAGAGGCGGGTCTGCTGTACTGGTCCACCTGTAACCAGTTGGAATGTCCCTGTAACTTAGCTCCAGCCCCTCCCAGCTGTGGTACAGGAAAAGGCTTTCCCCACACAGGACTCAGCAGAAGACATCCTTGTCCCTGGAGACAGGCCCACCAACTTCAGTCCCACTGAGGAGCCTTAAGTGGCCCTGTAAATCACCCCAGTCCTTCTCAGCTACAGTCTAGAAGCAGTCCTAGCCGTGCACGGCCCTGTCCAGTGGCCCAGACACAGACCTCCCAGGGACCTGGCAGGAGTCAGACACACCCACATGTGCACACCGGATAAGAGGCCTGCAATCCTCAGACCCTGATGAGGACCTCTGTTCCACTGCCGGCCCTACTGATCAAGGTCCTGGAGGCAGTCCCATTCACTCAGGGGCCACACAGGATCCTTGCTCACCCAAGCCCCTGGTAACAGGCTCGACAAACACGGACCCCACTGTAGACCCAGCAGCAGCCACATTACCCAGGCAAACCCTGCTCAACTATGGTGCCGGGGACAATTCCATCATTCCAAGAACCTGACCTGACAGAGTTTCTACCTGCTGAAACCAGTCCACAGAGACTGCAAGAGTTGCTTACCCATCAAATGCTCAGATCCCAATACAAGACTAGGAGGACCACACAGAAGCAGGGAAACACGACACCACCAAAGGAAACAAATTCTCAGCAACCAACCGCAAAAAGTGGACATCTATGAATTGCCTGACAATAACTCAAAATAATTATCTCAAAGAAGCTCAATGAGATGCAAGAGAACACATTATTTGGCCATAGAAAAGAAGGAAATCCTTCTGTCTCTCTTTCTCTCTCAAATAAATAAATAAAATCTTTCAAAAGGGGGGAGGGGCGCCTGGGTGGCTCAGTTGGTTAAGTGTCTGCCTTTGGCTCAGGTCATGATCTCAGGGTCCTGGGATGGAGCCCTCAGGCTCCCTGCTCAGCAGGGAATCTGCTTCTCCCCCTGCTTGTGTGCTCTCACTCACTCTCTCTCACTCTCTCTCTCAAATAAATAAATAAAACCCTTTAAAAAATGATCTTTAAAAAATAATATTGTATTATTAACTGATATTTGCTAAAATAAATCTTTTATTATCCTTAGTATTTCTTTTTTCATTGAGGTCTAATTGACATATAACATTAAATTACTTCCAGGTGTACAACATAATGATTTGGTATTTGTATACACTGCAAAATGATGACCACAATAAGTCTAGCTACCATCCATCACCACACAAAGTTACACAATGAAAATTTTGTGCGATAAGAACTTTTAAATTTACTCCCTTGGCAATTTTCAAATATGCACTACAATATTATTGACTATAGTGACATGCTGTACATTACATCCTCATAACTTATTTATTTTAGAAGTTTGTACTTCTTCACCTCTTTCATGCATTTCACTCATCCTCGGTCCCCCTCCCCTCTGACGACTACCATTCTGTTCTCTGTTATCTATGAGTTTTCTTTACTCATTTGTTCTTTTAGACTCCACATAGAAGTGATATCACACAGTATTTGTCTTTCTCTAACTGAATTTCACTTAGTATGACGCCCTCAAGTTTCATCCATGTTGTTACAAATGGCAAGATCTCATTCCTTTCTATGGCGGACTAGTCTTACACTGTGTAAGTTTATGTACCCACACACATACACACACAGCCCTCACCTTTATCCATTCATTCACTAATGGACAAGGGTATATAAACTCCTTTCTGCAAAGTACTGGAGGTTGTACCAAGGCAGCAAGATGGTGCCAGGCCTGCACCCACTCGCTAGCACTAGCAAGATCTAGCGAGATGGAGGGAGAATGCAAATATGGCGTCCGCCAGTGCCTCCAGCCCTGGAGAGTTCCAGCAGGTCCCTGACCCTCTGGCAGACACCTAGATTTAGCAAATAATTCTCTTTTCCATACAAACTGCTGCTTTTGTGCTGGCCTCCGGGGCAAGTGCCCTTAGGGCAGTATCTCCGTTGCCCGTGGTCCTTCACATCTCCTGGACTTAAGTCTTCCTGCTTTTCAAAGACAGATGTTTTGGGAGCTTGTCTCTCTGGTATAGGTGCCAAGGGTTGGGGGGGGGGCATGATGTGGGGCACAAACCACCCACTCCTCAGAGAGAAGCTTCGGGTTTGTGAGATCCCTCCTGATTGCGGGTCCCCATGCTGAGGGTGGGTTTTTGGAGAGACTGTGTCTCTGCCTCTCCTACCTGTCTCCATGTGGCCCTTCTATCGTTTGTTGTGAATGAGCTGTTGTGCTAGTTTTCGGGTCCCCACTGAGCAGGGAGCCTGACTAGATGCGGGACTCAATCCCAGGACCCCGGGATCATGACCTGAGCCGAAGGCAGATGCTTAACCAACTGATTCACCCAGGCGCCCCTAAAATAGTAGATCTTAAGTATTCTCACCACAGGGTTAAAAAAAATGTACATGAAGTGATGGCTGTATTACTTGGATTGTGAAACGCATTTTACGATGTAGAGGTATATTAAATCATCACTTTGTATACCTTAAATATATATAATACTTATTTGTCAATTATTCCTCAATATAGTTGAAAAAAAAATAAGGGTCTTGCTCAAGGCGCTCTCTATTCATAATAGGGGACAACTGCATAAGCAATTATAGTACAGAGCAGAATTGAACAAATTCTAAAATGTCATTGTATACATATTCTCAATTCTGACCAGGAACGCCAGGGAATGTTCCTAAAAGGAGGCAGCATTAGAGCTAAGTCCTGAAAGCTAGTTACAAATTCGACAGTAAAAAATACATGAAAGAAAACTTAATTTAGGACCCTCTAAACACTGGATATTGTGAACGTCAGTGAGTGTAGACTGGCATAGTGGTTTAGATTTATACAGTATGATTTTCTGAGCTGATGGAGAAGTTCTCTATCTGTTCTGTCCCACATGGTAGCCACTATCCTGATGAGGCTATTGGGAACTGAAAATGGGGTTAGTGAGAGGAAGGAACATTTTTATTTGAACAGCCATAGGTTTCTTGTAGCTACCTTTTTGGAGAGCAGTTTTAGGAATTATCATAATCATGAGTTGCCCCCTACACCTCCCTCAACCCACTCTCCCTATGAGACAAAGACAACTTCAAGACTTTTCTAAATCCCCACAAACACAGTTGTATTTGTGAAGGTTATTCCTGAGCTCCTTGCTTTTACTTCCAACTCTTGGAAAAAAATTATTTCTGTGGCTAAAACTCCCTCGAATTGTTCAAGATCCAAATGCCTTGATACAACACTGCCTTGAAAACAATCCATTTTGGGAGACAGCCTAGGCTAGGAAGTTCAGGCGGCCGTGGGACATAAACACCATTGTGTTTGTAGCCCCTCAGGTCAGGATGCTCAGTTACTTCCTAGATTTGGCCTTAAAGAGCAGGACCCTCCGTCCTTTAACAAATATTCCGTTTTACACCGCCTGCTTTGTTTTCAGCTGTGTATGCAATACCAAATGCTAAGCAAAGAAGATAATTAAATTGGGCCAGACCCTGTCCTTTGACTGGCACATGGAACTCTAGAAGACTTCCTTTCAGGATTTGTGAGTTTGGGGGGGACCTGATTGGGAATGGGATCAGAGACCCACATTGTTGCCTGTCTCTACCACAACACAGGTACATGTAGATTCTCCTCTTCGTAGAAAATCTGTGCAGTGAGCACTGCCCCCTCTCAGTGGGTGGAGACAGTGGCTTCAAAGCTAGTTATGACTGAAATCTGAAGATTCAATTCAATTCTCAGGCGATTCTACCCTACCCTTTCACAAAGTTGCGTGAGCTATGTTAGTAAGAAGGCTGCACCTCGAAATTATGTACTCTCCACGTTAATGTCTAAAGTGCTTTACCCAAAGGTTCTCAGAAACTCTGCAAAATGAATCAGTCAAGGTTCCGAGTGGTGAAATGAGATGGCAGATCCAGAGCTCCCACTTATCTGTGTCTAAGTCAACTGCACATACCTGTATCGTGCCGGGGTAGATAGTGATATATGAGGACAGAATCCCATTGGGTTTAGTTGCTAAATCTCCATAAAGGCAACCCGTGTGATTGCGCCCTAACATTATCTGTCTGCTGAGTTACTCGCAACTCCCTTTCTCTGTATCTATGTAGCTTAGCTTCCCCTCATTAACTCCTAGAGCTGCATTCGACCAAGATAAACTATTCTCTTTCATCCTTGATCCCCCAACCAGGGAACACAGTTTTATGCAGGCAACCATGCTTAACATGGACAGGAAAGACAGTCTTGGAGGCACTGCCAATAAACAGAAAGCAGGCTAATCTTTATCAGTGGAACGTGGGAGGAACGATCTGGGAAACTGGTCTTACTTAATTTACTGGTGACATGGCATTTAAGCTAGATTCCTTCACAAATTTCTCAGTTTTAATACACTCCACGTTAACCTTCAGTTTATGTTATAAATGTACTCATCCTTGGTAATCCATTAATAGTTATTTACAAAGCAACCCTCCTGGGCAATAGGTACTCTGTTAGGTGCTATGGCATTTCACAAATCTGACCAATGAATGTGATTTTAGTACAAAGGAGGTTAAAAACAAACCAAAACAAACAAACAAACAAAAAAAAAAAACCAACAACAACAACAACTAGGGACGCATGGGTGGCTCAGTGGGTTAAGCACCTGCCAGAATTCTGCTCAGGGCGTGATCCCAGGGTCCCGGGACGGGCCCGTCATCGGCGGGGCGGCGGCGTCTTCTCCCTCTCCCTCTGCCTGCTGCTCCCCCTGCTCTCTCTCTCTCTCTGACAAATAAATAAGGAAAATCATTAAAAGAAAAAAAAAATCCCCCGCATAGGAATAATATGTTTTACCCTTGATTCAGGAGAGTATTTCTGGCTACAGAGACTGAACTGGGACCAGTTCTAAATTCCCCTGCTTTGAGAGCTGGTAAGGAAGACACGGAATTGAGAGCTACCATAAGTCAGAAATGGGCAAGCACTTCAGGAACGCTATGTTGTAGGGGCCCGAGGCAGAATGCCCCAAGGTGGCCTACTTGGGCATTAAGATTATTTTGAGTTAAAAGTAATTAACCCTGGTAGATGCCAGAAAAGTTCTCCGCCTCCCCGACAGTTGCCTAAATTTACAATGGAAAGGAGAGCCGGTAACAGGAAGAGAGCTACTGAGACTCCCCTTTACCTAAGGAATGCATCCGCAGGAAAGGGCAACTTTGTTTTTCCAAACGTCTCCTTGCTGAAGAGCTTTCTCCCCTTTGTGTCCTCAGGCCTCTACCCCTCCCCTTAGTTCCTACGGTTAGTTCATATAAGCCTGTGGCCTCATTGCCTTTGCAATCTCCTTGGATTCCCTGTACGCACGCCTATTAAATTTGATTTTCTCCTGTTAATCTATCTCATGTCAATTTGACTTTAAGTCCAGCTAGAAGGACCTCGAAGGGCAGAAGAAAGTCTTCCTCCTGAACGGTGGCCTGACGAGGCAAACGCCACTATGGTCTTTCGACTGATACCAGCTCTTCTAGGGTGCCCGGACCCAATTTCAACATGATGGGAGAAGTTCCCCAAACACAACACCGAACAATTCTCAGACACTCTCCACCCACAGAGAGCGTCAGACCCTCACAGATTAAGGGTTCAGTCCTACAAGACTGTCCCACCCGCACCCCCCCTTCAGACCCCAGTCGCAGGCGCAGGTGCTCGGGACTAAGCAGCCCTAAACCAGAGGTTCCCACCAACCCGGCCTCAGGTTCAGTTAATTTGCTGGAGCAGCTCACAGAACCTACAGAAACATTTTCCTTACCTGACCGGTGGTTGATTATAAAAGGATGTAACTCAGGAACAGCCAAACGGAAGAGTTGGGTAGGGCGAGGTCTGGAAAAAAAGAGCAAGCAGCTTCCCCGACCTCCCCAGGCCGCCACTCTCCCCAAACATCCACGTGTTCAGCAACCGGAAGCTCTCCCAAGCCCCTCCTTTTGGGTTTGATGGAGGCCTCAAAACAGAGGCATGATTGATTGAGTCACTGGCCATTGGCTGATCAACCTCCAGCTCCTCTCCCCTCCCCTGAGGTCAGAGGGTGGCACTGAAAGTTCCAACCCTCTAATTACTTGGTTGGTTCCCCCTGGCAACCAGCCCCCATCCTTAGGTTAACCAGAGGCTTTCTAGAAGTGACCTCATTAACATAACAAGACACCTTTAAAGCTCTCTGCGCCCCGGAAATTCCAAGGGTTTTAGGAGCTGTGAGCCAGAAACCAGGTGAATGAAGGCCAGATACATAAAAGAAATTACCTATTTGGTCATTTGAATGACCAAATATATATTTCTAATAAATCACCATATTGAAGTCTTCATTTTACAGATGAGAAAACAGGTTCAGGAAAACAGCTGCTTGTTCTGGATCACGGGGCATGAAGGTGATTCCTAAGCTTGTGCTGCTCTACTCTCCTTCGGGGCTCCTTTCTTCTTTCCTCCTTTTCAAAGGCCTCTGCCTCTGAACACTCAGAGTTGTGCTTAGAATCGGGAAATTTAGACCAGGGATTTGTTTTCCAGATTCGCCCAATGATAAAACGGGTTCTTCAGAGCGAACAGAGGGCCTATAAGATCGGTTGGAACCCAAGCCCAGAGGTGCAGCTTTGGGACATAACTGAGCACCCTGGACATAAGAGAAATAATAACCATTATCATTTATGGAACATTTACTATGTTCCAGAACCTATACATTTTTTAAAATCCTCATAATAAACCTGTGAAATAGGTTTGTGCCCCCATTATTTGTGCCCCCATTTTACAAACGAGGACAAAGAAACACAAAAAGAATGGCTAAGGGAGTTTTAGGAACGACATAATTTCACATGGGCTGTGATTATTTAGTCTTTTTGTGCTCTACATTAGAATGGGAGCTTCTTGGGTAAAAACCCATTCCTTATTCTTTTTAGTATCTGCAGCACTGAGCCCAGGGCTTAGCACAAAATAAGCAAGCAATAAATGATAATCTCCATTACTACTCACTGTAGTGCTAACTCCTAGAATACGAATATAAGCTGAACATACCAAAGAGTTTGGTGTGAAATCCCTTGCTAATATTTGCTTAAAGGAATTTATTATCTATACCCTATCCACTACTATTCTAGATAGTAAATGGAAAGCTATTTTCCGTTGTGGAAGAAGAGAGAGGAATACTTACAGCTATTGCTTAAGTTTTTGATAACTTCCTCCTAAACACTGCCACCTACAATAACATTTAATGGGTCTTGCTAAACTGTGATCACAGATATCAGACTGCTATTTTATCATAAACATACGAATGGAAAACACATGGCATGATCTTTGCCTTGGTGAGAGTCCAGAAAGTCAGAGAAATGACCTGAGTGGAGGGGAAACGAACTTGAATACAAATATATTTTTGTAAATTATGGAAATAATATTGGGTTTCCCAAAGCTCAGAGTGCATACTGTCCATGTTTGATTTGATTACTGAATTCACCTTAAGAAAAATTGGGGCTTTGGTAAGACATGTGTCTTAACGGTGTCATAGCAGATTCAGTAGCAGCCCTTTTTTTTTTTTTTAAGATTTTATTTACTTATTTACTTGCGAGAATAAGCAAAGCAAAAGAGCACAAGGGTGGTGGGGAATCAGAGGGAGCAGCAGAGGGAGAGGGAGAAGCAGACTCCCCGCTGAGCAGGGAGCCAATTTGATGTGGGACTGGATCCCAGGACTCTGGGATAATAACCTGAGCCAAAGGCAGACACTTAACTGACTGAGCTGCCCAGGCGCCCCCTTCCTCTTTTATTTTTATTGTAACTTTTAAATTTCAAAGACTCACAGGAAGTTTTGAAAATGGTACAGAGTTCCTATGTGCCCTTCATCCAACTTCCCCCATAAATATCTTACATAAACATAATTCATTGTCAAAACCAGGACATTAGTGCTGGCACACTACTATTAACTCAGGTACTGATATTATTCAGATGTTACCAGTGTTCACCTGCACTTTGAGTGAGTGTGTGTGTGTGTGTGTGTGTGTGTGTGTGTGTAGTTTGATGAAATATTATCATCACATGTGTAGGATTCAAGTAATCATCATAAAAATCAAGATTGAGAATTGTCCCATCACCACAAAGAAATTTCCTCGTGTCACCCCCTACCAATGGTTAATGTTATGTGTCAACTTGACAGGCTCATGGGATGCCTAGATACCTGGTTAGGCATTATTTCTGGCTCTGTGAGCATATTTCCAGAAGGCTTTACCGTCCGAGTCCACAGAGAGCCCTGCCTTCCCGGCTGTGCGTGGGCATTAACCAGTCCGCTGAGAGCCTGAGGACGACGAAAAGCCGAGGAATTTAGAATTCCTTTCCTTCCTGTCTGCCCGCTTCAGCTGGGACATCAGTGTTCCGCCCTTGGACTGGGATTTACACGATTTGGTTCTCAGGCCTTCACACTCAGATTGGAATTAAACCACCAGCTTTCCTGGGTCCCCGGTTTGCAGATGGAAGATTGAGAAACTTCTCAGCCTCCATAATCACAAGTCAATTCCTTAGAATAAACATAACGTTATGTATGTAGATAAATAAACATATACACACACATACATGTATGCATACATATAGACACACACATGCGCACATATCCTTCCGGTTGTGTTTCTCTGGAGAGCCCTGATTGACCCATTGATGGTTATACCCTCCCCCCAGCCCGAACACCTGGCTCCCATTAGTTTCTTCTCCATCTCTAAACTTTATCATTTTTGAAATGCTATATAAATTAGATCATACAGCATTGTAACTTTGAGATTGGCTTTTTTCACTCAGTATAATGCCCTTGGGAATCATTCAAGGCGCTGCCTGCACCAGGAACTTGTTTTTTTTTTCACTGCCGAACAGAATTTTATTGTATAAAAGTGCCATTTATTTATTCATTCATCAGTTGAAGGACATTTGTGTTTTTTCCAATTTTTGGCTATAACAATCAGGGATGCTATGAACAGTAGTAGTTTACAGGATTTTATGTAGACGTAGATTTTCATTTCTCTGTGATAAACGCCCAGAAGTACAATTACTAGGTCATATTTTAGTTGCAGGCTTAGTTTTTTTTGTTTTTGTTTTCCAAAGAAGCTGTTTTTTTGTTTTTGTTTTTTTTTTCAGATTGGCTGTGCCATTATATACTCCCACCAGTAATGTTTGAGAGATCCATTTTCTCTGCATCCTTGCCAACATTTTGTTTGTTACTATTTTTTATTTTAGCTGTTTTAAAGGGTGTGTAGTGATACCACATTGTGGTTTTAATTTGCATTTCCCTAATAGCTAATGATATTGAACATCTTTTAATGTGCCCATTTTTCATCTATATATTCCCTTCAGCAAAATGTCTCTTCATGTCTTGCTCATTTTCTAATGGTTCATTTTCTTTTTGATGAGTTGAGAGATTTTTAAGATATATGTCCTTTTGGATATAAAGTCCTTTTGTCGGATATGTGATTTGCAAATATTTTCTCCCAGTTTGTACCTTACCTTTTAATCCTTTAATGGGGTCTTTTCATCAGGTACAAGGATTTTTGAGGCCTACTATATCATTTTTTTCCTTGATGGACCATGCTTTTATTGTATCTATGAGCCATTCTCCTAACCACAGGTCATGACGATTTTCTCGTATGTGGTCTTCTAAAATTTTCATAGATTTATGTTTCACACTTGAATCTATAGTCCATTTTGAGTTAACTTTCATAAGAGTCTGGGGTTTAGGAGGAGGTCACTTTGGTACTTATGGATTTCTTGACTCTAGGGCTTGAATATGATTAGTACATGCATGGGGTTTTGGGGTTTTTTTTTGGTTTTGTTTTTTAAAGATTTTATTTATTTATTTGAGAGACAGAGATCACAAGCAGGCAGAGAGACAGGAAGGGAAGTAGGCTCCCTGCCGAGCAGAGAGCCCGATCCCAGAACCCTGGGATCATGACTTGAACCGAAGGCAGAGGCTTTACCCCACTGAGCCACCCAGGTGCCCCTGCATGGGTTTTGAATAAAGCAAAGATGACAGAAAAAAGCTGTAGGAGACTGAGCTGGTAAGCAGGACCAAAAAGAAAAGATTCCTTAAAAGTATGTATCTAGGGGCACCTGGGTGGTTCAGTCGGTTCAGTGTTCGCTTTGGTTTGGGTCATGGTCCCAGGGTCCTGGGATCAAGCCCTGCATTGGGCTCCCTGCTGGGCAAGGAGTCTGCTTCTCCCTCTGCCGCTCCCCTTGCTTGTGCTGTCTCTCTCTCTCTCTCTGTCAAAATAATAGATAAAATCTTTAAAAAAAAAAAAAAGTATGATCTAGAGAAGTTTGGGTGTGTTAGCAATAGCTAAAAACGAGTACCCAATGTCCATGAGATCCACCAAATTTATTATTGCGCCCGTACTGAAACTCTCTTTTGCAAACACAGGGCAGGCTTCAGGGGTGTGCAACGAGTGCAGTCACGCCTGGCCCCACACTCAGAAAGCGCGTCACAGACGGGGTTTAATGCTCTGCAGTCAACACTCTGAACTCTTCATTTTATCTTCGAATTCGTGTTTTGTAAAGATGGTCTGATGGGACAGTGGATGCTCTTCCTCAGGCTGAAGTCTCGGCTCTTGTCTGGTTCTATCACCCCCAACCCCCCCCCCCCCCCACGGAGAGGTTCTCCATCATTGGCTCCCCGGACACACAGCAACTACTGCCAGCCTTTGCCCTCAGCAAGAGCCTGGGCAGGAAACAGGTTTAGGTGCACGTACCCTCGAAGCCCCTCCTCTGCCCCTCAGGCCAACTTAGTAGTCAAAAGTTTTAGCAAGCACCTTTACCCCTGTGACTAAGTAACTAAACATTTTCTGTGTATCCATAGATCATACATTGTTTCCGAAACACAGTTGGAACCAAGCCCTCTCCCACAGCCCCCCACCCCACCCCCATATACAACCTCTGAGCACCATGATAACGTCTGTAGCTGGTGCCATGGCGTCTGCCCACAATCAGAAGGGTTACAGCCGCCATGCTCCCCTTTTACCGATTAACTGCTCTGAAGTTCCTATTGATTTATTTGACTCAGAGAGCGTGCCTAAGCACCTGCACAAGTGGGGGTGGGGAGGGGGGCAGCAGAGGGAAAGAGAGCATTTCAAGCAGACTCCTCACTGAGCATGCAACCCAAGCAGGGCCCTGATTCCACGACCCACAAGATCCTGACCTGAGCCCAGAGCAAGAGTCAGGCACTCCACCGACTGAGCCGCCCAGGAACCCCACTGCCCTACAGTTCCTATAAAAATCTCTGGGCCAGGCAGAAACCTCAGAGTTGGATTTTGGAAAAGAGTCTGCCTTCTCCCCAGCTGGCCAGCCTCCTGAATAAAGCTCATATTCGCTTCCAATCAAAACTCATCTCTTGATGGGGCATCTGAGTGGCTCAGTCGGATAAGCATCTGACTCTTGATTTTTGGCTCGGGTCATGATCTCACTGTCCTGAGACTGAGCCCTGCATCCAGCTCTGTGCTGGGTGTGGAGTCTGCTTAAGATTCTCTCTCTCTCGGGGCGCCCAGGTGGCTCAGTGTGTTAAGCTTCTGCCTTCGGCTCAGGTCATGATCTCAGGGTCCTGGGATCGAGCCGCGTATCTGCTCTCTGCTCAGCAGGGAGCCTGCTTCCTCCTCTCTCGGCCTGCCTCTCTGCCTCCTTGTGATCTCTCTCTGTCAAATAAAATCTTAAAAAAAAAAAAAAGATTCTCTCTCTCTCTCTCTCTCCTTCTGTTCCACTCCACCCCCTGGCCTGCCCATTCCTCTGCCCAAGCAATGAGCTGCCAAACTTGGAGTTTTTGGTAACAGCCTGTGCATCAAGTCACAAAGCACCTAGGAGAGTCTGTCCCACCTCTATAGAATCGTAATGCCCAAGGCAGCACACTATTAAATGCCAACGAAAAGCACCAGGACAGGTTGAAAGAGACAACAAAAGAAACTCTTCTTCTTGCTGTTTGAGTAAGGGGCCCTACAGTTTTATTTTACATGAGGCCCCACAAAATATGTAGCCTAGCTAGTGTCAACATATCAACTTGTTTAATTATGTTTTATAGAAATTCCTAGAACATCAGAATTATAGTCAACAAAAGAATAATATATATCTATGATGGGCTCCAATATAACCCCAACTGAGAGACTTCCAGATTTAACACAGCAGATAAAATCTGAGTGTTCCCCCACTTACTTCAAAAAAATCACCCAAAAGCCAAGATATAAAAGAGAAATAGCAATACAAAGCACATGTTCAGGGAAAAAAAAACTGAAACCTCAAAATACAAAACAGGGGGAATAACCACCATAAAGCAGTGAAGGTCGAACAGTATCCGGAAGACGCAGACACAGTAAGCCCGAGAATGCAGATCCCCAAAGACAAATATGCGGAGCACACTTCCCCTTCGAATGTGGTGTACCCGGAGGTGGAAAATCCATCCACACTCTAGTTGGCGAATGGAATGGAATCAAAAGCTGCCAAAGGATAATCTCTCCAGACTCTATTCGGTTCTGGGAAGTAGAAATGGGGGTAAATGAGAAATGAAACCGGCGGTCATATTCACAAAAAACCGTGAATCAGTAAAATAATGGACCAAGGGGAGACTGCCTTGGCGGCTGCCCTTCAATGCAAATTGTGAGGAGGAATAAAAACCAGGAGCTCACAAACTGTGAGAAGGAGAAACCTTGCTAATAGGAAAAGAACCCTACCTCTCCTCCTATGCAAATTTCCCGTGTACAATCTGTCCAAATTGTACCTAGACAAAGACACACTGTAAAAGGAGGAGCCAAAGATTTTTAAAAAGCAAATATTAGGCGAAGAACACACGACAACAACAACAATAAAATGAAGCTGATAAAAGCTGTGAACAAGCATACTCCCAAGAATTTCTTTTTCAGGTGGGCTCCATGTCCAGAGTGGGCTTGAACTCATGACACTGAGATCAAGAGTCACATGCTGGGGCGCCTGGGTGGCTCAGTGGGTTAAAGCCTCTGCCTTCAGCTCCGGTCAGGATCCCAGGGTCCTGGGATCGAGCCCTGCATCGGGCTCTCTGCTCAGCGGGGACCCTGCTTCCTCCCCTCTCTCTGCCTACTTATGATCTCTGTCTGTCAAATAAATAAATAAAATCTTAAAAAAAAAAATTAAAAAGAGTCACATGCTCTACCTATTGAGCTAGCCAGGCACCCTCACAATAGTTTTTTTAAAATACGAGCACAAGGATGCCTGGGTGGCTCAGTCTGTGAAGGGTCTAACTCTTGATTTTGGCTCAGGTCATGATCTCCTCGGGATCGAGCCTAGTGTTGGGCTCTGTGCTTGGCGGGGAGTCTGCTTGGGATTCTCTCTCTCCCTGTCCCTCTGCCCTTCCTCCCACTCACAGACTCTCCCTCTCTCTAAAATAAATAAATAAATCTTTAAAAAATAATATAAGGGGTGCCCAGGTGGCTCAGTGGGTTAAGCCTCTGCCTTCAGCCCATGATCTCAGGGTCCTGGGATGGAGCCCCACATCAGGCTCTCTGCTCAGCAGGGAGCCTGCTTCCTCCTCTCTCTCTCTCTGCCTGCCTCTCTGCCTACTTGTGATCTCTGTCTGTCAAATAAATAAATACATAGTCTTTTTAAATAAATAAATAAATAATAATATAAAAATAAATATTATTCCAATCATATTTATTTAAAAATAAACTTAAAGATGAAATACAATAACCCAAAGAAATATGGTGAGGCAACAACACCAGTAATAGCAATAACAAACAAAATGAAAAATGAAGTGAAGAATTTTGGGAAGAAATTAAAGAAAAATAGCAAATATTAATAAATAAGTCCTGGGAATGTAATGAAAACCATGGTGAGTATAGTTAACAATACTGTATTGTATGGGACACTTGGTTAGCTTAGTCAGAAAAGCATGCAACTCTTGATCTTGAGGTTGTGAGTTCGAGTCCCATGTTGGGTACAGAGATTACGTAAATAAATAAAATTTTTTAAAAAAATGTATTGTAAAATTGAAAGTTCCTAAGAGAATAGATCTTAAACGTTCTTATCACAAGAAAAAGCTGTAACTCCATGTGGTGCTACATGTCAGCTAAACTCATCATGGTAATCATTTTCTAATATATCCGTATATTGACACATCATTATAATATATAAATAAAACTATTACCGTGTTATATGTCAATTACAACTAAAAAAAAAAAAAGCAGGGGTTCCTGGGTAAGTGTCTGCCTTCGGCTCTGGTCATGATCCCAGGGGCCTGGGATCAAGTCCTGCATTGGGCTCCTTGCTCATCAGGGAGCCTGCTTCTCCCTCTCCCTCTGCTGCTCCCCTGCTTGTGCTGATCTCTTTCTTTCTCTCTGACAGATACATAAAATCTCTTTTTTTTTAAATTTATTTCACAGACAGAGGTCACAAATAGGCAGAGAGGCAGGCAGAGAGAGAGAAGAGGAGGCAGGCTCCCCACAGAGCAGAGAGCCCGATGTGGGGCTCAATCCCAGGACCCTGGGATCATGACCTGAGCTGAAGGCAGAGGCTTAACCCACTGAGCCACCCAGGCACCCCAATAAATAAAATCTTTAAAAAAAAAAAGTACACTGTAAAATTAGAAGCAGCAGAAAGGATAATGGACATTATTGAAAATAAGGCAAGTGATATATAGACCAAAGTGAAGAAAAGTTTGTAAACTAGAATGGAAATAAAAGATGGCAGAGAAATATATATTCATATATATTTATATAACATATACATATTTATATAATATATACACATATATATACATACGTATGCATACAAATATATATATGATGACTGAAGAGATCTAATATATATGTTTCACTTTTCTCTTGCTGTGTAACAAATTTCCTCAAATCATAATAGCTATAACATCAAAGAATATTTCTTTTCCTCAGTTTCTACATGCTGAATTCAGGGGCATCTGAATTCTCAGGAATTCAGTTAAGATGGTATTTGACACTCCAGCCATCCGAAGGCTTGAAATGGCCTAGAAGACCCACTGCCCAAGTAATTCACTTGCACGGATGGAAAATTAATGCCAGTTGTTGTTGGGAGGTCTCAGTTCCTCCCCATGTGATCCTATCTGTGGGCTGCCTGCCCTCACAACATGATGACTGCCTTCCCCAGAGCGGGTGACCCAAAAAATCAAGTCAGAATGAGCAACTCCTTTTATGACCTTAGTGCTAGAAGTCATGCACTATCACTTCTGCCACATTCTGTTCGCTAAAAGTGAGGGACTAAATCTAGCCCAAAGTCAGGGGAACTAGAATTAGGTAAGCCTTACCTTTTGAAAGGAGGAGAGTCAGAGAATCAAGGACATATGTTAAAACCATCACGATAGGCAAAATTTGTGTTATTTTAAAATATAACTGTAAAAATAAAATAAAAAATTATCAGGACAACTTTCCAGGAATAAAACAAGACTTGGGGTGCCTGGGTGGCTCAGTGGGTTAAGCCACTGCCTTCGGCAAAGGTCATGATCTCAGGGTCCTGGGATCAAGTCCCACATCGGGCTCTCTGTTCAGTGGGGAGTCTGCTTCCCTCTCTCTCTCTGTCTGCCTCTCTGCCTACTTGTGATCTCTGTCAAATAAATAAAATCTTTAAAAAAAAAAAACAAGACTTGAATCTCTAAAAGAGCATACTAGGTCTCTAAAAAAATGAAACAGAATAGGTAACATCTTACAGTATCCTTAATAATTTACTGGATTCTAATCATTCTTTGGGCAAGAGATAAAAATTCAACTTACTCATAAGGGGAAAATAAATCACACCGCCCTCAGGTTTTTGTCTTTGTTTTTTTTTTTTTTTTTTTTCACAAAGATGGTCAAACTTAACTAGATACAGAACAGTCCTGCAGAAAGGAAACTAGGTGCAAGTGTTTTATAAATAGACAACTTATCTTTCAAGATTAAAGCAACAGAAAATATACCTTTTTAAAAAAAATTTTATTTATTTAGTTGACAGAGAGAGACAAGTGGGAGAGGGAACACAAGCAGGGGGAGTGGGAGAGGGAGAAGCAGGTTTTCTGTGGAGCAGGGAGCCCAATGGGGGGCTCGATCCCAGGATGCTGGGATCATGACCTGAGC
Source organism: Martes martes (assembly GCF_963455335.1). NCBI lineage: Eukaryota > Metazoa > Chordata > Mammalia > Carnivora > Mustelidae > Martes > Martes martes. The sequence continues at coordinate 112,146,420 of NC_137897.1, forward strand.
TGAAGGCAGACGCTTAATGACTGAGCCAACCTGGAGCCCCAAAAATATACCTTTGAACACAAAATAACTCAGATAATATAAATTCCATGAATTCTCCTCGAAGAAACTACTTTAAGGTAACCCCAGAAAAAATAAGTGATGAATACACAAACTATGACAGCAGGAGAAGCAGTGATCACTGACTATAGATGACAAGTGGCTAAGGTTGGAAAAGTGTCTATTTTATAACCTGGAAAATATCAAAAACATATGATTACAAAAGTTAAGAAAAGAAGTAGAGAAAGATTGGAGGTCCTATAAGCATTCCAATTTACTTACTTATATAGTCAAAATCAAAGAAATTACTTACATCGTAAGAAAGTAGCAAAGGGGCATCTGGTTGGCCGTTGGTAGAGCATGCAACACTTAATCTCAAGGTTGTGAGAACAAGCCCTACACTGGGCCTAGTACTTCCTTTTTTTTTTTTTTTTTTAAGATTTTATTTATTTGAGAGAGTGAGAGAGAAAGAGAGAGTGGGGTGGGGTGGAGCATAGGGACAAGCAGATTCTGCACTGAGTGTGGAGCCTGATGTGGGCTCAATCCAATGACCTTGAGATTATGACCTGAGCTGAATCCAAGAGTCGGATGTTTAACTGACTGAGCCACCCATGTACCCCTGGTCTGGAGGCTACTTAAAAAAAAAAAAAAAAAAAAAAAAGAAAGATAGAAAGAAAGAAAAGAAAAGAGGTATCAAGTGTTGGTGAGGATATGAAGAAAAGAGAACCCTGTGCACTACTGGTAGGAATGTAAATTGGTACAGCTACTATGGAAAACAGTATGGAGATTCCTCAAAAAATTAAAAATAGAGCTACCATAAGACCCAGAAACACCATGTCTGAGTATATACACAAAGGAAATGAATGCTCTAGTCAAAGAGATATTTGTATTTCTACGTTTATTGCAGCATTATTTGCAGTAGCCAAGCCATGGAAATTACCTTTGTGTCCATACAGAAGAATGGATCAAGAAAATGTGAGAAGTATGCATATATACAATGGAATATTATTCAGCCATAAAAAGGAAATTTTTTATTTGCAACAACATGAATGGATTTTGAGGGTATTAGGCTAAATGAAATAAGTCTGACAGTGAAAGACAAATACTACATTATCTCACTTATATGTGTAATCTAAAAAAAAAAAAATAACAAAAAGAATAAAAGATCACATTTGTGGTTACCAAAGGTGAGGGTGGGGAGTAGGGACAGGCGGCGGGATTAGAGGAAAGTGGTGTATGAGTTCCTTATATGTTTTGGATATTAACCCTTTACAGATATATGGTTTTCAAATATTTTCTCCTACGCCATGGTTTGTCTTTTCATTTTGTTGATTGTTTCTTTTGCTGTGTAAAAGCCTTTGGTTTGACGTAGTTGCACTTGCTGATTTTAACTTTTGTTAATTGTGTTTTTGGTGTCATATCTAAAAAAATCATTGCCAACACTGATGTCAAGGAGCTTTTTCCCTATATTTTCTTTAAGGAGTTTTACAGTTTAAGGACTTGTGTTTAAGTCCTTAATCTTTTTGGGCACCTGGGTGGCTCAGTGGGTTAAGCCTCTGCCTTCAGCTCAGGTCATGATCTTAGGGTCCTGGGATCGAGCCCCGCATCGGGCTCTCTGCTCAGCGGGGAGCCTGCTTCCCCCGCCCTCTCTGCCTGCCTCTCTGCCTTCTTGTCATCTCTGTCTGTCAAATAAATAAATAAAATCTTTTTTAAAAAATTAAAATTAAAAAAAGAAGAAATGTAAGTCCTTAATCTTTTTCAGTTAATTTTTGTGAGTATTGTAAGATAGGGCTCTGATTTCAGTCTTTTGTTTGTGAATAGCCAGTTTTCCAAATACCATTTATTGAAGAGACTATCCTTTCCCCATTGAGCATTCTTGTCTCTTGTCAAATATTAGTTGATTATATATGTGCAGATTTATTTCTGAGCTATCAATTCTGTGTGTCTGTTTCTATCGTAGTACCACTGTTTTATTACTTTAGTATGCTATAGTGTATGATCTCACTTATGTGTGGGGTCTAAAAATATCACACTCATAGAAAGAGAACAGAATGGTAGTTTTCAGGGGTTAGGAGTGAGGGAAATGAGGAGATGTTGGTCAAAGAATACAAATTTCCAGGGATAGGAGGAGTGAGTTCTGGGATCCTATGGTGACTATAGTTAATAATACTGTACTGTATACTTGAAAGTTGCTATGAGAGCAGGCCTTTAATGTTCTCGGCAAAACAACAGCACGGTAATTATGTGAGATGAAGAGTGTGTTAACTGTTATCGTGGTCCACACTGCACAATAAATATGTATATCAAATCATCACACTGAATATCTTACATTTACACAATGTTACATGACAATTATATCTCAATAAAGCCGGAGAAAATAGTGTAGCTTATATCTCCCAGTTACTGGATTTTTTTTTTTTTAATTTAAGCATTGGGTCAAATTGGCAAACAACGCTGGACTTACAAAATATTTAGAATGCAGTTATAATACAAATGCTGCGTAAAAGACCATGCGGAGACATAGCTGAAGAAATGCTGGAGGGAAGCGCATTGGCTTAAATAGTGATAAAAACAAAGAACGAGGTGGTCTCCCAGCTTCTGCTCTGGCACAGAGAGAGTGTAGAAATCACTTCTCCTATGCTCACCAGAAGAATGAAGCTAACAAGCGGAAAACCAACAATTCTCCTTAGATCCGTCACAGATGCAATGTCACAGGGCAAACCGCAGACCCAAGATGAGAAAGACAAGCAGATTCAGAGCATCACAGGTGCCCCAGGTGTAGGGGCAGGAGGAGAAGCCTGTGGCTGGAGCCGGCCCCGGAAAACTGTCACTGATGACTTGCTGGAGGCTCCGAGTGGAAAAGTCTGACAGGGGAAGGCTACACTTCTGCGAGTTTTACCTCCAGGATCCCCACCGGGTTCTCACAGTGAAGAGGGGAGAGAAACCCCCTGAGCTTCAGGAAGGAGGAGGAGAAAAGTAGCTATTTGGAAAGATGCTCAGAGTGTTCTGTTCTTAACAGGCCTTCCCTCAAGAAAAACAATTTTGCCAGAGCCCAAGTGATCTGCGGAAAGGGAAGTCTCCTACCCCAGCAGGATGCTCTCGCCTTTATACAGGACAGGGTAATGCTTGACTCTAGCCGCAAGTAGTCTTCCAGTCTTGGGGAGACGGGGTGGCGTAGCCCAGGGGCATAGGCTTACTAGAAGACTCATACTTCGTCATAGAATATAGAATGCTTCCCCGTCCCATTCCTTCTCACCACATCAGCAGAACTCCTGTATAACAGAGGAATAGGACTAAAGGAAATACACGTCCCAGATTTTATTTAAGAATTCTCTAAGGAGGGCCGCCCCCAGTGGCTCAGTGGGTTAAGGCCTCTGTCTCTGCCTTTGACTCAGGTCATGATCCCAGGGTCCTGGGATCGAGCCCTGCATCAGGCTTTCTGCTCGGCGGGGAGCCTGCTACCTCCTCTCTCTCTGCCTGCCTCTCTGCCTACTTCTGATCTCTGTCTGTCAAATAAATAAATAAAATCTTTAAAAAAAAAAAAGAAAAGAAATCTCTAAGGAAATGCAAAGACAAGAGGGGAGGCAAAAGAGGAGAACAGCAGAGGAAATTTTAGCTCCTGACCAGTGCCACTACAGCAAATAGGAAACACAGCTTAACTCCTAGTTAGAGAAACAGAAATCCTCATTCTAAATCTTTATTTACCTCAGTTCCTTTTACCCCATACAATGTGTTTGCCTTTCAAGAAAAAAAAATACAAGGCATATAAAAACACAAAAGACATAGTTTGAAGAGAGACCAAGCGTGAGAACCAGACTCAGATATGGCAAGGATGTTGGAATTATTGGACCAGGAATTCTTTTTTAAATATTTATTTATTTCAGACAGTGCCCCCCACCCCAAGACCAGGAATTTTAGAAACTATGATTCATATGCTAAGGACCCTAATGGAGAAAGTGGAAAACATGCAAGGACAATATAGGGGTGCGCCTGGGTGGCTCAGTGGGTTAAGCAGCCGACTCTTGATTTCAGCTCAGATTATGATCTCAGGGTCGTGAGAGCTGAACCCTGCACCCCGCACTGGACTGAGTGAGGTCCATGAGATCAAGCCCTGCATTGGACTCCATGCTCAATGTGAGTTTGCTTGTCCTTCTCCCACCCCGTCTACCCCTCCCCTGACTCCTACTTACACACATATGCTCTCTCTCTCTCAAATAAATAAAATCTTAAAAAAAGAAAAAAGAACAGATGGGTAATGTAAGCTAAGAGATGAAAATTCTAAGAAACAATCAAAAGGAAATGCTAGAAATTAAAAAAAAACACACACAATAGGAGAAACAAAGAATGCCTTTGATGGGCTCATTAAAAGAGGACATGGCCAAGAAAAGAATTAGTGAGCTCAAAATTATCATTAGAAGCTTCCAAAACTTAAATGCATAGAGAAAACAGACTGAAAAACAGAAAATTCTGGGACAATTACAAAAGATGTGAAATACATTAAAGAGAGAAGAAGTGATAATATAAGAAATATAATAGGCTATATAAATTAATAGAAAATGGAAAAACAACTGAAGCAGTAATTAAAAATAAGACTTACTATTCTAGAAAACTCAGGAAACGATAAATCATTAACTGACTTATAATAAAGAAAGCACAAACATACAAAATAGAGGTTAATTATTAGAAAACAATCATCATGTGAAATAAATTAAAAGAAACGCAAGGGATACCTGGGAGTCTCAGTCAGTTGTGTCTAACTCTTGGTTTTGGCTCGGGTCATGATCTCAGGGTCATGCCATGGAGTCACGTGACTGAGATTCTCTCCCTTTCCCTCTCCTTCCCCTCTGCCGCTCTCCCTGCTTATTCGTGTGTACTCACTTTCCCTCTCCAAAATAAAATCGTAAAACAAAAAAAAAAAAAAACCAACAAAATGAAAGAAACACAAGTGACTACTTTTGAAAATCCTATGCAAATACATGTTTTAAGCCATTCTTTTTTTTATTTTTAAGATTTTATTTATTTGTCAGAGAGAGAGAGAGAGCACAAGCAGGGGGAGTGGGAGAGGGAGAAGCAGGCTTCCCGCTGAGCGAGGAACCCGATGCGGGGCTGGATCCCAGGACCCTGGGATCATGACTTAAGCTGAAGGCAGACGCTTAACCAACTGAGCCATCCAGGCACCCTTAGCCATTATTTCTTCAAATAAGTTCTGCCCCTTTCTCTCTTCTCCTTCTGGAACTCCTATAACGGTAATGTTACTTTGCTTGGTGTTGTGCCATAAATCTCTTAAGCTATTTTCACTTTATAAAATTCTTTTTTCTTATTGCTGCTCTGTTTGAGGGAATTCTTCCGCTTTGTCTTTGAGTTCACTGATCCTCTCTTGTACTTCTTCTAGTCTACTGGCAAGCCCCTCTAGTGTATTTTTCAGTTCAATTATTGTATTGTATGTTCTGTGACTTCTTAATGTTCTTGTATTTTCTCTCTGTTCAAGCTCTCATTGTGTTCATTCATTCTTCTCCCAAATTCGGTGAGCATCTTTATGACTTTTTTTTTTTAAGTTTTTATTTATTTATTTGACAGAGAGAGAGACAGCAAGAGAGGGAACACAAGCAGGGGGAGTGGGAGAGGGAGAAGCAGGCTTCCCGCTGAGCAGGGAGCCCACTGCGGGGCTCGAGCCCAGGACCCTGAGATCATGACCTGAGCCAAAGGCAGACGCTTAACCGACTGAGCAACCCAGGTGCCCCCATCTTTATAACTATTACTTTGAACTCTTTATTACATAAATTACTTATCTTCATTTCATTAAGTCCCCCCCCCCCCCGAGGTTTTATCTTGTTCTTTCATTTAGAATATATTCCTGTTTCTTCATTTCGCTTGCTTCTCTGTATTGGTTTCTATGCAATAGATGAAACAGTCACCTCTCTCTCTCTCTTTTTTTTAAGATTTTATTTATTTGACAGAGATCACAAGTAGAGAGGCAGATCACAAGAGAGGCAGGCAGAGAGAGAGGGGGAAGCAGACTCCCCGCTGAGCAGAGAGCCCAGTGTGGGGCTCGATCCCAGGACCCTGGGATCATGACCTGAGCCGAAGGCAGAGGCTTTAACCCACTGAGCCATCCAGGTGCCTCTACCTCTCTCTGTGTCTTGAAGGGTTGGCCTTGTATAAGAGATGAACTTTATAGTTCAACCTTATCCTGGTCCTTACTTATCTCTCAAACCTTTGTGATTGTTCAAGCAGCCTATTTTTAATAGCTCCCAGTATTGGGGGGTGCGTCAAGGTCAATGTCCCAAAATAGAGGATTTCAGTCGGTACCCAGATTCAAGCTGATTGGAAGCCAGACCCTCAGGCAGCAGCTTTCAAAAAATGCAAATGTATACAGAACTGTGGGCCCACAAGTAGAAGCTCCAGTGGCCCTCAGAACTCATAAAAGAGCTGAACTATGTTATCAAATTTTGTGACTTAGGTGACATTTGTACAACGGTATAGCCAACATTTGCAGACTATATCCTGTTTTCAAGTACACATGGTACAGTCCCTAAGAGTGTTTGGCTATTAAAAAGGTCTCAGTACATTTAAAAGGATCAACATCAGCTAGAATAAGATCTCTGACTATAACCTAATTAAATTAGAAATCAAAGAAATCTAACATCGCACTTCTAAATAACCCATGGATCACAGAAAAAAATCATAAATAAAGTTCGAAAATATTTTGAACTAAATGATAATAAAAATCAAACATTAAAATATGGAGGATGCAGATAATGTAGCATTAGAAGAAAATATATAATTATAAAACTTAGATTAGAAAATGATGGCCTAAATTCAATGATCTAAAATTCCATCTTAAAAAGCTAAAAAAAAGAAGAGCAACGTAAAGCCAAAGTGAACAGATGGGAGGAAATAATAAAGATAAGAGCTTATATAAATAATATTGAAAACAGATGACTAATAGAGAAAATTTAAAAAGATGGCTAATGGCTATGCATTTCTTTCAAGAAAGAACATATTCTAAAATTGGATCATTGGGATGCCCGGGTGGCTCAGTGGTTAAGCTACTGCCTTCGGCTCGGGTCATGATCCCAGCGTCCCAGAATCAAGTCCTGCATCAGGCTCCCTGCTCAGCAGGGAGTCTGATTCTCCCTATGACCCTCCCCCCGTTCCTGCTTTCTCACTCTCTCTCTCTCAAATAAATAAATAAAACCTTTTAAAAATTTAAAAAATAAAAATAAAATTGGATCATGTTTATTATTGCACACTCCTGCAAATATCCTAAACATGTTAACTGTACATTTTAAATAGGTAAAAAGTATGGTATGTGGATTATATCTCAACAAAGCTTTTTTAAGGGGAGCCTGGGTGACATAGTTGGTTAAGTACCTAACTCTCGGTTTCAGCTCAGGTTGTGATCTCAGGGTTATGGGATCAAGCCCTGAGTCGGGCTCCACACTCAGCATGGAACATGCTCGAGATTCCCTCTCCCTCTCCCTCTGTCCTTCCTGCTCATGCTCTGTCTCTGTTTCTCTCTAACTCAAAGAATAAACAAATTTTTAAAAATTGGCTATGGTTATTTGAAAAAATCAAAGAGTAAAATAAACTCACAGATTGCTCAAAGAAAAGAAAGAAATTACTACATCTGCAATGAAAAGGATTATAAACACAGATCTCACATATATAAAATAATGCTAATGTACTGACAAGCAGATGAAATAGACACGTTCCTTACAAAATGCAGCTTAGCAAAATGGACACTTGATGGAACAGAAAATCTGAATAGCTTGCCATGTATGAAGTAAACGAATTCATTATTAGAACTTTTTCCCCAAAATCTGAGACTAAAATTATTTCAAAACCTATCAACTATTTAAGGAAGAAACAAAACTAGTCTTGCTCAAAGTCCTTCCAAAAATGAGGAGAAAACATTGCTTCTTGACATGTTATGAGACCAGAATAACACTATACCAAGATCAGGTAAAGATATTACAACAAAAGAAAATTATCAAGTAATATTCTTCATGAATATAACCCCCCCAAAATGCTCAAAAATATTGGCAAAACAAATCCCATAATATGTAAAGAATATAATACATATTGACCATGTAGGATTTAGCTCATAAAATCAATGTATGTATAACTTTGAAAATCAATCTAAATCATTCATAGTTTAACAGTAGTATTCCATGTCTTTTTTTTTTTTAATATTTTATTTATTTACTTGACAGAGAGATCACAAGTAGGCAGAGAGTAAGGCAGAGAGAGAGGGGGAAGCAGGCTCCCTGCTCAGCAGGGATGCTGAGGCAGATGTGGGGCTCAATCCTAGGACCCTGAGATCATGACCCGAGCCGAAGGCAGCAGCTTAATCCACTGAGCCACCCAGACGCCCCAGTAGTATTCCACATGTTGATAAAAGTTTTGGTTACTTACAAAGTGTTGGATTTGTCAAACACTTAACGTGGCTGTATTTCCTTTTATGTAAGTTTTGCCTCATAGTTTAAGAAATCCCATAAACAAAAATTGAAGTCTAGTTAATGCTATGCATACTGAATTTTTTTTGGTTAACGTTTATTAACGTGCACAGCTTTCTTTGAAATGCATTACAATTTGTTTTAGATTTCTAGAGAGATATATGGCTAGATATTTGATAGAGCAAATATAGTAAAATGCAAATGATAGAATGTATGACATCTGTGGGAGTTTGAAGTATGTTTGAAATTTTTTATAAGCTAGGAAAAAAGATATAAATCTTTAAAAATATTAATGAGAGATATAAAATAATGCTTAAATGATTCATAAGACATACCATGTTTTTGACTAGGAAAACACACTGCATAAACACATTGCTTTTCTCAAATTAAGAGGTAACTAGAAAAGTAGATTCTATAATCCATCTAAAAAAAGTAAAAAAAAAAGAAGAAGAAGAAGAAAGAGGAGAACTGATCTTTTTTTTTAAAGATCTTATCTTTGTGAGAGAGAGCGTGCACACAAGTGGGGGGAAGGGGCAGAGGGAGAAGCAGACTCCCTGTTGAGCAAGGAGCATGATATGGGACTCCATCCCAGGACCCCAGGATCATGACCTGAGCAGAAGGCTGACACTTAACTAAGTCACCCAGGGGCCCAGGGGCCCAGAGGAGAACTAATCTTAACAAATATTCAAACATATTATAAGCTTTTAATAATTTAAAGAGTATGCTCCTCGCTCATGAATGGATAGCTCAATAGCATCGAGTACAGAATTGAACTACATATGCAAATACATGCAAGAGAATTTTTGTAATGATACATTGCCATATTTGTAGGTTAGAATCAATTATTCAATAAATGGTTTGGTGTCCCCTGGGTGATCATCTGGAAAAAAATTAGGTTGGATCTCTACCTCATACTTTAAACCAAAATAAAAGTAAATAAGGTTGGAGTGGAAATGAATCATTTTTAAGGTGTCCTCAGAGCTTGCTTTGCAATCTCTTCCAGATTTACTGCTGATGCCCAATACCACTTGGACAGGTGTTTTCTAGCATAGTTCTTTGCTTTGTGCTTCTACGTAAAATTGGGTCCAAATCCAAATGTTGGCCAATGCCTAGCATTATGCTGTTTAATGGGACAATGACTCACCACATGTAACTACTTAAATTAAACTTGATTAAATTTAGAAGTCAGTTCCTCAGTCCCACTAGCTCTGTTTCAATAGCCACATGGGGCTAGGGGTTGTTATATTAGAGAACGCAGCTACAGAACGTTTCCATTATTGCAGAAAGTCCTACGGAGCAGCTCTGATGTAGAGCTCAAACTGCAGAACCTTGTTTACTAAACCCAAGTACATGCCAGATTCACTGGAAAAGCTTATAAAAAATAGAAACTTCTGTCTCATACGTAAAGAGCATGTCACTGCTTAAAACCCGCCAGTGGTCCCCTGTCACTTAGATCAAAGGAGGGTAAATTATGAGCCCAGGGTCAAATCTAGCCTATTGCCTTTTTTTTTTTCTATTGGAACACGGCCATGACCCTTCATTTACTTATTATTAATTGCCACTTTTGAGTAACTGCGAGACAGAAGGTATGGTCAGCAAAGCTGTATCTGGCCCTTTGCAAAAAAAAAATCTTTTTGCATAGCAGAAAGTGTCCAACATCCTGACTTCCTTTTATCATGGTTGCTTTGTCTAGTTTAATATATATTAATTATTTGTTGGTGAAATTCACATGTTGCAGTAACTATTGTGCCAAGTACAAGTTTAAAAGTCTAATGAACAAGAAAGACTGAGGGTGCTTGAATCGCTAACTTGTTACTAATGGAATAAAAATAACTGATATGATTCCAAATTATCTTTGGAGTTTGGATCTGACATAGCTGGTAAATGAGGTTTTTGTATGAAGCTCATTTATCAGGAATTCCCATGTAGTGTCTATCCCTGTATTTTCATAGGATTGCGATTCTATTGCAGCTTGCTTTTGTTCTAAGTGTTCAGGATACCAAAGCAGAATAAATGGATAGCTTCTTGTTGTGTGCAAGAAGCAGGAAGATTATTTTGGAAAGACTTGTCCGACTGATGGGTGGCTGCTAGGGGAAGTCTTCAGGTTCCTAATCCTGGTATCCTTAAGACCTATAAAAACCCACATTGCTCTTAACATTTTTTACAGAGTAGCCCTCAAGACACGCCTTTCACACACATTGCAGAACCATGGATTTGACTCGTATCATTGAATTCAACTGTCTACAATCAACTTTGGCTGTTCAGGGTTGTCATATCCGCACAGGGAACTGGGAGCACATCTTCATCCATACAGAAAGCACTTCCTCCCCCCCCCCCCCGCCCAGGAACTGGAACTAGGGTGCTCTGTGCCAGAAGACCTTGGTCTTGAGACCCTGTTTTCAACGTGCAAGAACAGAACTGCTACACTTTAAATGGTGGCTTTGATTTTCAGTTCCCTTGAATTTTCTTCCTTCCTTCAAGTCCGTCAAGGATGCTTAAACACTTACTTCACATACAACGCAAACAAAAATGAGGTGGAAAGAACAGTAACTCTGGCAACTTCGATCAACTCCCGAGAGGAGAACTCAATACAGACAAGTAAAACTACTTGGGAGGCCACTGACCCACTCTGGCTTTGGGAGGATCTTACTTATCCTTCAGTGCTCGAGCTCAGACCGTCCTATCAGTTTTGCTGTGAAGTCCTGCTCTGTTTCATTGTTCGTTCTATACTTTGTCACACATCATGTTGCATATTTTTTTAAGATTTTATTTATTTATTTGACAGAAAGAGACAGCAAGAGATGGAACACAAGCAGGGGGAGTGGGAGAGAGAGAAGCAGGCTTCCCACGGAGCAGGGAGCCCGATGCGGGTCTCGATCCCAGGACCCTGGGGTCATGACCTGAGCCGAAGGCAGACGCTTAACGACTGAGCCACCCAGAGGCCCCTGGTATTGCATTTTCCTTTCTTTGTTGTTTAATTATACAGTGGAGAAGAGGGGGGAGAAAAGAATATTTTAAAAGCTGATCAGCTGGCTTCTTTATCCGGGAGAATAACTTGACGGTTACTCAACGTGTGAAAGCCAAGGCTCCCCTCGGCAGCCCCCGGCCACCTTACGACACCTGGGAATGGGCTAGTACTGATAACTAAGAGGAGAAGGAGGGACAGAGAGGGTTTAGCATCAAGGCAGATTTTGAGTAAACATTGCTGTTCCGTAACTGCCCCTGTGTTACCCACGGATCTTCTACGTGCGCTGCACACCTGTCTCTAAGAGAGAGGTATTCTGCAGGACTTAAGACAAAAGCTGTTAAGTTTAGGGTTACCAGATAAAATACAGGATGTCTGTAACTGGGGGGGGGGGGTTTGTTTTTTAAGATTTTGAACCATCTCTCCCCCCAACATGGAGCTTGTATTTACCACCTCAGGGATAAGCATTGCCTGCTCTACCAACTGAGCCAACCAGGCACCCCAGTAACTGGACGTCTTTTAAAGATTTGCTTACTCTGGCAACTAGTTAGGTTACATGTCCAGATCAATATAGGGTGGAGAAAAAAGGAACAGCTACGAGAAACGAGATATAGGTAAGACAGAACTCAGCGTAAGCAAGACAATGTGGCAAGAGGTGAGTAGCTAGGAGATCTCAAGCCCTCTGAGATATTGGTAGGATGGGGTCTTTGTTTTCCTCTATAAGTGAGTCTGTAGCATTTTTAAATTAAATATGGGAGGGAAAGGTAACCCTATAAGGCTAGAGAACTTAAAGATGCCTAGCCAGCAGAAATCGAGGTTGTCATTCAGTCAATGTTATATATATTATGACCTCACAAGCTTACCTCTCTCACTAGAGGAAACTCCCAGAAAGCTGAGTTCCTCACAGCTGCAAGGGAGACTATCTGGGTGACAGGTCTGGGAAGTCCCCCATGTGAAGACAGACTGTATTGTGACAGGAACGGCAGCTGGGGCAAATGGCCCAATCTATGGCCTCGTGATCAGTACGTAAAAGTTCATCACTCGGATCAACAATATGAAGTGGAAATGCTCCTTATTCTGAACCAAGTTAGAGTGCTGCGGCCAAAACAGAGAGCTCTCGTGTCCCGCCATGGATCTGAGCCTGTGGAAATGAGAGAAAGTCAGTACTATTTCTGGAGAGGACTCTGGTAGCTGACAACCATGGTGTGTCTGTCGGTAGGAGCGCAACGAGCACAATAAGGTACCACTCATGGGGTATCAAGAGTAGTTTTCTTCGTTTTATTTGCATAATCATTTTCAAAAAGATGTGCAGCTGTGTGCTATTTGTTTCAATATCTGGCTGTAAATTCATCCCTCCCTGCCACGGTCGCTTTTACTTATTTTCTCTCCAAACCTTTTGTTATTCTTTCTACTCCTTTCGCCCTGTTCCAAGTTGGGAGATTACGTCAATGATGTAGCCCAGAATTACATAGTTTATCACTCGAGAAGCTTTATGACTATCCTTCCTTCTATCTATCATGTGTATAATTTTGCTGAGGCCAGGATCTGACTTAAAGTGTTGCAAGGTTTATGTAAAGGACCCATTACTTAGCCAGTAAGTGAGCCTAGCCATCTGCCCAGTGTATCCTCCTTGACGCAGCTGCTGTCCTTATGTCGGAGTGTGTATGTTTTGTGGTGGAATGATATGGTATTTAAAAATTGGTGAAAATCTGGGGCACCCGGGTGGCTCAGTCGGTGAAGCGTCTGCCTTCGGCTCAGGTCATGATCCCAAAGGTCCTGGGATCGGCCCCCAGGTCAGGCTCCCTGCTCAGTGGGGAGCCTGCTTTTCCCTCTTCCTCTACTTGTCACTCCCCTGCTTGTGTGCTCTCTCTCTCTCTCTCTCTCTCTCTGACATATAAATAAATACAATCTTAAAAGAACTGGTGAAAATCCTAGGATGCTTTGTGAATGAAAAGGTTTAGTGCGCCCTGTGATTGCCGTTAATATCAACAGATGCTAAACAGATGCTCTCATTTCGATTCATTCCAAACTCAGGCTGGACAAGGTAGCGTAGAGAAACAGGCAGAGTGGACAGCATGAGCAAAGGAGACAGGGCAATGGAAGAACGTGAGTTATTTAGAGAACTGCTAATTTGGTATGACAGGAGTCGAGGCTGTGAAGAACATGAGTGGCAAGTAGCAGATAGGAGTACTAACCGTACAGAAGTGGTATTGACTGAAGAAGTCGGGGAGAGAAAAAACTGACAAGGTATGAATTTCGTCTGCACCAAGAGATCAGAGCCCAGCTCTCCTTTTGCTATATAAAGGTAGCTCTTTGGGCACAGTAAAGGAAGAAACAATGAGGACAGCTCATCTGGCTATTCCTGGCCAAAAAAGGGGGCAAAGGTATTATTTACCCTTTCCTTTTCAGCAGCAGGATCAGTTTTATCTTGAAAGATACGAACTTCTGTAAGTTATTTTAGTGTGCTAGGATTTTGACTGACCAAAGTTACATTTCCCACAGTCAGAATGAAAACCAACATCTATCTTGACTCTACAGCGAGAAGGACTTCTACCCATCACAGGCCTGATGTGCGCCCCAGGTGACAAGCAATGGGTGACACGTATGGGAGGTCATGACATTTAGAAACATCAGCTAGAAGTCGCTTGTCTCTTACATATTCCAAATACAAATCGCCCAATCTATGGCCTCGTGATCAGCACGTAAAAGTTCATCACTCGGATTAACAATATGAAGTGGAAATGCTCCCTTGAACTCTTTCAACTTGTGTTAATCTGAAAGTGCCTGATGTATGATGTTGCTTAAGAGGGATATCAGCTTAATAAGTCTTGCCACATACAAAGTTCTCCATTGCATGAAAATCTTTGAGCCACAACCTATCAGAGGCTAATTATGAAAATTGACTTTTCAATTTGCTTCTCACTGTAATTATCCAACTATTGTACATTATTCGCTTGGAGTACTTTCTTCTGTGCATAATGGTCTTTTTCTTATCACCAGAAAGAGGCAGTGCTATAGTCTCACAGAGTCAGGGAATTGTGACCAGTTGAAGGGTCCATGACTTTTTAATATTCACTTCAGTAGAGACATTTCTTGGTGAGGGGGAGGAGGAGGGTGATAGAAATAATTGGCTCACAACATGTTGCCAAATAACTTATTCACAGAAATTATTACATATAATAAGATATACCCCGCAAAGTCAATTCATTCAATACAGATGATGGTAACAAAAAAATGTAAGGATAAAAGGAGCTATTGTAACCACCCCAACCAAGCCCCATTTTATACATGATAGAGCTGAAGGTCAAAGAATTTAAATAATTTATTCAAAACTTTACTGAGGGGCACCTGACTGGCTCAGTCAGTTGAGCCTCCGACTCTTGGTTTCAGATCAGGTCATGATCTCGGAGTCATGAGATCAAGCCCACATCAAGCCCCCGAGTCGGCTTCTTTTCCTCTCTCTCTGTCCCTTGCCACACACGCCCACGGGCACACTCTCTCAAATAAATAAATCTTTAAAAACATTTTTTTTTTAACTGAGAAATGGCAGATTCAGGCTTCAATTCTAATTCATACACCCGTGTTCTTTCCATGACATCTCACTGCTGGCCAACTCCACAACTACTTCTTCTACCACGGGTCCAGGCCTCACAATGAAATGAGGGATCAGGTCAAATATCCTATTTTTTTTTTTTTAAGATTTATTTATTCAGGACACCTGGGTGGCTCAGTCGTTAAGCGTCTGCCTTCGGGTCAGGTCATGATCCCAGGGTCCTGGGATTGAGCTCCACACTGGGCTCCCTGCTCGGCAGGAAGCCTGCTTCTCCCTCTCCCACTCCCCCTGCTTGTGTTCCTGCTCTCACTATCTCTCTCTCTGTCAAATAAATAAATAAAACCTTAAAAAAACATATTTATTCATTTTAGAGAGGAGGGGAGGAGCACAGGGAGAGAGAAAAGAGAATCGCAAGCACATTCCACACTGAGCATGGCACCCGACACAGGGATCGCACCCAGGATCCCAAGATCATGACCTGAGCTGAAACCACGAGTCAGAGGCTTAACCAACTGAGCCACTCAGGTACCCCCAAATGCCCTATTGAAATAACATGAGGTTTTATAGTAGGGAAGTGCTATCGAAAAGGAGGTACATCTAGCTTGGATGCATTGTTCTTAGCGCTAACTGATTTTTAGCAATCAGCACTTCTCTAAGTGCTTTCTAAATATAACAACATGTAATTATTATTACATAAAAGCATATAGCACTGTTTTGAGCATTCTATTGTTGTTCTTGGGTTCTTTTTTTTTTTTAAAAAGATTTTATTTATTTGAGAGAGACAGAGATAGCGAGAGAGAGCAAAAGTGAGGAGGAGAGGGAGAAGCAGGCTTCCCGCTGAGCAGGGAGCCTGACGCCGGGCTCGATCCCAGCACTCTGAGATCATGACCTGAGCCGAAGGTAGTCGTGTAACTGACTGAGTCACCCAGGTGTCCCTGTTTTGAGCATTTTTATTAATTCATTGTATCTATACAACAGCCCTACGAGATAGGTATTATTATCATCATTTTAGAGATGAGGAAACTGAGGCACTTAGAGGATAAGCAGCATGCTCGGCAGGGATGAGAACCCAGATAGTCGGCAGAATCCATGCTCTTAATTGCTACATTTAACCATATACTGACCCCATCATTTTCCCTTTTTAACAAAGGAAGCAGTATTTATTTATCCCCTATTCTTTAATTTCTACAGCTTCTCAAGGGTAAAATTGGTTATTATTTTGACCTCTATAATTTTTCTGTATATATAGAGCCTTTAACTCCTTTAAAGGGTCTGGATACTCACTCAGAAATTCCTTACTTGGGGTGCCCGGGTGGCTCAGTGGGTTAAGCCTCTGCCTTCAGCTCGGGTCGTGATCTCAGGGTCCTGGGATCGAGCCCCGCATTGGGCTCTCTGCTCAGCAGGGAGCCTGCCTCCCCACTCTCTCTCTTTGCCTGCTGCTCTGCCTACTTGTGATCTCTCTCTGTCAAATGAATAAATAAAATCTTTAAAAAAAAGAAAAAAAGAAAAGAAAGAAATTCTTACTTGTAGGGGTGCCTGGGTGGCTCAGTTGGCTGGACGTCCAACTCTTGATTTCGGCTCAAGTCATGATCTCAGGGTCATGAGATCGAGGCCCGCATTGGGCTCCTGGCTCAGCAAGGAGTCTGCTTGGGATTTCCCTGTGGGGACAAACACACACACACACACACACAGAATGATAGTAAACAAACAACGCACTGTCTCATCACCAACCTTGTAAATGCTTGACACTCCTGTACAAGACAACTTAGCAAGTTTTTTAAAAAGATATATTTATCTATTTGAGAGAGAGAGAGAGACAGCGCATGCACAAGTAAGGAGAGGGACGGAGGGATCATATCCTTAAGCAGACTCCCATGAGGCTCGATCTCACAACCCAAGAGATAACGACCTGAGCCAAAACTGAGCTGGATGCTCAACCTTCAGAACTATCCAGGCCTCTTCCTTAGAAACTTTTTTAAAGAAACGTATAGTACACTCATCCTAAGGTCTAGTATTATTTTTTTTAATGAAGACTTAACTATTTATTTTAGATAGAGAGCAAGAGCATGGGAGGGAGAGGTAGAAAGGGAGGGAGAGAATCTCACGCAGACAGCACATGGAATATGGCCAACGCACGGCTCAATCCCTGACCCAGAGATCGTGATCTGATCTGATCTGAAACCTAGAGCCGGGCACTTAACTGACTGCGCCACCCAGGCTCCCCCTAGTAATTATTTATTTATTTTTTTTAAACATTTATTTTTAAAGATTTTATTTATCTATTTGACAGAGAGAGACACAGAGAGAGAGGGAACACAAGTAGGGGGAGAGGGAGAGGGAGAAGCAGACTCCTCACTGAGCAGGGAGCCCGATTCAGGGCTCTAACCCAGGACCCTGGGAACATGACCTGAGCCGAACGTAGATGCTTAACCGACTGAGCCACCCAGGCGCCCAGTAATTGCTTTTTAAAAAAATTTCTGAGTATAGTTGGCCCATAATGTTATGTTGCTCTGCTCACCACACGTGTAGCTGCCACCTGTCACCGTACAATGAGCTTAGCAAAGTTTTACTGGAGTAGACAACCTTGCCAAAACATCCGTCTAGGGTCTAGAAGGTCCAAAATCCAAATCTGTGCTGTTATCTCTTTCTGACTGGCACATAAGACCTAAGAGGCAGTGGTTTTAGTGTGCCGGTCACTTTTCTAACCCACATCATCTACATAAGCCTCTGTTTTTTGTTCCATCACCATTAACAGTAGCTCTTGATGTAAAATTCATAATGTAAAACTGTGATATCATTGTCCTCCACTCTTCCTCGTCTTTCTCGTGGCCTCATTTCTGTTGGCTAGCATCCCCATGCTGTACAATCAACATGCAATCTCTCTAGAGAAGAACATTCCTATCATGTGTTTAAAATCGCATTTGGGATTTCCTGTTACTCTGCCTCTCATCACTCTGCATGGGTAAGGGTAACGGCAATTCTCAAAGTTACGCCATAAACACTTTCAAGGAATCCCCCTGTTCAGTACCACTACTAAACCCTGTCTACCTATACCCGTCAACTCCAAGACCAGACCTAGAAAATCAATTGGCGGTCACTGCAGTTGTCCCTGGGGCTGTTTCTTCTTATTTTCCAGTTCATTTGTCAATGTGTTTCTATTTTTAGTCTTCTAGAAGTTGGCTGAAATAACTTTTTTTTTTTAATTAAAATTTTTTGAAATAACTTTAATCACTAGAGGTTCCCTTCCCCTTCTGTTCCCTCTTATCAGCGCATTCCTGTTTCAGTTATCTACCAACTTGATAATGCTGCATAACAAAACACAAAACCTCAGTGGCATACAACTACATACATTTATTTAGCGGATTTTTTTTTTTTTTTAAAGATTTATTTATTTATTTGACAGACAGAGATCACAAGTAGGCAGAGAGGCAGGCAGCGAGAGAGAGAGGAGGAAGCAGGCTCCCCGCTGAGCAGAGAGCCTGATGCGGGGCTCGATCCCAGGACCCTGGGATCATGACCTGAGCCGAAGGCAGAGGCTTTAACCCACTGAGCCACCCAGGCGCCCCTATTTAGCGGATTTTTCTTGGGTGTTCAGGCGATCTTAGCTGGGCTCTCTCATGCGTGTGCAGTCAGCCCTAGATGCCCCAGGTGCTGATCGTGGCTAGGCTCCCATACACGTCTGGAGTAGATTGCTTGTCAGCTGGGGGCAGTTCTGCTCTGCTTTATGAATCTCTCCCATCTCTCCAGCAGGCCAGCCCAGACGCATTCGCCTGGCAAAGGCAGAGGGAGAAAAGCAAGCCAACTCAAACTCGTAAGCTCTCTTCCAGCCTCTGCCGGTGTCACATGTACTAACATTCCATTTGTGAAAAGAAATCACACTCGTGACTTTCCCAGAGTCTGAGCGACAGGGCACTCCAAAATCGCATGGTAAGGAGTATAAAGGGGCGGGGGGAGAATTAAGAACATTAACGAAATTAACCCACCACATTTGCTTCCTCATTCTTTAACTCATATTTGTAGTGTCTCTGGAGGAAAGGAAGGTGGATGTGAATGCTCAGTACATGGAACTGAACTGGAAGCCTCTGGGCTTTTTCAGTTCCCGTGCCATTAGCCATGCTGTTTCCTGAATCTGGAATGACCCTTTCGTCTCTCCCCATCTCCTAGCCAGCTTTCAAAGCCCAGATCTAATGCCATCACTTCGTGGAAGTCTTCTATAAGTGACATCAATTGTTTTTACCTATTTATCAGCCATTCCCCATTGTTCTAATAATAGAACTTCAGTTTCACGGGTTTCCCATTAACAGAACCCATTATTTGACTCAAGGGGTGGGCGCATGATCTGGTCAATGCAAATCCTATACGCTGGGGGTAGTAATGATTGTTGTGGATATAGACACGTCAATCAAACTGGTCTGAGCCAGAAAGAACACTGAAATTTAGGCGGCAATAACAGGAAAGAGACTGATACATTTCACTGGAATTGCCAAACCATTAGAATACAGCCCTAAAGCTTCCGGTGACCACGTGTCTCGCAAATTGGTAGAGCTGACAGTGAGTGCAGGCAACGCTAAGGAAAACAGAGTCAAGTGAAAGAAACAGAGAGATCCCTGAATACATGACCTGAACATCTAGCTCTAGACCCAGCTGGTACTTTTTCATTTATTTTTGGTCCTTTAAAAAATTACTGGACATTTCAGTTACTTGAACCAATAGATTCCATTTTAACTCAGACCCATTACTTATAACCAAACAAATTCTTCTATAATTCTCTGAAAACCTAAGCCCCTGTCTCTGCTTTACCAGGACTATTAAGTGCATATTTCTTGAGCCTTAGCCCCTTCCCTCCATTCTCTACATGAGATTCTAAGTGGAGGCACACATCAGTTGGGAGTACAGAATCACCAGAGGAAAGAACTTTTTCTAACTACTTCTGCCTGCTCTGCCCTCTAGTTGCCAATTAATCGTACAGTAAAGTGCTAGTCAAGTGAGCTGGAGGTGTCCCAAAGGGTTTTGTGATGAAGTTAGATAGAAAGTGTACTATTTTTGAAAAAGATTTGATTTATTTATTTCACAGAGAGCAAGCGAGAGAACATAGCAGGGGAGCTGCAGGAAGAGGGAGAGGGAGAAGTAGTGTCCCCAGCGAGCAGGGAGCCCAACAGTGGGGCTCGATCCCAGGACCTCAGGATCGTGATCTGACCTAAAGGCAGACGCCCAACTGACTGAGCTACCCAGGTGTCCCAGACAGAAAGCTTAAAAAGCACTAACGATAATCTGTTTCACAGCCTGTGTCATAATGTGCTCTTTGTAAGTTAATGTTTATTTCTACGCTTGATAAGTATCGGTTTCTCGTGCTATGTTTTATGACAACAGTGCTTAGCGATGTCTTGTTCATCAATTTATCTTCAGGTCAAAAGACAGTGTCTGGTTTATGTTAGGGACTCAGGAGATGGCTGTTGAATGAACAGATGTTGAAAACAGATTCTGAGTTTTACTTCTCTACCATCACCACAGTGAACCCTGAGTTTACTAAAATAAAATGAAAATAAATACAATCTGTTCCAAGTCATGTGTGTATTGACTCTACACCCTCCCGACGTCCCCTCTTCGTCCTCACCCTTCTACAAAGACCTTTCTGTTCACACTTAGCACATACACGGATTCCGAAATTCTCGGTTAGCCTTTCTGTAGTTTTCCCATGTTCGTCATTGTTTCACCTTGTATTTTTTTACCTAAGTCACTTTTAGATTAGAGGGCTTCCTATGAAGCTTCATTTGTTTTGCAAAGGTTTTAATTTTAATTTTATAAAGGTTATAATTTGGATAGCTGAACTGCATTTTTCCAGCCTCCTTCCCTTACTATGGCTTTATTTATTCCCTTTTTAGTTTCAGGTCATTGAATTATAACTACCTTTTTTTCGGTAACGACCTTTTTTATGACTTTTTGATCTGAAAGTCAAGGGCGAATACTACCTTCGCCCTGTGTGCACACCACCTGCATACATCTTTAGGAAACAAGAGGGAACCCCAGCGCTACTAATCTCAGGATTAAATCATCTTGTCCTTGGTTTCCTTCTGTCTTTAAATGAGGAAGCCCTAAATCCCCATGTGCTCCAGAGAAGACTGCCCTGCTCTAGCCTTCAAATTTCCATTGAAAGGAGTTACACAGAAAACTAACTTCCTTCTCTATGCTCCTAGTAAGACCCTCATCCCTCCCCTACTCCCATCGTTCTGTCCTTAGGCAACCAGGACTAACCTGACTATACTCTTCATTTATTGATGTCCCTTCTAACAAGCAGCCAGATCCCCTAGGACATTCTTAGTTTCCCTGGATTCTAATCCTTATGTTTCTCAGTAAATCCCTAATTCTGACCCTCATTACTTCCCTCTTTGAACTCCTGAAGACATACAACTTTGCCTCCTGGATCTCAGTGTGTACCATCAGTGAAAATTCTGCATGTCTTTAACTTCTGTATAAGTTTCCTTAAGCTTCTTGCTCCAAAGA
Organism: Martes martes; assembly: GCF_963455335.1. Lineage (NCBI taxonomy): Eukaryota > Metazoa > Chordata > Mammalia > Carnivora > Mustelidae > Martes > Martes martes. Next base: position 112,167,934 of record NC_137897.1, read on the forward strand.
AAAACTGAGGGGTGGGGGTGGAGGAAAGAAAAGAAGAACCGACTCTCCCCTAATGACACCACAGCCCTTACAGCCTTCTTTCTGGTGACTGTACTCTCTCTCACTCTTTCTTTCTTTTTCTTTCTTTCTATCTATCTATCTACTTACCTACCCACCTACCTATCTATCTATAAGTAGGCTCCACGTGGAACAAAACATGGGGCTTAAACTCACGACCCTGAGATCAAGGCCTGAGCTGAGATTAAGAATTGGATGCTTAACTGACTGAGCCACCCAGAGGCCCCTCTCACGTACACTTCTTATACCTTTAAGTCAGAAAGTGAGTTCGTCCTTGACATTTTCACATTATTATTCCTTTCACTCACCCATAACCCCTGAACTTTCAATCTCAACTCATCAGACTATACCACCTCTGCCCTTCCTTGTAACAGACACCTACTGATATCCTAGGTCATTCTCCTCTATCTCTTTTTTCTTTTTAAGATTAATTTATTTTAGAGAGAGAGGAAGAGAGAGAACATGAGCAGGAGAGGCAGAAGGAGAGTGAATCTCAAGCAGTCTCCCCGCCGGGTGCAGAGCCCCATGAAGGGCTCAATCTTATGACCCTGAGAATACGACCTAAGCCAAAACCAAGAGTCAGTCACTCACCTGACTGTGCCACCAAGGCTCTCCTCCTCTAGTCTTTGAAGAGTTTTGTTCTTTTGGCTCTTGGATGTTTTCCCCAACATTACTTCTGTCACAATTACTGGTGATTTCAACATCCATGTCAATGATAATCCGAATAAACAATATAATTTTTTTTTTACCTTCTCTCCTCATCTACCCAACCCTGTTTTAGCCATTTACCTCCATGATGGCAGTCTACACACTGTCATTATCAATCAATACAAGTCCTCCATAATACCAGTTTCAAACATTGTGCTCTCCAATCATGACCCTCCAACTGTCAAGACTACTCTCCCTACTTCAGCTCCCTGACTTCAATGATCCTTTGACTCACCTGCCTCTCGAATTCATTGATACTAACACCTTTTCACTGCCTTCAGGCCTTTGATGTTTTCACTTCCTTTCTTACCCACCTTTATATCCATGGCCCATCACTACGATCACTTTCTTACACAGCCCTGCAACTTGTTTAGCTTTCTTTTGCTTCATTGTATTCTCATGGCAAATTCACAACGCTGGTAAGCCAGATCACCACTTACTCTGTCTAAACATTTACAGCAGAATGCGGCTGTGGAAAAACATGTAACTGTTGATTTTTCTCGCTTTAAATTTGTGGCTAGTCACCTCGAATGAGTCCTTAGCAATGACTTACAATACTATCACATTTTCTGCTCCACTCATTTCTCTGTTTCCCTAGATAATCTCTTTATACCTTCTTGTCTCACTCTTTAAAATTCTAATACTTACTCTTCTAACCTCATACTGATGACCTTGATTACTTCTTTCCTGAGAAAATGGAACGAGTCAGAAGAGGACTTCCACAATCCCAAATCACATCTCTCCATGAACCTGAGCACATATGTTTTGCTTTCCCTCCTATTAATATGGATAGAATATTTGTGCTTCTTTTTAAGCCAAACCCGCCATTTGTGCTCTAGATCTTATCATCTCTCACTTAAGTAAGATGACTGTTCCAGTAAAGCCCTCCCTTTTTTCCTGCATTACCAATTTTCCTACTTAACAGATTTCCCCGTCAGAACACAAACAAGCTGTCATTTTTCACACCTTAGAAAAATATTTTTTCTTGACTCTCCTTCTCCCTCCAGATATCTCCACATTTTCTGGCCCCATCAGTATCTGTAATTCCTCTTACTTCATTCTCTTCTGAACTCACTCCAGTCAGGTTTGCACCTTCGTCAACTCACTGAAAAAGCTCTTGCCAAAATCATTAATGATGTTCATATTGCTAAATTCAATGGCCAATTCTCAATTATCAATATACTTGACCCATCAGCAGCATTTGCAAAAGCTGATAACTTAAAAAAAAAAAAAAACTTCCCTCCTCAAATCACTTCCTTTTTTTTAGTTTTTCTTTTTAATTTTTTAATTTTTAAAAAAGACTTTATTTATTTATTTGACAGACAGAGAGAGTGAGTGCACAACCTGGGGGAGCTAGAGGGAAAGGGAGAAGCAGGCTCCCACTGAGTAGGGAGGCCAATGTAGGCCTCTGTCCCAGGACCCTGGGATCATGACCTGAGCAGAAGGCAGACACCCAACCAAATGAACCACCCACCCAGGCATCCCGAATTTTTAAAAATATTTATTTTGGGGGGACGGATAGAAGGAGAGAGAGAATCCTGGGGAGACTCCCCGCTGAGTATGGACCCCCCCACTTCCAATACAGGGCTTGATCCCACAACCCTGAGACCAGGACTGAGTAGAAACCAAGAGTCAGACATTCAATGACTGAGCCACCAGGCACCCCTTAAAAACACTTCCTTACCGGGTTTTTGTAGCCCATATTCTTCATTTTCTTTCTACATCTCTAAGCATTCCTTCTTTATCTCTATCTTCTTTCACCCTCATGTTCTTGTTGTCTTAATGTTGGAGTGTCCCAGGGCTCAAGTCCCGAAATAACTTCCTTGATGAGTTCATAAAATTTCATGACCATGATTAAATTTTGTACACTGGAAAAATCCAAACGTGTATTGACAACCCAGTCTGGGTTAGCGAAATCCACAGTGAAATCCACACTCTTATATCATCCAACTTATATCATCCAACTACATACTTGTCATCTGTACTAACAGTCACCATAAACTTAGCATTCTTAAAGAAAGTTCTTAGGATGCCTGGGTGGCTCAGTCAGTTAAGCGTCTGCCTTTGGCTCAGGTCATGATCCCAGGGTCCTGGGATTAGACCCCTGCCTCTGGCTCCCTGCTCTGTGGGGGGTCCTGTTTCTTCCTCTCCCTCTGCCTACTGCTTCCCCTGCTTGTGCGTTGGCACACGCACTCTCTCTCTGTCTCTCTGAAAAATAAACATATAAATAAAATCTTAAAAAAAATAAAAAAGAAAAGAAAATTTCTGGTATTCACCCCAAACCTGTTCCCATAATCCTTTCCATCTCAGTTGATGGAAATTTCATCTTTCGATTTGAACAGGCCAAATCCTTACAGTCCAGCTCCTTCTCTCACATCCTTTATTGAATCTATGAAGCAAATCTGTTTCACTTTCTTTTATTATTATTTTTAAAAAATTTTATTTATTTGACAGAGAGACACAGCAAGAGAGGGAACAGAAGTAGGGCAAGTGGGGGAGGGAGAAGCAGGCTTCCCGCCAAGCAGGGAGCCAGACGTGAGGCTTGATCCCAGAACCCTGGGGGCATGACCTGAGCTGAAGGCAAACGCTTAACAACGGAGCCACCCAGGCACCCCTGTTGGTTTTACTTTAAAACATATTCAGAATTGAACCAGTTTTCCATACTTTCACCACTCTCATCCTGCTCCATACCAGTATAATCTTTTACTTTGATTTTTGCAGTAGCGACCTAAATGGGGTTCACGCCAGACTTGCCCCCATACAATATATTCTCTGCATAGTGGTCATCATAATCTTATTAAAAATATAAATCAGATCAAGTCACCCCTGTGATCTAACTCTTTTTTTTTTTCCTTTAAAGATTTTGTTCATTTATTTGACACAGAGAGAGAGATCACAAGTAGACAGAGAGGCAGGCAGAGAGAGAGAGGGAAGCAGGCTCCCCGCTGAGCAGAGAGCCCGATGTGGGGCTCGATCCCAGGACCCTGAGATCATGACCTGAGCCGAAGGCAGAGGCTTAACCCACTGAGCCACCTAGGCGCCCCGATCTAACTCTTTGATAACTCTCCATCTCCTTCAGAATAAAAGCCAACTGTGTAAAATGGCCGGAACACTCAACACGATGACTTCATCATCTACCAGTTTGCTCCCTGCTCATTGCCCTGCTTCCTTGCTTATTATTTCTCAAACATACCAGGCATACTTCCACCACAGGGCCTTTAAACATGTTCTTGCCTCTTCCTGGAATGGTCCTCTCCCAGATATTCCTATTATGTTCTCCTTTACCAGCTCTATCAGGTCTTTGTTCAAATGTTACCTTGTCTGTGAGGCCATTTTATTTTTTAAAGATTTATTTATTTTAGAGAGAAGGAGAGCAGGGGGGAGGGACAGAGGGAGAGGGAGAGACAGTCTTAAGCAGACTCTGCATTAAATGCAGAGCCCAATGCGGGGGGCTTGATCTCATGACCCTGAGATTATGACCTGAGCTCAAACCAAGACTCGGATACTAAACAGCTGACTGTGCCATGCAGGCACTCCTTGATTACCATTTTAATAACCATAGTCTCCAATCTGGCATTCCTTATCCCTCTTTTACAATCTTATTTTTCTTTATGGCACTGGTCACCATTTTATACCAGCTAAATAATTTAATTACTATTGATTTTTATTGTCTCCCAACTACAAAATAAATGCAAAGAGGGTAGGGATTTTTTGTTTTATTCACTAAGACAGCCCAACACTTAGAAAACTGCCTATCATAGAGTAATTGCTCAATAAAAATTTCTTGACTGTATGAGTCTATCCAGTTATAATTGGTTGCCCTCCTTCCCTTAATGTCATAAAATGTAATAAAATAATGCTTTATTTTTCTTATTATTTCCAGTATCTAAGCTGTACTTATTTATATCACTACTAAGTTGATGGTCTTTCCATTATTTGGGGGAAAATAAGTAAATAATGATTTCACATTTCCTACCACCACCACTACTCTCCTCTCCTTCACAGTGAAACTTCTCAAAAAACAATTTCTAGTTCCTCACCTTTTACTCAGTCCTCCAGTCACTTCATATGGACTCTGTCACAAACAACCCACCAAAAATGTTCTCACTAAGGTCACCAATAACCTTTCTGCCATCAAAACCAATAGACAATTTTTAGTTATCCCTTTGGTTGGTATTTCAGTAGCATCTGATACTCAGTATTTATTTATTTTTTTTAAAAAGATTTTATTTATTTATTTGACAGAGATCGCAAGCAGGCAGAGAAGCAGGCAGAGAGAGATAGAGGGAAGCAGGCTCCCTGCTGAGCAGAGAGCCCGATGTGGGGCTCGATCCCAGGACCCTGGGATCATGACCTGAGCCGAAAGCAGAGACTTTAACCCACTGAGCCACCCAGGCGCCCCTGATACTCAGTTTTTAAACTATTCTTTTTTTCTTGACTTTTACAGTGCCGACAATCTTAATTTTATTCTTACCCCTTTAAACACTCCAGTGTCTCATCTGAAGTTTCATCCTTCCCCATCTGATCATTAATTGTTGAAGATTTCAAGTCTGAGACCAAGGCCCTTTCCTTTTATTTATTGAATTACTCTCCCTGGGAAATTTCATTCATAGCATGATCTTGTTTGTAGGCTACTTACAAATCTATATATCCATCTAGTTTCTCCTCATGAACTCTGAACATGAAATTTCAACTTCCTGTATCATATCTTTCTAGATGTCTAATAGGCATCTGAACGTCAACACATGTAAGTACCTCAAAGTTAACATATTTCAAGCAGACCTCATAATCTGCCCTTCCAAACTTGGTCTTCTTCTACTTTCTTTATATCAGTGATCACTAAGCCAGAAACTAGAAGTCATATTCATCTCCAAGTCCCACTGTAATCCGCTTCACATCACATTTATTTTACCTACTAAGTTTCACTTCAATTAACATACTTATCTTTGGCTTAACGTGCAACATCCTACTTCAAACCAGTATCATCTCAAGCCTAGTATCCCTGCAATGGCTTCCTAACTGGTCTTTCTTCCCATAATATCTTCTCCATATTGTGATCAGAACAATATTTTAAAAAACATACATGTTACATGTGTAGTTTTGTTACCAACATCTCCCATGTGCCTAGAATAGTGTTAGATATTCAATAAATACTTTAGAATGAATGAATAATAATTTGGAATAAATGAGACCACTGGAACACATCAGAGAAGATGGAAATGGACTAGTAAATGCTAGAGAATTTAATATATGATAAGAATATTATTTTAAATCAACTGTATCTATACAACTAAGAAGGGAGAAAAGTTGTATATTTACTTCATACTATTCACATACAAGATTTCAGATAGATTAAAATATAATATCTCAAAAACATAAATGTAATAGAATAATATATATGTTTATTTTAATTTTGCTGTGGAAAAGTATTTCCCAAGCAAGATGCAACAACCTCAGAAATAATAAAGAAACTGATAGATTTGCTAAGATAGATTACAAATTTTGGTTTGGAAAAAAAAAATCTACAAACTATAATGAAAGAACAACAAATAGAATCTACTTGAAACAAATCTATTTGAAATGAATGTAACAAAGGATTGAAAACCACAATATGTAAATATAATCTATAAAATAAAAGAAACATGTCACACAGTAAGAACAAAAATTGAAGAATATATAAAAATGCCTAGTGATAATTTGAAGGGTGGTTGAATACTGTTAAATCAGTTACAGATCTAATTTCTTAACTTTCATATTTGCCAAAAAATTTAGATTTATAATACACATTGGGTGGTAAGTGTAGGAAAAATGAACCCACATACACTTTTGATACTAATGTAAATTGGCATAGCTTTTACAGGATAATTCGGCAGTATTCATAAATATTTTCACTGTGCATAGTAATTTCACTCTTAAATAAGTGTACTTTATAAAATTATGCAAGATTATACTTACATGGATCACTGAATTTAATAAAAATTAAAAACAGTCCAACTTCTAGTCAAAAGGAAAATAATTAAATAAAATATTAATACACATAGTAAGAAATATAAGTAAGAATTTGGTAATTCTATCTATACTCATGTAGAAAGGTACCCATAATGTATTAAGATTTTTAAAAAGCAAAAAAAAGAGAGAGAGAGAGAGAGACAAATAGATAAAACAATGTATAGAAAACCTTGCAGAAGGACTATCAGACCTTGCCGTTAACAATAGTAACTTCCAATTATGAAGTTTCACTAGAAGGAGATGAGATGGAATGGGGGTTCTCATTTCACATCATACCCTTTTGGATTTTCTCACAATGATACATATCATTTTGGTAATTTGCAAAAGTAATAAATGTGGAAGATAAAAGAGCAACTAGAAAAATTGTAAATTTGTTGCACTCTGTTACATATTGTCTAAAGCCATATATATTCCAGCAAGTTTCCCACGTGATTTGACCTCATAAACTGAGAACATGTCATAGTAAAAATACAGAATCTGAAAGTTTTGTGCACACATATAAAAATCAGGGCCCTTCATTCACTAATTTCCATATTCAACATTCTTTACGACTTTGCTGGTTTAATTATGCATTGACTAGACTGTGAGTTGGTGACTTCAAGGTATAATGGTTAATAAAAAAAGTCAAGTAGTAGGTTAAGTGGTAAATTCAATCATGTAAGTTCACAGGTTGGGAGATGAGAATGGAACTACTCAAAATTCTCATATAGTCTCCAAAATATTCAGAGTAATTTGTATTAAGTCAAGATGTTTTTATTTAGCTTGCTGGATAATTCTTACTCTGATGACTAAGCTCAAAGAATCTATTATACATTGTTACCATCAACTGACCTCTTAATATTTCTTTGGTGTGGAAGAAATTATATAATTCAATAGACTGGACTCTTAACAGCTGAAAACATCCCAAATACAAATACTCTACCTCTTCTGAAATTTCAGGGCTTTAAATTTTAACCTATTACAGGAAGTCAACCACTAATCTTAGCATAGAGTCAATTAAAATGCCTTCTTATCATGTAAAATGAAGAGATTTGGGAGTTTTTTTTTTTTTTTACAGTTTCCTAGAAGTCTGCTGTATTTGCTCAGAAACCAAATGCAAATCAACATCAACTAGAATGTAATATTTATGGTTCCTAAACATAAATTACAAATTCAATTTGATTAAAACAGGAGTGCATGAAGTATTAAAATCTTCTTCTCCCCATGGCATCTAGTGCCAATTTCTTTCTGTCCATAAAAATCACCTGATTTATTGTGGCATATATGAAATATTTAGTTTTCCTGATTTATCCTTTGTTGTGTCTTCTGAGTGACACCTGAAAAGTAGACAGGGGACAGGGAGACAGACCTCTTGCTATGCTCTAAGTGTAGCTATTAGGTAAAGGGTGAAGGTCCAACACTGTTCACGCAGGGATGACAATTTCTTCTTGGACTCATCCTCAGCAGGTGGTGGGCAAGAAGCAGGTTAATATTCTCCAACAGGTCCTGTTGACTGACCCTAAGGTCTATTAGAGACATACTCTCAAAAGTGTACAAAAGGCAATGTACTCGGCATTGGGCTAGCTAAAAGTCTTGAATTCTGGGTCTCTGCCCTTACAATGGGCGTGGAAGGAGCAAGGGGCAATGTCTTAGAGTTTGCTTAGACTACAGAGAGAAGAAAGTCCAGATTTAGAGGTTGTTAGGCTGAGTTTGGTTTAAAGATGCATCATTATAGCTTTTCAGTAATTGGTGTCAGCAGTAGTGGATGATTACATATCATTTCAGTGTAGGTGCCCTATTTCCTTTCTGGGAGAACCATAACATTTCAGAGAGGTTAATGGATTTTTAGCAAGATAGGATCAGAGCAATACCATTGGTTCTTAGTAATTACCCCAGTCTTATCTCTCATTTCCTCCTCTACAAATACCTTAGTTTCAAATCAATCTGTTTTTTTTTTCTCCTGAATGTGCCCCCCATGAATCCTAAAATCACATCTCTGCTCATGATAAATCTCTCTAGAACCCATGATCAACCTCTATCCCTATCTATAATGGTCAATAATATAATCTTTCTTTACATCTTCTATCAAATATGATTCTAACTGTGGCTTATATTTAATTCAACATCTTAATATAGTTACCTCGTGCTTTCCTATGTGATGAAGATCCTCTTTACTTTCTGTGTCCATGTGAATCATGACTTTCTTCACCTAACACCCCTAATTGATGTAAAATTTTCAGGCAGACTTTTCTAAGTCTAATTTAACAATAACTATTCAAGGCAGGGACAAACTCTTACTGCTCTAACTAGTCAGACTTTAAGGCAGGGTTTGGCACTAGAATATCTGTTCAATAAATGTTTATTGAAAACATGGCATAAAAAGGATGACTATGAAACTCATAAATGTATTTTCAGTGAAAAGATATATCCACCCTGTACTTTCCATTTTTAAAAAAAGATACTTTGTGAGGCTTATAAAACAATGCAGAACAAAAGTGTATTTATATCAACCCCTATTTGAAACAGACTGATGGGGGAAAAAAGAGTAAAGCCGAGGGAAAAAAAAAAAAAGAAGTGAAATGGCTATGAAACTAGGAGGTCGCTGCTACCCCCTCAAACATAAAATATGAAGAATATCTGCCAAATAAAATGTAATTAGAAGCCTGGATGTCATCTTTCTGTCCTAACAACAAATGAAAAGCCAAACAGACTGAAAAGTCAATAACTCTTCTTTTATTTTAACTTAAAAATTTTTTACTTATTGGGCACCTGGGTGGCTCAGTGGGTTAAAGCCTCTGCCTTGGGCTCAGGTCATGATCTCAGGGTCCTGGGATCGAGCCTCGCGTCGGGCTCTCTGCTCAGCAGGGAGCCTGCTTCCCCCCTCTCTCTGCCTGCCTTTCTGCCTACCTGTGATCTCTGTCTATCAAATAAATAAATAAAATCTTAAAAAAAATTTTTTTTTTACTTATTTACTTGAGAGAGAGAGAGAGAGAATGCACGCACAAGCAGGGGGAGGAGGAGGCAGAGGGAAAGGGACAAGCAGACTCCCCACTGAGTGCAGTGCCCGTGGGGTGGGTGGGTGGGGTGGGGGTGGGGGTGGGGATGGAAGGGGCATGCCTGAAGGGCTCAAGGAGGGGCTTGATCTCAGGACCCCAAGATCATGCTTAATCAACTGAACCACCCAGGCATCCCATCAATAACTCTTCTAAGATCATAAGAGAGAAGAGGACAGAGGGCAAACCTGTGTTCCTGAGACTGGAGAGCGAGACAGATGAATATAGGGAGTCCTGGCTTAACAGAACATAAGACACACAAGTAGAAACCTCCACAGGGAACAAGTACCTGGGCAGAAAAACTGCAGAAAAGCTGGGCAGAAAAAATTGAACTGTAACTGTTGAATTATTGAAGGTTTGCTATGGAAACTCTGACAGTTAAAGACTCCAGTGGGGGCAGCCCCTGGGTGGTTCAGTCAGTTGAGACGCTGACTCTTGGTTTTGGCTCAGGTGTTGAGGTTGAGTCCTGCATCAGGCTCTGCACTGAGCAGGGAGTCTGTTTGAGGATTCTCTCCCTCTGCCCACCCCCCCTTAAATAAATAAATCTTGTGGGGGGAAGACTCCAGTGGGATCCAATTATGATGGGATCACCACAATTTTGTGGGATTTACTTCTAGGAACTTGACCAGATTCCCACAGTAAATGTCAGGGGAAAAATTATCTCATGCTTCCTGCAGGGACAGAGGAAAGAAATATTTTGAAATATGTCTTCCAAGACCAACCCTCAGAGAGAGGTATTTAATAGAGCCTAACCTGTTGGGGTATTATCAGAATCTAATTTAACTACGGGAAGGGAAGTATCCCACTCAAGCCCACTCTACCCATCTTCTAGTACCTTAAGAAGGAGGGAAAAAAACCCAAGAAACACGTGAGAAGTTCACAATCCAGTGGCAAATCCCAATATGGACGAGAGTAGGGGAAAGTCGTACTCCTACCCTAATGATAGGAGCTTTGATTGATACTGCCTTTTTGAAGGGAGGTCATGAAATATCCATGAACATAGAAAATGTCCATATTCTAACCAAGTTATTCCAATTTTAGCAAACCTTGTATCTCTCAAATGCAAAATGATGCATTCAGGTATGTTAAATGTTAAATTGTTTGTAATAGAAAAAATGAGAATGCCTAAATGTTTACTGGTAGGTAAATAAAGATGAATAAGATGTGCTGGAAAAGACTGATCTAGATCTATGTGCATGGAAATAAAAAGATCTTCAAAATAAATTATTAAGACAATAAAGTACATTGTAGAAACTGCGTATGGTGTGATCACATTTATGGGTTTTTTTTTTTAAGATTATTTATTTATTTATTTATTTGACAGAGATCACAAGTAGGCAGAGAGGCAGGCAGAGAGAGAGGGGGAAACAGGCTCCCCACTGAGCAGAGAGCCCGATGAGGGTCTCGATCCCTGGACCCTGAGATCATGACCTGGGCCGAAGGCAGAGGCTTTAACCCACTGAGCCACCCAGGCGCCCCTGATCACATTTATGTTTTTTTAAAATATAAAAATGTGTACGTGTATGTAAGAGTACACTCCAAATGTTAAGAGGAGACCTTAACTTTTTGCTCAATATTCTTTTATTTTCACTCTTTAAAAACTACCTCTTAAAAAAAAAAAACTACCTCTTAATAACTTGTCGCTAGTATTTTTAAAAATTTGAATTCCAAAAAGAAACAGATATATATTCAGATTCACCGAAAGCGAGTCTCCAGGGGTGGAGATTGAGCATGTGTATTCTTGAAAGCTCAAGAGGGGATTCTGCTGCACAGCAAGAACTGTGACTATAGAAAGTAGTCTGGCAGTACTTCAAAAACATTAAAGATAGAATTACCATACAATCTAGCAATTCTACCTCTGGGTATATACCCCAAAGAATTGAAAGCAGGTACTTGAACAGATACATGTACAGCCATGTTCATAACAGTATTATTCACAATAGCCAAAAGGCAGAAGAAACCCAAGTGTCCATAGATAGATGAATGAATAAATGAAATGTGGTGTACAGATATAATGAAATACCATTCAGTCTTAAAAGGAATGAAATTTTGATATCTGCTAGAAAACTTAAAGACATTATATTAAGGGCAATAAGCCAGGCATAAAAGGACAAGTAATGTATGATTCCACTTATATGAAGTAGTCAAATTTGGAGACAGAAAGTAGAATGGTAGTTGTCAGAGACTAGGGAGGGGGAGAAAGGAGAAAATATTATTTAACAGGTATAGAGTTTCAGGTAGTAATGGTTGTACGGTACTGTGAATGGACTTAATGCCACTTAATGCCACTAAACTGTACATCTAGGGGCGCCTGGGTGGCTCAGTCGTTTAAGCCTCTGCCTTTGGCTCAGGTCATGACCTCAGGGTCCTGGGATCGAACCCCACATCAGGCTCCCTGCTCAGCAAGGAGCCTACTTCTCACCCCCGACCCCCGCCTGCCTCTCTGCCTACTTGTGATCTCTGTCAAATAAACAAATAAAATCTTTAAAAAAAAATAAAAAAATAAACTATACATCTAAAAACTACTAAAATGGAAAGTTTGATTCTTTTACCCCAATAAAACTGTTGTAAATGGAATTAGATCAACTCAAAAAAGAAAACAAGAATGAATAAATATTATTACAATCTTTAGCTGGATAAGGAATTCTCTAAAAACAAGATAACTTCCTGAAAATTCTTTTTTTTAAAGGTTTATTTGTTAATTTGAGAGAGAGAGAGAGAGAGAGAACGCCCATGTGCGCACAGTGTGGAGAGGGGAAAGGAGAAGAGAATCCTCAAGCAGACCCCCCACTGAGTGTGGAGCCTGACATGGAGCTTGACCCCAGGACCCTGAGCTCATGACCTGAGGCAAAATCAAGAGTCAGATGCTCAACAGACTGAGCCATCCAGGTGTCCCAACTTATAGAAAATTCGAATCAACAATCCATTATTTAGAGTTATGAGGCCCATGGAGTGCCTAGGTTGGCTCTGTCGCTTAGGCATCTGCCTTCGGCTCAGGTCATGATTCCAGGGTCTTGGGATTGAGTCCCACATCAGGGCTCCCCGCTCAGTGGGGAGCCTGCTTCTCCCTCTGCCTGCTGCTCCCCCTGCTTGTGTTCTCTTGCTCTCTGACAAATAAATAAAATCTTTAAAAAAAATTAGAATTATGAGGCCCACAGATACAGACCGACCCTCCCAAAAACTGAGTGTCTCCAGTGAGTCTCCTTTCTAAATCACACAGTGCAGGAGGAGATAAAGTAAAATGAGAAACTGTACTGGGGTTCCTGCCTTATTTTTTGGCATCTTGTTCTCAAATTTGCAGCAAAGTCCTGGAGATAATACGGATGGAGGACATAGTAGAAGGTGAAATCAGATTTGTAACTGTTGACCAAGGTTGACTGAGCAGAAAAAACTGAACAGTAAATCTCCAGGTAAAACACAATGAGATACAGGGACAGTCACAATGACAATTATCCTGCTTGATTTGCTTATTTCAAAGAGACAAATGACAAATCAAACAAACAAACAAAAAGGAGAAATATATCCCTGAGAGAGGACATGACCAAGTTAAAGCTACCTGCTACCACGAGTCACTGTCCTTAGCGCTCTGCACAGGTTTTTAGTAGATGGAAGCTCAAGTAGAAGTGACACCAGTATAACAGGATTAACAAAGAGTAAGGATCGCTGCACCCCTGAATAGATGTCTCCTCTTAAAGGCACAGATCCTCATCAAAGACGACAAAGAATATACAACAGAGGGGAGAATACTCCCCTCCTGAAAAGCTTCTCTTGACTCTACATACCACTTGATCTGTTGTGCATATCTTGCCTTTTCTTTTTCTTTTTTTTAAGATATTATTTATTTATTTGACAGAGATCACAAGTAGGCAGAGAGGCAGGCAGAAAGAGAGGAAGGGAAGCAGGCTCCCCGCCAAGCAGAGAGCCTGATGCGCGGCTCGATCCCAGGACCCTGAGATCCTGACCTGAGCTGAAGGCGGAGGCTTAAACCCACTGAGCCACCCAGGCGCCCCTTGCCTTTTCGTTACTGCAAATTCCTAAAAAAAAAATTTGTCTGGATTCCCTATCACCAAAATCTCTGCTCCTTATTCTCTCTTGAACCGAAACCAGCCAGGCTTGCTCCAACCATGCCTCAGAAACTACACGTATCAAGGTCACCAAGGAAGTTTATGTTGCTAAATATAGTGATCATTTCTCATATTATTTGATCTATCAGAAACATTTGACACAGTCGACTACTCCTTCCTCATTGAAATTCATTTTTCACTTGGCTTCTGGTGCACTATATTTACCCAGCTGCAACTTTGTAGTCTATCTGCTCTTTCCTCATTTCCTGGTCTTCTAAAGGTTGCAATATGCTAGGCCTCAAACTTTTTACCTATTTTCTTTTATATCCAAATTCACTACTTCGGTTATCTCATCCTTAAGATGGTCTAAACACGGATGACTCACAAATGCTTATCTCTAGTCCAAACCTTTCTTTGGCAATCTAGCTTCTTCTATCACATTTTTTACTTAACATCTTCATTCACATGATTGATGGAAATACTAAACCTAAGTCCAAAATTCAGCTGCTAAACTTTCATTTTAAATCTGTTCCTCCTTACATATTCTCCACCTCAGCTGATGATGACGACTTTCATTACGCAGACCAAATACATGGCTTTTCCTCCTTGATTCTCCTCTGTTTCTCATTCTATATCTCAGCCATCTATAAATCCTGCTAGCTCTGCTTCCAAAATATATCCAGATATGGACCACTTCTCACTGTCTCTACCACAAGCACCCTGGTCTTTGCCATCATATTCCCTTACTTGGATTACTGCAGAAGACTCATTACTAGTCATTCTACCTTTACCCTGCCCCCCCCTTTAGTCAGTTTTCCACAAGGCAACCAGAAGTGATCCTGTTAAACATTTGTTAGATTGTGTCCCTTCTATCCTAACATTAATCAAAATCATCAAATTTTTAAACTTCCTCTTTACATTCCAAAAGTTTTTACAATGATCCACACATCCAACATAAGCTGCTCCCTACCCTTGCTCTCTGACATCTCCTACCACTCTCACACATACGCAGTTCACTCCACTTACAGTAGCTCTGTTTCACAAACACACCGAGCAAACTTCTACCTACAGCCCTACCGCTGGCTCTACCCTCTGCCTGAGACAGTTTCCCCTCATTAGCAGCATTCCGTACTCCCTCACATTCCCATGTCTTTAAATATCAACACTTCAGGAACACATTACCTAAACACCAAGCTAAAACTGGACCTGTCCCCCACAATATTTTACATTCCACTCCACCTGCTTTATTTTTATATCTCACATTTTATATACTATGTGTTTTACTTGCATATTCTGCTGATTGTCTGACTCTTCCCATTGGCATAGAAGCTGTATAAGGGCAGATAGTTATTTCTGTTGCAATATTCCGGCATTTAAGATAGTACTGGGGCACATCACAAGCTCTCAACAACTATTCATTAAGTAAGTGACTCTGCAGAGAAATGAAAAAAATTTTTTTTAAATATCGACACTTTTCATTAAAAAGTTACAAAAAGTGACCTAAGAGAACTGAAGAGACACATCTAATAGAATAGTGAAATTATCATAGGAATTAAAAAAAAAAACAGTAGAAACTACAAGGGGGTAGAAAAGACATTAGAAAAACGACGGAGGCCTGGCTTGAAAAATTACTCCACGTACAGAATACACGTACATAATAAAGTGACAGAACAGGAAGAGAGTACTTGATAGATACAGATGACAAAGAAAATCAGCATTCATGGAATTTGCATTTCTTGAGAGATTGAAGAGAACAGAGGGAACCAACAACAACGTTCAAATTTCTTTTTTTGGTTTTTTAAAAGATTTTATTTATTCATTTGAGAGAGAGAGAGAGAGAGAACATGAGCAGGGGGAGAGGCAGAGGGAGAGGGAGAAGCAGACTCCCCACCGAGTGGGGAGCCCGATGCGGGGCTCCATCCCAGGACCCTGGGATCATGACCTGAGCCGTAGGCAGACACTTAACCATCTGAGCCACCCAAGCACCCCAACTTTCCAAGTTCTAATACTAGAGGAATCTCCTGAAATGAAAGAAGCCATAAACCTAAATGTCAGTGACAAACAGTGTTCTAGGGAAAAAATATGAAATAATCAGCCTTACAACATAACCTGGGGAAGTCACTAAATGTTAATTATAATGACTCCTATAGGTATCTAGGCAGAAAAAAAGCAAATCAGTTATATAAGTGGGAAAATAAGTCTAGTATTAGAACTTTCCATAGGATCATTCACTACAGGAAGCCGATGGAGCAAAGTATACAAAATTCCTTGGAAAGAGAAGTATAACTCCATAATTTTATAATTTGTAAACTCTCAAAGTAAATAAATATTTAAAAAATACTCTCAAATGGAAGTGGAACTCAAGGATTAGTCGCTTTGAAAAAATCAAGCCAATTCAGGTCATGATCTCAGGGCTCTGGGATCAAGCCCCACAATGGGCTCTATGCTCAGAGGGGAGTCTGACTGAACACTTTCTTCCTCCGCCTTCTGCCTCTCCACCTGCTCATGCTCTGTCTCCTCTAAAATAAATAAATCTTCTTAAAAAATCAAGCCAATTAAGAAATTAATAAAAATAAACCACTTTAAAAAGTTATGGTTATAAAAGATTTGAGAATTTGGCCACTTTAGTTATTTAATAAAGGTCAAATAATAAAGGAACATATACTGACAAAACGTAATCCAATGACGAGTGCTAAAAATATTGGTAATTTAAAAAATAATGTTAAAAAGCAAAAACTATAATACTAGTGGAGGAAGTGGAGACTTGTAAATGTGCTAACTTTTTAAACTTTTATAGAAGAGTCAGTTGGCTGTACAAAACTGTAAGTTCAGTAAATACAAGAATGAGCATATTATTAAAAGTTAAAAAGTAAATACTGTAATAAATGTTAAACAGTAAGTATCTAAAGTACACAGAATAATAAGCAAAGATCACATACTCAAAACAAGTATGAAAAGCAAAATACAGGTGTGAGAAGGGAAGACAGCAGCGAAGTAGGAGTACCCTAGGCTTGTCTTGTCACACGAACATAACCAAGTAACTATCAAATTATCCTAAATACCCCAGAAATCAACCTGAAGACTGACAGAACAAACTCTACAACTAAAGAGAGAGAAGAGGCCATAATGAAGAAGGTAGGGAGTATGGAGATTAATACATTTAATATATTTTAAAAATATACAAAGTTAACCAAAGCAGAAATAAACGATTAATAATGGGTAATCACATATTAATTTTTTTTTTTAAGGAGAGAGAGAGAAAGAGAGCGTGGAAGTGGGGGAGTAGGACGTGGGGAGAGGAAGAGAAAGAACCTTAAACAGGCTCCACACCCACTGCAGAGCCTGATGGGGGCTCCGATCTCTTGACCCTGACATCATGATCTGAGCCAAAATCAAGAGTCAGACGCTTAACTGACTGAGCCATTGAGGCGCCCCAGATATTAATGATTTTGAACATCAAAAAATGGCAGAGCAATTAAATACTTCCAAGAGTTTGTTGTGTGAAAAAATCAAGAAGATATAGAAAGCACCAGCTATTATAATCAGTAAAGAATTGAGAAAACACAAATACAGAAAATTATAAATTACACGGAGAAAGTAATTTTACATACAAATAATGTTTTAAGTGTAACAGAATAATTTGCAAAAATTTTATGCAAATAAACATAAAAATTTGGGTTTAATGACTTTATAGAACAATTACCAAAATTGATTCATGATAATAATACTTAAGCAATCTACTAACCGATATCCACTGAAGAAACTGAAAATATTTTATAAAGAGCAAATCTTCTCCATCATTTCCTACCCATATAATTTCACAGATGAGGTTTTGTTTTTGTTTTTTTTTTTCCCGCAGATAAGTTTTGTAAAACAGAGAAGACACAGATAATTCCATGGCTATTTAATCACAAACATAACAGGATGAAAACAATAGAACAATCTCACTGTGTATTACTGATACCAAAAGCTTAAATAAAGTATTAGGCAGGCTTACCTACAGCATGTTAAGAAAGTAGTATCAATCACTCCATTATCTGTTTCCTCAGTTAAACAATGTGGAAATTAAATAACCTCAAAGGAATTTTGCAAGGGTCAAACGAGCCAATCCACGTAAAGGGCTTGGAGAACAGCTCCTGGTTCATGGTAAATGAATGGATGGATAGATGAAGACGGAGATATATGTTTAGAGTTAGATTTATATTTAAGATTTATAATTAGGGGGCTCCTGGGTGGCTCAGTGGGTTAAGCCTCTGCCTTCAGCTCAGGTTATGATCCCAGAGTCCTGGGATTGAGCCCCACATCGGGCTCTCTGCTCGGCAGGGAGCCTGCTTCCCTTCCTCTCTCTCTGCCTTCCTTTCTGTCTACTTGTGATCTCTCTCTGTCAAATAAATAAATAAAATCTTAAAAAAAAAAAAAGATTTATAATTAGGGGCACCTGGGTGGCTCAGTGGTTTAATGCCTCTGCCTTCGGCTCAGGTCATGATCCCAGGGTCCTGGTTTGAGTCCAGCATCGGGCTCTCTGCTCAGCAGGGAGTCTGTTTCCTCCCTCTCCCTCTGCCCCTTCCCCCTTCTCATTCTCTCTCTCTCTCTCTCTCTCTCTCTCAAATAAATAAATAAGATCTTTTAAAAAACAAATTAAAAAAAAAAATCACAAAAGCCAGCAACATCCCCTTGCCAAGTAGCTCCTTTCTCATAGATTCTGTCTAGGGGTGGATCCCAAATTTTCTTAATTCATCAGAAGGAGAGCTAAATGCTGAGAATGCTCAAGCAATAGTAACTTTTATCCTGTTGTATCTATACGTATATCCTTGAATGCACAGGTGCGCACACACACAATCCATACATACTGTAACAGAGCTAGGCATCATTCCATATGAGCATAAACAATTACTGTCTTTTCAAAGGATATATACTATTTCATTGTTTGGCTTAAATATAACTTATTTAAGTGCACTCCTGCTAATAAATATTTCAGTTATTTGGTGGGTTTTTTTTGTTTATTTGAATATATTCCAAATACCTTCAAATACCTCTGTGAATTTGAGAAAATATATGTGTGAGAGTGAATATATATGTGTATATGTGTGTGAGTATATATAAAACTGTTTAAATATATATGATTTTTATTATTATATATCATATATATTTTATTACTGTATATAGCAATATATATTATTACATATCTATATTCAGGATAAATCCCTAGAAGTAAAATTTCTGAGTCAAACAATATGTGAATTAAACATGTCAATAATGCTGGACTGATTTACCATCACACAGGAAGTGCTCAAAAGTCTCCAATTTTGCCTTCCTTACCCATTTTTAAATATCTTCCCATTTTATAGGTGACAAATGTTAGTTCATAGTTATTTTAATTCTGAGCATATGATTGAGATTAATCATTTTCATGTTTATCATTAATTTCTATGCCTTTTTACTATGACATGCTTTTTCAAATTCACTGCCCATTTTTATATTTTGTTATTTTTTATTTTTTATTTTTTTAAAGATTTTATCTATTTATTTGACAGAGATCACAAGTAGGCAGAGAGGCAGGCAGAGAGAGAAAGGAGGAAGCAGGCTCCCTGCTGAGCAGAGAGCCTGATGTGGGGCTGGATCCCAGGACCCTGGAATCATGACCCGAGCCGAAGGCAGAGGTTTCAACCCACAAAGCCACCCAGGCACCCCTGTTATTTTTTATTATTCATATGTTAAGTTGCTTTATACATCAAAAAAATATAGTACTTTGTCATATGTGTGTTAATTTTTTCCAGTTTGCCGTTTTCCTTTTGACTTTTGTGGTGAATGTAAGTTTGAGAATTTTATAACATAATCGATTTTGTTTTAACTTCTTCTTCTTTTTTTTTAAGATTTTATTTATCTATTTTAGGGGGAAAAGTGCAGGGTGGGGGAGAATCTCAAACACACTCTGCACTGAGTGCAAAGTGTGATGCAGGGCTCAATCTCACAACCCTGAGATTCATGACCTGAGCTAAAACCAAGAGTCAGACACTTAACCGAGCCACCCAGGTGCTCCTAACATAATTGATTTTTTATGTATTTTAATCTTTTTGTCATTCTGATACTATCATGAAAATTATTATCAAAAGAAATGCTTTTAAGTAATCTCTATATCCTATGTAGGGCTCAAAGTCATGACCCTGAGATCAAGAGTCACGTGATCTACTGACAGCCAGGCAGGTGCACTGAAAATTATTATTATTATTTTTTAATATTTTATTTATTTATTTGACAGAGATCACAAGTAGGCAGAGAGGCATTCAGAGAGAGAGGAGGAAGCAGGCTCCCCGATGAGCACAGAGCCCGATGCAGGGCCTTGTCCCAGGACACCAAGATCATGAGCCGAGCTGAAGGCAGAGGCTTTAACCCACTGAGCCACCCAGGCGCCCCTGAAAATTATTTTTAAAATTCCTAATTTTATCAAACATTTCTTCTTCTCCTTTTTGAATATTTTATGCAATGTTTTCCTAGTTAGCCAACTGTCCCAACAATATCCATGTAAGGAAAAAAAAATTCCACCTTTCTTCACAGAGTCAAAATGCTAAATTTCTGATATGCCATGTAGATATTTGGGTCTATTTCATAATCTTCTATTCTGTTGTTACTTCCTGGACTATCATAAAGCTCTATTAATTATTAAAGACTTCTAAGATGTGCACCTAGACATTCATCAATTCTTTTCATAATTTTCTAGTTGTGCCTCTCCAGCTTCTGCCCCTTTACTCTCCGCTTCCTCATAAACTTCTCAACAAAACTGCCTATAGTTATTATCTTGATTTCCTTTCCTCCAATGCATTCTTGAACCCAAGGGTTTCTACTAACTTTAAAATTAATTTCCAAAGCCCAAATCTCTTCTTATCCAAGTTCTATATCTATCTATCTATCTATCTATCTATCTATCTATATCTAGCATGAGTTCCCTTTGTGTGCATACATTCATGGGATAGGATAAAAGTGATTAATGTATGAATACAGGCCAGTCATTGTTTTCTCAGTACCAAGCACTGATATGTATTTATTTGTTTATGTATTCACTGTCTTACTTGTTACAGTGCAAGATCCATAAGCCAAGGACTTTATCTTGTTTCATGCTGCAACTTCGTTCCTAGAGTGTCTTTTTCCTGGGTATGGGATGGAGTTAGTACTTAAGCTTATAAGATCGTTGACTTCCAATGAACAGCAATTCCATAAGCCAAACGGTAGAGAAACTGTCCTCTTGGTGCCAGCTCCAGCAGATCTAAACATGACAGCTGCCGCCTTCCCCAGTGAACCTGTGTGTCACTTTAGCTGAAGGAGCATTTTCTACACGAAAAATACATTCTTTGGGGGGAAATTAGCTGATTACCAAGTGTGACACCATTTCCCTACAATTCTTGAGGGTGAGAAAAATTCATATATTCCCCAGTCCATCCTCAACCCAGTATCCCACAGGGTACCCGACAGAATCTAACCCACTTTCTCAAAGCCAAATGTGCTGGGTTAGTAAATCTCCTCCTGGGAATATATGTGCTTCGTTGAGTCCATTGGAGCCACTCATCAGAGGACTTAATTGCCTGTCCCTGTGAGGCTGTCAGCCATAAGAACCGTGTCACTGATTTTAAAGGCAAAAAGTGAGTGTCTGAAGTTGTTCTACTCTTAATGGATGGGGTGGGTATGTCACCAGTGACATTACGAAAAGTCATGACTGTATAGGGAGCATAAAGTGTCCTACTTATAAATATAGAACTTCACTAGGGCATCCACTCACTGCTCTTTCACTCTTCCTTTTCAAAAGCTTTCTGCTATTTGTCATAATCAGGCCTATAGGTCTCACTTTGGCAGACCTAAGCTTTTTGCAGGGTAGATTAAGCTTCAGAAGCAAAAAGTCAATCAAAACAGCATCTTAGTTAAAAGACACCTTCAGGCTTACCTACTCCCTACATTCTGCAGATAAAAAGGAATGAGAGTATGGAAAGGCAATGCGTTTTCCCCAACATGCCGCCACATTTCCAGGTTAACCTCAAGTAAATGCATGTAGGCAATAAACAGAAGATGAATTATGATGAGTCTCACATCGGGCTCTCTGCTCAGCAGGGAGCCTGCTTCTCCCTACTTCTCCTACTCCCTGGGCTTGTGTTCCCTCTCTCTCTCTCTCCCTCTCTCTCTCTCTCTCTGTCAAATAAATAAATAAAAATCTTTAAAAAAAAAAGAATCTCTGATGTTTTACATATGTCGCTTCCTTTATAGTCATTTCTGGAATTGGCAGAGTAAGGAATTCCAAATATTTATTCTTCCAGGAAAGCAAAGAAAAAAACTAGCAAAAATTGCAAAATCGGCTCTTTCAGAATTACAGAAATTAACAAAAGGCTTGCAACAATCCAAGGAGTGTTTATTGGAAGAAATATGGCTGAGTCTCAGCAGAAAGTGTGAACTTTATGGGACTTTAGTTGTCCTATTCTCATTCTCCTCTCCCAAGCCCCATGATACACTTGAACACTAACAATCTCACAACCACAACAGTTCTTAAAATCAGTCACTGTAGGGTGCAGAATGGGTTTGGAACTCCCCATATCACCGAATCCCCAAATAATTGTTACTATTCGACTTGTTTGGCAGTTCCCTGGAATAGCCCCATTTACCATACTTGCCTTTATTTGATATGATTCAAAGTTTTCTCAAGTGAAAAAGTCCTATCCCCGGGGTGTTTGTCAAAAACAACCAGGAGCAATTGTTTAATACTGCAGCTATAGTAAGTAGTGATATCAGTTGGGACAAGCAAGAGATTGTGCAAACATTGAAAGAAATACTTGAAAAATGAGATATCCATGGAGGGCTTTGAAAAATTACACATTTCTTTGAGGATCTACAAGTCAGTGCACATGTGTAGGGTTGTGTGAGTGGCCAGAGAATATCTGAACACATTCAAAGTTTTCAACTCAGACTGATCTTAGCTTTCACTTTCGATTTGTATAGAACCTTAAGATAGAATGGTCAACTTCTTGCCTAAGCATACATGTGGAAACCTGGAAAAAAATCAGGGATAAATCTTGGCTCAGTCATTTCATTAAATCTCATTCAATCAGTATTTTTCTACTTCATTTGTTGGATTATCAGAAAACCAAACTGTGAAGTCAAGGGAAAGATAAGAAATCAGTATAGCGGATCATACACTCAATGAGAGATGCTGAGACCAGGAAAGAGACTGAGATCTGTGTATATGGGTCATATTTCGACATATGAAATTTCACTTTTAAAGTCACCAAAGGTAACTTATATTGCTACTGGATGTAGTTCTGCTCAGTCATCTGGATGGGTCAGTAGAGAACAGGAATGTAGATAAACCCCTTTATTTATACAATGACCGATACCAAGGGAGCTCTAAACGCCCTTTCACTGGCCTCAGATTCTTTTAGAGCTCCATTTGCCACAGGAATCACCAGGGAAGCCAACGTACTACCACCAGAATGAAAGCAGTAAGAGAATCTTATGCTTGCCCCAGTTTGCTACAACTCCAATGTTTTTGTCATTGTTGTTGAATCTCCATTCTATACAAATTTACCTAACCCTATCCTAGCAGTTTTTAAGCACACAGGTAAAGAGGGGGATTATAAGACTTCACCAACATGCAAAACCCAAGAACTTTTCTACCTTTTATACCTCCCCAGAGAACAGTGAAAGGTACATGATTAAGGGCCAATGTTCTAAGGTTTTCAGAACAAAGGGACTTTCCCCAGTAATTAACTCTAATAAAAAAAATTAAATAAAACTACTAGCAACTTTCAGAAAACAGATACCCACTATAAAACTTAAAAAGAAAAAAAAAATGAATAGCTCCCATATCCATTTCATTAAATTAATGCACCCTAAACAGTCTCACCTGTCTTTCTGACACACACACACACACACACACATACACTTAAGCAACCTTTAAGAACTAGATAAGATTAGTAGAAAGTTGTTTTGTATGCCAGGACCCTTACCCTTCATGTAGAAAGTTCTTCCCACAACCCCAATCACCTCCATTTCAACCAGGAAGTTCTAGTGAAACCCTCTGTTTTCTCTTTCAGTCATGGTTATTTGGTTTTGTGTAGCTGATCAAAGTGGGGCAAATATTAATACCCTGACCCACAACTACATGTCACCGATCTAGGGTTACGAACATGACTGAAGCCTAGCCAGAAAGAATCCTAAGTTGAATTCTTTTCCAAAATGCAACAGGGGAAAAGAGATCCAGTCTCCTGCTGAGTATGATGCAGAAACGTGAAGCATGAGAACTTCCGGTGGATGTGTTTCATATGGTTTGGAGAAAATCCGGTTGAGTGAATAAAACCAACCCAGAAAGAGAAGTAGAGATGAGAGACGGAGAGAGAATCTAGATGATTTTGGAGTCCATTGCTCCAGCTGTCGTAGACGCCATTTGAACCACT